>NW_026997446.1:0-600000 GCF_035044405.1 Drosophila montana
GCCAATCGATAGTACGGATCCTTACGAGTCCAAAATGGTATAAAATTCCCAAATCGAACACTATTTGGCCGAGATATTCAAAAAAATCATCAAAAAAGGTTGACTTTACAAACGAATCGGTTTTTGGTCAACCACTTTTTTTAACCCATCGATTTTAAAAATGTTTGAATGCAGATTGATAGTAGGGATCCCTACAAATTCAAAAAGGTATAACATTTCAAAATCTGACAGCATTTACCCGAGAAATTCAATAAAAATCATCAAAAAAGTTTCGATTTTCGATCCGACCCCGAATTTGAGAAAAAACGTGATGTAACCCCTTGCCATTTTGATGATTTTGGTCAAAAATTAGATTTTTATTTTTTTGATGCCAATCGATAGTACGGATCCTTACGAGTCCAAAATGGTATAAAATTCCCAAATCGAACACTATTTGGCCGAGATATTCAAAAAAATCATCAAAAAAGGTTGACTTTACAAACGAATCGGTTTTTGGTCAACCACTTTTTTTAACCCATCGATTTTAAAAATGTTTGAATGCAGATTGATAGTAGGGATCCCTACAAATTCAAAAAGGTATAACATTTCAAAATCTGACAGCATTTACCCGAGAAATTCAATAAAAATCATCAAAAAAGTTTCGATTTTCGATCCGACCCCGAATTTGAGAAAAAACGTGATGTAACCCCTTGCCATTTTGATGATTTTGGTCAAAAATTAGATTTTTATTTTTTTGATGCCAATCGATAGTACGGATCCTTACGAGTCCAAAATGGTATAAAATTCCCAAATCGAACACTATTTGGCCGAGATATTCAAAAAAATCATCAAAAAAGGTTGACTTTACAAACGAATCGGTTTTTGGTCAACCACTTTTTTTAACCCATCGATTTTAAAAATGTTTGAATGCAGATTGATAGTAGGGATCCCTACAAATTCAAAAAGGTATAACATTTCAAAATCTGACAGCATTTACCCGAGAAATTCAATAAAAATCATCAAAAAAGTTTCGATTTTCGATCCGACCCCGAATTTGAGAAAAAACGTGATGTAACCCCTTGCCATTTTGATGATTTTGGTCAAAAATTAGATTTTTATTTTTTTGATGCCAATCGATAGTACGGATCCTTACGAGTCCAAAATGGTATAAAATTCCCAAATCGAACACTATTTGGCCGAGATATTCAAAAAAATCATCAAAAAAGGTTGACTTTACAAACGAATCGGTTTTTGGTCAACCACTTTTTTTAACCCATCGATTTTAAAAATGTTTGAATGCAGATTGATAGTAGGGATCCCTACAAATTCAAAAAGGTATAACATTTCAAAATCTGACAGCATTTACCCGAGAAATTCAATAAAAATCATCAAAAAAGTTTCGATTTTCGATCCGACCCCGAATTTGAGAAAAAACGTGATGTAACCCCTTGCCATTTTGATGATTTTGGTCAAAAATTAGATTTTTATTTTTTTGATGCCAATCGATAGTACGGATCCTTACGAGTCCAAAATGGTATAAAATTCCCAAATCGAACACTATTTGGCCGAGATATTCAAAAAAATCATCAAAAAAGGTTGACTTTACAAACGAATCGGTTTTTGGTCAACCACTTTTTTTAACCCATCGATTTTAAAAATGTTTGAATGCAGATTGATAGTAGGGATCCCTACAAATTCAAAAAGGTATAACATTTCAAAATCTGACAGCATTTACCCGAGAAATTCAATAAAAATCATCAAAAAAGTTTCGATTTTCGATCCGACCCCGAATTTGAGAAAAAACGTGATGTAACCCCTTGCCATTTTGATGATTTTGGTCAAAAATTAGATTTTTATTTTTTTGATGCCAATCGATAGTACGGATCCTTACGAGTCCAAAATGGTATAAAATTCCCAAATCGAACACTATTTGGCCGAGATATTCAAAAAAATCATCAAAAAAGGTTGACTTTACAAACGAATCGGTTTTTGGTCAACCACTTTTTTTAACCCATCGATTTTAAAAATGTTTGAATGCAGATTGATAGTAGGGATCCCTACAAATTCAAAAAGGTATAACATTTCAAAATCTGACAGCATTTACCCGAGAAATTCAATAAAAATCATCAAAAAAGTTTCGATTTTCGATCCGACCCCGAATTTGAGAAAAAACGTGATGTAACCCCTTGCCATTTTGATGATTTTGGTCAAAAATTAGATTTTTATTTTTTTGATGCCAATCGATAGTACGGATCCTTACGAGTCCAAAATGGTATAAAATTCCCAAATCGAACACTATTTGGCCGAGATATTCAAAAAAATCATCAAAAAAGGTTGACTTTACAAACGAATCGGTTTTTGGTCAACCACTTTTTTTAACCCATCGATTTTCAAAATGTTTGAATGCAGATTGATAGTAGGGATCCCTACAAATTCAAAAAGGTATAACATTTCAAAATCTGACAGCATTTACCCGAGAAATTCAATAAAAATCATCAAAAAAGTTTCGATTTTCGATCCGACCCCGAATTTGAGAAAAAACGTGATGTAACCCCTTGCCATTTTGATGATTTTGGTCAAAAATTAGATTTTTATTTTTTTGATGCCAATCGATAGTACGGATCCTTACGAGTCCAAAATGGTATAAAATTCCCAAATCGAACACTATTTGGCCGAGATATTCAAAAAAATCATCAAAAAAGGTTGACTTTACAAACGAATCGGTTTTTGGTCAACCACTTTTTTTAACCCATCGATTTTAAAAATGTTTGAATGCAGATTGATAGAAGGGATCCCTACAAATTCAAAAAGGTATAACATTTCAAAATCTGACAGCATTTACCCGAGAAATTCAATAAAAATCATCAAAAAAGTTTCGATTTTCGATCCGACCCCGAATTTGAGAAAAAACGTGATGTAACCCCTTGCCATTTTGATGATTTTGGTCAAAAATTAGATTTTTATTTTTTTGATGCCAATCGATAGTACGGATCCTTACGAGTCCAAAATGGTATAAAATTCCCAAATCGAACACTATTTGGCCGAGATATTCAAAAAAATCATCAAAAAAGGTTGACTTTACAAACGAATCGGTTTTTGGTCAACCACTTTTTTTAACCCATCGATTTTAAAAATGTTTGAATGCAGATTGATAGAAGGGATCCCTACAAATTCAAAAAGGTATAACATTTCAAAATCTGACAGCATTTACCCGAGAAATTCAATAAAAATCATCAAAAAAGTTTCGATTTTCGATCCGACCCCGAATTTGAGAAAAAACGTGATGTAACCCCTTGCCATTTTGATGATTTTGGTCAAAAATTAGATTTTTATTTTTTTGATGCCAATCGATAGTACGGATCCTTACGAGTCCAAAATGGTATAAAATTCCCAAATCGAACACTATTTGGCCGAGATATTCAAAAAAATCATCAAAAAAGGTTGACTTTACAAACGAATCGGTTTTTGGTCAACCACTTTTTTTAACCCATCGATTTTAAAAATGTTTGAATGCAGATTGATAGAAGGGATCCCTACAAATTCAAAAAGGTATAACATTTCAAAATCTGACAGCATTTACCCGAGAAATTCAATAAAAATCATCAAAAAAGTTTCGATTTTCGATCCGACCCCGAATTTGAGAAAAAACGTGATGTAACCCCTTGCCATTTTGATGATTTTGGTCAAAAATTAGATTTTTATTTTTTTGATGCCAATCGATAGTACGGATCCTTACGAGTCCAAAATGGTATAAAATTCCCAAATCGAACACTATTTGGCCGAGATATTCAAAAAAATCATCAAAAAAGGTTGACTTTACAAACGAATCGGTTTTTGGTCAACCACTTTTTTTAACCCATCGATTTTCAAAATGTTTGAATGCAGATTGATAGTAGGGATCCCTACAAATTCAAAAAGGTATAACATTTCAAAATCTGACAGCATTTACCCGAGAAATTCAATAAAAATCATCAAAAAAGTTTCGATTTTCGATCCGACCCCGAATTTGAGAAAAAACGTGATGTAACCCCTTGCCATTTTGATGATTTTGGTCAAAAATTAGATTTTTATTTTTTTGATGCCAATCGATAGTACGGATCCTTACGAGTCCAAAATGGTATAAAATTCCCAAATCGAACACTATTTGGCCGAGATATTCAAAAAAATCATCAAAAAAGGTTGACTTTACAAACGAATCGGTTTTTGGTCAACCACTTTTTTTAACCCATCGATTTTAAAAATGTTTGAATGCAGATTGATAGTAGGGATCCCTACAAATTCAAAAAGGTATAACATTTCAAAATCTGACAGCATTTACCCGAGAAATTCAATAAAAATCATCAAAAAAGTTTCGATTTTCGATCCGACCCCGAATTTGAGAAAAAACGTGATGTAACCCCTTGCCATTTTGATGATTTTGGTCAAAAATTAGATTTTTATTTTTTTGATGCCAATCGATAGTACGGATCCTTACGAGTCCAAAATGGTATAAAATTCCCAAATCGAACACTATTTGGCCGAGATATTCAAAAAAATCATCAAAAAAGGTTGACTTTACAAACGAATCGGTTTTTGGTCAACCACTTTTTTTAACCCATCGATTTTAAAAATGTTTGAATGCAGATTGATAGAAGGGATCCCTACAAATTCAAAAAGGTATAACATTTCAAAATCTGACAGCATTTACCCGAGAAATTCAATAAAAATCATCAAAAAAGTTTCGATTTTCGATCCGACCCCGAATTTGAGAAAAAACGTGATGTAACCCCTTGCCATTTTGATGATTTTGGTCAAAAATTAGATTTTTATTTTTTTGATGCCAATCGATAGTACGGATCCTTACGAGTCCAAAATGGTATAAAATTCCCAAATCGAACACTATTTGGCCGAGATATTCAAAAAAATCATCAAAAAAGGTTGACTTTACAAACGAATCGGTTTTTGGTCAACCACTTTTTTTAACCCATCGATTTTCAAAATGTTTGAATGCAGATTGATAGTAGGGATCCCTACAAATTCAAAAAGGTATAACATTTCAAAATCTGACAGCATTTACCCGAGAAATTCAATAAAAATCATCAAAAAAGTTTCGATTTTCGATCCGACCCCGAATTTGAGAAAAAACGTGATGTAACCCCTTGCCATTTTGATGATTTTGGTCAAAAATTAGATTTTTATTTTTTTGATGCCAATCGATAGTACGGATCCTTACGAGTCCAAAATGGTATAAAATTCCCAAATCGAACACTATTTGGCCGAGATATTCAAAAAAATCATCAAAAAAGGTTGACTTTACAAACGAATCGGTTTTTGGTCAACCACTTTTTTTAACCCATCGATTTTAAAAATGTTTGAATGCAGATTGATAGAAGGGATCCCTACAAATTCAAAAAGGTATAACATTTCAAAATCTGACAGCATTTACCCGAGAAATTCAATAAAAATCATCAAAAAAGTTTCGATTTTCGATCCGACCCCGAATTTGAGAAAAAACGTGATGTAACCCCTTGCCATTTTGATGATTTTGGTCAAAAATTAGATTTTTATTTTTTTGATGCCAATCGATAGTACGGATCCTTACGAGTCCAAAATGGTATAAAATTCCCAAATCGAACACTATTTGGCCGAGATATTCAAAAAAATCATCAAAAAAGGTTGACTTTACAAACGAATCGGTTTTTGGTCAACCACTTTTTTTAACCCATCCGATTTTAAAAATGTTTGAATGCAGATTGATAGAAGGGATCCCTACAAATTCAAAAAGGTATAACATTTCAAAATCTGACAGCATTTACCCGAGAAATTCAATAAAAATCATCAAAAAAGTTTCGATTTTCGATCCGACCCCGAATTTGAGAAAAAACGTGATGTAACCCCTTGCCATTTTGATGATTTTGGTCAAAAATTAGATTTTTATTTTTTTGATGCCAATCGATAGTACGGATCCTTACGAGTCCAAAATGGTATAAAATTCCCAAATCGAACACTATTTGGCCGAGATATTCAAAAAAATCATCAAAAAAGGTTGACTTTACAAACGAATCGGTTTTTGGTCAACCACTTTTTTTAACCCATCGATTTTAAAAATGTTTGAATGCAGATTGATAGTAGGGATCCCTACAAATTCAAAAAGGTATAACATTTCAAAATCTGACAGCATTTACCCGAGAAATTCAATAAAAATCATCAAAAAAGTTTCGATTTTCGAACCGACCCCGAATTTGAGAAAAAACGTGATGTAACCCCTTGCCATTTTGATGATTTTGGTCAAAAATTAGATTTTTATTTTTTTGATGCCAATCGATAGTACGGATCCTTACGAGTCCAAAATGGTATAAAATTCCCAAATCGAACACTATTTGGCCGAGATATTCAAAAAAATCATCAAAAAAGGTTGACTTTACAAACGAATCGGTTTTTGGTCAACCACTTTTTTTAACCCATCGATTTTAAAAATGTTTGAATGCAGATTGATAGTAGGGATCCCTACAAATTCAAAAAGGTATAACATTTCAAAATCTGACAGCATTTACCCGAGAAATTCAATAAAAATCATCAAAAAAGTTTCGATTTTCGATCCGACCCCGAATTTGAGAAAAAACGTGATGTAACCCCTTGCCATTTTGATGATTTTGGTCAAAAATTAGATTTTTATTTTTTTGATGCCAATCGATAGTACGGATCCTTACGAGTCCAAAATGGTATAAAATTCCCAAATCGAACACTATTTGGCCGAGATATTCAAAAAAATCATCAAAAAAGGTTGACTTTACAAACGAATCGGTTTTTGGTCAACCACTTTTTTTAACCCATCGATTTTAAAAATGTTTGAATGCAGATTGATAGTAGGGATCCCTACAAATTCAAAAAGGTATAACATTTCAAAATCTGACAGCATTTACCCGAGAAATTCAATAAAAATCATCAAAAAAGTTTCGATTTTCGATCCGACCCCGAATTTGAGAAAAAACGTGATGTAACCCCTTGCCATTTTGATGATTTTGGTCAAAAATTAGATTTTTATTTTTTTGATGCCAATCGATAGTACGGATCCTTACGAGTCCAAAATGGTATAAAATTCCCAAATCGAACACTATTTGGCCGAGATATTCAAAAAAATCATCAAAAAAGGTTGACTTTACAAACGAATCGGTTTTTGGTCAACCACTTTTTTTAACCCATCGATTTTAAAAATGTTTGAATGCAGATTGATAGAAGGGATCCCTACAAATTCAAAAAGGTATAACATTTCAAAATCTGACAGCATTTACCCGAGAAATTCAATAAAAATCATCAAAAAAGTTTCGATTTTCGATCCGACCCCGAATTTGAGAAAAAACGTGATGTAACCCCTTGCCATTTTGATGATTTTGGTCAAAAATTAGATTTTTATTTTTTTGATGCCAATCGATAGTACGGATCCTTACGAGTCCAAAATGGTATAAAATTCCCAAATCGAACACTATTTGGCCGAGATATTCAAAAAAATCATCAAAAAAGGTTGACTTTACAAACGAATCGGTTTTTGGTCAACCACTTTTTTTAACCCATCGATTTTCAAAATGTTTGAATGCAGATTGATAGTAGGGATCCCTACAAATTCAAAAAGGTATAACATTTCAAAATCTGACAGCATTTACCCGAGAAATTCAATAAAAATCATCAAAAAAGTTTCGATTTTCGATCCGACCCCGAATTTGAGAAAAAACGTGATGTAACCCCTTGCCATTTTGATGATTTTGGTCAAAAATTAGATTTTTATTTTTTTGATGCCAATCGATAGTACGGATCCTTACGAGTCCAAAATGGTATAAAATTCCCAAATCGAACACTATTTGGCCGAGATATCTTCAAAAAAATCATCAAAAAAGGTTGACTTTACAAACGAATCGGTTTTTGGTCGACCACTTTGTTTAACCCATTAGATTTTTAAAAATTGTTTTTAGATGCCAATCGATAGTACGGATCCTTACGAGTCCAAAATGGTATAAAATTCCCAAATCGAACACTATTTGGCCGAGATATTCAAAAAAATCATCAAAAAAGGTTGACTTTACAAACGAATCGGTTTTTGGTCAACCACTTTTTTTAACCCATCGATTTTCAAAAATGTTTGAATGCAGATTGATAGTAGGGATCCCTACAAATTCAAAAAGGTATAACATTTCAAAATCTGACAGCATTTACCCGAGAAATTCAATAAAAATCATCAAAAAAGTTTCGATTTTCGATCCGACCCCGAATTTGAGAAAAAACGTGATGTAACCCCTTGCCGATTTTGCAAAAATGTTTGTAATGCAGATTGATAGTAGGGATCCCTACGAATTCAAAAAGGTATAACATTCCAAAATCGACAGCATTTGCCCGAGAAATTCAATAAAAATCATCAAAAAAGTTTCGAACTTTTTGGTCCGACCCCGATTTTCAAAAAAATCGTGATGTAACCCTACAATTCGATGATTTTGAGCCATTTAGAGTCAAAAATTAGATTTTTATTTTTTTGATGCCAATCGATAGTACGGATCCTTACGAGTCCAAAATGGTATAAAATTCCCAAATCGAACACTATTTGGCCGAGATATTCAAAAAAATCATCAAAAAAGGTTGACTTTACAAACGAATCGGTTTTTGGTCAACCACTTTTTTTAACCCATCGATTTTAAAAATGTTTGAATGCAGATTGATAGTAGGGATCCCTACAAATTCAAAAAGGTATAACATTTCAAAATCTGACAGCATTTACCCGAGAAATTCAATAAAAATCATCAAAAAAGTTTCGATTTTCGATCCGACCCCGAATTTGAGAAAAAACGTGATGTAACCCCTTGCCATTTTGATGATTTTGGTCAAAAATTAGATTTTTATTTTTTTGATGCCAATCGATAGTACGGATCCTTACGAGTCCAAAATGGTATAAAATTCCCAAATCGAACACTATTTGGCCGAGATATTCAAAAAAATCATCAAAAAAGGTTGACTTTACAAACGAATCGGTTTTTGGTCAACCACTTTTTTTAACCCATCGATTTTCAAAATGTTTGAATGCAGATTGATAGAAGGGATCCCTACAAATTCAAAAAGGTATAACATTTCAAAATCTGACAGCATTTACCCGAGAAATTCAATAAAAATCATCAAAAAAGTTTCGATTTTCGATCCGACCCCGAATTTGAGAAAAAACGTGATGTAACCCCTTGCCATTTTGATGATTTTGGTCAAAAATTAGATTTTTATTTTTTTGATGCCAATCGATAGTACGGATCCTTACGAGTCCAAAATGGTATAAAATTCCCAAATCGAACACTATTTGGCCGAGATATTCAAAAAAATCATCAAAAAAGGTTGACTTTACAAACGAATCGGTTTTTGGTCAACCACTTTTTTTAACCCATCGATTTTAAAAATGTTTGAATGCAGATTGATAGTAGGGATCCCTACAAATTCAAAAAGGTATAACATTTCAAAATCTGACAGCATTTACCCGAGAAATTCAATAAAAATCATCAAAAAAGTTTCGATTTTCGATCCGACCCCGAATTTGAGAAAAAACGTGATGTAACCCCTTGCCATTTTGATGATTTTGGTCAAAAATTAGATTTTTATTTTTTTGATGCCAATCGATAGTACGGATCCTTACGAGTCCAAAATGGTATAAAATTCCCAAATCGAACACTATTTGGCCGAGATATTCAAAAAAATCATCAAAACAATGGTTGCCCACTTTCCACACAGCTTTACAAACGAATCGGTTTTTGGTCAACCACTTTTTTAACCCATCGATTTTAAAATGTTTGAATGCAGATTGATAGTAGGGATCCCTACAAATTCAAAAAGGTATAACATTTCAAAATCTGACAGCATTTACCCGAGAAATTCAATAAAAATCATCAAAAAAGTTTCGATTTTCGATCCGACCCCGAATTTGAGAAAAAACGTGATGTAACCCCTTGCCATTTTGATGATTTTGGTCAAAAATTAGATTTTTATTTTTTTGATGCCAATCGATAGTACGGATCCTTACGAGTCCAAAATGGTATAAAATTCCCAAATCGAACACTATTTGGCCGAGATATTCAAAAAAATCATCAAAAAAGGTTGACTTTACAAACGAATCGGTTTTTGGTCAACCACTTTTTTTAACCCATCGATTTTAAAAATGTTTGAATGCAGATTGATAGTAGGGATCCCTACAAATTCAAAAAGGTATAACATTTCAAAATCTGACAGCATTTACCCGAGAAATTCAATAAAAATCATCAAAAAAGTTTCGATTTTCGATCCGACCCCGAATTTGAGAAAAAACGTGATGTAACCCCTTGCCATTAGAATTGACTTTATCAAACGAATCGCGATTTTGGTAACCACTTTTTTTAAAACATTAGATTTTTATTTTTTTGATGCCAATCGATAGTACGGATCCTTACGAGTCCAAAATGGTATAAAATTCCCAAATCGAACACTATTTGGCCGAGATATTCAAAAAAATCATCAAAAAAGGTTGACTTTACAAACGAATCGGTTTTTGGTCAACCACTTGTTTTAACCCATCGATTTTCAAAAATGTTTGAATGCAGATTGATAGTAGGGATCCCTACGAATTCAAAAAGGTATAACATTTCAAAATCTGACAGCATTTACCCGAGAAATTCAATAAAAATCATCAAAAAAGTTTCGATTTTCGATCCGACCCCGAATTTGAGAAAAAACGTGATGTAACCCCTTGCCATTTTGATGATTTTGGTCAAAATGTTTGAATGCAATTGATAGTAGGGATCCCTACAATTCAAAAAGGTATAACATTTCAAAATCTGACACATTTACCCGAGAAATTCAAAAAAATCATCAAAAAAGTTTCGATTTTCACCACCGAATTGAGAACGTGAGTAACCCTTATTTTGAACAATAGATTTTATTTTTTTGATGCAATCGATAGTAGATCCTTACGAGTCCAAAATGGTATAAAATTCCCAAATCGAACACTATTTGGCCGAGATATTCAAAAAAATCATCAAAAAAGGTTGACTTTACAAACGAATCGGTTTTTGGTCAACCACTTTTTTTAACCCATCGATTTTCAAAATGTTTGAATGCAGATTGATAGTAGGGATCCCTACAAATTCAAAAAGGTATAACATTTCAAAATCTGACAGCATTTACCCGAGAAATTCAATAAAAATCATCAAAAAAGTTTCGATTTTCGATCCGACCCCGAATTTGAGAAAAAACGTGATGTAACCCCTTGCCATTTTGATGATTTTGGTCAAAAATTAGATTTTTATTTTTTTGATGCCAATCGATAGTACGGATCCTTACGAGTCCAAAATGGTATAAAATTCCCAAATCGAACACTATTTGGCCGAGATATTCAAAAAAATCATCAAAAAAGGTTGACTTTACAAACGAATCGGTTTTTGGTCAACCACTTTTTTTAACCCATCGATTTTAAAAATGTTTGAATGCAGATTGATAGAAGGGATCCCTACAAATTCAAAAAGGTATAACATTTCAAAATCTGACAGCATTTACCCGAGAAATTCAATAAAAATCATCAAAAAAGTTTCGATTTTCGATCCGACCCCGAATTTGAGAAAAAACGTGATGTAACCCCTTGCCATTTTGATGATTTTGGTCAAAAATTAGATTTTTATTTTTTTGATGCCAATCGATAGTACGGATCCTTACGAGTCCAAAATGGTATAAAATTCCCAAATCGAACACTATTTGGCCGAGATATTCAAAAAAATCATCAAAAAAGGTTGACTTTACAAACGAATCGGTTTTTGGTCAACCACTTTTTTTAACCCATCGATTTTAAAAATGTTTGAATGCAGATTGATAGAAGGGATCCCTACAAATTCAAAAAGGTATAACATTTCAAAATCTGACAGCATTTACCCGAGAAATTCAATAAAAATCATCAAAAAAGTTTCGATTTTCGATCCGACCCCGAATTTGAGAAAAAACGTGATGTAACCCCTTGCCATTTTGATGATTTTGGTCAAAAATTAGATTTTTATTTTTTTGATGCCAATCGATAGTACGGATCCTTACGAGTCCAAAATGGTATAAAATTCCCAAATCGAACACTATTTGGCCGAGATATTCAAAAAAATCATCAAAAAAGGTTGACTTTACAAACGAATCGGTTTTTGGTCAACCACTTTTTTTAACCCATCGATTTTCAAAATGTTTGAATGCAGATTGATAGTAGGGATCCCTACAAATTCAAAAAGGTATAACATTTCAAAATCTGACAGCATTTACCCGAGAAATTCAATAAAAATCATCAAAAAAGTTTCGATTTTCGATCCGACCCCGAATTTGAGAAAAAACGTGATGTAACCCCTTGCCATTTTGATGATTTTGGTCAAAAATTAGATTTTTATTTTTTTGATGCCAATCGATAGTACGGATCCTTACGAGTCCAAAATGGTATAAAATTCCCAAATCGAACACTATTTGGCCGAGATATTCAAAAAAATCATCAAAAAAGGTTGACTTTACAAACGAATCGGTTTTTGGTCAACCACTTTTTTTAACCCATCGATTTTAAAAATGTTTGAATGCAGATTGATAGAAGGGATCCCTACAAATTCAAAAAGGTATAACATTTCAAAATCTGACAGCATTTACCCGAGAAATTCAATAAAAATCATCAAAAAAGTTTCGATTTTCGATCCGACCCCGAATTTGAGAAAAAACGTGATGTAACCCCTTGCCATTTTGATGATTTTGGTCAAAAATTAGATTTTTATTTTTTTGATGCCAATCGATAGTACGGATCCTTACGAGTCCAAAATGGTATAAAATTCCCAAATCGAACACTATTTGGCCGAGATATTCAAAAAAATCATCAAAAAAGGTTGACTTTACAAACGAATCGGTTTTTGGTCAACCACTTTTTTTAACCCATCGATTTTAAAAATGTTTGAATGCAGATTGATAGAAGGGATCCCTACAAATTCAAAAAGGTATAACATTTCAAAATCTGACAGCATTTACCCGAGAAATTCAATAAAAATCATCAAAAAAGTTTCGATTTTCGATCCGACCCCGAATTTGAGAAAAAACGTGATGTAACCCCTTGCCATTTTGATGATTTTGGTCAAAAATTAGATTTTTATTTTTTTGATGCCAATCGATAGTACGGATCCTTACGAGTCCAAAATGGTATAAAATTCCCAAATCGAACACTATTTGGCCGAGATATTCAAAAAAATCATCAAAAAAGGTTGACTTTACAAACGAATCGGTTTTTGGTCAACCACTTTTTTTAACCCATCGATTTTAAAAATGTTTGAATGCAGATTGATAGTAGGGATCCCTACAAATTCAAAAAGGTATAACATTTCAAAATCTGACAGCATTTACCCGAGAAATTCAATAAAAATCATCAAAAAAGTTTCGATTTTCGATCCGACCCCGAATTTGAGAAAAAACGTGATGTAACCCCTTGCCATTTTGATGATTTTGGTCAAAAATTAGATTTTTATTTTTTTGATGCCAATCGATAGTACGGATCCTTACGAGTCCAAAATGGTATAAAATTCCCAAATCGAACACTATTTGGCCGAGATATTCAAAAAAATCATCAAAAAAGGTTGACTTTACAAACGAATCGGTTTTTGGTCAACCACTTTTTTTAACCCATCGATTTTAAAAATGTTTGAATGCAGATTGATAGAAGGGATCCCTACAAATTCAAAAAGGTATAACATTTCAAAATCTGACAGCATTTACCCGAGAAATTCAATAAAAATCATCAAAAAAGTTTCGATTTTCGATCCGACCCCGAATTTGAGAAAAAACGTGATGTAACCCCTTGCCATTTTGATGATTTTGGTCAAAAATTAGATTTTTATTTTTTTGATGCCAATCGATAGTACGGATCCTTACGAGTCCAAAATGGTATAAAATTCCCAAATCGAACACTATTTGGCCGAGATATTCAAAAAAATCATCAAAAAAGGTTGACTTTACAAACGAATCG
Source organism: Drosophila montana (assembly GCF_035044405.1). Taxonomy (NCBI): domain Eukaryota; kingdom Metazoa; phylum Arthropoda; class Insecta; order Diptera; family Drosophilidae; genus Drosophila; species Drosophila montana. Next base: position 13,970 of record NW_026997446.1, read on the forward strand.
GTTTTTGGTCAACCACTTTTTTTAACCCATCGATTTTAAAAATGTTTGAATGCAGATTGATAGTAGGGATCCCTACAAATTCAAAAAGGTATAACATTTCAAAATCTGACAGCATTTACCCGAGAAATTCAATAAAAATCATCAAAAAAGTTTCGATTTTCGATCCGACCCCGAATTTGAGAAAAAACGTGATGTAACCCCTTGCCATTTTGATGATTTTGGTCAAAAATTAGATTTTTATTTTTTTGATGCCAATCGATAGTACGGATCCTTAAGAGTCCAAAATGGTATAAAATTCCCAAATCGAACACTATTTGGCCGAGATATTCAAAAAAATCATAAAAAAAGGTTGACTTTATAAACGAATCGGTTTTTGGTCAACCACTTTTTTTAACCCATCGATTTTAAAAATGTTTGAATGCAGATTGATAGTAGGGATCCCTACAAATTCAAAAAGGTATAACATTTCAAAATCTGACAGCATTTACCCGAGAAATTCAATAAAAATCATCAAAAAAGTTTCGATTTTCGATCCGACCCCGAATTTGAGAAAAAACGTGATGTAACCCCTTGCCATTTTGATGATTTTGGTCAAAAATTAGATTTTTATTTTTTGATGCCAATCGATAGAACGGATCCTTACGAGTCCAAAATGGTATAAAATTCCCAAATCGAACACTATTTGGCCGAGATATTCAAAAAAATCATCAAAAAAGGTTGACTTTACAAACGAATCGGTTTTAGGTCAACCACTTTTTTTAACCCATCGATTTTCAAAATGTTTGAATGCAGATTGATAGTAGGGATCCCTACAAATTCAAAAAGGTATAACATTTCAAAATCTGACAGCATTTACCCGAGAAAATCAATAAAAATCATCAAAAAAGTTTCGATTTTCGATCCGACCCCGAATTTGAGAAAAAACGTGATGTAACCCCTTGCCATTTTGATGATTTTGGTCAAAAATTAGATTTTTATTTTTTTGATGCCAATCGATAGAACGGATCCTTACGAGTCCAAAATGGTATAAAATTCCCAAATCGAACACTATTTGGCCGAGATATTCAAAAAAATCATCAAAAAAGGTTGACTTTACAAACGAATGGGTTTTTGGTCAACCACTTTTTTTAACCCATCGATTTTCAAAATATTTGAGTGCAGATTGATAGTAGGGATCCCTACAAATTCAAAAAGGTATAAAATTTCAAAATCTGACAGCATTTACCCGAGAAATTCAATAAAAATCATCAAAAAAGTTTCGATTTTCGATCCGACCCCGAATTTGAGAAAAAACGTGATGTAACCCCTTGCCATTTTGATGATTTTGGTCAAAAATTAGATTTTTATTTTTTTGATGCCAATCGATAGTACGGATCCTTACGAGTCCAAAATGGTATAAAATTCCCAAATCGAACACTATTTGGCCGAGATATTCAAAAAAATCATCAAAAAAGGTTGACTTTACAAACGAATCGGTTTTTGGTCAACCACTTTTTTTAACCCATCGATTTTAAAAATGTTTGAAAGCATATTGATAGTACGGATCCTTACGAATTCAAAAAGGTATAACATTTCAAAATCTGACAGCATTTACCCGAGAAATTCAATAAAAATCATCAAAAAAGTTTCGATTTTCGATCCGACCCCGAATTTGAGAAAAAACGTGATGTAACCCCTTGCCATTTTGATGATTTTGGTCAAAAATTAGATTTTTATTTTTTTGATGCTAATCGATAGTACGGATCCTTACGAGTCCAAAATGGTATAAAATTCCCAAATCGAACACTATTTGGCCGAGATATTCAAAAATATCATCAAAAAAGGTTGACTTTACAAAAGAATCGGTTTTTGGTCAACCACTTTTTTTAACCCATCGATTTTAAAAATGTTTGAATGCAGATTGATAGAAGGGATCCCTACAAATTCAAAAAGGTATAACATTTCAAAATCTGACAGCATTTACCCGAGAAATTCAATAAAAATCATCAAAAAAGTTTCGATTTTCGATCCGACCCCAAATTTGAGAAAAAACGTGATGTAACCCCTTGCCATTTTGATGATTTTGGTCAAAAATTAGATTTTTATTTTTTTGATGCCAATCGATAGTACGGATCCTTACGAGTCCAAAATGGTATAAAATTCCCAAATCGAACACTATTTGGCCGAGATATTCAAAAAAATCATTAAAAAAAGATGACTTTACAAACGAACCGGTTTTTGGTCAACCACTTTTTTTAACCCATCGATTTTAAAAATGTTTGAATGCAGATTGATAGAAGGGATCCCTACGAATTCAAAAAGGTATAACATTTCAAAATCTGACAGCATTTACCCGAGAAATTCAATAAAAATCATCAAAAAAGTTTCGATTTTCGATCCGACCCCAAATTTGAGAAAAAACGTGATGTAACCCCTTGCCATTTTGATGATTTTGGTCAAAAATTAGATTTTTATTTTTTTGATGCCAATCGATAGTACGGATCCTTACGAGTCCAAAATGGTATAAAATTCCCAAATCGAACACTATTTGGCCGAGATATTCAAAAAAATCATTAAAAAAAGATGACTTTACAAACGAACCGGTTTTTGGTCAACCACTTTTTTTAACCCATCGATTTTAAAAATGTTTGAATGCAGATTGATAGAAGGGATCCCTACAAATTCAAAAAGGTATAACATTTCAAAATCTGACAGCATTTACCCGAGAAATTCAATAAAAATCATCAAAAAAGTTTCGATTTTCGCCGACCCCGAATTTGAGAAAAAACGTGATGTAACCCCTTGCCATTTTGATGATTTTGGTCAAAAATTAGATTTTTATTTTTATGATGCCAATCGATAGTACGGATCCTTACGAGTCCAAAATGGTATAAAATTCCCAAATCGAACACTATTTGGCCGAGATATTCAAAAAAATCATCAAAAAAGGTTGACTTTACAAACGAATCGGTTTTTGGTCAACCACTTTTTTTAACCCATCGATTTTAAAAATGTTTGAATGCAGATTGATAGAAGGGATCCCTACAAATTCAAAAAGGTATAACATTTCAAAATCTGACAGCATTTACCCGAGAAATTCAATAAAAATCATCAAAAAAGTTTCGATTTTCGATCCGACCACAAATTTGAGAAAAAACGTGATGTAACCCCTTGCCATTTTGATGATTTTGGTCAAAAATTAGATTTTTATTTTTATGATGCCAATCGATAGTACGGATCCTTACGAGTCCAAAATGGTATAAAATTCCCAAATCGAACACTATTTGGCCGAGATATTCAAAAAAATCATCAAAAAAGATGACTTTACAAACGAACCGGTTTTTGGTCAACCACTTTTTTTAACCCATCGATTTTAAAAATGTTTGAATGCAGATTGATAGAAGGGATCCCTACAAATTCAAAAAGGTATAACATTTCAAAATCTGACAGCATTTACCCGAGAAATTCAATAAAAATCATCAAAAAAGTTTCGATTTTCGATCCGACCACAAATTTGAGAAAAAACGTGATGTAACCCCTTGCCATTTTGATGATTTTGGTCAAAAATTAGATTTTTATTTTTTTGATGCCAATCGATAGTACGGATCCTTACGAGTCCAAAATGGTATAAAATTCCCAAATCGAACACTATTTGGCCGAGATATTCAAAAAAATCATCAAAAAAGGATGACTTTACAAACGAACCGGTTTTTGGTCAACCACTTTTTTTAACCCATCGATTTTAAAAATGTTTGAATGCAGATTGATAGAAGGGATCCCTACAAATTCAAAAAGGTATAACATTTCAAAATCTGACAGCATTTACCCGAGAAATTCAATAAAAATCATCAAAAAAGTTTCGATTTTCGATCCGACCCCGAATCTGAGAAAAAACGTGATGTAACCCCTTGCCATTTTGATGATTTTGGTCAAAAATTAGATTTTTATTTTTTTGATGCCAATCGATAGTACGGATCCTTACGAGTCCAAAATGGTATAAAATTCCCAAATCGAACACTATTTGGCCGAGATATTCAAAAAAATCATCAAAAAAGGTTGACTTTACAAACGAATCGGTTTTTGGTCAACCACTTTTTTTAACCCATCGATTTTCAAAATGTTTGAATACAGATTGATAGTAGGGATCCCTACAAATTCAAAAAGGTATAAAATTTCAAAATCTGACAGCATTTACCCGAGAAATTCAATAAAAATCATCAAAAAAGTTTCGATTTTCGATCCGACCCCAAATTTGAGAAAAAACGTGATGTAACCCCTTGCCATTTTGATGATTTTGGTCAAAAATTAGATTTTTATTTTTTTGATGCCAATCCATAGTACGGATCCTTACGAGTCCAAAATGGTATAAAATTCCCAAATCGAACACTATTTGGCCGAGATATTCAAAAAAATCATCAAAAAAGGTTGACTTTACAAACGAATCGGTTTTTGGTCAACCACTTTTTTTAACCCATCGATTTTCAAAATGTTTGAATACAGATTGATAGTAGGGATCCCTACAAATTCAAAAAGGTATAACATTTCAAAATCTGACAGCATTTACCCGAGAAATTCAATAAAAATCATCAAAAAAGTTTCGATTTTCGATCCGACCCCGAATTTGAGAAAAAACGTGATGTAACCCCTTGCCATTTTGATGATTTTGGTCAAAAATTAGATTTTTATTTTTTTGATGCCAATCCATAGTACGGATCCTTACGAGTCCAAAATGGTATAAAATTCCCAAATCGAACACTATTTGGCCGAGATATTCAAAAAAATCATCAAAAAAGGTTGACTTTACAAACGAATCGGTTTTTGGTCAACCACTTTTTTTAACCCATCGATTTTCAAAATGTTTGAATACAGATTGATAGTAGGGATCCCTACAAATTCAAAAAGGTATAAAATTTCAAAATCTGACAGCATTTACCCGAGAAATTCAATAAAAATCATCAAAAAAGTTTCGATTTTCGATCCGACCCCAAATTTGAGAAAAAACGTGATGTAACCCCTTGCCATTTTGATGATTTTGGTCAAAAATTAGATTTTTATTTTTTTGATGCCAATCGATAGTACGGATCCTTACGAGTCCAAAATGGTATAAAATTCCCAAATCGAACACTATTTGGCCGAGATATTCAAAAAAATCATCAAAAAAAGATGACTTTACAAACGAACCGGTTTTTGGTCAACCACTTTTTTTAACCCATCGATTTTAAAAATGTTTGAATGCAGATTGATAGAAGGGATCCCTACAAATTCAAAAAGGTATAACATTTCAAAATCTGACAGCATTTACCCGAGAAATTCAATAAAAATCATCAAAAAAGTTTCGATTTTCGATCCGACCCCGAATTTGAGAAAAAACGTGATGTAACCCCTTGCCATTTTGGTCAAAAATTAGATTTTTATTTTTTTGATGCCAATCGATAGTACGGATCCTTACGAGTCCAAAATGGTATAAAATTCCCAAATCGAACACTATTTGGCCGAGATATTCAAAAAAATCATCAAAAAAAGATGACTTTACAAACGAACCGGTTTTTGGTCAACCACTTTTTTTAACCCATCGATTTTAAAAATGTTTGAATGCAGATTGATAGAAGGGATCCCTACAAATTCAACAAGGTATAACATTTCAAAATCTGACAGCATTTACCCGAGAAATTCAATAAAAATCATCAAAAAAGTTTCGATTTTCGATCCGACCCAAAATTTGAGAAAAAACGTGATGTAACCCCTTGCCATTTTGATGATTTTGGTCAGAAATTAGATTTTTATTTTTTTGATGCCAATCGATAGTACGGATCCTTACGAGTCCAAAATGGTATAAAATTCCCAAATCGAACACTATTTGGCCGAGATATTCAAAAAAATCATCAAAAAAAGATGACTTTACAAACGAACCGGTTTTTGGTCAACCACTTTTTTTAACCCATCGATTTTCAAAATGTTTGAATGCAGATTGATAGTAGGGATCCCTACAAATTCAAACAGGTATAACATTTCAAAATCTGACAGCATTTACCCGAGAAATTCAATAAAAATCATCAAAAAAGTTTCGATTTTCGATCCGACCCCGAATTTGAGAAAAAACGTGATGTAACCCCTTGCCATTTTGATGATTTTGGTCAAAAATTAGATTTTTATTTTTTTGATGCCAATCGATAGTACGGATCCTTACGAGTCCAAAATGGTATAAAATTCCCAAATCGAACACTATTTGGCCGAGATATTCAAAAAAATCATCAAAAAAAGATGACTTTACAAACGAACCGGTTTTTGGTCAACCACTTTTTTTAACCCATCGATTTTAAAAATGTTTGAATGCAGATTGATAGAAGGGATCCCTACAAATTCAAAAAGGTATAACATTTCAAAATCTGACAGCATTTACCCGAGAAATTCAATAAAAATCATCAAAAAAGTTTCGATTTTCGATCCGACCCCAAATTTGAGAAAAAACGTGATGTAACCCCTTGCCATTTTGATGATTTTGGTCAAAAATTAGATTTTTATTTTTTTGATGCCAATCGATAGTACGGATCCTTACGAGTCCAAAATGGTATAAAATTCCCAAATCGAACACTATTTGGCCGAGATATTCAAAAAAATCATCAAAAAAGGTTGACTTTACAAACGAATCGGTTTTTGGTCAACCACTTTTTTTAACCCATCGATTTTCAAAATGTTTGAATGCAGATTGATAGTAGGGATCCCTACAAATTCAAACAGGTATAACATTTCAAAATCTGACAGCATTTACCCGAGAAATTCAATAAAAATCATCAAAAAAGTTTCGATTTTCGATCCGACCCCGAATTTGAGAAAAAACGTGATGTAACCCCTTGCCATTTTGATGATTTTGGTCAAAAATTAGATTTTTATTTTTTTGATGCCAATCGATAGTACGGATCCTTACGAGTCCAAAATGGTATAAAATTCCCAAATCGAACACTATTTGGCCGAGATATTCAAAAAAATCATCAAAAAAAGATGACTTTACAAACGAACCGGTTTTTGGTCAACCACTTTTTTTAACCCATCGATTTTAAAAATGTTTGAATGCAGATTGATAGAAGGGATCCCTACAAATTCAAAAAGGTATAACATTTCAAAATCTGACAGCATTTACCCGAGAAATTCAATAAAAATCATCAAAAAAGTTTCGATTTTCGACCCGACCCCAAATTTGAGAAAAAACGTGATGTAACCCCTTGCCATTTTGATGATTTTGGTCAGAAATTAGATTTTTATTTTTTTGATGCCAATCGATAGTACGGATCCTTACGAGTCCAAAATGGTATAAAATTCCCAAATCGAACACTATTTGGCCGAGATATTCAAAAAAATCATCAAAAAAAGATGACTTTACAAACGAACCGGTTTTTGGTCAACCACTTTTTTTAACCCATCGATTTTAAAAATGTTTGAATGCAGATTGATAGAAGGGATCCCTACAAATTCAAAAAGGTATAACATTTCAAAATCTGACAGCATTTACCCGAGAAATTCAATAAAAATCATCAAAAAAGTTTCGATTTTCGATCCGACCCCGAATTTGAGAAAAAACGTGATGTAACCCCTTGCCATTTTGATGATTTTGGTCAAAAATTAGATTTTTATTTTTTTGATGCCAATCGATAGTACGGATCCTTACGAGTCCAAAATGGATCCCTACAAATTCAAAAAGGTATAACATTTCAAAATCTGACAGCATTTACCCGAGAAATTCAATAAAAATCATCAAAAAAGTTTCGATTTTCGATCCGACCCCGAATTTGAGAAAAAACGTGATGTAACCCCTTGCCATTTTGATGATTTTGGTCAAAAATTAGATTTTTATTTTTTTGATGCCAATCGATAGTACGGATCCTTACGAGTCCAAAATGGTATAAAATTCCCAAATCGAACACTATTTGGCCGAGATATTCAAAAAAATCATCAAAAAAGGTTGACTTTACAAACGAATCGGTTTTTGGTCAACCACTTTTTTTAACCCATCGATTTTAAAAATGTTTGAATGCAGATTGATAGTAGGGATCCCTACAAATTCAAAAAGGTATAACATTTCAAAATCTGACAGCATTTACCCGAGAAATTCAATAAAAATCATCAAAAAAGTTTCGATTTTCGATCCGACCCCGAATTTGAGAAAAAACGTGATGTAACCCCTTGCCATTTTGATGATTTTGGTCAAAAATTAGATTTTTATTTTTTTGATGCCAATCGATAGTACGGATCCTTAAGAGTCCAAAATGGTATAACCAAAATTCCCAAATCGAACACTATTTGGCCGAGATATTCAAAAAAATCATAAAAAAAGGTTGACTTTATTAACGAATCGGTTTTTGGTCAACCACTTTTTTTAACCCATCGATTTTAAAAATGTTTGAATGCAGATTGATAGTAGGGATCCCTACAAATTCAAAAAGGTATAACATTTCAAAATCTGACAGCATTTACCCGAGAAATTCAATAAAAATCATCAAAAAAGTTTCGATTTTCGATCCGACCCCGAATTTGAGAAAAAACGTGATGTAACCCCTTGCCATTTTGATGATTTTGGTCAAAAATTAGATTTTTATTTTTTTGATGCCAATCGATAGTACGGATCCTTACGAGTCCAAAATGGTATAAAATTCCCAAATCGAACACTATTTGGCCGAGATATTCAAAAAAATCATCAAAAAAGGTTGACTTTACAAACGAATCGGTTTTTGGTCAACCACTTTTTTTAACCCATCGATTTTAAAAATGTTTGAAAGCATATTGATAGTACGGATCCTTACGAATTCAAAAAGGTATAACATTTCAAAATCTGACAGCATTTACCCGAGAAATTCAATAAAAATCATCAAAAAAGTTTCGATTTTCGATCCGACCCCGAATTTGAGAAAAAACGTGATGTAACCCCTTGCCATTTTGATGATTTTGGTCAAAAATTAGATTTTTATTTTTTGATGCTAATCGATAGTACGGATCCTTACGAGTCCAAAATGGTATAAAATTCCCAAATCGAACACTATTTGGCCGAGATATTCAAAAAAATCATCAAAAAAGGTTGACTTTACAAACGAATCGGTTTTTGGTCAACCACTTTTTTTAACCCATCGATTTTAAAATTGTTTGAATGCAGATTGATAGTAGGGATCCCTACAAATTCAAAAAGGTATAACATTTCAAAATCTGACAGCATTTACCCGAGAAATTCAATAAAAATCATCAAAAAAGTTTCGATTTTCGATCCGACCCCGAATTTGAGAAAAAACGTGATGTAACCCCTTGCCATTTTGCTGATTTTGGTCAAAAATTAGATTTTTATTTTTTTGATGCCAATCGATAGTACGGATCCTTACGAGTCCAAAATGGTATAAAATTCCCAAATCGAACACTATTTGGCCGAGATATTCAAAAAAATCATCAAAAAAGGTTGACTTTATAAACGAATCGGTTTTTGGTCAACCACTTTTTTTAACCCATCGATTTTAAAAATGTTTTAATGCAGATTGATAGAAGGGATCCCTACAAATTCAAAAAGGTATAACATTTCAAAATCTGACAGCATTTACCCGAGAAATTCAATAAAAATCATCAAAAAAGTTTCGATTCTCGATCCGACCCCGAATTTGAGAAAAAACGTGATAACCCCTTGCCATTTTGATGATTTTGGTCAAAAATTAGATTTTTATTTTTTTGATGCCAATCGATAGTACGGATCCTTACGAGTCCAAAATGGTATAAAATTCCCAAATCGAACACTATTTGGCCGAGATATTCAAAAAAATCATCAAAAAAGGTTGACTTTACAAACGAATCGGTTTTTGGTCAACCACTTTTTTTAACCCATCGATTTTAAAAATGTTTGAATGCAGATTGATAGTAGGGATCCCTACAAATTCAAAAAGGTATAACATTTCAAAATCTGACAGCATTTACCCGAGAAATTCAATAAAAATCATCAAAAAGTTTCGATTTTCGATCCGACCCCGAATTTGAGAAAAAACGTGATGTAACCCCTTGCCATTTTGATGATTTTAGTCAAAAATTAGATTTTTATTTTTTTGATGCCAATCGATAGTACGGATCCTTACGAGTCCAAAATGGTATAAAATTCCCAAATCGAACACTATTTGGCCGAGATATTCAAAAAAATCATCAAAAAAAGATGACTTTACAAACGAACCGGTTTTTGGACAACAACTTTTTTTAACCCATCGATTTTAAAAATGTTTGAATGCAGATTGATAGTAGGGATCCCTACAAATTCAAAAAGGTATAACATTTCAAAATCTGACAGCATTTACCCGAGAAATTCAATAAAAATCATCAAGAAAGTTTCGATTTTCGATCCGACCCCGAATTTGAGAAAAAACGTGATGTAACCCCTTGCCATTTTGATGATTTTGATCAAAAATTAGAATTGTATTTTTTTGAACACTATTTGGCCGAGATATTCAAAAAAATCATCAAAAAAGGTTGACTTTATAAACAAATCGGTTTTTGGACAACAACTTTTTTTAACCCATCGATTTTCAAAATGTTTGAATGCAGATTGATAGTAGGGATCCCTACAAATTCAAAAAGGTATAACATTTCAAAATCTGACAGCATTTACCCGAGAAATTCAATAAAAATCATCAAAAAGTTTCGATTTTCGATCCAACCCCCAATTTGAGAAAAAACGTGATGTAACCCCTTGCCATTTTGATGATTTTGGTCAAAAATTAGATTTTAATTTTTTTGATGCCAATCGATAGTACGGATCCTTACGAGTCGAAAATGGTATAAAATTCCCAAATCGAACACTATTTGGCCGAGATATTCAAAAAAATCATCAAAAAAGGTTGACTTTACAAACGAATCGGTTTTTGGTCAACCACTTTTTTTAACCCATCGATTTTAAAAATATTTGAATGTAGATTGATAGTAGGGATCCTTACGAATTCAAAAAGGTATAACATTTCAAAATCTGACAGTATTTACCCGAGAAATTCAATAAAAATCATCAAAAAAGTTGCGATTTTCGATCCGACCCCGAGTTGGAGAAAAAACGTGATGTAACCCCTTGCCATTTTGATGATTTTGGTCAAAAATTAGATTTTTGTTTTTTTGATGCCAATCGATAGTACGGATCCTTACGAGTCCAAAATGGTATAAAATTCCCAAATCGAACACTATTTGGCCGAGATATTCAACAAAAATCATCAAAAAAGGTTGACTTTACAAACGAATCGGTTTTTGGTCAACCACTTTTTTTAACCCATCGATTTTAAAAATGTTTGAATGCAGATTGATTGTAGGGATCCCTAGGAATTCAAAAATGTATAACATTTCAAAATCTGACTGCATTCACTTTTGATCAGCAACAAATTAACTGGCAACTGAAGGTGTTGCTCCGCGCATGGAGTGTGGGTTTGTTTGGCGAAACGTTCAATTAGTTTTTGGCGCCGCGACGAATTGCCATTAGAAATTAGGGTATACGGAATTACTCGCATTACACACACCCTCTCTCACTTAATTAGATTGTGATTGTGATCACACACACACACGCACACATACACAACATATTAGGCGGCACTTTGAACGAAGTCCACGCGCACAATTTGTAGAAATACCTTAAGTTCATTGGGCACATACTCACACTTATCATCTTTGCTCATATTGTCGATTTGGTGAGTCTCTATTCTTATTGTTTTGAACAGTCTTTGAGGCGCTCAATCACTCGTATCAATCAATCAGTCTGTCAGTCATTCACAAATTAGTTGACTTATATGGGGGAACATTGGGAATATAGTCTGACGGGTCTGGGTTAGCCGCGGTAACTGAAAGCCAATCGAGTGCCGTGTGCCACACACGATTTATCTACAAAAACTCCAAGATAATGAGACTAACTTTTGTTTTTGGACAAACCGCGCAGAGCGAGAGAATGTGTATGTTATATTGTATTATATATCATTTTTCTGATAGGCGACCAAACAATTCCCGAGCACCTCTCGCATGCCAGAGATAACTGCAATACTAGTATTACGAGAACAGGGCTTTTTATCAGTTCGGGTGTGATTCTGATTTCATTAACCTTCTGAATGTAATGCAAGCAACTAAGCATATACCCTGTAAAGACACACTCACACAAATACATGTACATATAGCGTGTCGTAATATTATTTGCCATACGCTCTTATTGCTTTTTCTTTTTGACAGATTATCAGATACGAAAGGCCTTACTCCAAAAAAGAGACAAGTGCTCCTCAGTTACAAGTGGGCCGGCTATCTGTACCCTACAATAGATCAGTCCAGCTCTTTTGATTGACAGATTTTCTTAATTGGATTATAAAAATGGAAAGTTAAAAGAAATGCGGCTTATGTGAAAAGACGAATGGAGAGTAGTATAAGATAGAAGTATAAGAAGTATAAGACACATATTGCTAAGTAGTAATAAGGGAGAAAAATGTAGAAAAAATAAAGTTGAAGTTTATGTATATCAAATATATAAATTTTAATTATAAATAAATTTCTGACAAATAAATACATTTTGTGACACTTAGTTGTAAAATTATGCCTAGAAATATTGAGAAAGTTCTGAGTGAAAAAATGCAAAGAAAAAAAGATAATTTTGCCCAAGTTTCAAAAGTTTTATTTCACGAAGAAACTTTCTTTAAGGTTACCATTCGCCCAAGTTTCAAAAGTTTAACTCGTAGATCAAGCTTTCTTTAAGGTTTTCATTCGTTCTTTTTTTATATATATTTTTGTGTACTTTTTAATTGAGTTGCATGTTTCTTTGATTTTTGGATGTGTCTTAATTTGATAAGCCTCGGGCAGACATGGCGACACTTTGCCAACATTTGTATCTGAAGATAACTCACAATGTACACGCCTTGTTGTGTGCTTGGCTCATAAATGAGTAATGCCTGAGACAATCTTAAAAATAAGTTGAGAAAAAAGATCCGTCGAGCGTTGCTCAGGTCTCCGCTGACTCTGTAATTCTTAATTTTGTCAGCTGGCCAACCTAAATCTCGCTGGCTTTGCACTTGGCTTAAGAGATCAGGGCCAAGTTCTTATCTTTTGCAAGTCACCTTTGTTGTTGTTTTGGGCCCAAAGATTTGTCACGTGATTGGCAGCTGTTTTTTGGCCTCAAAGCGAACGAGGGAAGCAAATTAATTAAATTAAATTGTTTTCGTGATTGCGGATGTCTCGATTAGATTAAAGACACATTGCCGGGAACTGCTGTGGAACTGTGGAACTGTGGAACTGTGCCTTTCTTCCATTTTATCGAGCTCGAAATGAAAATAGCTTTTGGGTAAGTCCGAATATCTGAAGTGTCGTCGCACCTGCCACGAAAATAAATGATCTGTTTAGCCAACTTTTATGGCACACTATGAAAACTGAAAGCTGCAGCCGATGTCTGCAAACATTAATTAATTTTAGCATTTACGCGACACGCAAAAGGCGGCCACGTCTAAATTTAGACATCTATCAGTTCAAAAGTGCAGGCCGCAAATAAATTTCATATGCACAGCATTTGCTTGGCCAGATCACGTATACGCCGTGTGAGCGAGTGGGCAAATAATCGCTAATTATTGTTTGACGAAGATCGAAAGGATTTATTTATTTTCTACGCGTAATTACACATTCTTTTTTTATATAAATATCTGATAATAATAATGCAATTTGCACTGCATTTTGATGCAGAGATTACGTATACGCCGCGTAGACCAGAAGATCTGCGTGAATTTAATATATTTCTACTAAATTTAAAATATATTTATTTGTTCGCTTTACTTACCATTGATTTCGACATCTGTGAAGGGTTTCTTTTTAACGGGCTAATGTTGCAAAGAAAATTAAAAGAAATATGCAATAAATTAAAGAAAAAAACAAGTTTAATCAATAACGAGATATTTTGCACTCCTCTTTACCTTTGTGGCACGTTTGCCCAGCAGCGCTGTGCCCAGCATCTGTAAAACAAATTAGAAAATAAATAGATTTCCAATACAGTTCAATATAATTCTTAGTTTTTAGTAGGCATACTAGGAAAAGTTAGCAGCAGCAGTTAAAGTGCTTTGCATACTTTTAAGCGCAAGTAAAAATTGTAAAAAGCCGCAAATAGATCGTCAATTTAAAATTAACTTGGCAACGTGTTTACTGTGCCGTATTTTTATTTATTTTCATTTTTGACAATTCGTTTATTACGTCGTTATTTAGGTTCCCATTTGGATCTTCGTGCTGTTTGCAGTCAATTTAATTTTGTGTAAAGAATTTGCGGTATTTGTTGTGTGCTTAAATTGAAAACTCAAATGGGTCACAGACAACAACTGAGTGCAAATTTACAACAATTTTCACGCGTCATGAATTATTATTGAAAAATAATAAAAAAAAACATATTCAGTAATAAAACCCGACTGTAAATTACAATATTTAAATATTACACTTGATGTGCGACTGCGATTTGTTTATATTTATTGTAGCTTTTCTTTCACGTTTCAAATTGGATTACAACAATCACCTTAACAATATTTTTTTTTTGTACCGTGAACTCATTGAAAATGGGTAAAAGGGGTATAATGTATTTGTGCAAGTGTATGTGTAACAGGCAGAAGGAAACATATCCGACCCCATAGAGTATATATATTCTTGTCTCTCCGTCCGTCTGTGCGTCCGTCTGTATGAACGCAAGGATCTCATAAACTATAAGAGCTAAAGACTTGAAATTTTGGCTGTAGGTCCTCCTAGTGCCCGCGCAGATCGAGTTTGTTTCCGCCAATCGATAACTTGCCCCGTTTCCAAGTAATCGATAAAAAATAATATGAGCTAGAGTCACCAAACTTGACATGTAGGTTCTTGAATAGTATATATATATCAAGTATCTTTGATTTTATACCTATCACCTAGAATAAGAGGGTTCAGGGTATCCCCTAGTCGGGAGCTCCCGACTAGATCTTACTTGTTTTTTTTGTTTAACATAATTATTATTTTTATTTAAAATCTGCCCGCTTTTTGGTCAATAATTAAATTTGTTCTGTAAACTTTGGCAGTTGAGTATCTTTGTATTAAATTTTGTGTATCTTTGTTTCTGCTTGTGAAAACATTTAAATTTATAAACATTTCCGCCTTAAAGTCGTTTCGAAGCGATTTGCTCATCAGTATGCATGAGGCAGGGCCCTGTGGCAGCTCCTTATAAAAACCTTGGCCGAGGTTAGTTGACGTTAACATAAATTCAGTATGCCAGGACAGAGACTCTGTTTTTATCTCACGTACTCGAAGAGACGAAAATAAACAATTTTATAGATTTATGAATTGCTTTAAACGCATTTTTCTATCTTTAAATATTATTAAATTTGACTAATAAAAACAACAACAGCTTAGCGAGACATTGAACTATATCAGTAAAGTATAAAAGTTTGATCTAAACAATTGTTTATAATAAAATATGATAATCATTTTTAGAATTATCAGCCTGGTCTTCGCCTGCGCCTCGTATATTCTATGTTCGAAATAAATTGCCAGCAATAATCCAGCTAATAATCCGCTTTTGTTTATATGCGCAGAGTGAATTTTTGTTTAAACACTCGAGATTTTTTTAATGCCTAAGAAAACATTCAGCAGCCCCTGCCTGACGACGTATCCAAGTGCAAATTAAGAAGCTATTATGCAGCATTTTTATGCTATAATAAAATATAATGACGGCAATTTTAAGACACACACAAATATTGTGAAGATCGATCTGCATTTGAGCCGATTTAAATAATTAAATTTGTAGCGAGAATTTTAGCATTTAATTTTGTACAATTTGATGTATTGAATAATTAGGATTAATTTATTAATAAATAAATAAATGAAGAATAAAATAAAAAAAAGATGTAAATAGAAGCTTCTTTTCCATATTCAGAACAAGAGCGAGTTTTGCATAATTTGTGAATTAAGTTTGCATAAGAAGCATCAAAAAGAAAGCTTTGCGAAGATAATATCACGAGCCTGTCGTCGGACCAGCAAGCGCCTGGTGGCCAGTTCAAATCCAGAAGAAACTATCTACATTTGTTTATTTAATTGTTGTGCTAATCACACATAAAATAAAATAACAATAATAACATGTTCAACAAAATAAACAAATAAATGAAAAATAAATGAGTGTAAAGAATAATAATTGAAATTTGTCTTATGATTTATTTGCTGTGGGTAATGTATTTTAGGCAATGCTTTCATGCGTATGCCGGGCAATGCCGGGTAATCTCTTCAAGCAGCATATATTTGCATCTATTTGGGCAATGCTTTCATGCGTATGCCGGGCGGTGCCAGGTAATATTTACTATATATATCTTGACAGAATACTGCCCTTGATTGCAGGTAAACAAGGCCTTTGTTGATATTATTGACAGACTGGCTTATTTTGTTTATTTTTCATAAATTTTAGTTAAAGTGCTTTACAAAAAATGAACACATATTTAAAAAAAAATGGGTATGCGTGTCACCTTGGCACTTTCTTATTGGGAGCTAAACAAGCTATTTTAAACATTATTTATCGACTGGCAGAAAGGCAACAATTAATATTTGCACACATATTAAAAATGCAGTGTAAACACGAAACAGTTTTAATAGCTGCCAGTCGGAGTCGGAGGCTGAGCAACAAATTTAATAAATATTTACACAGTTCGGGCGGGTTTTGGGGTTCAATGCGGGAAAATATGGAAGGTATAAGGTTTCTATGAAAGGTTGCACTCACCTTCAGCTGCTGACGTAGTCCGCTCATTGGGCTCATTCAATATTGATAAGAGATGGAGAGAGCGAGAGAGAGAGCAAGAGAGAGAGAGAGAGCGAGAGCAAGCGGGGAATGCCTTGTGACGTGCTCGGTGCTCGGTGCCGGTGGCGTATGCGTAATATTTATATATTTGCCCTAATTTTGCTTGATCTCGCTGGCTGTGCTCAAATTTTAAACAGGCTTTGCTAAACGATGTGTATTTAATTTATTTACAAATTTGCAAATTTGTGTTAATTACTTTTTTCTTTTTCACTTCTCACTTGGTTAATATTTCGTTTTAGTGCATTTTAATTTGCCGCGTGCAAGCCCTAAAAATATTTCACAAAGTGTTGTTGGAAAAGTGAAATGAATTGCGATGAATCTTAAACTTTGTTGAATAATCTCTATAATTAACTAGCTTTAACTGCAGTCCAAATGTTCACACTAGACACAGTTTTTTTTTGTTGGTTTTAGTTTTTGAACTTTTATTCGAGACGCGCGCGTTCTGCTTGACGATCGTCTCGCGACGGAGACGCAAACAAAATTGAGCATTTCACCAACGCCAACGATTTTCGAGCCGAAATGCCGAAACAAAAAAAACACAATTTAGCAAAAAGAAAGAAAACGTTAATAAAATAAGAGAAATGTTGCTGAAAACAAAAACAGTTCGAAAAGCCAGACAATTTGTTGCTGCCTTTCATAAATTCTGAATTCCCAATCTCCTTTTGTTGTTTGCGCTTGACACATTTTCTTAATTTTCTTTTCTGATTTACTCAATTTTCTTTGGGCTATTTTTTCCGTTTCCTTGTCAACACACGCAGCTGGTACGAAAAGTACGCGTCTTCTATGTGTACTCGGATTTAAAGTAGTCAAAGCCAAAAGACGCTGACATATTTTTCGTGTGTGTATCTGATGGATACGTAGGTATATTGTATAGGTTGGATATTTAGAAAACATAGAACACAATAAAAGTGTCTGGGAATATTTTGACATCTTTTGTTCCTCACAGTAAATCACATGTATTTTTTTGAATACAATAATATATGTTTATCTGTGCGATTTATTGGGTCCACTTCGCTGAGATTTCTAGGTGAAAGTCGAACAATATGAGAGGAAAGTATCATCTATATATAAAACATGTTTCTCTGCCTGAAAAATTGATGATAAACGTTAAAACTGTGGTTTTGGAAAGTTCTACTCCCAAATGTGGGAAATGTGGGACTGATGTATTGAATAATAAATAAATATATATATACATATTAAATAAATAATGTTGTTATATTTAGTCAGATTTGGGTGAAATTTGTTGGAATGCCAATTAATAGCTGTGCTCCATACGAGTCTTAAAAAACTATATTCATCGAAAATCGGACATAATTCACCCGAGGTATTCGAATTTGAATAACTTTGCATAACTTGCACTCGTCAAAATCTTTAGAATACAATGTTTGATTTCGGAGCAGATGTATTTATATAGTATTTATTTATATTTATATAGTATAGTAGTTTAGTGACAGGTCATTCAACCAGGCTGCTTAAATAAGATAAATGCGTGCAGTGCAATGTTTCGAGCAGAGTGCGTTTAGCTTGGGCAGCTTCTTCTTTTGGGCGGCGCACGCGGCGTATGAGTTATTTTTAGACAGCTGTCCCCTTTGTTCGCAGTGCAACTTGGCAAAGTGCAGCATGCATGGAAGGCAGGGAGTGAGATCAGAAATAGATAGAAATTAAAGAAAATGACAGGCGCTTTGATAATTTTAATTAGGCAGCTGTCGTTGGGTGTGTCGCAACACGTGGCGTATACGCAATATATCACGTGCACGTAACACGCTGAAGCTAGTAATTTTTTTTCTAATGGAGCATGCTGTGATGTATAATGGGATGCTGCAGACAAATCTCTGCACAAGTATTTGAACTAAACTGAACTTAACTTTTGTGCCGGGCATTGTTTTTGCCATGGCAAATGAAGTAGCTGAGGAGCAGCACTTGCAAATCATTTCAAAGTCAATCGTTTTAGTATAAATCATTATTTTTAACAGTTGATAAATTGTTGCAAATATTTAGTTCGTGTCCCACTGTCGCTGCCAGCAGACGAATACGATATGTTTGGCTGGACGAGCTTTAACAATTTTATTATCAGCTTATTAATATCAATATCATTAATTATATCAGAATTCTTGCTTTACTCCGAACTGACATATGAATAGTTGTGGAGATGTCGTAAGAGAGCTCAGAAAATAAATGCGTATAAAATGCGCCACGCGTTAAAAAAACGTGCGAGCCAAAAGAGCTGCATTTATGAAGAAAATAAATACATATAGATATATATGCTTATATATGCTTATATTCACATTATGAGAAACTGTCGGTGGATGTGCCATCCAAAAATTTGTTTTGAATACCCTCAAGCCAATGCAAGTGGGTAAAAGGGTATATTGGTTTTTAGTAAATGTTTGTAACGGGCAGAAGGGGGCATAAAGTATATATTTTCTAGTTCAGCATGAACAGATGAATCGATCTAGCCAAGTCCGTCTGCAGGTCGATCTCAGTATCTAAAGTCTTTCTATTGCACAAAAAGTCCAAGTTTTATTCAATTCCATCGATAATTCCACGATATCGATAAGATTTGATATCGGTTGCCTAATTTTTGCCTATAATAGTTTCAATCAAAGTTATGTAACGGGCAGAAGAAGGCATCAAGTATATATAATCTTGATCGGCATCAACAGGAGAGTCGATCTAGCCATATAAGATCTAAAGTGTTTCTATTGCACGAAAATTTCGAATTTTAATCATCGATAAATCCACAAAATCGATAAGAAATGATATCAATAATCTATTTTTTGAATATTTCTCCTAGACCTAGAGACAACAAATTTTGTATTTAGAATATCTTAAAGTAAGAATATTTCGCTAAATTATATTGTCACTCCGTTTTTCCCAAAATTAAAAACACGCTTTCTGGTTAGTATATTACAGGGTATTTACACACATTTGGATGCTTGCTTGTGTGCGTGTGTCTATGTTTGGCTTTGCGTGTGTATGTAAAGAAAGTTTCAAATAGGGTATCTGCTAGTCGTACACTGCCGACTAGTGCACTTCTATGTGCTTCTCGTGCTGTTTTTGCTTTTCGCCAATGATTTATTTCCATCTTTTGCTGGCGCTGCTAATATTCGTTCAATATAAATATTTACACAGTTTATTTTTGAACATTTTACAAATTGTACAAAATAGAACTAATAGTTGTATACACAAAGATATGTATGTACATATATATAGATATGTAAAGAGCGTATACGTGCTATGATCACGTTAGATAAATATTATGAAATTGTCGGTGTACATGAGTACGTAGAGTACATAGATTATATGGATTATATACACAGTGGCTCACAGATAATTTCAACCAGATAATTAAATCAACTTTAGGCAGCTATAAAAACTAAACCAAACAAATAGATCAAAATTTTAGAAATGCAGTTTGAAAGCCTGATGCTTAAAGTTGTCAAATATGATTATGTTAATTTTTTACAATATTTTCAAATTGAGGAATGGGCCAAAATTAGGCTACAGGTTAACCAAAAGTTGGTAGAATCCATGCCAAGCCAAAAACGCTCAAAATGGTTATTGACCACAATTTTATACTAAATATTTAAAAAAAATGTTGTTTCGCTGTAAACTTCTAATTGTTAAAAAAAATATTTAAAAAATTTATGAAGTCATATTTTAAGACTTGAAACAATAATTGAAAAAACTGCATTTATATAATTTGAGTATTTTGCTTAATGTAGTTTTTATAGCTTCATAGTTTTTTTAAAGAACTGGTCGAAATAAGTTGTGAGCCACTGTATATATATATGCGCATATACAACGCATACACACACACACACACTGGCACACCCACACTCACAACACGCACACACACAAAGAAGTTGCTCAAGTGGGAAAGTTGACAATGCGCGTAAATTGATTGCGTTTAAATGAACATGGGAGAAATTCAAGCGAATTATGGCAAAAGCTGTTTGGCTTTAAATCAGCTCAGAAACACACAAAAGAACATAATGTGGATAATATTTAAACGAGTTGCAGATAATTGAACCAAGTGCTGTGCCGGACTAAACTGCACTTACAGCAAACGGATGCTCGGTATTTGTCTCCGGATCAGCAAATTTGGCAAATTGAAATCGAAATAAAACCGGAACGCGACACTTGGACCGCTCTTTTCAGTTCGCACCCGAAAAAAAGTTTACTTGAATTATTCAAATAAAAAACGGCAGCAACGGAAAACGGCGATCATCCAAACGGGAGCACAGTCCGAACACAAATGATCATCATTCCCATTCGTTTGTCAACCGAATCTCTGCGTCGTCGTGTCTGTCCGGCTGTTTAGTGGGCGTGGACGTGAGCGTGGGCGTGGACGTGTAGTAGAAAGTGTGTACAATTGTGGGCTAACACATTGTACTGAGGTTTATTTGTCTCGTTGCTTTCAAAAACGGTCTTGCTTGTTTTTCCGCTTTTCTCACATTAAGTTTTAATCACTTATTTATTGCCAAACAGCAGCAATTTTCCATTGAAAATGTGTTTAATGGCAGTTTTCAATTGAATTACGACGGAATACAATTCAAAAACAGATCACATTTAAAATTAAATATCGAGTTGAAGACTACGCAAAACAATCTCGCGATTTATTATTGTGTTTAATACTTGGAATTTTAGCAAACTTAATCACATCAACTATCCACCAAGAAATCAATAGATATTACGATAATGTTTAGAGCTGATGCAACAGCAGTTTTACAAGGCAATTCTTTGATTTTCCCCTTTAGCTTTCATTAATTAAAATCTTTTCTTATGTCTAATAATTGTTGTTGGTATTTTGCCTGTGATAATAAGTGTTAAAATTGAAATTTGTCTATCGATTAGTTGTGCGCTAGGCTTTGATACTATTTACTACATACTTATGCTAAAAAATATCACATAATTTGGATATTATCTTTGTGTTGGTGATACTAGTAAAAACCTTCTAAATGTATTCGTATATGCTACATAGGGAATTGTAATAAAATTGTCTCCTGTATTATGGAAGTTATTGGGTCTATTTTTACTTAAAGCTAACCTATTGAGCTTGAAGCCTAAAAAGCATTTGTTGTAGTAGTTCCATATTAATTGTTCAGTTATCGTATCACAGACCTACACCTGCTGCAAATAGCGATAGGCAATGGCTGAGCCACTTCCCCGATAATTACTCTCACTAAGCTTAACATATTGACCCAAAAAGTTGAGGACCACGCTGCTGCGGCAAACGTTGTGCAAATAGCCCAGCAGATAGGGCGTCAGAACCGTGCCCACAATATAGGCCAGCTGCGGTATGCGGTCCGTGTGGTCGTAGAAGGGCCAAAGCCAATATCCTCGCCGCACAGCGTCCCTTGTATGATGCGTGATAAAGGCACAAAGCAGGGCGCCCAAGAACAAGCTGCTGCGGAAGTAATTGAGGCACGCGGTGCATATATAAAACAACAGCATGGCCACCACAATGCTGGAGCAGTGCAGAAATGGCCGTCGCGACAGATTGGTGGCATCCTGTAAATGTAAAATGTAAATGTAATATGAAAGAAGGAATCTCTTCGGCACGCCGAAGATTAAATACTCTTGTAGGACTATGGCTCACGGGCTAACTATGTGAGAAAAAAGGGAAAACTCCTTCTTTGTTATGTTTGGTGCGGGTATATAAAGCTATAGATCTGAATAATAAAGTGGTTGGATAAGACATCGCACTAATATAAATGACACAGAGATGAGAGTTCTTATGGAAGCTATATGATGAAGTGGCTAATCTGACATTGATTGAGACTAGTTTCTATGACATGTTGCTAATAGACAGAAGGACATGACTATATCAGCTCGGCTTCTAATACAGATCTGGAATATATGTATACTTTAAGCCCGGCAATCTTTGCTTCCAGCTTCTATAAAATCGGACTGCAGCTGACCTCCAAGTAGAGCGAGCGGGCCTCTATAAAGTGATCCAGGTCAATAAACGAGGAGACCACAAAGCAGCTGAAAATCAATATCCAGCCGAAGAGCTGAGTTGTGCGCTCATAGAACTGCATGGCAAATGCAATGCCCGTCAGAGCGCCAATTGCGGCATGCGTGGCATTGTCAGCCAGGGCCTTCAGCAGCGGATGCTGTGTCAGCTCCACGAAATTGTCGCCGAGCAGGCACGTTATTATCACCAGGGTGGTGAGCACAATCCGCAAATAGACCATTGTATGGCAGTGTGGCATCGATTGCTCCTCCTCTGCACTCTGCACTCTGCACCTTGCCTTTTGACTTTTGATTGGACTCGTACTCGTATTCGTTTTAGTTTTGGACGGAAGCGGCGTTGCTCTTCAGATTTTCGTTGTTTCTGTTGTGGCCCACTGTGCACATATTGCACAATCAATAAGTTTGTTGTCGGAAATTCCTGTGTGTGTGTAAAATATGTAAATACAAACTGTTAGGCAACTGCATGCGTCTTCTTTGTCACTCACGTGTTTTAGCGTCCTTGCGCCACAGGCACAGACAACAACTGCATTGCAGCTGTGTGACGGCGACTTCTTGAGGGTTGCAAGTACACGTACACCATTACGTTGACTCGGCGATTCCTAGCAACAACAAGCGGCATATTTCTGTGTCTGAATGTTTTGATTTGTCGAACAGACGTGAAGTGGGCGGCGGCAGTATCAAAAGGCTGCCACCTAGTTACACATCTGGCAGCACTGCATTTAAGCGTCGTGTGGTCACCCTGAAAACGCAACAGCTGTTTAGTACGCGCCAAAATTTAGCACAGTTGAAAAAAAAGAGTTTAGTACATGATTTTGCTGCTTGTCTAAATTGAAAACTTACTTTTAGATATGTATATGGAAATTTTTCACAAAAATCTACGCAGCTGATTTTTCGATGGCGTTGCTTACAAACAAACAGCAGTGGAATTTTCCATGCGAGTGCGCTTCATGAGATCTAAAAAGCTCTCTCTCTCGCTCGCTCTCTTCACACACGTGGATGCATGTGTATGTGTGAGTGGAGATAACATCTGGCCGCGCACTTGTTAATTATAAACCGACTATACTATATATTGTTTAGCTATTTAGTTTACTCATTTATCATTTATTCGCTCTTAAAACTCAATATTGAAGGGATAGTTTTTGCTTTTAACGGCATGCTCCATTTTGATAAGACGCTCGCCCGTATTGTATGTGTCGAGGATCGCGTGATCCGCAGCATCCAGTTTGAAATCAAAGATCTTGAAGTTCTCCTCAATGCGTTTCGGATTGGATGACTTTGGCAGCGGCACGGTTCCGATTTCGATCTATAATATAATCAAAGTTAATGATAATAATCAAATTATTTAGGCTTTTCGGTTCTATCCAGGTTACCAGGTAACGCAGCACCACCTGCGCCGTGCTCTTCTTGTACTTGTCGGCAATGGCCTGCACCTTGGCATCGTATATGAAGCTCGGCTGCTTCTTGGCCGGATCCGGCCTGCCCAAAGGACAGTAGGCGGTCACGACGATATTGTGCTGCTTGCACAACGCGATCAGTTTCTTCTGGTTAAGCGCCGGATGACATTCGATCTGTGGAGGAATGTACGAGCTGAGTATATATAATATTGATACCGCAGTTGTTTTACCTGATTGTGAATTGGCTTGATTTTGCAGTTGGCCAAGAGACGCGTCAGTTGCTCGGAATTGAAATTGGAGACGCCGATGCTCTTGGTCAAGCCCAGCTCGACGAGCTTCTCCATGGCGCGCCAAGTGTCCAGATAGTCGATGTCGCTGGGAAGATGAAATGGGTTCAGTTGAAGAGGATTGCAGAAATAACTGGTACTCACCTGAGTTCCACCTCTCCCTTGGCGTCCGTGGGCATTAGCTCTGTGTCGCCGCGATAGACATACGAGTACGGCCAATGCATCAAGTAGAGATCCACATAGTCCAGCTTAAAGTTGGCCAGTGTCTTGCGACAGGCATACTCCACCCGCTCCGGCTCATGGAAGTGCGACCAAAGCTGCTCAAAAAAGACACACAAATTAACGCCAAACTGGATGCTGGTCACATACGCACGCACCTTGGTGGTTATGAAGATGTCCTCGCGCTTGATGACGCCCTCGGCGATCTTCTGGCGCACCGCTTGCCCCACCTCGCCCTCGTTCTCGTAGAAGAAGGCGGTGTCTATGTGCCGGTAGCCGACGTCAATCGCATGCAGCGTCGCCCGCTCGCAATCCCCGCCCAATGACTGGGCAACATTTTTAGAATTGTGATAAGCCCTATCAATTGATCTAAATATCACTTACCGAATAAGTGCCCAGGCCAATTGCCTGGATTTGGGTGCCGTTATTGTGCTTAACATATGTTGCCTTATTGCCCGCCGACATCTTGCGTTCCCTCTCTCTCTCTCTCTCGCAGCTGCTTTGCAACTGTTGCTCAAAAACTGCGAACTCGGCACTTTTATAGCCCAAAGCTCTGCGACGAAAGCTTTGCGTGTGTTCTAAAAAAGCTTTCGTGATGAGATGATTGAGTACAGACGACTTTTGCACACACTACAAACCGAAACATATGAATAAGTTTATTTTAAATAAAATAATTAAATATAAATAATAAATATAATAATAATAAATTAGACGTTAAGTTAAACTATAATTGATATGTTATTTACATTTATTCAACTGAATAAGTTATATATTGCAGTACTTGGTAGTGTTGCCAGACTTTAAAACACTAGCGAAATGCAGTGCTGTAAATAGTTTTTTAAAAAAAGCTGGCATAGCTTGGCACAATTTGGCTATAAATAGACTAAAATCAGCTAAATTAAGCTGGAAAATACTTGCAGTAGCGAAATCCAGTGTTGTAAATAATTAAAAATAAAGATGCTACTTGGCAATCTAGCTCTAAAATAATAAAATAAAACAAAAATAAACAGCTAAATTAAAAATGTTGCAAATACTTTTTTAAAAAAAAAAAAAGCTGACTACGCTTGGCGAGCAGCAGTTGGCAATAAATAGGCTAAATTTAGCTGGAAAATACTACCGTTACCGTTATTGCGCTGGCGCAAGCTTTTTAGCAGCTGAAACGATTTGGAAGCGAAACAACATCTGTTATTCAAAGTGGCACAATCGGAAAAGTCGTAGTCCTTGCAGCCGAAATCCTCACATGCCAGCACATTGGTCACAATTAAAGCACATTGAAGCAATTTATTGGGTGAGTTGTTAAATCTGAAATGTGTTAATTTAAAATAAAATCGTTAAAGCGTTAATACGTGTGTTAAGTGAATGTTCCAACTTTCCAAAAACTAACTACGCATAATCTAAAGAAAAGTCTGCGTCCCGTCTATAAATAAATTGTGTGTGTATATACATACTATATACTTTGTCTATAAATTGCCTTTAATCATGACAAATGCTCTTGAAAAATACATTTCTTTTAGTCGAAGGAGAATGAGAGAAAAAAGTGCAGCTGAAAATAATTGTATTGTAATTTTTTTTTGGTATACGCAGCACGCCTACAACTGCGCATGCCCCAGACCCAAACCCAGAGCCAGACTCCTACCCAGAGACGCAGCAGCAGCAGAGCAGCAGCAGCAGCAGAGCAGCAGCAGGTGACAGCGACGTCTACGGCGTGAAAACTCAAGGCTATCGAGTTAATTTGCTTGGACATGGCCACCGTGGCGCACGGCTGCAGCAGTCCGCGGCAGCGTTCCTGCAACGGCAGCAGCTCACCTGGCGGACAGCACAGCTCGACGCCGGCGATGATGTACACCACGATGCCGAAATATACGCGCACGGCCAGCCAGACGCTCTACGCGACAAGTCAGCAGATGTTTGGCGGCGGAATGTCCGGCGTGGTGGAAAGTCAGTATAATGGACACGGAGGTGGACTCTATATGGCCGCGGGCAGCATGTCGCAGCGTCCGCTGTCGGCGTCGGCTTTGCCGGAGACGGCGACCGGCTGCCGCAACTACTGGAGCCAGAATCAGGGCCAGGGTCAGGGTCATCCGGGGCCGGGTTCGTTCTATCACAGCAGCGGCAGGCACTTTAACTACAACAAGCGCAAGTCCGCCGTGGAGCTGCTGGCCGAATCGAAGCCCTTCTACATCAAGTCCGACGCGGTCTTCGAGCGACTGCAGCAGTCCGGCTATCGCAGTGGGAATGGCGCCGCAGCTGGTGTCAAGCGTGGCCGCCGGCCGGAGGAGGGGCACTACAGTGCCACGCCCACGTACGAGGAGCTGGAGGACAGGCGCTACATGAGTCTGACCAGGCAGCAGCAGGCCCAGCAGCAATACGGACTGCACAATCATCACCAGCAGCATCATCATCATCACCGGCACAATCCCGGCCAGGGGATGCACGGCCAGGCGAGGGAACGACCCGGCTCGGCGGTCAACAACAATCTGCTGCAGCACAAGCTGCGCATGCTGCTCGGCTCGGAGGCGGGCAAGGAGCGCGGCAGCCTGCGTCGCCATGAGCTGGGCGACAACAACCAGGATGAGGAGGAGAGCAGCGCGTTGAGGATTCCGCCGCCGCTCTATCTGCCCGCACATGCCTTCGGCAGGGACTCAGCCTACGGCGGATATCCGAGCGAGCCGAACAGCGGCGGCGAGGAGCCGCTGGTGCTCACCGAGAACTACAGGCCCATCAGTCCGCCGGCGGAATACGCGGCCAAGTCGAGCCAGGCGCAGCACAACGAGCGTTACAGGTGAGCATCCCGGCGGGTGCCCGGCTGCAGCTGCTCCACTAAAATTCCCTTTTCTCTCTGCCCGAACAGATACAACTATCAGCGCTCGTATTCGCACTCGCACGAGGTGGCCATTCCGGACGAGCGTGCTCCGTATACGGCGGGCGAGTTCAACATCAATAGTCACAAATCTCTGCCGGATCTGCACACGCAGATCAGCCGGCACTCGCCGCACAGCGAAATCCTGAGCTGCTGCAGCCGCGGCAATCGTTCCATCAAGTCCGCCGGCGAGTCGTCCATCAATCGCGACTCCGGCGGCAGCTCCGGCCATTACACACATCGCAGCGAGCCGTGCTACAAGCGGCAGCGCGATACGAATCCGGGCACCGCCAGCGGCACCATTAAGAACTGCTGCAATCTGGTGGCTGCGACCCGGCGGGACAGCGGCTCCTCCACGCAGCACAGCGCCAACTCGTATTGCGGCTATGTGACGCCCGCCGGACGCAATACGGACTGCCTGGACTGCCGCTGCAAGCTGGACACGGCTCCGCCGGGGCACATCTCGGGCTCGGCCGCCGATTACTTGCTCAATTTCACACCCACGCCGGAGGTGCCGGAGGCGTTTCAGGATGACTACACACCGACGCCGCCGTCGCCACGGCTCAAGACCCAAACGCCGCGCTACTCGAGCTCCTCCAGCCAGCAGCTGCACACCAGCTCCCAGGGCTACACGAGCATCAACCATTCGCAGAGCTCCCTCGTGCAGAGTCCCGGCTCGGCACCGTCCGTGGACGACATCAGTCCGCCGCCCATACAGTTCAAGCGGCAGCGTTGCATACGCTTCAAGAACCGCAACCGGCTGCCCGTCCAGCCGCGCACCTCGCCCATCAATGCGGCCATGGAGTGTCTCAGCGGCGGCTCGGCGGGCTACAACAAGCGCAGCATGGAGCACGAGAATGTCTTCTTCCCCAAGGGTTTCTCGGCGGACGGCTATGCCATGGACATGGAGCGGGAGGCGTTGAATGCCAGCATATCGGAGCTGGAGAAGTTCTTCGATCGGCTGGGCCTGAACGACGAGGCGTTCCACGAGCTCTACAGCCAGCCCCGGCGTCAGCACAAGCCCGACACCGATTCGGATGACTCCAGCACTGTGTTCTTCTCGGATCACAGCACCGTGGACTCGATGCGGCTGCCGGACAGCACCGAGACGCAGCCGCAAACTACACAGCCGTATCGACCCTCGGAGCCGCCATCAATTGTGGAGCGCAATGCGAGAATCATCAAGTGGCTGTGCAACTGCAAGAAGACGCAGTGCGCCTGAGGATATCCGTAAATTTGATATTGTTCTTTAGATATGAATCATTTTACCCTCTAGTCCCCACCCAGAAGTACAACGCAATTCGAATTGGAGCTCTGTTTGGATTAAAGTTGCAGATAAAAATTCAATCGAGCTGCTCGAGCTTCCTTCAAACTCGAACATTTCGTTCGAGCCGTTAGCTCGAACATGTTGCTGACCAGCTCGAACCTCGTTCGAATGAATATCTGCGGGTTTGATGAATCGTTTATTTGAGCACTGCTCGTTTTTCGGCCAAATCAATTGAGTATCCGTGTTGGATACATTCGATTTATCAAAGCGAGGCTCTACTTCGAGTATCTGGCAACAGCCAACTGTTGTACAATTAAATTGCAGCTTATTACTCGTATGAATGTGCGTTTGGTCATTTTTTTCTGCCACGTTTTGCAGACACAATTAAATAATTATTATTGTATAACTAATCGTCTAGCAAAATGAGAGGTCATATTACTCGTATACATAATGGTATTATTAGAATGAATTATTGTACAATTAGCTCTCGTAACGTGCATATATATCGTAAACATATTAACTTGCCCACTACTTATACACAAATATGTATGTATGTAGTTGCCAAAAAAAATCAATAAAAAACAATTTAAAAGTACTCGTAAAGAAATTGAACCTACCTATTTATGTAAGTGTAAAATGGTTTGCATGATAAATAAAGATTTACTATTATCAAAACAAAGTTTAATATGTTTTTGTAAAAAACTCTGTCGGGAGGCCGAGGGAAGAATAGATCTTGGAGACTATAAGATCCATAGAATGGAAATTCGAAATATATATCATGCTTAACAAAATAATATATAATAGAATTTTGTAAAGCAAGGTAGGCATAGATCTCGGGAACTATATGATCCAGAGAATGGGAATCCGTAATATATATTCTCTCTTTGAGTGTCAGCTTAAATAAATATGTCAAAACAATATATATAATATGTTTTTGTAAAACTATGTGAGAGGCCTAGGAAAGCATCTGAATGCGTAGATCTCGAAAACTGTATGATACAGAGAATAAGAATTCGTAGTATATATTCTCTTTTTGGATGCAAGCTTAATAAATAAAGAGTTACTATATTATTAAAACAAAATATATTGTGTTTTTGTAAAAATCTTCTCGGGAACTATATGATCCAGAGAATGGGAATTCGTAATAATCAACAATATATAATATGGTTTTGTATCAATCTGTGTGGGAGGTCAAGGGAAGCATAGATCTATCGGAGACTATAAACGCCAGAGAAAGGGAATTCGAAATATAAATTCTCATTTTGCGTTCCATATCGAGATCGGACAATTGAGTATACGACATAATGTACATATAATGACCCACTAAATTCGCGCATTGTTCAGCGACCTATTTGGGATCATAATGAAACAGATGTGTGCCCGTAAAGCTAGCCCATTGTCGGATGGGGTTATAAAAGCGTCAGATAGTTGGGTCGGACGCATCAGAAACTTTTGAGATATGCACAAAGTTCTATTTGTAGCCGTTGTCTTGGGCGTACTTGGGCTGGTAAGCTTCAAATGTGACTGCAATTTTGTAAGAATCTATTTTTTAATAAATTTTTACCTCTCAGGCCTTGGGTCATAATGTGAGTATTATTCAATTGTTGCTAACCAGATCGGGAGCTTATACAGATTTTGACTATGTCCAACTCTCAGGTAACTCCTAAGCCAAAGCCTCCTAAGCCAGGTGATGGTGGTGGGTCCGGAGGAGATTGGTCCGGTTCCGGAGGTGGATCCGGTTCCGGTTCCGGAGGTGGAACCGGTTCTGGAGGTGGCTCTGGCTCATGTCCCAGGCCATCCCCGGAGAGCATAAAAGTAAGTTCCAATTTTGAATATTAGCTGAAAAAAACATATTGAAAATTTGCATTTTAGTGCCTGCAAGAATGGGCGTGTCAGCAAGTCATACGCCTGGATCTGCGGTAAGTTGGCCAAGGATTACGTGTACTTACATTTGTCTCAATGCCCCTCCCTCCCTTCTCCCTCTGCAGGTGTCTTCTTAATCTGAATGGCAACAATTTGCTGGGCAATCTGGTGAGCGTGCCCGGCGTAACCGGCGGAGGTGTTGTTCCCGGCGGAGGAGGTGGCGGAATTCTGGGCACCCTGCTAAATGGCTAACCCCAGAAATGTATGCACATTAAAGCAATAAAAAGCTTAAGGCGAGCCATCGAATCTCATTCGGAATGGCAGCTGTTAATGGCAAGGCAATAATAATAAGCGAATGAGTATTCGTATTCGTATTCGTATTCGTATTCGGGCGATAATCGTTGCACATAACACTTAACTCGATTATTGTTTAAGCGCTCTCGTTTTGGACCAGCAATTAAGTGGCCAATTCTCGAATTAGCCAGCAATTCACTGGACGCTTCTCACCTTTAACCGAGAGTCAGGTGGCAGGCATGGGGCAGGCTGGCCTTAAAGCCTGGCATTCGCACAAAGTCGCAAATCATTGAAGCATATGCAATTATTCATTTTGAGGTTGAATGCGCTCGAACGCACACATAGATACACGAGCTTCTCTTCCATTGGGGCAGCTCCTCCTCCTTGGAGCAGCTCCTCCAGGAAAGGCAGCAAATTTAAATTCAGCAGCAGTTCTTAAACGCCAGGCAGCATAAAAATCGCTTTTACTATGCGTAGTTTTTTCCCCCTTTTTTTCGTTTTACGTTTTTTTATTCATTTCTATTTTGTTGCCTTTTTGTTATACCCTGTAACCATTTAAATTAACTTAAAGGGTATCATGATTTTCTTCTTCGCTGATCCGCCCCCATCAATTATATATATTCTTGATTAAGAAGACGAAGAAGAAGTCGATCTCGACATGTCCATTCATTAGAAAGTCTTCCCGCTTTTCTTTTCAATATCTCAGAGCTTGTTAGAGCTAAAGATACCAAATTTTAAATGTACATAGATCTACAATATTTAACTCTTTGAATACCCGCACTTTATTCTCCCAAAATCTTAAAAATAAACTATTTTTTTTTGCGATTATAGCCCGAGGCTGTTTAAATCTTGAAAAATTGAGATCGGACAATAAACACCGAACTTAATCAAAAAAGCATTTCCCCTAATATGCATTATAAAATATTATATTACATATATATTATATATTATATATTATATATTATATATTATATATTATATATTATATATTATATATTATATATTATATATTATATATTATATATTATATATTATATATTATATATTATATATTATATATTATATATTATATATTATATATTATATATTATATATTATATATTATATATTATATATTATATATTATATATTATATATTATATATTATATATTATATATTATATATTATATATTATATATTATATATTATATATTATATATTATATATTATATATTATATATTATATATTATATATTATATATTATATATTATATATTATATATATTTTATATTATATATATTTTATATTATATATTATATATATATATTATTCTGGGTATCTTCTAGTCGTGCACTCCCGATAATGGCCAGTTGATTGCCAGCCGTTGTAGCCAAGTTGTGTGTGGCTCCTCCTCTTCATTTGGCTGATTTCGTTTTGGCCAGATCGCGTCCTATTTTAGCTTAATCCGTCACTTGCATCGACAGCTCAATAGTCTGTTGGCAACTTCAATTTCCTTTGCCCTTTTATAATTAACTTTATGTGTATGTATTTAGTTTTATTGCTCGTTAGACAGCCCAGCCAAGGACAATGAAACAACAATTTGTGGCCCGCAGCAGCGCAATGTGTGTAGGCCATTTTGGAAGTGCCACAGCCACAGCCACAGCCAGAACCACAGTCAGAGCCATCGCCATCGCCATCGCCATTTCCCATTGCCAGCACAGCCGTCGCCATTATATTAATTACAAACGTTTCCCAGGCCACATCTCCAGAGCCAGTTCCTGTCTCACTAATGGGCCAAAGCAAGTAAATCACACGCAAAGCTCTAAGGCGATTTGGCCAACGAGTTGCGAGGAGAGACGGCTCCCAAGCAAGTTAACGAGCCTGTCCCCCCTCCCTCCCTGCTCAGCAGCGCACAGAATGAACTCCAACAATTCATAAGTTTTAGAAACATTCAAATCAATCGGTATTTAAAGAATACATTCGAATCACTTGGTATTTCTAGAATGAACTCTAGCATCTTATAAGTTTTAGAGACATTCAAATCAATCGGAACTTGTAGAATGAACTCTAGCATCTCTCAGCAGCTCACAGAATGACCTCTTATAATTCATAAGTTTCAAATACATTCGAATCACTTGGTATTTAAAAAATGAACTCTAGCATTTGAATAACATTTACTCAGCAGCAGAATGAACTCTAATAATTCATAAGATTCAAATACATTCGAATCACTTGGTATTCAAAGAATGAATTCTAGCATCTCATAAGTTTCAAATACACTCGAATCACTTGGTATTTAAGGAATGAACTCCAACATATCATAAGTTTCTGAAACATTCTAATCAATCGGTATTTTAAGAATGAAATCTTGCACCTCACAAGTTTCAAATACATTCAAATCACTTGGTATTTAAATACTGAACTCCAGCATCTCATAACTTTTAACTACATTCGAATCACTTGGTATTTATAGAATAAAATCTAGCATCTTTGACAAACATTTGAGTCACTCGGAATTTATTCAATTGAATTATTCGTCCTTCGATTTAATCGCATCAAAACTGGCTATATCCGATTCTGTGGAGCTGTTTGGGCTCGCCGCCTCGGCCACAGCTGGTTGATTGGTTGTCGACACTTCCGTGATAAGGTTCTAAGGGTAAATGGAAGAGAAAAAGGAAAAACTCTTAAATTGTGCATTTGTTTGGCGTTTTGCTTTTGGCTCTGCCTTACCTCTGCCCGAAGGGGCTGGGCGCTGTCCTCCTTAAAGGCCTCCGCCAGGCCGGGATGTATATTGCCGAGAGCCTCGTCCCCGTGGCGTATGTAGACTGGCACATGACCCTTGCGTGGCTCCAGCTCCTGATAGGGCGCAGCTAAGAAAAATTTAATTACAAGCCATTAAATCATTGCCAGCCTTATCAGCCCGGTTAATCTTCAATGACATACACCCGGAAACCTTGAATCACGCCGCGCAGCGACAACGTAATTATGACTAACGAGCTGAGAGCTCAGAGCTGAAGCTGTTGCTGCTTCTGCTGGAGTGGAGAGGGGCAGCCCCCTTCGCACTCTACGCCCATGCACACAGTTGGTTTATAGAAATTAAGCAAAACCAGTTTCAAACAATAGAAACGTGAATAATCAAAGCAAATTCGCATAATTATGCCCAATTTATGTGATTTATATTTATTTACGGCTACTCACCTTTGCTCAAAATGCACGAAGCCAGCATAATCAGAACGACTAAAATGCAGCCCATATACTTAGACATCGTTAGTAGATATTGTAATTAGCGGAGCAAGAGAGAGAGATCCCAGTGTGTGTTTGTTGTTCACAACCTGCCTGTAGATTTGAGACTGCGATCGCACAGCATCTGTGCTTAAAACTTATATATCCGATATTCGTTCTAAGCGAACCAAGACGCACGCTTCTCGCTCATCTCTCGGCAACTCTTCTTTCCAGCCCACTTCACAGCCAGTGTTGCCAAAAGCAGCTTAAACTAAAGCTAAAAATAGCTAAAATAAGCTGAAGGCAGCTGGAAATATTCTCATTAGAGCTCTGCGTAGGTATAGGTTAATCCATACTAAATCGAATGAAAACCGCCAGACTCCAGATGTCGCGATAAATTATACGATTCTCCAATCCAGAAGGTGTTCATGAGAAAGAAGTTCGATCTGCTCGAGTCGGCAACATGTTTGAGCTAAAATGTACGAGCTCGATGACCTTGAGCTTATATTTTCGGTTTAATAAAAAATTCTCCAATCCAGAAGGTGTTTGTAAGAACAAAATTCGACCTGTTCGAGTCAGCAACATGTTCGCAACGATAACATGTTCGATACTCCAATTTAGAAGCTGAAATAGACATGTTGGAACCGAGCTCGATCAGCTTAAGCTTATATTTTCGGTTTAATAAACGATTCTCCCATCTAGAATGTGTTCATAAGAACGAAGTTCGAGCTGCGCGAGTTGACAACATGCTCGAGCTTAAACAAGCGCAATAGACATGTTCGAACTGAGCTCGAGCACGTTTGAAACTAGCTCGATCAGCTCGAACTTATATTAATTTCCGGTCAAGTCAACAACGACTCAATTTTGAGTATCCGAAACACGACGCTGGCCATCATTCACATGCTCCCTTGTTAAGTTAAATAAGCCAATTTAGCTGGAAAACAGCTGAATTTGGCAGCACTGTCCACATCGCCAGCAGCTTGAGATGTGCTCCAGCAACAATAAACTTTTGCTTGGCAAATTACTCATGGGCAGATGATGATGATGATGATGTTTGATTATGATGATGTTAGATGATGATGGCTGTAATGAAGCTGTCGGCATTGGCGAACTTTTCTGCTGCTGGTTGTGGGAGCTTCTCGAGCTGCAACTTCTGCTGGGAGTCGAAGTCGGAGTCGGAGTCGAAGTCGGAGCTGGAGCTGGAGAGAGGGCATTTAGTGGCCTGTGGCGTTATCCACTCTGTGGCCATAAAGCAGTTGCCGCTGCTTCTTCTACAAAATTCAAACGCTTCTGTTATTTTTTTATTTCGCAACTTTTTATACTTTTTTGTTTCAAATTAATTGGGTCGTTAGAGAAGCCATTTGCGCGGGTTCCTTCGCTTTTTTTCTGTTTTTCTGTTGCCCTTCTTTCTTTGCTCGCTGTTGAATTGTTTGCCCACTTTCGCTTTTTTTTTGGTTGAATGTATTCAAATCGAGAAATTGCTGACATCTGTAGAGCGCGAACCCGAGTGTCAATCTGGCAAGAGGGCCGGGTTGGGGTTGGGTTTGGGCTTGGAGGCTATTCGACATGTTTGCCTACTTCGATTGTTCCGTTGTGTCGCGTCCTTGGTGCAATTCCATTTAGACTTTGTACTCAATGCACAAGTGGTATCTAAGGGCGCAAGATTTCAAATCAAATTGTTGAGCAAATATTCAACAGAGTAAATATGTTTATGCCGAATCAAGCAATTTCAATTTAAACACACCCGAGCACACATTCACGCTCATACTACATTTTCGATTATGTCAGATAAATATGTTCGAGTGTTGACTCGATTTGTGCACTTGCCGAATTGAATTAGGGCATAGTTTATAATCTGAGCTGACATAAGCCACAACATATTATTAAATTTCAATGCAACATGTTACTGAGGAGGGGCAACCAACGAGTAGTCCTTTGTATTGCTTCACGATTCACTTGATTCAAGCGCAACATAAATGATTTGTTTCGAAAATGTGCTGTCAAGGTTTGATTCCTTTTAACCCCATCCAACTTGGTTTGCAACTTCGATTAAAAGAGGAAATACTCACGAAATTAAGCGATGGTTCGACTCAAGGTTCGCAACAATGCCTTGCCTTAAGGTTCGAAACGGTTCAATTGAGGTTAAGGTTCGGCTGGTTTTATCCGTTTAAGTTTTGGTTCATGGTGGATTTCTGAACTCAAAGCGCTTCGATTAGGATCCTCCATACAAGACAAAATCGATCGAACATGTTCGATGGTTTGATTCATGGTTCGAACCAAGGCCTCTCTTTACAGTTCAGGACACGTTTTTGGTTCAAAAAATTATTCCCTTCAATATTTTATTAGCTCAAGGTTCGGCCTTTTTTGATCGGGTTTAAGGTTCGATTCATAGTTGAATAATTTGGTAGACATTCGTTTTGACGACCTTTAATAAATAAATAAATAAAATTAATAAAATAAATGATAAAAATGAAATAATTAAAATAAATTAAAATAAATAAAATAAGTAAATAAAATAAAATAATTTAAATAAATAATAAAATAAACAAAAATTGTTCAAACAGATTGGAATTAAATTTTATTTGAGAGAAAATGGAAAACTTTAAGGGTTTTACTTGATCCAAAATTCATTAAAAACAGTTTGGATTTTGTTGTCTGTCGTTTATTTAATATTTGTATGTATTTTATGTTTAATGTTTTATGTTTTATGTTTAGTATGTATTTTTATTTCCGAGGCTCTAAAAATAGTTACATGGCTGCACTAATGTGTGTGTGTGTGTAGCTATAATAAGTAACTATATCTAATTAATATTATATCGTTTTTCTTTTTCTTTTGGATTTTACTTGTGTTGTGTTGTTATTTTCGTTTAATTATTTTTTAATTTATTTTCTCTGGTTTTTGTTTATACTCGTATGTATGCATGTATCGTATGTATGTTTGCAAGTATATATACTATTATACCGTTATGGATTGTGTGAATTTATCTTTTGCTCGTATTTTAATTTAAGAATGGATAAGCTTTTTGGGAATATAATAGTAGGTTATATACTCTACATATATTTGCGATAAAATCGTATGTGTTAATGTATGTATGCAACGTGTATGTAAAATGTATGTTAATCTCTGCATGTATTTATGTATTTGCATATGTATGTATACGAGTATGTACGATTTATATCGATTATAAGATAGCTCGAAAGAACAATCCATTTTTACTGTGTATATATATAGTAGACTGTGTACTGGGAATTGTCTAGATACAATTGTTGTCGCTTAAGAGTTGATTATTATGTGTAGATTTTTTGTTGTTTTTATAATCGTTTTATTTGATTTCCTACAAAAGCTGAAACTATTTAAATTGCTTGCACATTCCCATTGGTAGAGGAAAACATTTTCTAACTAAAATTCGAACAAGAACAAATTCTAAGTAATTAAGAGATAATATCGCCGGATCCATATAGAATACGTATATATATAGAGATCTGTACGGCAATAAGATTTTGTATCGTATCGAAGAGAGTTGACTAGTTAATATGTTTAAATAATTATATAGTAGCTTATGTCTGTCTGTGTGTGTGTGTGTGTGTGTGTGTGTGTTAAATGAAGTTCACAATATATTGCAATTTAAATGTCTATATAACTGTTCAAGTCTTTTTGCATCTCTAATATATGAATATATAAATTAATATTTATATATATATATATGTATATATATTTACGTTATTTTTTATACTTATATATTTTTTATATGGTTTTTATCATTTTATAAAATATCTCATTTGTATAATAATTAAAATTTAATTGGTGTCATTGAACTTGATCTCAAATCTGCAAGGATTGCCAACCAATGTCTGTCTGTGTGTGTGCCTGTGTGTGTGCCTGTGTGTGTGTGTGTGCGTGTGTGTATGTGTGGGGGGGGGAGGGGGGGTATAAGTGCACACTTCTCAGGGTTCTGGTCAAATGGGGGAGTATGTACTTTTTTGTTTAGTCTAAAACAAAGCAGCTGTGTAAAAATATTTTGCTTGCGTTTTTTCATCTTCTTTTTTTCTTGTTGTTGTGGTATATAATGTGTATAAATAAATCTAAATTGTAAATGAATCAATTAAACGCTTGCCTCAATATACAATCTATTTGTTCGTATATATATATATATATATATATATATAGATTGGTATGTATATATATGTATGTATGTATATATTTTGAATGTAAAATTGCAAATC
The DNA here is from genome assembly GCF_035044405.1 of Drosophila montana. Taxonomy (NCBI): domain Eukaryota; kingdom Metazoa; phylum Arthropoda; class Insecta; order Diptera; family Drosophilidae; genus Drosophila; species Drosophila montana. The sequence continues at coordinate 52,340 of NW_026997446.1, forward strand.
ACATAATTGTTACCACTACGGTTCAATGGAATTTATTTATTTATTTATGTATATATATATATGTATGTATATATGTATGTATATAGGCATTTAATGCTATTTAAAACGCTATCAATAATCATCAATAAAGCCATGCATAAACACGATTTCGAACTATGGCCCTATAAACAATTGCACATAGCACTGTGGTCTAAATTCTAATCTCAATTATGTTTTCTTCTTTTTGCTATTTGATACGGCATATGGCAAATGTATTTGCATTTGCATTTGTATATGTATTTGCATATATTTTATTTGTAATTGTTATAAAATTGTGTCTGCGTGTGTGTGTGTGTGTGAGAGTGTGTGTGTGCCTGTCCATGTACCTCCGAAGTTAATAATTAATATATATATTTTGTTTTTTGTTTTGTTTGTTTTTTGTTTTCTTTCTCGTTGTATAATTAAGTTCGAATTGTTTTCAATGTTTTTGTTTGTGTTTTTTCACTATGCTTAATTTTGATATAAAACTGCCTCTTTCTCAATATATCGTATATATATACTTTTATATATGCATTAAAAAATAACCTCTATCAGCGTCAGCTTTATAATTCTTAAATTATGAAATAATCGTAATTGACAATTTAATTAAATGTTTTTTTGCTTTTATATTTGTTATTTTTTAGTTTTTATCATTACGGTTTCGGAATAAAAACTACGCGTAAAATAAATACATGTTTGGTGTATATATGCATTTTATAATATATATACTTTTTTCGATTTTATAGAGTTACGTTTTGTTAAAACTATGTCACTTACTTTTGGAATTGCTTTTAGTTGTCATTTTGTTTTACAAGTGCTTCATCTACTTTCGCATCGTCTTCCTCTTCCTCTTCCCACTTCCCGCTTCGAACATCGAACATCGAATCGAACATCGAACATCTCTTGAAACTTTCAGATGCTTGCCCAAACTTCTCGGAGTTAACCCGCGCAATTGGATTATGGAAATTTACCCAAATTTTATCAGACATTTGCGCGGATTAGCGAACTTCGACTTCGGGCCGAAGTTAGTGTTCCGTTTGGGAATTACTTTTTGTATAAAATTAGTTTATAATCTGGTTAATATGTACATAATTTAAATCTAGTAATAAAATAACTATGTTGCAAATTGTATTTTTGGTTTTTGTATGAGAATGTACGTTCTATATCTTAATTGAATCTTGCTTATGTTCTTTGCTTCTTTGTTTTTTTTTTGTTTTTTTTTTTACATTTTTTATATATTTTTAAATTGAATGCATTTATGTTTAAGTATTGTCCTTGTGATATGTTTCTAAATTGTTTTCTCATTAATTATAATTTAATCATTTCTAAGTAATTGAAGTAGTTTTTTGTAGTTTATCGAGTTAGAGCATATTATGGAAGTTATTCATCTTAAATAGGGTTCGAATATAAAGTTGTTGCAGTTTTAAAATTGTGAGTATTATCATTTTTCATTGCTAATCTGTTGCTTGTTGTTGGCCTACCGAACTTGATGCCTTGTGTTAAGTAAATATTCAAAAGACTAAGAGCGATAGATAGTTACAGGAAGTGCTAAAAAGTCCACTAGTTAATTAGTTGCTAAGTTTCGAAATGAGCTGTTCTTTTTATTCTTTTTACCTTATACGAGTATCCGTTCGAGATAGACATAATACTCGTAGTACTCGTTCGAGTTAGACATAATACTCGTAGTACTCGTTCGAGTTAGACATAATACTCGTAGTACTCATCTATTAAGTTATGTACCTATATAAACTCTAGAGCCCTAAAACGATGCCTTAAAGTAGGTATTTGTTTTTTTTTTTTTACCAAAAAACATGCAAATTGGTTCTGCTCGCTATGTACTCATATAATTTATATAGATATAGGTATGTATATATATATATATATATAATTTGCTTTTTGTTTGTTTGTTTGTTGCTTTTTCATTGCTTCTTGTATATATGCTTATTTGATCTGTGTGTATATATAGAATTTCTACTTATGTTCCATAATATTCGTTGTGTCAGATTTTTACTATAAGTTACATTTTGGATTTCATATTAAACCTTTTGTTTTTTTGTTTTTTGTTTTTGTTTCATTCAATAAAAATGCCCAACTTGGAGAGATTCGCTCATTCCGGACCGGAAAAGGTCAGATAATGTCAATAATATAAGTTAATAATAATGTATAATATAATAATAATATGTAGTATAACTGCTATTGACTCTTCGAGATCTAGATCTGGCATCCAAGACGTTACCAACACATGCTCCACATGCTCAAAACTACTCAGAATAAGCTGCTAGTTGACTGATTTGATTTATATATTTCCTTCTTTCTCGTTAAGGGTGCTCGAGTATTGCTTATAGGATTTTCGGTATAAAGTTTCTTAAAGTTTTAGTTAGGCATACTATATTAGATAAGCTTAAGCTACCACAATATCCTGGCTGTTCTCATCGCTGTCCAGCTCGTCCGGCTCGAGTTCGTCATGCTTCAGATCCTCCGCCTCCTCCTCATCGTCCAGATCCTCATCGCCGTCGCCATCAATATCGTTATCGCCGTCCACATTCTTGCCTGCATCCCGCAGACAGGCCGACTCCAGATGCTTGTTCAGATACGATTTGAGCGCAAAGGTTTTGTTGCAGCGCAGGCACTTGAAGTTCTTGTCGCCCGAGTGCGTCTGCATGTGAGCCCTCAGATTGGAGCGATCCGCAAAGGCCTTGCCGCACTGCACACACACGTACGGCTTCTCGCCGGTGTGGGAGCGCAGATGGCCCTGCAGCAGCCACGGGCGCGAGAATAACTTGCCACAGATATCGCAGCTGTGCGACAGCTTGTGCGTCAATAGATGCATCGCCAGGGCCGGCATCGAGACGTAAGCCTTGCCGCAGGTATTGCACTTCTTGGCCGACTGCGAGTCGAGGGAGCGATGCGTCTGCTTGTGGCGCGACAGATTACTCGAGGTGGCATATTGCTTGCCGCACTCGGAGCACTTGTAGCAGCCGCGCTTGCGCTTGGCATAGTTCTCGCCGGCGGGTGCAGCTACTCCTCCTCCGCCTCCTCCTCCAGTTGTCGAGGAGCTGCTGCTGCTGCTGCTGCTTTGGCTGCTGGTGACACTTTTTGGACGCAGCTGCTGCTGCTGTTGCTCCTTGTCCTTGGTGGCCGCCTTGCTGGCCTTGGTGCGGCCGTCGAGCATGTTGAGACACATCTTTAGAGCGGAGGCACGCTGCTGCGGCGGCTGCGGCTGCTTGTTCCAGTGCAGCTGGCCGGATTCGGACGAGGAGGACATATCGATGTCCACATCTGAGCTGTGATCGGAATTGGGCGGCGTCAGCGGCGAACAATTGTTCGATGTTTCCGGCGCGCTATTCAACAGATCGTACGAGCTGCTGCCAATGAACCGAATGTTGGAGCTGCTGCTGCTGCTGCTCTGATACGGCGGCGACTTGTTCGAAATCTCCTGCATAACGGGCAGTTGTTCCGGCGGCTTCTGTAGTATCTCCTGCTTCATAATGGTCACCACACAGGGCGGTATTAGCGGTGGCAGACTTTGCGACAACGACAGCAGATCGTGTGCCGCCTCCGTCTCCTCCACGCTGCGTCCCCTATATATGGCTGCAGCCACTTGTTGCTCCCGTTCGCGCTTTACGGCAATCGGCTGCGGCTCTCTGGGTGCGCCATTGGCATTTGCCGGCGGCGCATAGAAGATCACCTTGCCATCCTCGGCTGGGGCGCGACCAAAGGCCACTGGACGGCGCATAGATACTGTAAAAAGGCGGATTAATTGGATTATTGCCAACAAAATTCGAGATTCGAGCCTGAAAAGCTGCCACTGACAATCTAAGGGCATATCACAGCACTCTCCTTGCACGTTTGTACTCCACTCCATAATTGGCCAACTAATTAATATATGTATGTATGTAATTCACAATATTTGAACTCTTTGACAATCAGGAAAAGTGCCAAAAATTAGTTGACATCACGCTATCTGTCAACTGCACTTGCTGACAATTTTACCTGATAGCAATTAACTATCGCCAGTATTGATAAATGTGTGAGAAATAACGGAAGATCTAGTTAATTTACTCCTTGAGCTTAGATAAATCTATATGGTGGGTGGGGAACACCTCGAGTGAAATAATCGAAGAGTATAAGAACTAGTTACATTTTTTTGAATTTTAACTGCAGCTTGCAAAACTCTTTTCTACTCAGATCGAATATATTTATGTGTATATACATTCGTGATCAGGCTGAAGTGCTAAGTAGATAAAGCCATGTCTGATATTGTCTACGATCTGGGTAATCTCTTGCATATCCTACGCTGTTATCTCCTCGCAATTCCTTAATATCGATAAGTATCGGAGTACGAAAGCTTGTAACAGCTCGGCGCGCGAGTACAGGGTATCTGCTAGTCGGGCACTGCTGCATATAACACTCTTACATGTTGAATATACATTTAATTCCCAGTTGGCGTATTTTCATGCCATACGAAAAGAACTTTAAAGAGTTTTGTTTAAGCTGCAAAAGCTGTGCACTTCGAATTCGATTCCCTAATGAGTGTGACCAGTTGCGCATTAGGGTTTAATCCTTTACAGCCTATGATTAAATATACCATAAGCGCATACTTTTAGTATTTTTTGTTGTTGTTCGCTAGAGGAGTGAGAAGGGGGTTGCCATTATTTCTAGGTCTGGCCTCTTACACATTTCGTATTCTGAATCGATAAGACGTGCCCCCCCCCCCTGCACCCTGTGGCCTCTTTCATGACAATGGCGCGTGTTGGTTTTCGTGTTTGCATTCGCTTCTCCGCAGCCTTTTTGTCAAGAGCAACAAGCAGCGACAACGACAACATCGACAAGAAGGCAAACATGAAAAATGCCAACATACGCTAAAAAGATTAGCTAAAGGCAACAATGTCAAACACGCGCACGGAGAGCACGACAAAGAGGACCAAGTGCTGGGTTGGTGGCCATAAAACGTGGGCGAATGTTGGGGCAAGCGGCTACTAAAAATAAATACGAGTACACAAATTGTCGCAGCCACCTGTTCACATTGTTGTGACGCAACTTCTGGGTGGGAACAGAAAGCGGATATGTTGTGGTTAACTGTTGCACCTACCTGCGGCTGCTGTTACTGCTTTCACTGTGCCCGCTCCAACGCCAGCTACAGTTCCTGTTGCTGCTCCCGCTCCCAGTCGTCGCTCCTGCTTGGAGTTCATTTGCACCAGGGACTGTGCTGCGAACCATTCCAATTGCTGCTCATCGTCCGGCTGGGCAGCCGCCACATTGGCCTCATCCTCGTCCAGCTCGATTAGGTCACGCTTGAGCGCAGCTCTGCCGCCGCGCTTAGACTCCTTATTGGGCCCAGACTTGAGCGTCATCTTGCCATTGTGTGTGCTACTGTTATTGTTATTGGCATTGCGCAGCACCGGGTGCGACTTGTCCACATTGGATGCAACCGACGGCCTCAGTTTGCGCAGCGTCTGCCCGTGCCCGTTCCTGCTGCTGCTGCTGTTGCTCGGCTTTGACTTGGGGCGTCGCCAGCTGTGGGATTCGGTGGCCGGCGCATATTTCTTGCTCGCATAGGCAATCGTTTGTATCTTGTTGCGATTGGGCAGTATAAAGTCCACAGACATTGTGTCGTCAACGTCGCCGTTTCCGTTTCCAGTTTTGGGTCGTTCAATAAAATTTTATAAACTACTTATGAGTACACGCACCCCGTATACCCTCTCTCTCTCTTTCTATATATATATTGCTCCGTTTTTTGTTTTGGTTTTTTGCTTAAGTTATTTAGTTAGATTATTTGTTTAATATTTAGATATAGCACAACCTTCTTTCACATCGACTCCAGAGTGGTCTGCAGTAAAATGCTTCACTTTGACTCCGACTCCGACTTTGACTTCGACTTTGACATGAGCTGCCTTGAGAGTAGCGCTTCCTCTACTCCTACTCCTATTCCTACTCCTACTCCTACTCCTACTCCTGCTGCTTCTGCTTTGTTGTGCCCGTTCCTGTGCCGGCTGCGACTAGCGGGCATCCTTGATCTTGCTCCTGATCGTGATCTTGATCCCGTCGTCCACTGGCTTTGGCTTTGGCTTTGGCTCTCCTCCCACCGGACCAAGCACTCCAAGCGCTTACCCTATAACATCGGCAGCTGTTGATTATATCACTTTATTTAATACGCGTAGTTCACTCGAAAGAATCACTCGAAAGATTTGCTCTCGTTGTTGTTGTTGCGTTGCCGTTTCCGTGTACATTAATCAAAGTTCTTTATAGAACGGAAAAGAAATTAATACCATTAGATTAACTAGAAAAATTTCAAATCAATTAACAGAGTTAAATGGAAAGGAAAATAGGAGATTAACTAGAAATATTGGGGAGCTTCTTCCCTTAAAGATCAGATAAGAGATACTTAATAGAAAAATTTAAAATAGATTTTCAGAGTAAATAGAATAATAAATAGATAATTTGGGGGAACTTCTGCCCCTAACGATCACATTACAGATACCTGATTGTTTATTATCAGAAATGAATGTTTTAATGTTAAATGTATGTTAAATTATTATGTTAACAATTATGTTAAATTTAGTACTGTGATTTTCGGGTTCATTTATGTTAAATTATTATGTTAACAATTATGTTAAATTTAGTACTGTGATTTTCGGATTCATTTATGTTAACAATTATGTTAAATTAAGCACTGTGATTCTCGGGCTCATTTTTATAGCTCCTCCCGCAATATATATGATATGTTAGGTTTATGCACTAAAATTTCGACTTGCGACTGTAAACAAATTCACGCTCGGATGCTGTTCACATAACAATTGGAGCAAGAGGAGCTGCCTTCCAGTAGACGCCCCCAATCTACCCTTACCCTCAGTTGGGCAACACTTTAATCGAATCGTTTTATTATGCGGATAACGTATTTAATTTTGTTTTCTTGTTGCAACATTTTAGAAACACTTTATTTAATATACCGAAAGTGGAAGTTCGAGTATTTGGCGAGTGAAGGGGGCGGTGGAGGGTGAAGGGTGGGTGGACGATGGGAATTTGTATGCTGTTCCAATGGAAATCGCGCGCACGAGCACGAAACTATCTATCCCTATCCCACTTTTTAAAATGGCGCATACTCGTTAAATCGTTGGCTTTGTTTAGGAAATGCAGACTTCGATGGCCTTTCCCATTTCTTGTTTATAGATTTATTGTTGTTGAAAACTTATTCACATGACTTGCCAACACTTATTGCAATTATTTGCACGCACTTTGTGTATTTTATTGAAGCTCGAAGTGGTTGAAAATTTAACAAGAATATGCGACAAAAAATTTTCTTCGTTGTTCGCTGTGTTTCAGCAACAACAACTTGTTTCACTCTGCACTTGTCGAATGTTGTGTGAATTGAATTCGAACAGCACAAAAAGAGAGCGAAAGAGAGAGCGCGACATACAGTATAGAGAGAGTGTGGCGAGCGAGAGAGCGAGCGAGAGCGAGAGAGAGCAGGCGAGTAGCGAGTAGCGAGTGCGACATACATGCAACAAATAGTCAACTGTTGGTTGCCCTAGCCTACCTCACTGTGCTCGGCACCCACTCACCCCCCCTCCCCCTCCCCCTCACTCTCTCTCTCTCTCTCTCTCTCTCATTCTCTCTCGTTTCGATCAGAGTTCCCCCCTCCAGCCCATTAGCGTTGCACATAAACAATGCGCGAATTTATTGCATACTTTGCAGCGCTCGCTGCTGCAGCGAGTGTGTCGTTAGAGCCTTCGGTATACGACACACACACACACACATACACGCACACACACATACACGCACATTCGGCACTTTGTTGCATACGTCACATGCAACAAAAGTTTACAGTTTACAGAACGTTGCCGCAGCAGCGAAAAAACAACTCATGCATAAATTGAGTTTTCTGTCAGTTTTACACGAATTTCATGTTGTTTCTTTTAACGGGGAAATTTGCATTCAGCAAATTTGCAGAAAATTCAGTTTGATTTTTCTCTCGCACTCGTTTTCGTTTTTGGAAATTATATATATTTTTTGGGAAGCCTGTTGAAAATTGCACACCTTCTTCTTTTTCGCTGACATTTGTTGTTGCACTCTTGTTTTTTTTTCACTGGCGTAGCTTTGCACTTTGTTTGAGTATTAGTTAAATATATTACAGTTGCTTTTATTTTTTTATTATATATAGATTGGAAACACTATGGACTTTTGGTTTTAAGCATAATTTGCTGCCGCTGTGCGTCGTCAGTTATTGACGTACCACTCCTTTCTTCTACTCTGTGCGCTTCGTTTTCACAGCTTTTCGTTGCCGTTGCCGTTGCTTTTACTGTTGCTGCTGCTACCGTTACCGTTACCGTCACGTCACAGTTGCCGTCGTGACTCTGATACACACACAGCCAAAATGTGAATGTGAGCGTGAGAGTGTGCGTTTGTTTGTGTGTGTGTAATTTACAGCGAGTGTGCGTGATTTCGGGTCAGCAGCAAAACCAAATCCAACAACGGCAACGCAGCGCTTTGCTGCTGTTGCCAGCTAGTTTGTAGCTAAATGCGGCTATTTTTAGCCGAAAAGAGTTGGAATTTTCAATTGATTTAGCTATATTTTTGGCATCTTTATGTTGACTCTCCTTGTTTATTACAAATCTGTGCACAGAAAGCGAAGTCTTCTAATTTTTTTAAATGACAGCTTTTTTCTAGCTTTATTTGGCTATTTCAAGAGACCATCACCATCACAAAGAGTTGCAATTTTTGCATTGAAATAGCTTTTTTTGGCATTTTTATGTGAACGATCCCTGTTTTTCTAAACAATTTGTACTCAGCAAGCGGAGTCAACTTATTTTTAAGATTCCAGCTGTTTTTTAGCTAAATTCAGCTATTTTTAGATACCATCAGCCGGAAAGAGATGCAATTTTGAATTGATTTAGCTATTTTTTTTGGCATCTTTAAGGCGTCTCTCCCTGTTTATTACAAATTTGAGCGCAGAAAGCGGAGTCAGCTTATTTTTAAGATGCCAGCTATTTTCTAGCAAACTTTGGCTACTTTTTGAGAACATCAGCCGGAAAGAGTTGCAATTTTGAATAGATTGAGATATATTTTGGCATCTTTATGTCCCTGTTTATTATCCAGAAAGGCAGCTAATTCAAGCTGTTTTAAAGCTGCAATTTAGCTATTTTTTAACGCGACATTAGGCAACACTGTTGCTGTTGCTGTTGCTAGCGATGTTGGTGGTGGTGGTGGTGTCGATTAATGCCCAAGCATAGCAAATGGCAAAGGGTGAGCGTTTAAGCTGCGCTAGGAGCAGCAGAAGGGTTGCAGATCCGCGTTAGTGATGGCAGCTTGGCCAGCTTGGCTATATCTTTGTGATTTGTGTAGATCGATAAGCCGCGCTTTTATGGCTAGTTTTTAACGCGCAAAGACACAACAAGTAGCCAAGTAAGGGCAGCAGCAGCAGCACGTCGAGCAACCCCCGAAATGTCAACAACGAGTGCGCAGTCGCACTCGCTCCAAAAAATGTAACGAGAGCTCTCGACCCACACGCATACACGCGCACAGCACAAGGAGGCGAGCACACACACTTGTGGATTGCCGAAAATTATGCAACAGCAGCAGCAGCAGGCAGGAGGAGGAGGAGGCAGGTAGGAGGTAGGCAGGCAGGAGGAGGAGGTTAGTTTGGGGGTTGGAATAAGCAGTTACTTCGGGGGGTGGCTGTGTTTTGATGTCTGCCACTTGGCTGCCCAACTTGGCACGAGGCTGGTTTAAAAATAACAAAAAATATGAGCAGGGAAAAAAAGAAAGCCAAGCAAAGCAAGCTGGCTGAATTATGGCCAGCTGCACAGCATTTTGTCCACGCACAGACTGTAAGCAAAGCTGGGCAAAAGCATTTAATTTGATTATTTTGCATTTGGACATAGTTTGCTGTGACCAAAAGCTGACACACAAGTTGGCCAGAACAATGGCTGGCCAAAAAGCGACGGCCGCATTCAGCCGCATCCCCAGCGCCCGGTTGCCCGGCTTGCCTGTTGTCCTTTTTAACATTTTGAGGTTTGGGCTTTATTTCGTTACGTTTCGTTTGGTTTCGTTTGGTTTGCTCTGTTTGCACAGCGCAAACCGAATCAAAAGGGGACGACAACGAGGACAACAGCAGCAGCAACAACAGCAGCAACAGCAGCAACAACATCAACAGCAGCAACAAGGACGTCATGGCCCGTGGCCCTGTGGCCCATTGCTGTTGCCATTATTGCTCTGGCCGTGTCCCTTGTGGTTTTTTCGGGGACTCCAGCTCCTGCTCCAGCTCCCGTTCTGGCTCTGGGTCTGCTGCGTTGACATCAACGCTTCCGACGCGGGCTTCCTTATTATTCCTGTCACTAAGCCGCCCTTTAAATTCGCAATGAATGCCAAACAGCCAAACAGTTAAATGTTTTTCGAGCGCTGCGAGAGCTGCGGAAGTGCAGCCAACACCCCTCAAGGTTAACAGCAGCAGCAGCGGGGAGGGAGAGGGGAAGGGGCAGGGACACCCACTGTGGGCTGGTGTCCTGCCGTGCTGCGGTTTGACCCTTTTTTGGTCGCCGGTCGCCTTGTTATGCTTTCTTGCGCCAAACACTAATGGAGCTTAAAAAGTTGTCAAAAGCGGCCGCGGGATTTTCTGTTTTAATTTCAAAGTGCCAAATAGAAAATGAAATGGGCCCGGCAAAAACCAAGCGAGGGTCTTTGTTGGCGGGTCCAAGCATCAAATGAACTTAACAAATCAGACGCCAATCGCCGTCAGTCATCTGTCTGTCCCGCACTCCCAACTAGCTGCTGCGGCTGCTGCTCCTGGCTTGGCTATAGTCTATGGTCCTGCACAGCCCATTTATTGCCATATGCTGACAGTGTTGCTCGCGGCGGCAACGTCAACGGCGACGGCGACAGCGACGGGGGCCAATTTGAGCTGTCATAAAAATGTACAACAACTGGCTACAAAGCAAACAATGCGACGAGTGCCAACAGCAACAGCAGCAGCAACAACAGCAGCAACAGCAGCAGCAGCAGCCACAGCAGCAACAGCAGCAACAACAGCAGCAACAACAAGAAAAACAGCAGCAACAACAGCAACAACAACAGCAGCAACAGCAGCAAGCGGCAGCAACAGCAGCAACAACAGCAGCAACAACAGCAAGAGCAACAAAAACAGCTAGCAACAGCAGCAGCAACAATAGCAGCAACAACAGCAACAGCAGCAACAGCAACAACAGCAGCAACAACAAGAAAAACAGCAGCAAGCGGTAGCAACAGCCACAGCAGCAACAGCAACAACAACAGCAGCAACAACAGTAGCAACAGCAACAACAAGAAAAACAGCAACAACAAGAAAAACAGCAGCAACATCAAGAAAAACATCAGCAACGGCAGCAAAGTCCGCATTCAGCAATTGTGCAAACAAATTGCTGTTGCACTTTAGTTTTATTTTACGAGTGCGAATGCGAGTGCTTCCTATTTTTTGCTAGAGTGCCAGGCAAAGCGAGGGAATCCCGCCTGTCAGCCGGGCAAACTGCCCCCAAACTGGCCCCAACTGCCACCCAATTTGCATTTTACTATCGCTGCAGGTTTTATAGTTGTTGCTGTTGCCGCTTTTTGATGCCTCACTTTTGCGCTGGTTTTATTTGCACGCCGCAATTTTCTTTCGCTTCTTCCTTGCTGGCCCCGGCAAGAACTGTTGGCCATAAAGTTTACTTAACATGCTGCTTTTTTGTGGAAGCTGTTGGCATTCGGATTGCAAAGTCAAGCAGCTTACAAGCAATACACAGTCAGACACCACACACAATATGCTCGGCATTCTTAGAGGTTGGCCGTGTTAATTCCAAGATCCGACATTGCTAATGTCCTATGCATTTGTATTTGTAATTCTATTTGTTTTGAACTCGTAACCGGACCCCATAAATTATAACAATGTAACGCTTGTTTTCCCTGCTCTTTTTTCTTTCTCCTCCTCCATGCAGACAGTTGCCAACCACTTGATGTGGTCGGAGCTCGGAACTGCGGCTCCACACAAAACCAAGTTCAACTCATTAAGAGCAGCAGCTGACTTTAAGTGCAGACAATTGAAAGTATTAAAGATGGGCCCATGGCAAACACCAAGACCACAGCACTGGTCCAATCTATCATTGGATTTGAACTATTTAAATATCTTTCGACTTCAATTAATCTTTGTTAAGCTGGGATTGTTGATTAAACTGGGGCTTACTTCAAATATCCGTACATTAAATACAATTTGTCTCGACTGACAAACTGATTGACTGACTGACCTAAACATGGATGAAGGCATAACTGAAACTCTAAGAACTAGTTTCCCGACCTTGTAGCTACTCTGAAAGCGGAGAATTCCACCCGCAAGCGTGGAAAATTGTTGGAATACGTTTGTGTGAATCTATTTTGTTCACCATCCACTGGGCTTTTTCACGCTCTAAAAAACTGATTGTACTCAAAAAGTGGACTTCAGAATCAATCCAACTTGATCAAAACAAGGAATTGGATTTTAGAATTTTATCAGATATTCCCGATAAAATTGCATATTTGTATCTATATCTTTATATATATCTATAACTATTTGCGTCGACTGCTTAGCCGCGTATTTAGAAATCGGCTGCAGCTAACATTTTAATGCGAATTGGGGTAAAAATTTGATTAGATAGGTTTAGCATGACTATATCTACGGTATGGGCTAACCAAAGATACAAGCGTCAACTAGAAACCATAAAGTAAAGGGGTCAATATAAAACTAAATAAATATTCCTCGATTGTTTAGAATCAGCAGGACTATATTAAAAGTTGAAGGAGAAGTTGGATGAAATTAAAATTATATATTAGAATGAAATAAAGTCAGATTTTTTAAAAATAGTTCGTCTGCAATTCTTACCACTATCGACTGGCTTTAAAGTCGAGCTGTGGTCAAAAGTTGAGGATTGAGTTTCTAGAGTCTTAAATGAAATATCTCTCTCAGATCGGAGGGAATATAAAGGTAGGTGCAAGTGGAAGAAATGATAGAAATGATATATATAGAATAGAGCGCAAACAATTTCCTTGGTCCGATCGAAAGTTTTCGAGTTGAAGCTATCCAATAAAAAGTTGTTAAACGAATCGTAAATCGTTCTAGTTTATAGTTTGCCTCGAATGCAGCTTGCAACTTGTTGTACTTAAGTTTTTATCGTTGCCTTTCTTTTCGAATCTGGCAGCAATTTACGGCAACATTTTCACAATTTTCCACATTTGTATTTATTTACCGTCATGTGCTTAAGATGTTGTTGATATATGTTGTGTCCCCCCCACACACACGTAGACTGTGCCACATGCCTCCAGAGGGAACACCGGGTTATACGGTAAGTAAATTAGGATTTATGCTTTGTTCTATTTGAGCGCTGCAAAGCCATAAACGATTTTTTATGCACACAGCGACAGCAGCTCGAAGGTGGAAAGTCTGGTCTGGCGGGAAAATCGTGTGGAAAGTCGTTCGCACCTTTTGCCGTAAGACGATTTACGATTTACGACGAGCCAACGCATGTGAGAACGTAAAATTGTTATAAATTTGCATGTGCATTTCCAGCTTGAACTTGGGTTTGGGGTTTGGGGGGGATGATAAAATAAAATCCTAGCCAAGATCAATCGCAACGGCTTGCAAGTTAATGGCACATGAAACAGACTCGCAAAACGTTCGCTTTTCCTAAGCCGGCAGCGAATTTTCCTCAACATTTGCGTAATTAATGCGCACAAATTTATCAAGCTGCATTACCGAGAGAGAGAGAAAGAGAGAATGAAACCTGTAACTCATTTTGTCACAGCGCGTAAACAAAACACAATGCGAACTAAACTGTTGCTAAGCCTCAAGATTGACATCCATCTTCAGCTGGAGGAACTGCTCCAAGTCTCCACCTGGCTGGCATTTACATCGCGTGCACATATGTTGAATGACACCAAAGTTTTTCCTTTTTATACCCTGAGTCCATTGAAAATGGGTAAAAGAGTATAATGTATTTGTGCAAATGTATGTAACAGGCATAAGGAAGTATCTCCCACCACATAAAGTATATATATTCTTGTCCGTCTGTCTGTCCGTCCGTAAGAACGCAAGGATCTCATAACCTATAAGAGCTAGAGACTTGAAATTTTAGCTGTAGGTCCTCCTAGTCCCCGCGCAGATCGAGTTTGTTTCCGATATTCGATAACTTGCCCCGTTTCCAAGTTATCGATAAAAAATAATATGAGCTAGAGTCACCAAACTTGAGATGTGGCTTCTAGAATAGTATATATATATCAAGTATCTTTCATTTTATAACTATCACCTAGAAGAAGAGGCTTCAGGGTATCCCTTAGTCGGGAGCTCCCGACTAGAAATATTTACTTGTTCTTTTTAGTGAATTTGACCCACATGAGATGTGGAGCTGCTGCTGCTGCTGATGATGACGCAAATCTTAAAGCTCTGGCATTGGCACTAAGACGTTTGCTAGCAGATAGTCTACACTGGATTAATGCTGCCATAATTCCTGTGGGGAGTGCCGACTGCCAGTTGCCAGCTCCGAGCTGCTGCTGCTGCTGTGGAGTGGAGTTCATTTAATATATCCGATAAAAGTATTTGCAATAAATCCTGTAAAAGCTAATGATTAATTGCTCTGTAGCTTTTAACGTCAACGCGCCGAATAGGCACGGATTGTGTCAGCCACGAGGACGACGACGACGAGTTTGTCGGGCGAACGCGGCGTATGAGTAATACGGCGCCGCGCGTGGTTTGCCTACAGCACACACACACATAGAGAGCGAAACACACACACACGCACACATAGACATTTGTCTTGTTCATGTTTTGCGTTATTGTCGCTTCCAAGTAAAAACACAAAAATATTTATTTCAAATGAGTCTGTGTACAACTGGGACTGCGATTGCGACTCTGCTGCGGAATTGCGCTACTGCGGAACTGGTAAACAGAATGTTGTTGTTGTTGTTGTTGTTGTTGCTGCTGCTGCTGTTATTCTTGTATATTTTTTTGTATACCCTGTACCCATTAAAAATGGGTAAAAGGGGTATAATCTATTTGAGCTAATGTATGTAACAGGCAGAAGGAGCCAGTTCGAACCCATAAAGTATGTATATTCTTGATCAGCATCAATAGCCAAGTCCGTCTGTCCGTCTGTTCGTCTCTCTGTCCGTCAAGAATCTCAGAACCCCCTAAGAGCTAGAGAATTGAAATCTTAAACGTAGGTCCTCCTAGTGCCAGCGCAGTAAGAATTTCTTTCCGATAATCGATAACTTGCCCCACTTCCAAGTAATCGATAAAAATCGTGTTGGTAGTAAAGGGTTCAGGGTATCCTTTAGTCGTTAACTCGACCTTGACTAGAGCCTCTTACTTGTTTTTTCGCTTATTTTCTGTGCTTTTTTTTTCGGTGGGCGGCCAAAAATTACAGTCAAAGTCAAAGTCGGCGAGGGGCGTGGGGTTTGGTGCGTTGTTGGCGCCTTTCCTGTGCCAGGGTGAAAGACAGCATTTGCCATAAATTGTGAAAGTGTCAACGAAAGGCAAGACACACTCGCACACACACACACACATATACACAGGCAATCTGTGTGTGTGTGTGTGTGTGTTGGTTTGGGGAAGCAACACGCACGCATATTTATTTTGAGCACATCCTTTTTCGGCCAGGACACACTCGCCCAAATGCGTTATATAAATACACATACAGCATATAGTATAGAAATGTCCTTACATATTTACGCATATTGTTCTAATCAGAGGCGCGCTGCCTTTGCCTTTAATGACACCAGTTTTCCCCCTCCCCCTCGCCCCGTCGAACAATGTCAATTTTTTTGTTGCCTAATTTATTTGCGCTGGTCGCAAGCAGCGGGAAACAGCTCCAATGCTCATATTTGTGGCTTGACTGGCAACAGAGACCCCCCAAGCACAAACTACCCCACAGCACAGAGAGAGGGGTGGGGCAGGGGGAGGGGGGTGCGTAGACCAGCCCAGTTTTGACACCATGCAGAGAGACGCTGCTGATTATTGTCACGACAAATTCCAGCGATTGAAGCCAAGTCGAGTGGAGCAGGAGGAGCATGTGGCATATCGGGTGGGTTTTTCTCGTGGCAGCCACATATTTGCGCCCCTGAGATTCTATGGGCAAGTCAGCAGCAACAGGGGGGACAGGGGGCAGGGGGGCGGGGCAACTTGGCCACTTGGCATTTTGCATAGGCTGCCGCTGCTGTTGCTGCTGTTGACACAGATACGAGCGTGGCACAAGATAGATAGTTTTATGCGGAATCTGTAGATTGGTCAGGTAGAATCGATACGCAATATTTATGGCCACGTTATGACCTTCCGATGACCGCTGCCCAACTCTTTGCTCTGGCAATGGGCTTAAAGCTTGAAAGCGAATTAAATTCCCCCAAAACATCTGTCATATATCTGAAGGATGGGGAAAAACAACCACTTAACGCAATTATATTATATTAATTTCTTGCCGCATTCATCCCCCCAAAAAAAGCGGACCCTTGGCATAATCTTAATCTTAATCTTAACAATTGCGGTACATAAGTACCTGAGCTGAATTCCACTAAATTGGACACATCTGCACAATTTTTGCCCTGGCTGGCGGTGGGCATAGTCCAGTCCTCCTCCTGCACGTCCTTCGTCCTGCTGTTTGCCCGGCAGCGTTTTAGCAGCGTGTCAATCTTGCGAGTCAAATGGCGGCACGCATGGCGAACTTTTCATCCGCCCCCCCCCCCTTCTCCTCCCCTTCTCCACCCTCCACCCTTCTCAAAAGTAGCTGCCGAGCCGAATCAAATCCCCGCACGTTTCCACATTTTCACATTTTCACAAGCGTAGCCACATCTGAATCACATTCACATTTGCATGTACATGCTGCACACACACACACACACACACACACACATGCACACACACACGCACACACACTTAAGTAAGCCGGCTGCGTGCATGTTTCTAATGGGCGGCACAAAAGGTTACCTGATGCTGAAATAAAAAAGGCGACTGAAACCAAAACTGGAAACTCATTTTGCCCTCGGGCGTGACTTTTATAGCACTTTGTTTCGGCGGCTGCCACACCCCCCAAACACCCACCGCCCCCTCCCTCTCCGCCCATTGAAAAAGTGTAAGAAAGAACAGTTATCGCCAGATTGCCGAAGATTAAATATCCTCCCCATAATATATAGCACATTTTGTATATATAGAAGAAGTCCGAAGAGGAAAGTCTGTTCATCAATTCATGCTTATAGTTCCCAAGTTTTATTTGAATATATTTTTAGAGAGCACAAAGTTATTCTTTTAAGAACTCAATATCTGATTAATTGTGCGGAGCTTTCGGAGATATATTATTTAGTAAACCGTTGTTGTTTGGCAAGAAATATATTGAGAGTCGTAGCTCGTTGCGAATCTTACTTAAAATATATTGAAAAGTCAAAGTTTTTATACCAATTGTTTCTATGCTTCTACGCCCGATTATAGACATTTGAGATTTATTTAAGATAGCTTTAAAGCTGAGCTACAAGCTTGCTTATAAACATACAGACGAATGCTGTTAAAGATATATCAGGGCTACAAAGTTATTTTAAACTGAACCGATTGGAAACGGAAAGTTCACTTAATGTTTTACCCTGAACCTGAATGGAAACAAGAAACGAACCGAAACTAAAGAAAAACTAGACATATTTCAAAAAAGGTTTCGTTCAAAATAAAAAACTTTTGGGGCAGTAGACTTGTGCTCAAGGATGTTAAAAACCGAAAAATAAACCGTACCTAAAAGAACAAGTACAAGGCGCCAAGTCGAACTGTGAACCGGAGTGAACGACAAAATCAAGTTCATGGAACGAACCCGAGTGCAAGGAGCTGAGTCGTCTGTAAACCGAAGTGAAAGACAAAGTTGTTTGTAAAAATAGGTTCACTTACCGAACCTCAAAGCATGGACTTAAGTGTGCGTAAAACTGGGTTCACAAACTGAACCTAAAGAACGAAGCACAAGAAGCTAGGTCAAACTGTGAATTGCAGTGAGCGACATTTATTTTTTAGGAAAACTAAGTTCACGAACAAACAGCCGACTTCAATACGTGGGCTAAAGTGTTTGGATAACCGGGTTGAGGAACTGAACCCAAAGAAACAAGTACAAGAAGCTAAGTCAAACTGTGAACCGAAGTGAACGACAATATTTGGTTGAACTAGGTTCACGGACCAAACAATTGGAAAGGAACCGTGAACCAAAGTGAACGACAATAATTTTTAGGAAAATCAAGTTCACGAACGAAAGGAGCTGCTCCAAACCGAGAACCAAAATAAACGGCAATATTTTTTCAGAAAACTTGGTTCACGAAAAGAATGTAAAGCAAAGAAGCTGCTCCGAGTTGTGAACTAAAATAAACGACAACATATTTTTATGGTGTTTCAGCCATAATTTATATATGTTACTCAATTGCTGACATAATCACAAAACCCTCAAGGCAAGGGTATAAAAAACACAACAAATGTATTTTTGCTCAGCCTCGAAAACTTTTGCCGCCCGTCTCAAAATGCCAAAATGCGTTATACAATTTTCGGTTCGGCATGTTTCAGTTGCTGTAGTTGTTCAGGTTGTTTTTCCCCTTGTTGTTGTTGTTGTTCCCTTTGTTGTTGTTGTTGTTGAAGTTATCAACACGCCGATCACTTGCGACAGTTTCCGTTTCAGAGCACAGCCGCCTAATTGCCCCGCACACAAGGTGAGAGAAAAAAAACACAAGCAAGGAAAACTTCCTGTACACTTCTACTTGTGTATTGCAGAGAGAGAGAGAGAGAGAGAGGGGGGAGGGGTGGAGGGGGTTGAACAAAAAAAAACGGATATAGAAATTCAATACTTTGATTCGTGCCAGCGGCAACAAAACGCGAAGGAAGTGCAACCATACAAGGTAACCAAATAGCAGGATAACACGTACCAAAACAGCACAGCAGGTGGGAAGGGTGGGGAAGGAGAGGGGAGGGGGACTGTGCTCTACAGATTGCCAAATGCAGTGTCTAACTAACTGGCAACTGGTTATTCGTAGTCGTTGGTGGTTTCCACATGATTGATGCCATATGTCCTGTACCCACACACAACGATCGAGAGTAGGAAGAAAAATAATAACAATTGTTGTATTTTGTAATTGTAATAAAGCGAGGACACGCAACGTGTCCTGTATGTTCTGTGTGTGTGGGAATTGTGTGTGTGCGCTATGGGAAAGTCGAGCTACTGCCACTTGTCCTGGCCATAATTACTAAATACTTAGTGCGCGAGTATAGCTAGCCTGGGTCTGGGTCTGGTCCGCGCCTCGCCTCGCATCCGGTTAAGGGAAAGCTCGCACGGCTCACAGCTCGCATGCCTGCCAATTATAAGCAACTAACCGCAGATAACGCTGGAGGATGCTGTCGCTTCCATTCCCACACATATCCACTGCTGAAGTTCCCCTTCTGCCACTCCCCCGCCCCGCCCCTGGCTGCCTGACTGGGCTGTCAAAGCGACGTGACTAAGTGGTGAAAAATGATTTCATGAAAACGTGTAGCTCTCAGTGGGGAATGCGAACCGAATGCAAACCAGGAATGGGACTGGGAATAACTTTGAGACTGGGAATGGAAGTGGGAATGAGATTGAGACTGCGACTGCGACTGGGGCTGGTGTTAAAGCGTTCACAGCTTCCTCTCTGGCGCAGCGCCATCGAGAACAGCTCTTGACGCGCTACCTTGGACCCCCCATAGGGGATAGAGGGGGGGTAGATGGGGGGTAAATCGTCAAAGGATCAACATTTTGGGACGTCTCTGTCGTCGTCGTCGTCGTCATCGTCGCCTCTGCCAAGTAGCACTCCAAGTGAGTTTGCGACGCATTGCCGCATTGTCGCTACTTCATCAGCGACGGCATCAAGTGCAAGTATCATGTCGCAGTCGCAGTCGCAGTCGTCGTTGCAGTCGCAGTTGACGTCGCAGTTGCAGAGAGTGCACTTGTGCCGCATCTCGTTGGCGAATGTTGCCAGTTGGCAACTGTGCGTCCGCAGGAAATGAATACGTGTTGAATATTTGTCGAGTGAAGCACAAGGACGACCCCGCCAACCGATTCACTCCCCCTCCCCCCACATGCAGACGAGTATGTATATTCAAACAAGCCAGTTTACGAGTACTTGTATGTATTCACATATATCTATATACTTGTCTGTCAAGCATGTGTATGTGTGTGCAGCATGTGCTTAGCCTTGGCTAATGCGCGGCCCAAATATGATAGACGGGAATGTGTATTTTATGTATACAACAGAGATTTGCGAACGTTTCAAATTTGCAGCAACAAGCTGCAACATGCCACAGGGTGAAGATAGAGGAAAGAGGGGGACAGCTGCTGCAAATGGCACGCATGAAACTGAAAGGCCCATCGAATTTATTTCAATAAGAGACTCAAAGAACAAGAGACGCAGATGGGGCGAGCTGAGGCTGAGCTGTGGCAAGATGAGAGGCTGCGGCACAACAAAGCAGACGGCAACTACACTATGCATATATGTCCACATATATGTATGTATGTATGTGCATCAGGCTGTCAGGATATCACTAAGTGCTCTTGTTGCTTGCCGCAATCGATAGCAGGACTCAGTAAGTGTGTGCATGTGTCTCTGGTCTCAAAATGTAACAAGTAATTAGTATTAGTGCCTGGACATAAAAGCTTACATATCAACCCTCGATTAAGGATTCTCTGCTTAAACTCTGGCCAAGACTTTTATGGTATTGCAAATACTTAAGTCAAGTCAAAATCGGAGAATAGAACTCCTATTCACAAAAATCAATCGCAAAAGTGATGTTCGAACTCTTGTAAAGAGAACATGTTTCTTATATAAACAATCTTTCCTTTTCAAAATTTCATACATTGAGAATAAATTTCTTATATTAAGAACATATTTGGAAGTTCCTGACTTCAAGACACTGTTTATTTTGACTGACTGATTGGTCATCAACGCACAGCCTAAACCGTAAGAGCTAGGAAGCTAAAATTTTCACTAACCTTATGTGATGAAGGTGCACGTTAAGAGAGGAAATTCCATCCGCATGTTTGTTTTGTATATATGCTTACATACATACGTACGTACATACATACATACATACATACATACATACATACGTACATACATACATACATACATACATACATACATACATACATACATACATACATTCATTCATACATACATACATACATACATACATACATACATACATACATACATACATACATACATACATATATACATACATACATACATACATACACACATACATACATACATACATACATGCATGCATACAACACAACAAACCAAACCAAAAAAAAAATCACTACACTACTAGCTAAGCATGAAAAACTGCAGAGCCTACTTGAATTCTTGAGAATCGAGGAGAAGAGCACTTGCTAGAAATTCGTTTTATTTAAATTTGGAGCACACCGGTCTTGGTCTTCGTTTGGTATCAGAAAACAAAACAGCATGCACACATATGTATGTACATATATGCATACATACATGCATGCATACAAACGCCCACCCACACAGGAACAAACACACACACATATATATAATCCTATATAGGCATAGGTTAAAATTTCCCATCCCATAACCCGGTCGAAACTCAACCGATTTTCAGAGGTTTGGCTTTTTGGTCAGGGTTTTCCCTCTAGATTAATCTTGCATTCCCCTCTGAATACCATTTTATCCAATTGATGCCAATCTTACCCCTAGATTCGTATATGACATAGGTAAATTTCCCAGCCCATAACTCGGTCAAAACTCAACCGATTTTCATGAGGTTTGGCTTTTTCTTCATAGTTTTCCCTCTAGATTAATCTGGCATTCAAATCTGAATACCAAAATTTTAGTCGAAATTCATGTCAAAATCTTACCCCTAGATTCGTATATAGACATAGGTCGAAATTTCCCAGCCCCATAACTCGTCAAAACTCAACCGATTTTCATGAGTTTGGCTTTTTCTTCATAGTTTTCCCTCTAGATTAATCTGGCATTCAAATCTGAATACCAAAATTTTAGTCGACATATGTCATGTACAATCTATATGCATAGCATTCAGTATATCGCATACGAAATTTGCCCAGCCCACATAATCGGCACAAACTACACACACGATATTATCATAATCGTATATAGGCATAGGTTCAAATTTCCCAGTCCCATAACTCAGTCAAAACTCAACCGATTTTCATGAGGTTTGGCTTTTTCTTCATAGTTTTCCCTCTAGAATTAATCTGGCATTCAAATCTGAATACCAAAATTTTAGTCGCAGGTATTGGCTTATTTGTTCATAGTTTTCCCTCTAGATTAATCTGGCATTCAAATCTGAATACCAAAATTTGAGTCGAAATTCATGTCAAAATCTTACCCCTAGATTCGTATATAGACATAGGTCGAAATTTCCCAGCCTCATAACTCGTCAAAACTCAACCGATTTTCATGAGGTTTGGCTTCATAGTTTTCCCTCTAGATTAATCTGGCATTCAAATCTGAATACCAAAATTTTAGTCGAAATTCATGTCAAAATCTTACCCCTAGATTCAGTTTAGACATAGGTCGAAATTTCCCAGCCCCATAACTCAGTCAAAACTCAACCGATTTTCATGAGGTTTGGCTTTTTCTTCATAGTTTTCCCTGTAGATTAATCTGGCATTCAAATCTGAATACCAAAATTTTAGTCGAAATTCATGTCAAAATCTTACCCCTAGATTCGTATATAGACATAGGTCGAAATTTCCCAGCCTCATAACTCGGTCAAAACTCAACCGATTTTCATGAGGTTTGGCTTTTTGTTCATAGTTTTCCCTCTAGATTAATCTGGCATTCAAATCTGAATACCAAAATTTTAGTCGAAATTCATGTCAAAATCTTACCCCTAGATTCGTATATAGACATAGGTCGAAATTTCCCAGCCTCATAACTCGGTCAAAACTCAACCGATTTTCATGAGGTTTGGCTTTTTGTTCATAGTTTTCCCTCTAGGTTAATCTGGCATTCAAATCTGAATACCAAAATTTTAGTCGAAATTCATGCCAAAATCTTACCCCTAGATTCGTATATAGACATAGGTCGAAATTTCCCAGCCTCATAACTCGGTCAAAACTCAACCGATTTTCATGAGGTTTGGCTTTTTGTTCATAGTTTTCCCTCTAGATTAATCTGGCATTCAAATCTGAATACCAAAATTTTAGTCGAAATTCATGTCAAAATCTTACCCCTAGATTCGTATATAGACATAGGTCGAAATTTCCCAGCCTCATAACTCGGTCAAAACTCAACCGATTTTCATGAGGTTTGGCTTTTTCTTCATAGTTTTCCCTCTAAATTAATCTGGCATTCAAATCTGAATCCCAAAATTTTAGTCGAAATTCATGTCAAAATCTTACCCCTAGATTCGTATATAGACATAGCTCGAAATTTCCCAGCCTCATAACTCGGTCAAAACTCAACCGATTTTCATGAGGTTTGGCTTTTTGTTCATAGTTTTCCCTCTAGGTTAATCTGGCATTCAAATCTGAATACCAAAATTTTAGTCGAAATTCATGCCAAAATCTTACCCCTAGATTCGTATATAGACATAGGTCGAAATTTCCCAGCCTCATAACTTGGTCAAAACTCAACCGATTTTCATGAGGTTTGGCTTTTTGTGCATAGTTTTCCCTCTAGATTAATCTGGCATTCAAATCTGAATACCAAAATTTTAGTCGAAATTCATGTCCAAATCTTACCCCTAGATTCGTATATAGACATAGGTCGAAATTTCCCAGCCTCATAACTCGGTCAAAACTCAACCGATTTTCATGAGGTTTGGCTTTTTCTTCATAGTTTTCCCTCTAGATTAATCTGGCATTCAAATCTGAATACCAAAATTTTAGTCGAAATTCATGTCCAAATCTTACCCCTAGATTCGTATATAGACATAGGTCGAAATTTCCCAGCCTCATAACTCGGTCAAAACTCAACCGATTTTCATGGGGTTTGGCTTTTTCTTCATAGTTTTCCCTTTAGATTAATCTGGCATTCAAATCTGAATACCAAAATTTTAGTCGAAATTCATGTCCAAATCTTACCCCTAGATTCGTATATAGACATAGGTCGAAATTTCCCAGCCTCATAACTCGGTCAAAACTCAACCGATTTTCATGAGGTTTGGCTTTTTGTTCATAGTTTTCCCTCTAAATTAATCTGGCATTCAAATCTGAATCCCAAAATTTTAGTCGAAATTCATGTCAAAATCTTACCCCTAGATTCGTATATAGACATAGCTCGAAATTTCCCAGCCTCATAACTCAGTCAAAACTCAACCGATTTTCATGAGGTTTGGCTTTTTCTTCATAGTTTTCCCTCTAGGTTAATCTGGCATTCAAATCTGAATACCAAAATTTTAGTCGAAATTCATGCCAAAATCTTACCCCTAGATTCGTATATAGACATAGGTCGAAATTTCCCAGCCTCATAACTCGGTCAAAACTCAACCGATTTTCATGAGGTTTGGCTTTTTGTGCATAGTTTTCCCTCTAGATTAATCTGGCATTCAAATCTGAATACCAAAATTTTAGTCGAAATTCATGTCCAAATCTTACCCCTAGATTCGTATATAGACATAGGTCTAAATTTCCCAGCCTCATAACTCGGTCAAAACTCAACCGATTTTCATGAGGTTTGGCTTTTTCTTCATAGTTTTCCCTCTAGATTAATCTGGCATTCAAATCTGAATACCAAAATTTTAGTCGAAATTCATGTCGAAATCTTACCCCTAGATTCGTATATAGACATAGGTCGAAATTTCCCAGCCTCATAACTCGGTCAAAACTCAACCGATTTTCATGAGGTTTGGCTTTTTGTTCATCGTTTTCCCTCTAGATTAATCTGGCATTTAAATCTGACAACAAAATTTTTGGTCGAATTTCATGTCAAAATCTTACCCCTAGTTTCGTACATAGACATGGGTCGATGTTTCCCATTCCCATAACTCGGTGGAAACTCAACCGATTTTCATGAGACTTCGCTTTTTGAAAAAAATTAACTTGCAATTTTGAGCTCTATCCCAGAAATACTAAAAGTTAGAAAAAAAAAGGAGTTTCCGTTGAGATAATTCAATTAAGGCGAACTATTCGGCACGGAACTCAAAGTCCGATCGTTTCTAGCAATTTTACCTAAGAGTAACCACAAAAAAGGGAACAATCGACGAAGTTTAATGGAATCAACTACTTGAGTGATCAATGAGGTAAATGCATATCGCGACTTTTGTTGAGGACCATATTCAAATTTATGGCTGGCTCTTCATATCCCAGCCATTAGTTGATGAAATACAAACACACACAGGGAGAGAGAGAACAAATGGCAGAGGGCACTAACCTAGGGCCGAGCTGAAATGTAATACAAGAACTGGGTGCAGCCGTTGTCGAATTTGAACCCGAACCCAAACGCAACCAGGACTCAGGGTCAGGAATCAGCTGCTGATATAATAATGCAAACGTCGGACAGCTGTCGGAAAATTGCTGAAAATCGAATGAAAAGCCGCGCGCGCATTCAGCTCCGACGTTCGTCTCGCCCTTTGGCTGCTTTTCCTTTTCCTTTTTTTTTTACAGACGAGCATCAATGGCAATCGCACCACCAAATCCAGTTCTTCTTCTTGTTGCTGTTGTTGTTTATGTAGATCGTCAAATGATGTCCCGTCGTCGCTTCGGGTGTTCGTAGGGCGAGTCTCGGCCAGGCTACCGTAAATATTTCCGTGTGTTTCTTCTGGACCCGTTTGCCTACCTACCTACCTTTCCTACCTTTCCACACACACACATCGAGGAGGTCTTTGAACTCATCTCATCTAACGATTTGTGGGCTTCGCTTTTGTGCAGCTGCCGCCTAAATATCCCGAGCCAGCTCCGAGACTCGGAGCTCGGTGCGAGAGATTTGGCAATGCTCACAACAAATGTAATTAAAAATACAAAGTTTCAAATTACTCGAATGAAACGTGGAACGTGTGTGTCCAGCTCAAGAAGCCGTACAAGTGAGCCCAACTTGTTTGTATCCTGTTGCAGGACATGCTAATAAGTTGCGGCCCCCCCAAAAAACGAAAGGAGTGAAGCGCAATTTGGCGATGACGTAAACTGACTTCTTTTTCGTTAATATACCCGTCGAAATTGCCAAAATAGGGTAGATTGTTTTTCGGGCAAATGCATGAAACCAAAAATAAATCATAGCTATATCTCAAACAATTTAACATTATAACAAATTATGAAAAAATTATAAAAATATTTTTGAAAAATTCAAATAATTTCCCATTCGTTTAAAAAAAATTATAATTATAGTTTATACAATTTTAAATTATAATAAATTAAGAAAATATAACAAAAGTATATATATTCTTGATCAGAAAGAAGATGCCGAATCGATTCAATCTCGAAAACTAAAAAAGCTAGCGACATGAAATTTAAAATTTATATTTTTCTATTTTATACGAAGTATGAATTTATTCGACCTAATGTATAGCTCGAAAGGTATAAGACCTGAAGACATTAAACCTGGTAAGTAGGTTCTTCTATAGTAAAAATTCAATTAAACAAATACAAATTATTTTAATTTTTAAATACTTTCCCACAAATTCGAAATATTATTCTAAAAGATATTGCCTAGGGCTTTAGTATGTTATATTTAAGCACTTAAAGGTTCATTAAGATGAGACAAAAGGCAACTAAGTTGATCTGGAATGCATTTCCTATGGATTGGGTCTATGGGTTATATATAGAAGGTAGCTAAAATATTTCTAATGACAACTTGAGGCTGAGTCCGAGTTATCTTTTATTATTTTCTAGGGTGTGGGTCTATGGGTTATATATAGAAAGGAACTAAAATATTTCTAATGACAGCTTAAGGCTGGCTTTGAGGTATATTTTAGCATGGGTCTATGGGTTCTATATATATAGAAGGGAGCTAAAATATGTGTAATAACAACTTGAGGCCGGGTGCGAGGTATCTTTTAGTCGAGCATTTTCGACTAGAGCACATTTACTT
This sequence comes from Drosophila montana, assembly GCF_035044405.1. Lineage (NCBI taxonomy): Eukaryota > Metazoa > Arthropoda > Insecta > Diptera > Drosophilidae > Drosophila > Drosophila montana. Next base: position 79,367 of record NW_026997446.1, read on the forward strand.
GTTGTTGTAGATGTTGTAGTTGTTGTTGTTGTAGTTGTTGCTGTAGTTGTTGCTGTAGTTTTTGTTGTAGCTGTTGTTTTTATTGCTAATGAAACAGGCACACGAAAATTTTGTTGTTGCTGCTGTTTTACCTGTTTGCTGTTTCTATGTAAACGCCAAATGGCAAGCGGTGAGAGGGGGTTGATTGCTGGGTGGTGTTGCTGCTGATGGTGTTGCTGTTGCTGCTGTTGCTGATGGCGATGATGATGATGTTGTTGATGATGATGATAACGATGATGGGGTGGTTCGCAAAGCCGTTAGAAAAAGGAGTAACAATGAAATTATAGCAGGAACACAGGAACAAATAGCATTTGGGAAAAATACTCAACGGGCGCCCGAGTCTGCGAGTCAGTCCGAGTCCGTCCGTCAGTCGCCGTCCGCCTAGACAGACAGACAGACAATACGTACAGCAGAGCAGAGAAGAAGCAGAGTGCACGGGGAGTGCAACTCGTGCTTGTTTCCACTTTAATACATCATTGAAAGGAAAACACACAGAGAAAGAGAGAGCATGCCAGACACCTGGTACATTTGCGCTCTCTCTCGCTCTCGCTCGCACTCGTCTGTGGCAGGCTGTGGCAGGGGCAGGATCAACAGTTCTCGGTTGTGTTTCTGTTTCTATTTCTGTTACAGCTGCCACTTCCTGGCCCGTGCCACGCGAGCGTCACACTTCGCTCGATACGATACGTTAAAGGGGAAGGGGGGGCAGCGGGGGGACGTTCTGTTTCGCTAGGCAACGCCAAAAAGCGTTTTGGCAAGCTGACAATTTCAGGCGCAACCAACCAACCACCCACCCAGGCCAGCTGGACTGAGCTCCTCGGGCTGGGCAGCTGCACTTGTAGAGCATTTCCTGTTTTTTGCACGCTCGCAAACGCGCTCAACTGGATCCCTGCTGCCTGGAAATGGAAATGGTTGCACCTTTGGTTTTACCCTTAAACTAACGCTAATAACGCCTCCTGGTACAGGAAAAGCTGTCGGTCTGTGCTCTAACCATATTGTCCCGGTCCTTGTTCCAGCTGAACGAATCTCGCTTTTGCGTCGGGCTGCATAATTTGGTTTCCTGTCGTGACGCGTGGCTCCTACCCCGTCCTCGTCCCAGTTCGAGTCCCTCAATTTTGTACCCACTCCAGCAACGAGAAGCCATATGGTTGGTATGGTGCTCGCCTCAATACAGCTGCGCGTGCCTCTCAACGATCCCGATCCCGATCATATATTCATTTTCATTTTTATTCACATATTACATTCCACATTCACAGAGTACAGATGCCACCCCCTAAAGCGGCTAGCGAAGCGCAACAATTTCGGCGACAAGCTCGCCTTTTAGCTGGAAAAGCAGATTACAATTTGAAGAGAGAGAGCGGAGTGTGTGTGTGCCATGTGTGGTTTCCACTAAGAGGACGCATATTTAGGGCTTCCATTTCCAAAAGGTGCCCATTGTAATTAGTGCAGTCGAATTCCACAGATGGCCCGTACGTTACAAGGAATATTTGTTTATGCTAAGAGAGGTCCTTAAGGCCTGACAGCTAGATGAATTGTCCGGCATTTCCTTGGCTCTAAGTGCCTCAAACTCAAGAGGCCATATAAAAGGGGTTCACAGCCCCCCTGTCCTCCCCCCCTCCGTCAAATGGTGCCTGTAATGGCGACCATTTTCGAAAAATTGAAAGCTCCGACTTTTAAAAACAAAGCTAATGGAATAAATCATATTTTGCGCCTGCTAAGCTCATACGACGTGACAGTTGGCCAAAGAAAAAATAAAAAAGTTTCTCTTTTTTTTTCTTTTTTTTTCGGCACTTTATGTCCTAATTAATTAGCTAAGAATTAAGCTTAAGAGAGACGAAATATTTAGTTGACAACGGCTTTGATATGCCCTTCTATGAAAAGAAAATTTACTAATATTTTAAGGATTACCTTGATTAATTCGATTAATCCATAGATAGAGAGGCCAGGTTCAAATTTTCAATTAAATTTTGATCTTAAGCTGCATGGAATCGTAAATTTCCCAACGTGTCCTGACCTTTGATATACGAAAAATCTACGCCCAAGCCAATGCTTTAATGTATTGCCAGCGAGTAAGCACCCCCCACCCCCCTCACCCCCTCCTCTGCTAGCAGCCCACCCCCCTCCCCCATTCAGCCCCCGTCAACCTTCTGCTCCCATCGCCAGCTAGTTGCAATCAACAATGCCGCAATCCAACGACTGTTGCTCAAAACTCCACCCCTTCAGCACACACACACACACACGCACACACACACACCCCACCCACCCCTTCGCCCGTCATTTTTGGCAATTTGTTCAAAATCAAAGTTCAGCAACAAATGCAATGCAACAGCAAGAGCAATTAACTCGGCACAACTGCCACATTCGACGGAGACGACGACGACGACGACGCTGTTGCAAAAATCCACCCCAAAAATGTTCAATAACAAAAAGGAGCCATGAGCCAATTCAGGTACGAGCCAAGAGCGGACCGTGACAAGGAGAGGGAGAGGGAGAGGCAGAGGGAGGGACGCAACAATTGGAGGAAAAAAGCCAATGGCAAAACGAGCGGCAATGGAACGCTTCCTGCTTGTTGGCTCCTTAATGCCGCCACACACCATCAGACATGGCCAGGATGATAAAGCAATATTCGTATGAAACCTTATGTTTGAAAAAAATATTATAAATAATCTCCCCTTTGTTTAAAAAAAATCATAACTATAGCCCAAACAATTCAACACTATAATAAATTATGAAAAACTTATAAAAATATATTTTAAAAGTGTTAATAATTTCCACTTTGTTTAAAAAAAATCATAATTATGGCTTAAACAATTTAACATTAAAATAAATTAAGATAAAATTATAGGAATATATTTTTAAAATATAAATAATTTCCCCTTTGTTTAAAAAATAAATCATAATTATTTTAATTAAATGTTATAATAAATAATGAGAAAATTAAAAAAATATTTTTAAAAATGTAAATAATTATCCCCTTTTTTCAAAAAAAAAAAAAATCATAACTGTTGTATATACAGTTAAATATTATAATAAATTAAGAAAAGTTTACAATTATATATATATACATATATATTTATTTTGTGCACTTCCCCTTTGCGACGTGTGCAGCTGCCCTAAAGACACGCAACAGCTACGCTGTTATTTTGGGGGTAGTTTAGGGGCTGTGTGTTTTCAGTTCTATTACGTTCCATTTCGTTTCCATTTCGTTCCATTCCGTTTCGTATCGTTGCGTTTCGGCTCGCTCTGCCTTTCCATTTCATTCGGCAACCCTTATAAGCGACGTTTCGTTCAGTTATATTCTCATAAGCATTCAAGAGTTGCTTACGTTCGGTTCGTTCGCATTTCTTCTCTATCTTATATAATATTATATTTTCTCCTAAATCAATTTTTTCACTACCAACAACAATAATTAAAACTCAACTTTTCAACAAAACTCGTGTCAACTAACCTAACTTTTACAACTCTAAAATCTATACTTTCTGTTTTTTAAAACAAAACAAAACAAAAACAAAAACAAAACCAAAAAACAAAAACAAAACCAAAAAACAAATATCAACAAATATAACAATATTTCATTTGAACTTGTTTACCAAAATCAAAATAATATTAAATCTACAACAACAACAATTATTACAACAACAACAAGCCAAAAGGATATATGGAGCAATACAATTACCAATTCTGATCCCCCTCGCAGTTGACCGAACCGCTATGTTTTAAGACCCCGCCCCCTCCGCCGCCCCCTCGCAATTGTGTAAAAACAAACGTAAACGTAAACGCAAATGTAAAAATCGATAAACCACACGCAGCCAACGCAAACGCAGCAAAACGTGTCCCTGTCCAAAAAGACCCAAAAAAAAAAAAACCAAAAAAACAAAAGGCGAAACTACGGACCAAAGTTGACCAAAAAGTTGCCCCCAAGTGAGACACGACGACAACAACAACAACAACTACGGCTCCTCAAACCCGGAGAGTACGGAAAAAGCGCAGAAATGTGTAAAGTGGCTGTGAAATTTGAAGTATCCTAACCCAAAACCGAAAACCAAAAACCGCAAACCAATTTATCAACGTATTATATACAAGAGAAAAAACGCAATAAAATGCAATTTACAATTGGAAATTGAATTATGATCAAATAAAATCGAGAAAGCGAGCGAAGAGAGAGAGAGAATGCCGAGCAATAAACTCAATATAAGTCAACTCTAAACTCTATTTAATTTCGGCGAGCCAATCTATTTTTCACATGCGTCAAATATTGCGAAATAACAAGTGCAACATTTCCTTTCCTTTCCACCAACAACAAATATTCCCTACGAAAATCTTTGCTCGTACGAAACAAACAACTCGCTTCAGCACTTAACACTCTCAACTTGCCTATATCGACAACTGTTAACAGCTCAATAGCTCAATCACTCAATCAATCAGTCACTCAATCTAAACACTGCTATCAAAATGCCGCGCTGCCTGATTGCCAAAAAATGGAAGGCATATCCCTGGCTGGATCGATCCGAGGATAATGCCACAACGACGACGACGACGACGACGAACACGAGCTCCCGGGAGGAGCAACTGTCGCCCAATCTCAAGTCGCGTCGCTCCACGCTCGACGATGACGAGGAGATCGATGTTGTTGGCGACAAGCTACTCACCAAGTCCGACAAGCAACGCACAATTATTGCCACAACAGCAACAGAAGCAACAGCAGAAGCAACAAACGACAGCACAACAACAACACCAACAGCAACAACAGCAACAACAACAACGGCAGCAGCAACAACAACAACAACGGCAAAGTGCTGGGGTCCCAGCTCACCAACGGCGGGCACCACGGCGCCAAGTCCGCCGCCGCATTCGCCGGAGGCAGCAACGCGAGGAGCCACCAATGTCTACAATGGTGAGTAGAAAGAATGGACTCCGAAAAAATTTAAAAAAAAAAAATAGCACTCCAATTTCTGTTTAAATATTCTCTAATAAACTGTAAAACACTCAACTTAAGTTTAAAAGTCTTATTTCAAGAAATTTCTAAACCAAAAGCAGCGTAAAACATTCTTCTGCGAAACTTCGTCTTGTTTTAGGAAACTTTTTCTTTTTTTTTAATTTTTTTATATTTTTTTTTAATAAATTTCTGTCTTGTTTTGAGAATAACGTCTACAATGGGGTGTAGAAAGAATGGACTAGAGACAGCAAATCCGCAGCAATTTCTGTTTAAATTAGCTCCAATACGCTTAACTTAAGTTTAAAATACTTATTTCAAAAAAAGTTCATAACCAAACGGAGCGTAAAACATACTTCTACGAAACTTGTTAGGTTTAGTACCAAATTTGAGTCTTATTCTATGCATTTTTAGTGTTATTTTAAGATTTTTCCCAATGTCGCTAAAATGAATGATTAATATTCAAGAGTTTTCTACACATTTTAAGAAATTTCATAACTTAAAGGAGCTTTAACATTCTTCTACGAAATACTTTAGATTTTGTACCAAATTTGAGTCATTTTCTATGCATTTTTGATCTCATTTTAAGATTTATCCCAAAGTCGTTAAAAAGAAGGTTTTATATTCAAGAGTCTTCGTCTCATTTTAAGCAATTTTTGTCTTGATTTGAGTGTGACGTTCTAAGTTTTTCCTCTAAGTGAGGTCTTAGCATAGCATATTTTACGGCGTCAAAGAAATATTTTCAATATCCCAATTGAATAACTTTCTTGCAGCCAGAGTTTTTCTACTCATTTTACGAAATTGCAAACTTAATTTGTGAACGAATTTCCTAGTTTCTTTATCGGAGCGAACGAGTTGTTAGCTTGAAGCTTTAGCCAAAAATTGTTGCATACTTTTCAGCATATAAATATTAATAAATTTAAAAATAATTGCAATATCCAAATTGAATAATGTTCTTGAAGCAAGAGTTTTATTCTTATTTTGAGAAATTGCAACCTTATTTTTGTGTACGAATTTCTTAGCTTAGATGTTAGCTTTAGCTTTACTGAAAACTTGTAGGCAAAAGTTGTTGCATACTTTTCAGCATATACATTTTAATAAATTTAAAAATAATTTCAATATCCAAATTGAATAATGTTCTTGAAGCAAGAGCATTTCTTCCCACTTTAAGAAATAGGAACCCTTAGCTTTTTTCTCTGAGTGTACGAGCTGTTAGCTTAAAGCTTTAGCTAAATTTTCTAGGCAAAAATTGTTGCATACTTTTCAGCATACAAATTTACTATAGCATATTTATCAAGCGTAAAGAAACAAGAATTGAATAGCTCTTTGTATAGATCTGAGATGGTTTAGGAGTTGTCTCAACAAATAATTGGCAGCTGCAACTTGCTTGGCCCGACTCTAATCCCGAATACCCTTTATTCTCTTCTGCTGACCTTTTGCAGGCTACACGCGTGAGCTGTCGCCGCTGCACTACACCGCGTACCTGCCCCGAATGGAGAGCGAAATAACGGTTATACGAGCGGCAGCCACAGCGCTGGTGGCAGCAGCCGCCACAAATGGAGCCGGGAGCGGGGAGCAGCAGCAGCAACAGCAGCAGCAGCAGCATTTGGCCGCCTATCAGACGCCGCCGTCGTCGACGACATCGTCGCCGTCGTGCTCGCCGAGCGGCGCCGGGCATGGCGATAGATACAGTCCCGGCATGGTGCACATTAAGACCGAGTCCGGCCAGACGTCCAGCGAGCGCAAATGCTTCAGCAGCACGGGCGCGACGCTGTCGCTGCCGCCCAAAAAGAAGGACATCTACAGGCCGTACTCGCTGGACGACAAGCCGGCGCACGGCTATCGGAGGCGTGTGCCCGCCGAGGAGGACCTGCATGCCGCGCACGCCATACTCGATCTGAGCGCCTCGACAGCCTTCCACCCGCCCACGCAGCCACACCAACTGCAGCAGCAACAGCAGCAGCAGCAGCAGCAGCAGCAGCAGCAGCTACAGCAGCAGCAGTTGGGCCACATTCACACAGCTGCCCACTCCGCGCCGCTGCTGGAAGCGCATGCGCATGTGCGGAGCACGTCATCGATTGCCGAACTGGCTGCTGCAGCCAGCGCGGTTAACGAACAACGCCCCTTGAGCAATGCCTCCAGCGCGAGCAGCAGCCATCTGCCGCCCAGCAGCCCAGCCAGCAGCAGCAGCAGCATAAACAGCATCAGCAGCAACCACAGCAACCACAGCAGCAACAGCAGCAACAGCAGCCACAGCAGCAATGTGCAGAACGAGAACAGCAACACGACCAACACGAATCAGCTGCGTCCTGGCCAGGGTCTGATTCTGGCTCAGGAATGCGATGCGGATGCCGATGGCGATTTGGATGGTGGGCAGGCGGCCAAAACCGTGGCGTACACCTACGAGGCCTTCTTTGTGAGCGATGGCCGCTCCAAGCGCAAGCATGTGGCCGATCCCGCCGCGGTTGTGGTCCAGGATCAGCAGAAAACCAAATACACGTGCTCCGAGTGCGGCAAGCAATATGCCACATCGAGCAATCTGTCGCGCCACAAGCAGACGCATCGCTCCCTCGACTCGCAGTCGGCCAAGAAGTGTCACACCTGCGGCAAGGCGTACGTCTCGATGCCCGCCCTGGCCATGCACGTGCTGACGCACAAGCTCTCGCACAGCTGCGGCGTTTGCGGCAAGCTATTCTCGCGCCCCTGGCTGCTGCAGGGCCACCTGCGCTCCCACACCGGCGAGAAGCCCTATGGCTGTGCGCATTGCGGCAAGGCATTTGCGGATCGCTCCAATCTGAGGGCGCACATGCAGACGCACTCGGTGGACAAGAATTTTGAGTGCAAGCGCTGCCACAAGACATTCGCGCTCAAGTCGTACCTAAATAAGCATCTGGAATCGGCCTGCCTCAAGGACGAGGAGGAGCTAATGATGGCCATGTCCCTGCATGGCCATACCGACAGCAACAGCGAAAGCGGCGCCAGCCTGGCATCGCCCCCACACGAGTTTCTCGAGCGTGTCAAGCTGGAGGCGCCAACCAATGGAGGAGGAGTTGGAGGAGTTGGAGGCATCGCCTATGCCATGTAAATGTTGAGTAAGTGTGCAAATGCAATGCAATGCTGGCTGGCCCTAGTTAATTTACCGTTAATGTTGAACACAAAACAAAAAGTTATCGTTATCGATTACCGATTACCGATCGATAGCCGTTATCGTTATCGATTACCGATCGATAGCTGTTATCGTTATCGAACCGCTAGCAGTTTTTATATAAAAAAAGAAAAAATACATACTTGACATCACAATACGTCCAAAAAGCAAGTGTAGTAGAGTAACACAGAGACTGTAGAAATTCGCATTAGACACGTTAGGCAGCAAATACCTTAAAAAGAAAAATACAAAAACAAAAAAAAAATAATTAAAATAAATACAAAGGAGAAAACAAACTAAAATACACTTAGCGAAACCTAATCTCGTTCTTCTTCTAGTCTTAAGCGAGTTGAACATTCCTAGCCCCAAAAGAACTCCATACCCTACATATACCTATACATATATATATATGTATATATATATATTTGACACACACACATGAAAGCCTTTTGCAGGAGGTGCGATCCGAATGCAATCCAAACCTGAACTTGAGCAATTCTCTCTAGCGCTATCTATATATCTATATCTAACGAAATACTTATACCTATATAATGATGTAGCTCTATCAAAACTCTTAGTCTTTAGCTCTCCCTCTCTCTAAACAATCTTTAATCCAAAAAAAAAAACAAAAAACTAAACAAATGAAGACGAAGTGATTAAAATTAATGCAACGAATACAAAAAAGCAAATGCAATGTTTCTCAAACAACGAATTAGGTCGTAAGGGCAGACTATCTATAAGCAGTTTATAGTAGCGCCGCGTTTTTCACAACAACATTTTCTAAACTAAGTCACAAAAAACAAAAACATTTAAGCACGAAATTAATCAAAAATTTGACAACGCAAAGCAATATCTACAATATACTATTATAGAAGAATCATCAGCATTATAATTGGCACATTTTTTGAATCGATTTCATTATTTGATTTGAAGGCTAGAATTACATTGGATGAGCAGAAAAGGAGGGCGGGGTGCAAACTGAAAACAGATTTGTATATATATTATTTGCATTCAGTTTCGTGTCCCATTATTATAAAAGTGAAGTCAATTAACATTCCCAGGCAATTACCAGAAAAAAGATACATAAATATATGCATAGGATGTATTTATGCAGAAGAAGGAAATCTAGTCGCTGTATAACAGCAGGTTTTTATTTAAATCGAAAAGGACCTCAGTTATATATACATATATGCCAGTAAATAGTTTTAGAGCATTGCATTCTGACCAAAAAAAAAATGATTTGAAGCCTTCTCAAGTCCGTATTCGAGCGCATTAAACGTGCCCCTCAAGCCGGAATAAAGATATATGTACGTATATCGAGTGTGATCTAGTCTCAAGCATTTAACAGTACACTTCGTCCATGCGTAAAAAAAACCAAAAACAAGTAAAAATACTTTTGCACTTTTCAAACTTACCTAGTACGACGATATTACTTACACTTACTTACACCTACTTGTATTATGTAGCTCATACGTTCATTTATTCTCAATTACACTGCACAAAAACATGTATATAGTATTTAATCCAAACAAATCACTCAACTGAAATCAGCTTCAGCGACCGATCTCAACAAAAAGGAAGAAGAATATAAACGAAAAAGTGCAACGAAGTCCTAGAGAACTTAGAGCCTAAAAAGTAGAGTAAAAAGTAGATCAACCCAGTCGAAACTTGTTGATATGTCTAAGCGAGCGAGATGGAATCTATATATATATAGTATATATATATATACAAACATTTAGAATACGTATGTAGCTGCGTAATATTTACAATTATATATACATACAGCATAAAATTATATATACATATATATATTATTTAGATATAGTATACATTTACTCCTAAGTTAACCTAGTAAGTATAATCGCGACGAGAATTATTTTTATACTGTTACAAGTGGAAGCAATACGAAACTTTTAATCGAAACGAAACGAATCGATATCGATATCGAGATCGAGATCGTTATCGTTATCGGAATCGTTATCGGAATCGGCTAAAGTACCAAAGCAATACTCAAACAATGCGAACAAAGGCAAAAACAAACAAACGAATATTCAATTATAACTCAAATGGCAAAAAGCTACTTATTAGTCATAGTTACCGACGATTATTATTTTCGATTTGTTTTTACTTTTCGTTCGTTTTTAAGATTTACAAAACGAGAGAAATGTTTTGTTAAAGCCCGGCAATAATATATTCAATTTTGTATAACAATGTAAACAAGTTAAAAAAAAGTAACAACAACAAAAAAAAAACACAAAAAAAATGCATAATTAATTATGTGAATGAAAGCAATAACAATTAATGGTTAATCAATTTATTAGTATCTAAGTAAACATAAGGTTGAAACTATTTAAAATTAGTAAAGACAGCACACATGTATTAAAAAACGAAAAATTATTACAAAAAACAATTATAATGTTTTTAATATACAATATACATATACATAAATACTTACACAATACAACAAAAAAAAGAAAAAAAAATTGTTTTTCATTTTTCAACAAAATTACGCTTTTGATTTTCAAGACAAACTATTATCCTGGATTTTATATAAGGCAAAACTGGACGCTTAACCTTTTTTTATTTTTAATTTTCACTCTCGAAGTAGAGTTTGCATTATTTTTTTTGTTTGAAAACTAAAAAATATATAAACAAGAACCGAAAGCAATTCGAATGTTGTGATATTTCCACACAGACAAACAATTATAGACAAAATTGGAGGACAAAGTATCATAATTAGTTATCATTCATTTTGCTCAATTGATAACAGAATAAATTATTGACAACAACAACTTAACGTGTATCGAGAAGCAATAAAAGGTAGTTGTAAATCTAAAAAAAAAAACAAAAAATAAAATATATATATATACATATATAAATTGAGATAGTTTTGAGCGCATGCAAGGAATATTTTCAAAAATTTTGACAATTTTTCGAATAACCAAAAGACACGTAGTACATAACATATGCGCATACATACACACACATATATATACACACATATATACAGATATATATATATTGTATTTGGAAAAGCTTTAGTCCAAGAAATCGGCGGTTACATTTTTGTTGGTCAAAAAGTGCCCGTTTTATGGTTTTCATTTGGTTTGAATAGGTTTCGTCATGTTATCGGTTCGTCCTGCATATTGTTAATACAAAAAACGAATAATGAAAAACCAAATGAAATTGTTAAAGTTGATACATTTTTAGCATATTAGCATATTAACTACATAGTTGTATATCAATCGGAGCCAGCACAACTTTAAATACTTGCAATTGTTAAGTATTTGTTTCATGATCCATTGTTTTCATTATCTGTTGCTGACCTTCCATTCCACCCCTCCCCCCCCCACATTCCCCCCTCATTGTTGGCCAGAACAATGTTGTCCCTTTTTGTGTCAATGCATTTTAACGAGCGCTCGTTAGAAGGAGAAGGCGACCCCAAACAAAAGGAAATGTAATAAAATAAAAATGTAAGAAGAAAATCATCCCTAGACCCCCCAAAAGAGAGACAAAACCCTTCCCATCCCAATTTAATTTGCATTGCGTCTGTACATAGGATATCATTATTATTATTATTAGTATTATATTTATGATTTATCATTTGTAGACCGCAAAAGAAAACACGAAAGATAGAAAGAAAAAGCGAACACGTAGTGAAAATTAAAAAATTATGTATTAATAATGAGCATCAGCAATGATTAAACAATAAAAAGACTTGGCACGTTAACACAAAACTTTTCAGCAATGAAAACAAAATTAAAAACGAAAAAACTAAGCTATAAAAAGCATAAAATCGAAACATTAATTATAAATATGCAACAAAAATAAAGAAGAAGAAGAACAACAACAACCAAAATAAAAGACTTAACACTTCGAATATATATATATATTATGAAAAAAAACAACTTATATTTACATCTATTGTATATGGTATGGGTACTCAATAAACATAAACAACAACAACAACGAAAAGCAACAGAAAAAGCAATAGCAATAATAAATTAAAATTAAACATTAACAATGAGCAATGAGCGATGAGCAATGAGCATTGATTAATGAGCAATGAGCATTACGAGTTTAAGGTAACCAAAAAAGTATAACATTAACAATGAGCAATGAGCGATGAGCAATGAGCAATGAGCATTGAGCAATGAGCGATGAGCAATAGAGCATTACGAGTTTAAGGTAACCAAAAAAGTATTATAGTGCATTGTATCTTTGAGTAAATATTTGGAATTCGTTAAACTATTGCGATAAGTAAGCGAAAACCCAAATTATTTATATGGCACTCTAATACCAATATACATACATACATACTACATACATATACATGCATATATATATATATTGGATATATATACAAATACAAATTTAGCTTTTAATTTATTGACTAGCAGTAAATATAAATAATTAATTAAGCCGTAGCAACTTTTGGATTTAGCTGCAAAACGAATTGATTAAATGATTATTAGTTACCGATATATATACTATATATACTATATATATATATATATATATATATATATATATATAGGGGTAGAATTGTTTTTTGGCATATTGTTATCGCAACTTTTGTGCTGCTTTTGACGAGACCAATTGATGTACTTTATACAACGAATATGAAAACTTACATCTTATGTTTTTGCATATACTAGGTGCATTGTTGCGATAGATATACAAACACAAAAATGGAACCTAAAAGCAATACCTATTTTGAGCGAGACACACACACACACACCTACTCACACACACACACACATACACGAGGCATAGTTGAGTAGAAATAAATGATTTAAAACTTGTATTTAGAGCACACAACGTAGCATTTGTAGAGAAAGTAGCTTGGCAATTACATATTATTATTATGATTAACAACAGATACAAGATACACGCGACAAGATACAGATACAGATACAGATACAGATACATTTATAAGTACGCCTAAAATTTAGCATAAGCCTACAATTAGACGTACGACTAACAGCACCTTAGTGAGCCAGCAAGAATTCTGTACCTAGAACTACTTACAACAAATAAAATAAAATTAAATAAAATAAATAATAAATAAATTAAATAAAAAGCACACAGAGACACACACACATACACACACATACATGCATGCATACATACTTATGTAAAGAAAAAAGAAGAAAATAATATGCATTATTATTATTATTATATATATACACGGGAAATGCGTTTATTATGCGATGATTATATATATATACATTGGTACATTATACATTTTACATATATAGATTGTACGCATTATGTATATGACATTCATGTACATCAACACACACACACACACACACACACACACACACACAGACAGACACATCAGGAGAAGAGTTTAAATGAATTATTGAATTATTTAATTAACGAACGTCAATTTGCAAATTGGTCAATTTCAATTTAGAGAAAAAAAAAAACAAAAAATAAACAAATCGTTTCGTATTTAATAAAGCCAAGTTGTTGAAACAAAAACAAAAACAACATCAAGAATTTAAAAAAACAAATACAATTTAATAATATAACAAAAAAATGTCTTCAGTTCGATGCGTGGTTTCCATTGAGGTCTGAGTACAGCGAATATATATATATATATATATAACATAAATATAAAGTACTTGAACCAAATTGATTTATGTTATTATAATCAAGCATTATAGAGGCACACACACACACACACCTACACATTTATATAAACATTAATACAAATTCAAAAGCAATGGCAAAGTTAAATGCATAGTTACTAACTACTTAAAACAACAACGACAACAAAAAGAAGAAAAAGTAAAGGAAAAGCCAAGCGTTCTGTAAAACATAAACGTACATAAGTATATATTATATTATATTTTCATAACACATGACAAATTTATACATGAAAAATGCGAAGAATGCAAAACAACTTGCGTAGTAAATGAGAAAAACGAACAAAACATAGTAAATACAAATAAAAAAAAGAAATTCTGAAAAAATGTATAAAAAAAACAAACAAACAAATACTTGAAAAGTGCGTTTCATTTGAGCTGAAGGAGAGAAAAGCCAGCAGGGGGGAGGGGGGGAGGAAAGCGCTTTGAAACTTCCCGCCAAGCATAATGGGCCATTCTCAGTTGGGCTTTCGCAATAGATTACTTCAATAAGTAGCTGTCAATGGGCACGTCAAGACATTTCAACTGGATGGAAAGCAATTGCAGTTGCACGAACGAATAAAATTATGGAGAGAAAAATAAGTTTAAAACAAGTAAGAGGCTCTAGTCGGGAGATACCCTGGTAACCTCTAGCAACACCTAATACAATGCAATCGCAATTTCAATCAATAGAGACATGGATGAATAAACGTTTTCTTGAATAACTTTTTTGTTTTTGAACCGATCTTGTTGAAATTTTCAACAGTAGATCCTATTGTGCTATAGAATATATACAATATATTCTCTAAAAGACAATTGCATTAAAATTGTGGGTTAAATTGGAGGGTGGCTCAAATTGGTATAGTTATTTGCTTAATAGCTATGTTTTGTAGATGGAGCGTTGGCGATAACTATAAAATCATATATATAAACTATTCTAGAAGCTAAGTGTCAAGTTTGGTGACCCTAGCTCTTATAACTTATGAGATTTGCTCAAAAAACAGGTTCTCGATATCGATTTTTATCGATAACTTGGAAACGGAGCAAGTTATCGATTATCGGAAACAAGCTCGTACTGCGCGGGCACTAGGAGGACCTTCGTTTAGAATTTCAAGTCTCTAGCTCTTATAGGCTCTGAGATCCTTGGGGACAGACGGACGGACGGACGGACTCGGCTATTGATGCTGATCAAAAATATACTTTATGGGGTCGAGGATGCTTCCTACTGCCAGTTACATACATTTGCACACGTAAATTATACCCCTTGTACCCATTTTGAATGGGTACAGGGTATAAAAATATTCAACAGCATCTCCATGGAACCCTAGTATTCGGCTTTAAACCAAATTTATCTGCATGGAAAACCAAGTTCACGAAGCAAAACATCAAGGCGACAAACTAGTCTCGTATGTATATGCTTTTTCCTGATAAAACTCGTGAAAATCTGCAGCTGTCCTTGTTGTTGTTGCTGTTGTTGTTGTTTGTTGAGCACATTTTCACATATCATAAGTTTTTATGCTTATTAAAAGGCAAACAGCAAAAATTGAGCATAATTTATATGATTTGCCTATGAGGCAATCGCAGGACGAAAAATGCTGTTTATGGCCCCGATCAACGATGCGACGGGACGAGCCAGTAGATTGTCCGCCTCAGACGACGATGGCTTATTTACCCGGCCCGGGAAGCTGGCCGCCTTATAGATTGCCCAGTGGCATACATATACCAAATAGTTTGCCGGCGGATGAGCAACCCTCGAGGGGAGGGAGGAAGAACTGGCGACAACACAAAGTCAGTGGAATTTTGGGGGCTAAACTGGCAACAGGGTTCGGTTAGCGACGGAGGAAGGAGGGGAGGGGAGGGGGGAGGGGGTTTCAGCCGTTATCCAGCAAAACAATCAACAGCGCGCGTTTTTAAGCCATGCCAGATATATATTTTCTAATGCTTTTTTTCTGTAACTTTCCAACATTCACCCTTGTTTTTCACGCTTCGAGCGGTTTATGGGCGTCGTCTCCATCCGAGCTGTTGTTGTTGTTGTTGTTGTTGTCATCCCCGCGGCCAGAAATGTTAGGCTCAATTGAGGTCCCGGGATTGCTATTGGCATTGGGACTTTGTTTGCGGCCATGGCTATGACTGTGACTGTGACTGTGACTGGGATTGGGATTGGGCTTCTGGTTTCTTTTTGTCGCCTGGCCTGGCATGTGTCGGTCTGTCAGTCTGTCAGTATCTGGGAGTACGTGTATCTTTTGTTGCCTTGCCTTACTATGCCCTTCAAATTATGCACTATCTGGCCGCGGGGTGTGCGAGTTGCCTTGGACGGAGCGGAGATTGCATTAAGATAAATTTAACTGAATCAATTTGCTTAATAGCCAATTGAAGAGCAAGCCAGAGCGCAAAACAAAAACAACAGCAACAACAAAATAAAGCCAGAAAAACAAAAAAAAAAAGCAAAAAAGAGAGTCTCCAGTTTTAGTGTCATTTATTTTAACGTTGATTTCTTCCTATCCATTTATTTACATTGCACACTTCTCAGCGCCGTCGCTAGTGAAACGCCCCCCCCCCCCTCCGACCATGCCCACCGACCATGCCCCCAACACCCACCAGACCATGCCCCCAGCCACCCCCTGATAATGAAACGCCGTCCAGCTGGCTTAATACAAACGCTCTTAAACATTAGCCAAAAAAAATAAAGAAAACAATGATAAAAAGACAATACCAGAGAGAGAACAAGCAAAAGTGCAAAAGTCGGGCAAGCCCGACTAGGAGATACCCTGCAATAGAGTCGATATGCCGTCATTTAAACTGTCTTATACTAGCGGTTAAACTCCGGCTTTGCCCGTGACACGTATAAAACAAATTCATCCAAAGATCTTCAAAAATGATTTAGAAACCGATCGGACGGTAAATAAAAAACTTTCATACAACCGTTTTCCGCCAATTTACCACTGTTGCGGGTGAAATTTCCCAAATCGCTGAAACACGTATTCATTAAGTTCTTATGTAGAACTTTGTAAATAAGTTTGAAGCAAATCGGACAAAAACTTCGCCCAAATAAAATCTTTGAATTGCATTTCTACCGAGAAGGAATGCATTTGAAGCCAATCGGATTGTAAGCAATCGTTTTTCGCGATTTTTCCACACATGCGGGTGGAATTTGCCGAAACCCCGATTAACTCTTAACTCTAACTCTTACGGGTTGGGCTGGGCGTTGATCAATCAGTCAATCAATCAGTCTGTCAGTCAATCAAACAGTTTTATAGATAGAGATACATACATTCTGCATTCTTATTTTATATTATATTATATTATCATAGTGGGAGCTCTGGCTCTTGTAAGTTCCAAAACACGCTCCCAAAACCTTATCTTAAAATCGATTCTTATCCATTTCGTACAAACAGAGTGAGTTATCGAGTTATCGATTTAAAAAAAAACTCTCTCTCTCTAGCTTAGGACCTGAGATCGACAGACGGGCAAACAAACAGTCAGACGAACAGCCAGGCGAACAGCCAGGCGAACAGCCAGACGAAAAGCCAGACGAAAAGCCAGACGAACAGCCAGACGAAACTAGATAAACTCGTAAAATATATGTATAAGAAAAATACATATAATTTATGGGCTCGGCGCAGCATTCTTCTGCCTGCAACATAAATGTCCACAAAACCAGTATACCCTTTCTTATCCATTGTCAACGGTTACAGGGTATAAAAACAGTCAACGAAATTTTTATAAATCTCGAAAGTGGCGGCAAAATTATATAAGCGTTGCATAAGCTGCGGCAGGGCAGGGCAGGCGTTGGCTTCTCTTTCGCAGCTTTGGTCAATTTCTATTTCAATTTCAATTTAGCTGCCGGCCAACGTATGAAACGACTCCAAAAGTAACCCCATTGCATAAGAAAGCTATGCACTGCACTACCTAAGTACCATTAGTCGGTGGGCGGGACAGGGACTGGGGCAAAAAGTGCCTGGCATTTAGAAGCGGATGTTCCGATTCACATTTCGCAATGCAATGATAAAGTTCGCCAGTTCCGGCTGCTTTGGGTCTATAGACTCGCACCGCTAGCGAGGGCATTTCAGCAAGAAGCCAAACCTCTCATTCTAAATAAATAAATAAACCAACAATTAAATAGCCGACTATAAGTGCCCATTTTGGAGGTAGAAAACATGTGCTAAATAACATATTGCATGTTGCATGGTTTGAGGTAAGCCAGTTCGAACCGTCAATCGAACCTGCGACTATTTTTTTTTCCAGTCCAGCGGCTGGAAACTGTCGATTAATGTGAAAAAACAGGCTCACGCACCTAACCTTGAGGCAAGCCAGTTCGAACCGTGAATCGAACCAGCGACTATTTTTTTTCCAGTCCTGATGAAAACATGCATCGACTAAATACTGTCGATGAATATGGAAAACCAGGCTCACGAACCTAACCTTAAGGCTAGAAGTCGCTTTGAACCGTAAAACCGAACCAGCGACTATTCTTTTTCTAGTCCTGATTAAAACATTCTTCATTTGGACACTGTTATTGAATATGGAAAACCAGGCTCACGAACCTAATCTTGAGGCAAGAAGTTTGTTCGAACTGTTAATCGAACCAGCGACAATTTTTTTTCCAGTCCTGATCAAGATACTCATCAACTAGATACAGTCGACTTAGAGAAGAATATAGTATATATTTTTTAACCGTTTCCTATGCACGTTTCGTTACAAAATTAAGGTACCCTCTTTGTAGGGCATTTAAAGTTCAATTAAACCGAAATTCAGTTGCGTTTCGACTAAATCTGCAGAAGTGGACAGCTTAAGGGAATTAATTTCGATTGAGCTTACGAGTAGAGCTTGATTCTCTACTAGAACGACCCTCGCATAGCATATACATATATAGGGACGGTTAGGTGTTACGCACGTGTGTGTGTGCGTGTGTGTGTGTGTGGGGGAGGGTCCTTGGCCAAGCCAAGCTGATTTGCATGACGCCCAAAAGGTGCGTAGGCGGGGAAAGCTTCGAATCGTTTGGAGGGTTGGCGCTTATCGGAGCTGATGAATCTGTTCGGAGCTGTTTTGGATTGAAGGTAATTGCCGCGAAGCGCCCATTTTTCGCACGGATCGCTTACGCACATGTCCATAAAAATAGATAGCATGTGCCGGATATGGAAAGCTAGCAGGAGCAGCTCCTGGTTGGAAGGATTCGTCCTGCGTTTAGCCTATGCAACTAATTACAGGGCGCGTAACGGATTTTAATTATCGCACACTGTGCGCTCAGCTGTTGCCCGTTTGGATTTCCTATATATGTATATGGAATAGACGTCTATTCAAAATTGTTGCTGTTGTTTTTGTGGGTGCAGGCAGGCCTAGGCTCGTCCTGTGCGTAGGCACGCCCTGAACGACAGTTACAAACAGCCGCCGGTTGCGGCACAATCGATTGATTGTGGCCAAACACGCAGCGTTGGACAGGATAAATCAAGCCCCTGACATTTTCTTGGCCCCTAGCGTGCGTGAACTTCGTTAATGCACAAAACGGAGCCAAAACTGGAGAAGCAGCTGGAGCTGGAGCAGGGGGCGGGGGCGCAACAGCAGGCAGCAGGCAACAGGCCCCGGACATATATCTATATAAAAGCCAATATCCAATTCCCGAACTCTGCGCGTAATGGACTGAAATCCAATACAGAAATATGCATGAAACACACACGCGCACACACACTCGCACACACATATACACTCTCTCTCTCTGGGCTGGAGACAGACTCCAACGCAGATGTCAAGGAAATATGCGCCGTTTAGTCACAACTGTCAGTTTTCAATTGATTTGTCGAGCCACTGGCTGCTGCCGGGCTGCTGTGAGGGGAGTTGAAGGGGGAGGGGGGGGGGGGGGGGTCCATCAAAGCCAACAAAGCAAATGTGAAAACATTAAAGCCATTTTGGTCGAAATATGAAATATGGCTGCGATAGTTCCCCATTCCCCCAAAACCCAATCCCAATCCCAATCCCATTGCCTTGGCCATGCCCATTTCCATTTTCGCAGCTCGCTATGCTCCTGCCTAGAGATGGGCGTGAACCGTGCTTTCTTTTCGTGTCACGACGGATTTGTGCTGGCTAAACTCTATTTTATGACTCCTCCGTTTGGGTCCGTTCAAGCCCTTCTAACTTGGAAAGGTCGTTCTCTAAAGTCAGACCAGGTATAACTTTTGACTTAAACTCATTCAATATTTTGCATGTTTTACCTTCAATTCGAGATTTATTTTCTAAGCTATTGAAAAAAACTTATTTTTTTAAGACTTCCGCAGACATTAGACAAATTAATAAATCGTTAAATTCAGCCCAATCAACGAGGAGAGAAGGGTTTTCCTTAACATCAGGTAAGATTCCTGATAAATTTAAAAAATAAACAATGGTTCATCTCTATTTATAAAACTGTTTGTCCTGACTGACTGACTGAATGATTGACTGAATGATTGACTGACTGACTGACAAACTGAATGATTGACTGACTGATTGACTGACAGACTGACTGAGTAACTGATTGACTGACTGACTGACTGACTGGCTGACTGACTGACTGACTGACTGACTGACTGACTGACTGATTGACTGATTGACTGATTGACTGACTGACTGACGGACTGACGGACTGACAGACTGACTGACTGACTGACTGAATGATTGACTGACTGACTGAATGATTGACTGACAGACTGATTGACTAACTGACTGATTGACTGACTAACTAACTGACTGACTAACTGACTGACTGACTGACTGATTGATCAACGCACAGCCCAAACCGTAAGAGCCAGAAGACTAGGAAATTTTCCCTGTAGTTACCTTATGTGATGAAGGTCGGGATTTCGGCTAATTCCACCCGCATGTGTGGAAAAGTCGTGAAAAACGTTCGTATGAATTCCGATCAAATTCATTTTCAAAGATCTTTGTGAGAATTTATTCGATACGTTCTTGGGTAGCAAATGCGGATCAAAAGTTTAATAAACGAAAGTTAATTCTTCAGCTTCAAGATTCTCACCGCAAGACTAACATGGGAAAGCGTGGATTCCAACACTTGCTTCTATATTTGATGTACTTAAAACATATTTTTAAATAGAAGTGGAGATAAATTTAGGTAGTTTTCAATTTTCCACGCGTGTGTACTTAGTGGAAAGGTAATATCTAAAAATATGTAGAAATGTAGTATATATGAATATGTTGTATAAAAATTGCTTTGCTGTATTTTTTTCGTGCCTGTTCGAATAAGTTAGGAGCCTCGGTTGCGGTCATCTCTAGGCGCCGCGTTCTGTGCGTTTCGCTTGGCCGCCAAAAACTTGTTTGCCAGTCATGCAGCTAGTCAATTTTCGTATCGTCATTGTTAACATCATCAATTTGTGTGCTTAATTTGGAAACTGACGCGCAACAAAAGGGAGACAAAGGCCAAGACGTGGAGCTGGAACAGGAGCAGAAACAGGAGCAGGAACAGGAGCAGGAATTACCTTTAAAGGCGACCAACATAAATTGAGATGCTGGCGAATTGTTTATTACATTTCTCGCACACTTGACGAAAGTGTGGCGATAAATGCGAAAGAGCTCATATATGGCCAGGGCCGGGGCCAGGGCCAGGATATGGGCCGAATTTAAGGATACGTGTAGATGTCGATGGGTCTGGCTCTGTGATAAAACGAAGAAGCCTTGGGGGCCAAAAATCAAAACAATTGCAGCTCAATTCAATTGCTCGCATCGAGCAGGAACAAGTGTCCTGGACCAGGGGGAGGGGGGGACGGCTCAGCGAGAGAGAGTTCATGAGGTTATGATTTGGGCTGGCGAAAACCCTAGAATAAACAGTTACGATTGTGTTACAATTTGTTACATCTGTAAATGTGTGTGTGTGTGTGTGTGTGGAGAGCTGAGAAAGCTCTCGAGGGACTTTTTAGCCAATATAAATTTTGATCCTTCTTGAAAAATGGAGGCAAACATAAATAGCATCAAGTGGAAAACTGAACGTTAACGAACAAGCTTCAAGGAGGGGGAGTGGGGTGGGGGGAAGGGGCGGGGGCGTCGACGACATAAATGAGTGGCGGACTGAGCGCACATTTAGCAGCAAACAAACAGACTTACACACACACACACACACAGATAGACACACGCGCACACACACACACACGCACACGCATAGCCAGAGAGAACGACACGCACAGCGGCTGTGAAGGACACCCAATGTTAGAGCTACACACATGTCTCGCTGTATATGTGTCTGTGTGTGTGTGCGTTGCTTGTATTTGTAATAAAAGCGATGAAAATGGCAACAACAACAATGACAGCAGAAAGGAAAACGAAATGGCAAAATAAATTGAAAGAGAAACAAATAAAAATCAACGAGAAAGGCTGCAAAAGTGGCGGAAAAAAAAACAGACGAAAAGGAAGCACACTCAGAATGAGAGAGAGCGAGAGCGAGAGAGAGAGAGCGAATTGTAGCAGTAGCAAGCAAATATTGAACGCACACACACACACACACACAAACACACAGAAGTTGAAGGAAAATAATCGTCGATAAAAAGCTGGCGCCAAGATACCCGTAATATGAGCTAACCATTGCCCCTGCCCGAACTGAGAGAGAGTGAGAGAGAGAGAGAGAGAGAGAGGGAGAGAGGAAAGACGCGACCCCCCCCCCCCCCTTCCCATCCCCCATCGCATGGCAAGTGGCTTCGCACATCACAGGGCATTATTGGATGACATGTGAAGAAGCTGTAGGCTTGAAGCCTGAACAGCTTCGGCTTTAGCCCTCTTGAATTTTTGTGTTTTACAAGATACAATTCGGTTAATTCCAAAGAAAAGTTAGTCGAGCGTGCCAACTGACTGGGAGTAGGCAAAACTAGACTTTCTCCTTGGCCCCAAAGATCGAAAAACTGCATGCAAATTTAACATTTAATAAACGAACAAAAAAATGCCAAAAAAACGAAGCATAATCGAAAAAATATATATACCAAGAATATTATCTTTAATTTCACAAACATATATTTTTGTAAAAAGAATTCGAATAATGTTTGAACAAAACGTTAATTCAAAAAAAGATAGTTCAGAAAAATCGAAAAAAAAATAAGAAAGCCTTACCAATAATCTTATCTTAAACTTTACAAATAAATATTTTTGTAAGAAGAATTCAACAAATTTTCGAGGTTAACGTCAAAACCTGACCGAAATTCCAAAAGTCGTAAGATTCAGTTCAGTTTTGGCCAAGTTATTTGAGATTCAAATCTTAAGGATTATATTCTTTGGAATATTTTTAATACTTTTTACAACATTCCTTGACAGTAAGACTTATCATAGCTGAGGTCCTTTTGTGTTTTCGAAACCCCCACAAAATGTTTTATAATCCAAATGATGAGAGAAATTTCAAAAAAAGAAAGGTTCAAAATATAGCCGAAACATATTTCCGTAGAATAAGTTAACAAGTTTAAAATTCATACCAACTATTGAAAGCATCAATCACGTGTCCTTTCGTCTGTTACTCAAATTTGTCAGTGCAATGTTACAGGGTATGAAAACATTTAAAATGCGTCGCTCTCACAGCTCCCAAATGGCTTAAAATTTATGGCACAAATAAACGAACTGGACAGGAGTCACCCAAAAAAAAAACTGGGCGGGGACCAGTTCAATTTCGATTGGATGCCCGCAGCAGCTTCACTTCCTCCCCCCCTGTGGTCAATCACCTGCCAATGCGCAAGAAATGAAAACACAAATAAATTAATATTTGGCTTAGTGAAATTCAATTTCTTTACGAGTGTCCAGTGTCCGTTGACACGACAAAGAGGTCGACAGGGATACGGCTGCTGGCTGACGATAAAACGCTTTCGTTTTCAGGTAATTGCTTGTAAGTGGCATAAACATAAAACGAAAAGCGAATATTTATGACATTGGAGTGGTTACATTGATGGCAATGCGAACTACCCATTCAAATTCAAATGCCAACGGCCAACAAAGTGCCCGATTATCGTTTCCGCAACAAACCACTTTCGACAGACACTGACCGTTTCCGGTATTTAAAATTTCGTTTAAGCGATTTGTTATTTAGTATATCTGTTGGCTACGATTGTTGCATTAAATCGGAACATGATAATAAATCCTTTTAAATTCACAGGTATTTTATATTCTTATAATTACTATTCTTAATGTTCATTATAAAGTTAAATATATAATTACATTATCACTTTCTTGTGCACTCGGTATTTTCTGCATTCGGTATTTTAAATAAAGTCGAATGCAGCCACACTGAACAGCTGACTGCAGCCCAAAACAGTTTTAGCTTTATTTGTCTTAAATGCGAAAATTTTAAGTGCATCCAAATTGGTTAGATTTAATTAAACTATATAGTGCAACACTTGGGAATGAACTAAGCTAGTTGGACTGATTAAGATGAGCGCTGCACTGCAAGCAAAGGCGCTGTTAATACGCGCAGTCGAGTGCGATCAGAGCGGACGAATTTTGGAGGCGCAAACGCTTTATCAAGATGGAATTGCCCAGTTGATGACTTTCGTCAGCACCGAGCCGGATGAGGTGAAGCGCAAAGGTTTTCTAACTAGAATCAAAGAGTATATGGATCGCGCAGATGCCATCAAGGCACGCGTCAATGGCCAACTGATGCTGGGCGAAGTCGTAACCCATTTGTCGATCGAGGAGAACGACACGGGATACGATTATGATCAGATATTTGGCAAATATATGAACGATCAGACCACAGAGATTATGCTCGAGGAGCCCTACTTAAGCCAAAACTATCAAGTAAGTGTTACGGCTTAAGAAACAACAAGATCTAATATTAAAACCCTTTGTTGCAGTACCAAAATCTTGTACGCTTCTTGGAGCTGGCTGTGACAAATTGCAAGCAATTGAAATACGTTCGATTGGTAACCAAAAAAGATGCCGCAAATGTGGACCAGCAATCAACAAACATAGGCCAGATCAAGGCGGATCTGGAGCGCCGACAGATCTCCTTCTACATCAAGTTCGAAGACACATTGCACGATCGCAAAATATTGTAAGCCATATTAGCTAACATATAGTATCTTATCTAATCTGTTCTGTTTTTAGCCTGAGCAATGGTTATATTATCAAAATTGGACGAGGACTGCACTTTTATAAGGCATCCAATCCCATGTACTCCATCGGTCTGACAAACTACAAGTATAGAAAATGCCTGCAGACAGATGTCGACATTTGGCGAACTTCGCGCATTCCCAATTAAATAAGAGAGACAATCGATTCCAAGAAGCAGTTAGAAAAGTCAAAAGTATTTTTGTGTGAGTTTTACCTTTAAATTTAATAATAAAGTTTTTCAGCTTTTTATACCGCCCAGACCAGAGCTGGAGATTTTTCGGTGTGCTATAAATTTTGCAGTCGCGAAGACACTCGCACGAAGAATATATGAATATGGCTGCAGGGACGTTGTTTTTTTTGCGTTTTTTTGCTGGCACAAAATGTTTAAAATTCATAACTTTCATGCCACTTCGGATGCGGAGGCAGCTGCACAGCTGGTGAGCTCTGGCTGGAAGCCGGCTTCTGTCTGTTGGCTGCTGTTTTAAATGCCAGCGGGCGGCCAATGCAGTTGCATAAAAGACAGAAGCGGAAGCGCGCTCGATACCTCAACGGCACCAGCAGGAGTCGTCGCTGTGTCCTTAACCAGTTGCCAGAGCACAGCTTAAAGCCACCCAAGCTCAACGTCTCCGCCTCGCACTCTCCTCAGATGGCAAAGACATGTGTGCGTGGATAATTAGAACTGCGCCACAGTTGGCTGCACATTCTCATTCAGCCTGGCCAAAAACAGGGTCCACCTTTTGGAGGGGGCCACACAGAAACACACACACATAGAGAAACACAGACAATATATTTTCAATTTACTTGGTGGCATGCCAAGGATTTATCAACAGATGAAGGCAATTGTTACGCGCCGCGATGAGCCGGCCTAATAAATTGCACCAGAGCTAAAATGCTTTGCTCGCTTTTAAATTTTATGGCGCGTAAGAAGGGCACACTAATGCGACTGTCAAGCCAAAACCGAAGCCCCCTCCCACGCCCACGCCCACCACAGTTTTTGCCACCCCTAATTTTGGTTTGCAACTGAAATTGTGACTGGGCTTCCATTTGGGCTAAGCTGGCTATTCATTGCTGGGATCATCTAAACAAGCAACAAGAGAAACAAGCGAGAAAGCATTCCCAAATTGCGTAAGGCTACGGCCTAGGATTTTCGGCGCTCTTGTGGCCTAACCTGACAATTAGATGGTTCAGTTGCTGCCAAAAAGGAAATCTGTAACTACATCCATTCAAATATAGACTAGAGACAGTTCCAAATACGAAGAGTACAAGCTTTAAAGTCGAGTAACAGTTGCAATGTTTTTACATATTGATTGTTATATTGAGATAATAATATATTATGCTATAAAGGCAGTTCCCCAGATTCCTGTTGAATTCATTTTGAAAAGACGCGAATAGTTTAAAACTTTTGCCAAGCAAATACTTTGCATTCCAGCTAACATCCGGCAACATACTTAATGAACGTAAAGCACGTTTAATTAGTTCAAATTATTGAGATATTATGAATTTTGTACAAACTTCTAAACAAAATGTCATAGTTACAATGTCTTATTAGAGATAAAAAGAATAAATATGGGCTGGGCTATGCCTTGGCAAATTTTTTTGTCTTTGAAAAAGTTTTCTCCCGAGAAAACAACCCTCTTGTTTTTCATACGAGAACCTACGACCGAGCGGTCCTATGGCAGCTATATGATGAAGTGGTCCGAGGTCAACAAGATTTTGCATAAATGAAGGGAGCATAGTGAAACTTATAAATGCCAAGTTTGGTCAACATATCTGGAAAAACAAAAAAGTTTTCCATACAACAACTCAATTTTCGTCCGACCGTTCCTATGGCAGCTATATGATATAGTATTCCGATGTAAACAAGATTTTGCATATATGAAGGGAGCATAGTGAAACTTATAAATGCCGAGTTTGGTCAAGATATCTGGAAAAACAAAAAAGTTTTCCATACAACAACTCAATTTTCGTCCGACCGTTCCTATGGCAGCTATATGATATAGTATTCCGATGTAAACAAGATTTTGCATATATGAAGGGAGCATAGTGAAACTTATAAATGCCGAGTTTGGTCAAGATATCTGGAAAAACAAAAAAGTTTTCCATACAACAACTTAATTTTCGTCCGACCGTTCCTATGGCAGCTATATGATATAGTGGTACGATGTTGATAGGATTTGACATACATATAG
Source organism: Drosophila montana (assembly GCF_035044405.1). Taxonomy (NCBI): domain Eukaryota; kingdom Metazoa; phylum Arthropoda; class Insecta; order Diptera; family Drosophilidae; genus Drosophila; species Drosophila montana. The sequence continues at coordinate 106,367 of NW_026997446.1, forward strand.
GGGAGCATAGTAAAATTAATAAATGATGGGTTTGGTTAAGATATTTTGATAAACAAAAAAGTTTTTCATACAAGAAAGCAAACATGGACTGAGCTATGCCTCGGTATATTTTTCTTTAAAAAGATTTTGCCCGTGAAACCAACCCTCTAGAAACTATATTAAATGGTGACAGATCCAAATACTTATTATATATTATATATAAATATAGATATATATATTATGTAAGTAAGGAATCGCTGCTGTCTGCTTAAAGGACTCGCAGCAGCTGCCTGAGGCAGAGGAAACGCTTGTTGATGTTGCTGACTTGGCGCAAACACAAATAAGCCAACCCCCTTCGACTGCTACTGGAATGCCAAGCAACAGTTAACAACAAATCCTGCCACACGTTGTCTGCCAATTTGTGCGTCCATGAATGCAGTTGTTAAATAGAAAGGAAACTACAATACATGCATAACCAGGGAATTAAACATAGTCCATGGCACAAAGGCAAAGGCAAAGGCAGCGGCAACCAACCAAAAGCATAACTAATCCGCATCTTTAGCTCCACACGCGCCAAACCAGAGTGGAGCAGGCTGGAGAAGGAGCGGCTGGAGTGGTGGGTGGGCACTTTTCTATTGCGAGGAGTACGGCAAGGATATGAGCGGTAAATGTTAAGCGGAGAGTTTTAGGTTCAGCACTTATGACATTACATTTTATGCGCGAGTGTGTGGGAGAGTGTGAGTGTAAGTGTGTGTGGGAGTGTGTGAGTGTGTGTGTGAGTGTGTGCTCTCTATTAATTTGCAATGGCTGGCAAGCAACCCCACGTGGCACAACAACAACAACAAGAGAGGGGAACGCCTAGCAAAATGCCTACGCAAAGATTTGTGAAAGCGCCACGTAATTGACTTTGCTGATGGTTGTCGTTGTCCTTGTTGTTATCCTTGTTGTTGTTGTTGTTGATTGTGTTGCTGTTGCTTAAAATTATCATAGAACAGTTGGCCCGCCCGCCTCCCCTCAACTATGTATCGCATTATGTACACATATACTTATGCCGATTTACGCATAAAACTCGGACAGGGCGCAAAAGGCGAAAGTCCAAGCCGAAGGCAAAAAGGCAAAACAAAAAAATATCAAATAAAATAAAAAGGATGGCGCCTTCCGAAGTAAACATTTTCTTCTTATTTGTATACCCATTCAATATAGCTAAAAAGGGTATATATGCTTTAAGGCAAATCTATGTAAGAGTAGAAAGGAGGCAAGACAAGGAGCTGAGACCTAGAATTATGTCTATTAACCTCTTTTTTATATATTCTCCCATTTTAATTATATTGATTTTGAGATATATATACATATATCAAATTATAAGAGCTGGGTTCTAGGATCTCTTGTACTATACTCTGGCTAAAAAAATTAAAAAATTTTAGTTCCCTTCCGTTTCCCCAAAGTAGAACGAATTGTTGTGAGGCACGGCTGGTTATGGCTGGTTATGGCTGGGTATCTCCTAGTCTAGCACACCTTCTTGTTTTTTTTTGTTCTTTTTTTTTGTTTTTATTATTGCTGCCAGCAGCAGCAGCATCGACTAGAACAACAACGGCAACTGGCAAATGTCCCACTTGTTACAAGACCCTGCTCTACTGTGGGTGGGTCGGGGTTGTGGGTGGAGTTGGGGTTGTGGGTTGGGTCTACAAAATTGGGCCATAACTTTTGTTTTGCTACGTAAAATGGCGCCAAGCAACCTATATAGGCCAGACAGCACAGCGCAGCACAGTCGACTCTTAACTCTCGAACTACAAACGAACAGCAATTGGAATCAAAAACGTGCCATCAAACGGGCAACGCATCAGTTTTGATCGCATATTGCGTATACGCAGCGTGTGGCACACACACACAATCACACCCACACACACACATATTTTGCCGCTAAGCTGAGGTCAACACTGGCCGCATCATTAGCGCCCTGGACCGCAGCTCCATTAGAAGGCAAAACACCGAATGACAACTGGCTAAAGTCTCAGGCACTGTCCGAATATGAACTAAAGTGATTTTCAAATGTATCTGTCCCTCTGCCTGTCCTTCTGTCCGTCTATCTATCTGTCTGTCTTTTTGTCGGGCGGGCGGGCACTTTGGTAGCCTTTGTTGCTGCTCCTTTTGCTGGCAGCGCAGTTGGTGCCAGTGTTGCCAGCTGCCTCTTCAAAAAAGCAGCTAAATCCAATGTTAACGAGAGAGAAGAGCTATCTTCGGCACGCCGAATATTTAATACCCTAGCAGACCGAATCTTTTCGTAATGCTCATTAATCTTTGCCCGTATCTAAGAAGCACAGGGAAAATAGTTAATGCCGAATATGGTTGATATTTTGATAAACAAAAAAGTTTATAAAGGAGAACCGTTTCTATGGTAGCTTTATGATATTGTGGTCGGATATTAATAGGATTTTGCATAAATGTAGGGAGCACTGTGAAACTTATAAATACCGAGTTTGCTCAAGATATCTTGATAAACAAAAAACTTTTTCGTTCAAGAACCTCATTTTCGACCGATCGTTCCTATGACAGCTTTATGATATAGTGGTCCGATGAAAATAAGATTTTGCATAAATGTAGGGAGCATAGGGAAACTTATAAATGCCGAGTTTGGTCAAGCTATCTTGAAAAATAAAAAAGTTTTCCATACAACAACTTAATTTTCGACCGATCGTTTCTATGGCAGCTATATGATATAGTGGTCCGATGTTGATAGTTTTTCGCATTTATATGGGAAGCATAATAAAACTAATAAATGACAAGTTTGGCCAAGATATCTTGTTAAACAAAAAAGTTTTTCATACAAGAACCTACATTTCGACTGTTCGTTCCCTGGCAGCTATATGATATAGTGGTACGATACAGCCGGCTCTGACATATGAACTGCGTGCAACAGAAAGAGGGACGAATGCGAAGTTTCATGACGATAGCTTTAAAACTGACAGACAAGTTCGCATAGAAACAGGCAGACGGACAGCCTCTGATATCAAACGGCAAAAGAAAAGCTTAGTAAGTTCTGCAAGCAACCTCAAAAAAAATCATAATTTAGCTATAAAATAGCTGAATTGGCAGCGCTGGCCAACAGTTGCCTCGTGCTAGGCTAGATTAAAAGCTGTCACAGCCCAAACAAAAGCAACCGCAGCGCCAACAATTCACAAAGGATAAGCAACAACAGGAACAGCAACAGCAACAACAACAACAACAGCAGAAACAGTTTTGTTATTGTGTGCGCTTTAGATTTGCAATGTATGCCGATTTATAATCAATCAATGTCAGCGCAAAATTCGAAGTGGATACCAGCGGGGGGAAGGGGGTCAGGGGGCAGCAACAACAGGAAGCGTATGCTGCAAAAAAAAAGGCGTTCATTAGGCTACAGACGTCATGGCAAGGACAACCCAAAGACGCGTTTATAAATAGTGCGTGCATAATCGGGCTCAATCTAGGCATATTAAAAGCCCAACACATCGCAGCTAGCCCCACCTCCAACCGCCACCCAACCCCTAGCCGCGGTCGAAGCCAGCCCACCCACCCTTTTATTGATAATTTTTAAGCCAGAGATGGCAGCCCATCCAGATAACATTTCCAAAACTTATGCGTTTTTGATAAAACGCAAGCATTGCAAATCGATTAAGGACGAAAGCACAAAAGGGAAATTGCAAAAGAAAATATTTCAAATATATAAATCAAACTGTCGAAAGAAAATCGATCGAATGTTGATTATTATAACAAGAATTTTGGATGTATATAAAAGCTTTGTTACCATCGAGAATCGATTAAGGACGAAAGCACAAAAGAGAAAATGCAAAAGAAAATATATCAAATATATAAATCAATCAATCGAATTACAATAATTTTGTATGTATACATATAAAAGTTTAGTTACTATTTAAAATCGATTAAGGACGAAAGCACAAAACGGAATACGTGAAACTGACGAAAGCTGAAGAAATATAATATAATTATAATAAATATTATTACAACAACATTTCCAAAACTTATGCGTTTTTGATACTCCGCAAGCATTGCAAATCGATAAAGGACGAAAGCACAAAAAGGAAATTGCAAAAGAAAATATTTCAAATATATAAATCAAACTGACGAAAGTTTGTAACACAAATCAATCAAATATTGATTCTTATTACAAGAATTTTGGATATATATAAAAGCTTTGTTACCATTGAGAATCGATTAAGGACGAAAGCACAAAACGGAATACGTGAAACCGACTAAAGCTGAATCAATATTCAACAGTTATAATAATTATTATAAATACAAAAAAAACTGTCAGAAAAAAATAAAACTTTTCAAGTTTTATAACTAAAATAAATCTCTGATGTTGGAATTTGGCGACCATTCCGTTTTATAATTATTAAATAAATCTCTATAAATAAAACATTCGTTAGCTGTCCTTGCTTTCAAACTTTGGCCATTATTTTAGATATCTAATAGATAGATTTCAGTCCAGGTCAGGACAGGCTTGCCAGCCCTGAACAGTAGAAGATGCTTTAAATACACAAACTGCCTTTTTGAGTACCTCCCCCTCCCCGCCCCGCCCCCAAAAGAGAGAATGGACCAGGCCTAGGCCTAGGTAGTCTTGGATGTTTAATGACTTCGAGGCGGCTTTGACAGTGTTGACAACTTGGCAGGCAAAAGTAAGTCGCGGGCATTAAAAGCCGAATTGTAATTTGAGTAATTAAAATTTGACACGATAATCGAATGGCCGCCTGGCCCCAGAGCAGGTAATTCTCAAGTCTGTCTAGATATATATATATATATAAAGGTATATAGGTATTATATGTAGATATAAGCAGGCAGTCAATGTCAAACCACAGACTATTAAATACACACGCAGGCACGCAAAAGTGCTGAAAAACAAAGCCCCGGCTAAGGCAAAGGCGAAGATGATGACGATGTCGTCGGCAGGCAGCAGGAAAAGCAGCCAAAAGCAGCTTCCATAATTCGCTTGACGACTCTGGATTCGTGGGGAGTAAAAGCCATTAAAGTAACAACCAGGCACAGCACGTTTTTACGGCGTAGCATTGAGTTGGGTTGGGGTTAGGATTGGGATGGGGGTTGGGCCTGTTGTTGTTGTTGTTGGCGGTGAAACTCAATCGTAAGCGCAGCAGAAGCATCATAAACGACGGCGTCGGCATTTAGAAAGCGCAGATATTCCTGTCAAAACGATAAGCGCGCCTTACGGCCCAGCCCAGCAGCCGGAGCAGGAGCAGGAGCTGGAGCTGGAGCTGGAGCGGGAGCAGGAGCAGCAACAGCATCAAGAGCAGCAACAGCCAAGCCGAGCAGACGCACTGCGAGAAAAACTTTGCACATTTACTTGAATATTCTTAAAGTAAGTATGCCAAAATCTTAGTTGCAAAATTTTTCGGTTCAATTTAGAAAAATATTCAGAGGACTATTAATAAGACAGAAAAAATATATAATAAGATAATACAGTTCTTTGAAAAAATATTAAGAGGAATATTAACAAGAGAAAAAAAAAAAAAAATATTCGTGCTTAAAATAAATTTCAAATCGAGACTCTTCAAAGGTTTCGAAATTCGAACCAAATTCTAGAAGAAAGATGCTCGAAAAGCAATCCATAAATTTTTACTTTAAAATAAACAACTTTTTAAGGGAATTATTTTGGAAAAATATTAAAAAGAATATTAATAAGACAGTATAAAGTATACAAATATTTGACCAATATTTGCTTTGAATTACATTTGATAGAAACTGATTTAAGATAGAGAACTCTAGCCCGAATCTTGTTTACGAAAATATTTACGGTTTACAATATTTTCAGCACAGCGGGAAATTCTTAATGAATTGAACCAGCTTGACGAATCGAACTTAAAGATCAACAATTGGTTCGAACCGTGAACAGAAATCATATCTAAAGCCCAGAAACTAGATATAAAACTTGCCCTACATTTCTTAGAATAAAACTTATTTTGAAATCTTGTATTATTTCTTTTCTTTAGCTCGAATTGATGCCGTTTTATTCCAAGAATTTTTAAAAACATTTTATTCTTGAGTTTAACGAGATTAGGTACGAATTATAAATGTAATGTAAATGTTACAAGAAAAGAAAAATGATTGCATTAAGTTAAAGATACTTATTTCAAGCAGTTGCAGACTTGAGATAAGTTTCAAACATTTTTGATCAAAGTTAAATATTGTAAAGTATTGAATACCATTTATAGGTCCAACCAAATATTTCTCAGAGAAAGATATTTAAATTTTCAGGATTACAGATAGTTCTTGAAATAAGAAATTTGTTGTGAGTTTAAGAAATAAAGAATCTGCCTTAATTTTTGTCAACATTTATATTTGAATACGATCTTTATATGTTATAGAATCTTTTGATCGGCAATTTTGGGCTTACAAATAGTTTTTGAAAAAAGCAATTTGTTGTTATTTCAAGAAGTATCGAAATTGGCGTAATTTTTGTCAACATTTATATTCGAATACGATCTTTATATAAATCTTTTGATCAGGAATTTCGGGATTATAGAAATTTCTTGAATTAAGAAATTTGTCGTCAGTTTAAGAAATACAAAATCTGCCCTCATTTTAGTGAACATTAATATTCGAGTAAAATCTTTATATACATTTGTACAGATATTTCTTCAAATAAGAAATTTATTGCAATTTCAAGAAATATCGAGATTTACAACATTTATATTCGATTTGAATGCGATATGCTTGGTTTTTTCTCTCAGTGCAGGCTGACAGGATTTTTATGCCAAGTGCCGAGAGCTGCGTCTTTAAACGTTTTGTGGCCAAAATTGACGCTTGGAGAAGGGGTGTGGCTGGCAAAGGAGAAGCCTGCTGCTGGTGTCACCCCCGTCACCCCCTTCTCCCCCCCCCCCCTCCACGTCTCCCTTGGTCTGTCGCCTGGCATTGTCATTTATGTATCTATTCGGAGCGGCTTTCTTGCATTGCTTAAATGCCTTACGGTAATTTCATTCACTTACGCGCACATAACTTGCACAACTCACGTATTCGCATTCGCATTCGCATTCGCACATTTTGGTTTTGTCTAAAAGACACTGAAAGGGGGGAGGGAATGGGGAGGGGGAGGGGAATGGGGTCTCAAAGTTATGGGCCCGCCAAGGTGCGTAATGACATTCGTGTGATAAGCCACACGCACGCGCCTCCAGGACATGGCCCAGATCCTTACCCACACCCATTCCCAGATCCAGAGACAGCGAAGGGGACGGGGACAGCGACCGGATCCGGGATTTTGAAATGCAGCTAATGAGGCGGCGGCTTTGGCCTAACAACAAACAAATATGTACATAAATCTTTAGGGCCCAAAATGACCGCAGTTTGTTCTTGTTGCTGTTTTTTTGGCCAAGACGATCGCCAAAAAATATGGATTGCTGCCTAATCACCTACAGCTGCCGGGGGGCAGGGCGAGGAGGGGAGAGGGGGGGTACACATTCACCTAAGCCGCACAAATCCCAAAAATATTTCACAACTTTATCCCCTTAGGTGGCATTTTGTGGGCAATGCGAAAAGTAAAGCAAAAAAATATAACAAGTGTACTCTAGTCGGGCACGACTGGAAAATACCCTGGGAAAATACCGAGCTGCCTTAAGAAGCAATTTAAGTTCCCTTCCAACACAACATTATGGCCTATTCTTTTTTGATAGCCTTCGGTATTTATTGTTCGATCCAAATGCAATATGTTATATATTCAATATAATATGATATTCAATGTGTATCAATACCCTTCCCTTAGCCCAACATTTTTGATAACCTTCGGTATTTATTGTCCGATCAATATGCAATTATTGGTGCATTTATATGTTATTCAATGTGTATCAATTCAAAAGCTTAAGGCTATATCCCAACATGTTGTATCTCTTTTACAAGCCGTAAAAATCAATCTTACTTTCTTCTAAATACCCTTCCCTTAGCCCAACATTATGGGAAATTCTTTTTTGATTAACATCGGTATTTATTGTCCGATCTCTAGCTCTCAAAAAGCTACGAAATACGATAAAAAGAAACAGAACATGGATTTTCGTTTCTTTCTTGATTAAAATCGGTATTTATTGTCCGATTCGAATGCAATTGTTGTTATAATTATGATATTCAATGTGGATTAATACCAAAGCTTAAGCCTAGGGCTGCACAAATAGGTTCCAATCAATTTTGCAGGAAATAGAAGAAGGTATCTGAAAAGGTTGGGTCTTTTTATAAGCTACAAGATATAGTAAAGAAAAACAGGACAAGGATTTTTCTCGAAATGGAAAATATGTGAGTTTTCCAGCTCTTATAAGCTACGAAATATGATAAAAGAGAAACAGGAGATTTTTCTGTCTATCTAACTTTTCGTATATCCCTTCAGTCTCTAGCTAATAAATAGCTTCCGAGATTATTGGTAGATTAGAGAATTTTCCCTCTGCCCGTTACAAAACCTTTGGCAGAAAAAAACCAATATGCCCTTACCCATTGTCAATGAGCTTAGGGTATCAAAAAGGAACCCAGCAACATCGGCATCAGCACGTTAATCAAAATGTAAGGGCCACCCCGCTCCCCGCACCAAGCCAATCCGTAGTCGCATCCGTATCCGTATCGTTCAGACACTTGAGTCGAGGCCGAACAATTTTAATGGCTCAATAAAAATGCCATTTGCGCTGGCAGCGGCAGCAGCAGCATTTCGCCTGCAGTTGGCCCGCAGAAAAGTTGGCTTTAAACAAAAGCCAAACAAAGCTTAACACATTTAGCCGCAAATGCTTATCTAATCAGCGCCAAGTATCCCGACACCTGAGATGCCAGCAGCTTCCGATCCGGCTCCGGCTCCGACTCCAGCCGGGCAGCTGTCAGGGCATTAATCTGCAATTGCCAAAGATTTCCGCTTGGAATCGAATCAAATGTAAATCAGCAGCAGCAGCAGTTGCCACAGCAGGGGAGGCAGAAGGGAGGCAGAGGGGAAGTTGGGGCCCGAACTAGTTGCACATCTCGTGGCGTTTATTGGGCATTTTATTTTTGCCCACCCATTTTGTTGGCGGCGCGCGCTTTATCAAACAGAAAATTTAAAAAACAAACAACAAGAAGAAGAAACAATGGCAACAGCAACGGCTGCCATTAATTTTTTATTGGTTCTCCGAAAAGCGATTCTCATGCCTTTTACACACAGATTTCCCAAACATTTAAAAGTGCGAAAAGATCAAAGCGAATTCCAATTCCAACTTATTGTCCCCTCTTTTTTTGGTTCGCCCTGCTCCTCCTAATCCCGCCCACAGACTAACAAGCTGCGCCACAGAAAAAAAAAAGAAAAGAAAACAGAGCAGAGCTGAAGAAAAACTATAAATTTCCCTGACCCTGGTCTCAGCCTGATGATGTGGCGTATTTGCTTGTAAACATTTGACGAAAATAATAATAATGCATGCTAAAAGCAAAATCTAGACCCATTTTGGCCAGCTGCTGGGAATCCTGGAATCCCGGCTCGTTTCCAAAATTAAATCAGCAGCAACTGCTGCTAAAATCGCCCAACTGATATTTTGCTGACGCGCTGCCAAAAACCGCATATCAAACTGTCGACCGATTTTTACCATTCCTCAGCTAACAACGAGCTGCGGCAAGTGCCAACTGCTTTTGGCTCTGCCTCTTGTTTTCATAACAGCCCCCACCCCTTCCCCTTCCCCTACCCCCCCTCCCTCACCCCTCTCTCTCACACTCGAAACAAGTTTTGACGCCACTTTGTCTGCCGCGCCACGCCTTGGCGGCCTGCATTCGTGCGAACAAAACTCATACTAGATGCCCTTTTTTGTTATATACCCTAACTATGGGATAATACCAAAAACTTATGTAGCTGGGCACAATTAATTCAAAAAATATACTAGCAGGATTTATCCAGCTTTTTTAAACACTTAAAAAGAGTTTCAAAGCAATCACCTTTAAAAAAAAATTCAAAACTCGTTTTCCACCCATTTTCCACCCTTGCGGAATGCGTGCTTTAAATCCGCTCAATCTTCACTTTCAGGCACAATTAATGCAGAAATATACTAGCAGGATTTACCCAGCTTTTTTAAACACTTAAAAAGAGTTTTAAAACAATCAGCTTAAAAAAAACTACAAAACTCGTTTTCCACCTATTTTCCACCCTTGCGAAATGCGTGCTTTAAATCCTCTCAATCTTCACTTTCAGGCACAATTAATGCAGAAATATACTAGCAGAATTTACCCAGCTTTTTTAAACACTTAAAAAAAGTTTTAAAACAATCAGCTTAAAAAAAAACTACAAAACTCGTTTTCCACCTATTTTCCACCCTTGCGAAATGCGTGTTTCAAATCCTATCAGTCTCCACTCATACACTAAAAAACGAATGTAGCTAGTCACAATAAATGCAAAAATATACTTTCAGCATTTACACGTCATTTAAACACTTAAAAGTAAGTTTCAAATCAATAACCTATTACAAAAATATAAAACTCGTCTTCCACCTATTTTCCACCCTTGCGAATTAAGTGTTTCAAATTATCTCAACCTTCTGTTTCTTCATCACAGGTTCGTCTTAGGGTTGATCACTTATTTAGTTGACCCACTAAAGTAGGCGAAAATACCAACTCAAGATTCGAATCGCAGCCTGTAATGATATCCTAGAAACCAGAAAATATAGGCTAACGGTTATAATCGCAAGCTGATATCCTAGAAACTATAGATACAAACAAAGACTATCGTATGGTGGATTATGGGAGAGTATCTTTCTAGCATTTCATTGATTTCTAGTGGATTATGAGAGAGTATCTTTCTAGTGATTTTGTCTATGCACTGATCACTTACCTAGAAGACTCACTAAAGTGAAAACCTTGGTTCAAACTCCAATTTGTTGGAATATATTCCAAAAACTATAGAGACAAGCTGCACATGCTGCATTTTAAGAGCATCATTTGCCAATTTATGTGAGAGTAAAAGTTATTTTGTATAGCTCCCATTCCCTTTAGCACTTCTATACATATTCATAGTGTATCTCGTTGTTCGGCGTGCCAAAGGGAGTTGCTTTGTTATATCGTCACTTGTGCGGAGCTGCTGCATCTGGAGGGCAAAACTAGCTCGAGTTGTTTACACGTGCCTTTGTTGCGCCGCTGACGCGATGCGTGTGTTCCCCCAATGTGCCCAATACTCCTCCAGACTGTGCCCGTTCCCCCTAACCCTTCCCCCTTACCCTTGCCCCTGCCCATTCTTGTTGCCCGGCACTGCATGAAGTTTTGCGTACTCTTATTTACATACAAACATACACGGCACATAAACACGCCAACCGATTGCCAAGTGCAGCAGCCCCCCCCCCCCCTACAATCCCCTCCTACCCCCCCCCCCTTGTCTACCACAGTGCTGCGCAGAGTTTTCCCATGAAAATAAACACGAGCTGCTTCTGGCAGTCGCCAAGATGTCTGCGCTGCGCTTTCGCCCGGGTCGCACCTGATTGAAGAGGGGGCGACGTGGAGTAGGGTAGGGGAGGGGGGTCAGGTAGGATGTGGCAGGATGTTGCCTTGTTGCCGCATTTTAATAATGCATCGAAATGAAAGTGGCTGTCAACTAGAGATTTGACATCTGCTTTGTGGCACGACAAGGATCGATGATGGCATGTCAGGCATGTCCCCCTACTCCCTACCCCTCCCCCTACCCCCTACCCCTGCCCAGCTGACATTGTGGGGGATTTGTGGGCGGGTTTGTGCTGTGATAGGGGGGAGTTGTGCTCTAATCAAGGGTTAACGAAAAACTGAAGCTCATTAGCACACGGCCCCGCTGTAACCTGTAACTCATAAATGCCATAGATCTCTCTCTGGGCCCAGCAGCTGGCCTGGCCCCGGTTGGATGGCATAAACAGCGTGCTCCACTTGGACTCTTTGAAGTGCAAATTACCCCGCGGGGTCAACCAGGGGGGGGGGGGCGGCAGTTAACAATGCTCGGGCATATAATAGATCTTGAGAATCTGAATCTGTTTAATGACTCTCTCTCTCTGCTCGGGACTCGGCCACTTGAGAAGCTTTTGAAGCTGTATTTGCTATTTTAATGTGGTCGATATTCTAAATTTAAACAAATAAACAAAGTTTACCTGGCCAGTTGCTTGTTGAAAGTTTATTGTTTTTAAAGCTGTGCTGCGAGCAGCAAATGTTTGATATTTCTTTGCAGCAGCACGTTGAGCATCCGTTAATTTGCCCACTTGAGAAATGTGCGAATCTTTTGAAAACAAACTGAATGAGCATAGATCACAGACTGCCCCCCAACAATAATTGCATCCCATTCTATGCGGAAACAATTAGCGCTTCAGTTTCCACATCTGATTGTCTTGCAAATGAATGTTGTTTCACAAATCAAACAGAAAAGATATTCCAACTCAATCAGTTTCAGTTTTGAATACCTTGAATATTCAAAGATAAAATCAGTTTTTAATTATGGTTTGACTGGGATACAATTCATGCTTCGTTCTTTTCTTAAGACTTTAGAACCGAACCAGATCTAGAACCCAGAATTCCAATATCAATTTTAATATTATCCAAGCCTTAGTTTTCCAAACTAAAGCCGCATTGAAATTCCAACCGAATCTGATTGTACAAAAATGGTTTGGTTTTTAAAATAAATACTTTGAATGAAAAGCCAGTCCCGAAGTAGAAAAGCCAGGGAGAAGCCAATTTTGAAATTGTAAATGAAATTATGCAAGGCCTTCAATATTTTTAGCACAATGGAAAACTGTTTCATTAAGATATTAAAAATACACGAAAAGGCAACTTTGAAGCCAAAATCAATTGAAAAGAGAAAGAAGGGTTATCTTCGACACGCCGAAAATTTAATACCCTTGCAGACAGAACCTTTTCATAATGTTTTGCCCGTATCTAAGACACACAGGGAAAACTGGTGAATGCCGAGCTTGGTTAAGATTTCTTGATAAACAAAAAAGTTGTTCATACAAGAACCTACTTTTCGAGCGATCGTTCCTATAGCAGCTATATGATATAGAGGTCCGATGCAAATAAGATTTTGCATTAATATAGGGCACAACGTGAAACTTATAAATGCCGAGTTTGATCAGGATATCTTACAAAACAAAAAAGTTTTCCATAGAACAAGTTAATTTTCGACCGATCGTTCCTATGGCAGCTATATGATATAGTGGTCCGATGTTGATGGGATTTTGCATATATATGGGTAGCATATAAAAACTAATAAATAACGACTTTGATCAAGATATCTTAATAAACAAAAAAGTTTTTCATACAAGAACCGATCGTTCCTATGGCAGCTATATGATCTAGTAGTCCGATCCAGCTGGTTCCGACATATTTACTGCGTGCAACAGAAAGGGGGGCTTCTGTTAAGTTTTATGACGATTTCATTAAAACTGAGAGACTAGTTCGCATAGAAACAGGCAGACGGACAGACGGACATGGCTTTATCGAATCGGCAGTCGATATTGATCAAGAATATATATACTTTCTGGGTTCGGAGATGTCTCCTTCTATGCGTTGCACATTTCAACACAAAATTATAATATCCTCTGCAAGGGTATCAAAAAGGAAAGGGCGCTGGTTCGAACCGTGAACCGATATTCCCCAAAAAATTTCTCTTCGGGCTTGGAGCATTTCTCTTCTGAATATTCCAAAACTTTCAAATGATTTCAAAACAAACTGTTTAAGCCGCAAAGTGGAAAACTCGTATCAAAATAATTTGCATACTTAACATTGAATTATTCTCAATGTAAGTACGCAAATTCTTGAAATAAGAGCTGTATTTGAATAATTTTGTATTTGGGAATTTCGGAACTTTAAAAAGAATTCTTAAGCCAACAAATTCTAACTCAGTTTAAGAAAGTTCGAGTTTGGTTGGACTTGATTTCATTGGAAATTTCAAAGTACGTAACGATTTTCCGAAGTCCAGAGAAAACTCTTAATTAAAGTTAACTTAAGGTAATTAAAATGTGCCCGTTTTTTGCATTATAAAGCACCTGCCAGTTAAATATTCGTTGACTTTCGAAAGATTTCCACTTGGCTGCGGGTCAATAGCCGCGTTTAATGCCATATACAGAATCCTGCCGCTGACTTAACAAGCCCATCAAGATACTATATATATTTATATATATACAAAGCTGAGGGGGGAAGGGGGAGGGGAGCCCCGCCACGCAACTAGTGTCAAGAATGGCATAAATTTCCGATTCCGGGCGGCATACAAATGCGTTGGACTCAAAGTGTGCCATTTAATGGCCACCAAAGGTCACGTTCACACCGCCATAATGGCCCGCTCTGACAATTCAGGTAATGTGGATAATTTGCTGTCAATGATGTGTAACGCCGAGGACAACAATTTTGATGATGATGAGGCGGAGGCGGCGGCTGCTCGGTAGAATGTTGTTGTAGGCATATAGCTTCTTGTATTTGTTGTCAAACAACAGCACGCCGCTAATAGCCCAGCTCTACAAATAGGGCCCGTGTCTGCATTTAACGGCAGCTACACTATAAATAGGTCCCAACTAGAGGTGGACGCGGGCCGTGCGTGACTCGTGCGTGTTTCCTATACGAAGAACAGAATCTTCAATTCGGTTTACAGAAAAAAAAAATATAACCAAATATAACCTTCCACTCAAACCCCGTCGATAGTTTGCTGTCATTTCGAGTTTTCCGATGCTAAACATTCGAAAAAGAATGAAATTAGGAAGTGGAAGTGGAAGTGAATTAAAGATTGAGTTGGAAAAATATTTTGAGGTAAAACAAGATACCAAATTTCCTATGCCTCAATTTGTACAGTATAATCTTTATAACCAGGTATAACTTTTCCCAGTCAATAGTTTGCATTTTCGCCTTAAAAACGACTATTACGAGTATTCCGATGCTTAACATGCGGAAAAGAATGAAATTGAAGAGTGGAAGTGATTTTGAGTTTAAGATAGAAAAGTATTTTGCAGTATCAAGGCAGATGTCGACTTTCCTTTTCAATTTTGAAAGAGAAGTGAATCATTTAAAACTTTTAGTCAATAAAATATAAGTAATTTAAATGAATGCATATTCCACCTAAAAGCCTTAAACAACACTATTTCCATGCAAAACATTCGAAAAAGAATGAATTTGAAGAGTGGAAGTGAATTAGAGATTGAGATAAAAAAATAATGTTGCAGTAAAAGAGGTTTCCGACTTTTCTACTCTTCAATTTTAAAGAGAAGTGATTTATTTAAAGCCTTCAAACAATAAAATATTTATAATTTATATAAAACACGACTATTTCGAGATTTCCAATGCTACAGATACGAATAAAAAGAATGAAATTGAAGGAAGATCGATAGAGATTAAGGTAGAAAAAGAATGTTGCAGTAAAAAAAAACGCGACTTTCCTATCCCAAAATTTTGCAGAGAAGTGAATAGTTAAAAATCTTTAAGCAATAAGAAATTGATCTTTTGATTTAATTTTACAAAATATGAACTATTAAATGATATCTTTAGCATTATGTGTATGATAATCAAAATTCTTCAAAAAACAAAACAGAGATTTTATTCTCGTGCTCGTGTTCATTATGGAAAAAGAAAGCACGACACGCGCACATCTCTAGCCACAGCGAGTTGTTATTGCGGCGCGGTGGGGCACTTTTGACAAATAGCCCACGAAAAATCGGAGGGTGTGAATTTGATCGACGATTTGTTGGTTTTGATTTAAATGCAAACTGCACGAGTCGAGTGAGCAAATCAAATTTTGACAAGGTGTTGACTCTGCTCCGGCTACATATGCAGCTATATCCATGGGATAAGTAGCTGGCCCATAAATCAGGGAGAGAGATCAGAGGGAGACACGCGTCGATCGACAAGATGTCACGGACTATATAAACCATAACTGCAATTGTCGATGTTTTTTCGGTTTTCGGTTTGATTAACTTGCGGTTCGACTAAACAAAACAAAACAAAACCGTCGAATGGGCGTTTTATGGCTTAACGTGACGATCCGAAAAAATGGGAAGATTGGGCAAACAATGTTGTTTCAGACTTGTGAATGTCTGAATGAGAATCTATTTGTTTCCAATACTATTCCCAGCATAGATCTAAAAATAAGCAAGGGACAATCACAGAGAGGAGCACGAATCTCCGATCTCCGATCCCGAGGATAACCCATTGTTTTACGACCCATTTTGGCGTGCGCGGTAAGCGATCGTTAAAAATCGAGAATGGAGAGAGCGTGAAAAATCCTTTTGTGTTGTGTCTCTGGCTGCCTGCCTGCCCACAGATCGGACTCCGTCCGAGTTGGACATGTGTGGATTGCATGGGGAATATTGCCGCAACTCAACTTCAATTGGTTTGTATTTATTGTTTTTATTTCCCTTAAATGAGACTCTGCTTTCTACTTGAGGCACAGAGACAAGACTGAGATCGTAAAACAGTTCTCTCGTAGTCCTGTATTTAAAATGTATACAACACGATTTTACGACCGTCTGCGATATGGTAATACGGCTTTCGTTTCGTTCAGGAATGGCGCACTTGACTCCGGACTACAAAATACTTTTACACGGAGTGCTGCTCGTGAAAGGTCGTAAAATCGAAAGGAAATTGGATTATGTTGCACAGATAGCGCAGAGGTTAGAGATAAACCACGTCTAATGCTCATCTTTTATAGATACCAAAGTTGAATGTCTTTCAACTAAAGAGTTCTGTAAATAATATTATCTTATTCATTGTTCAAAAGTTTACTAGCCTTTAAATAAACAACAAAGTTATTTAAGTTACGAAAAATTACTTTGTTTAAAGTTCAATAGAGCAGCCTTTTTTCCAATTGCATTTTGCTCACTTTTCATTTGTCGAGCATTTTCATATCAATTTTGTATATAAAAGATTTCGAATACTTTGAATACACCCACACGGCCAAAAAGGCTCCGCCCACAAAACAGAAAACTCAGCCAAAGATCTATTCACAATGTGCTCTGCATATGAGTATGTATGTGTGTGTGAGAGAGAGAGAGAGAGAGAGAGAGAGACGCCCCTGCTGAAACTGAATGCACCAATGAGATGTCTGCATTAATCCCACATATATATAGTATATATATAGGGAGAGGATCTTGAGAGATAGATCAGTCCAAAAATAGTTAAAATTTTGGATGTAAATATCATTAGAAAATTACCCAATAAAATAACATAGAATCAAAAAAGAATCCTAGTTTTATGGCGCTGCTTTCGATACGCTCTCTGCTGATCTGCATATTTACATGCTCTCCCAAGCGAGTGCATGTGTGTGTGTGTGTGTGTGTGTGTGTGTGTGTGTACGTGTGTGTGTGTGTGTGTGTGTGTATTTATAGTCTCTGCTGCGCTCTCGCCACAATTTACTTGCAAGTGCTCTGCCCTCCCACAAAAACCATTTAATTGTCGATCGGACTTCAATGCGCTCGGATCGCTCGGATTGAAAAATATTTTTAAAAAAAAAATACCAAAAAATACCAAAGAAGCTGCTGCAAATACTTTTGAATAACTGTGATTAAGTGCGAAGTTTTTCACAAAAAGAATCTCTGAGAAACTGAGAAAAAGTTTCTAACTAAAAAGTGCTTGAAAGGGCTTCAAATTTAGGTTCAAATAAAATAGGAGCCAATTAATATGCTACCCACTGCGTGCTATACGAATCAGGCCTCAGCTCTTCGGGATAACGAGCAGCTGGTCAACACTTTGTTGGCCTGTCCGGAATATCTGCGCGCCACGAATCCCAATCCCTTGGCAGCCGTCGGCGCCGCCGTCGGCGATGGCTTGGCCTGCAACGGTTTTCCTGCCGCGTTCTATTACCAGGGCATGGATAACTTTCTGGCGCTGCACAACAACATCTGGACATTGCCCATCTCGTTTTTGCACAACAATCATCGACCCGAGAAACCGCCCTTTTCATATATTGCGCTAATCGCGATGGCTATCAGCAGCGCCCCAAACCAGAGATTGACACTCAGCGGCATCTACAAGTTCATAATGGATAAGTAAGTTTCTCGAAAGCAAGAATATTCCAGATTCTCAATTACCTTGGGAAAGAAAGTCAGATCATATAGTAGTCCTTTTTAGATATTTTGGAAGATTGGTTAAATTCGTAATTACTGAGTTTCGAAAAGATTTCTAGAGAAACAGGATAATAAAATAAATCATTTTCGACCCATTCCTCCAGATGCAGAGCATATCTATAATATGTTAGTCTTTATTGATAGATTCTGATTATTTAAAAAGTTCATAAGGGATAAGTAAGTTTCCCGAAAGCAAGAATATTCTTGATCCTCAATTACCTTAGTAAGAAAAGCCAGATCATATAGAAGTTCTTTTTAGACGGTTTAGCAGATTTGTTGGAAGATTAGTTAAGTTGGTAGTTAGTTAAGCTCAAGATTTCTTGAGCAACAGGATAATAATTAATATCAAAAAGTAATGTTTTGACCCATTCCTCCAGCATATCTATAATATGTTCTTTATAATGGATAAGTTAATTTCTCTAAAGTAACAATATGCCAGATCCTCCATTTACTAGTCGGGAGCTCCCGACTAGGGGATACCCTGAACCCTCCTCTTCCAACAGGCGATAGGTATAAAATGAAAGATACTTGATATATATATACGATTTTTATCGATAACTTGGAAACGGGGCAAGTTATCGAATATCGGAACAAACTCGATCTGCGCATGGACTAGGAGGACCTACAGCCAACATTTCAAGTCTCTAGCTCTTATAGGTTCTGAGATCCTTGCGTTCATAAATACGAACGGACGGACAGACGGACATGGCTAGATCGACTCGTCTGTTGACGCTGATCAAGAATATATATACTTTATGTGGTGGGAGATGCTTCCTTCTGCCTGTTACATACATTTGCACAAATACATTATACCCTTTACCCATTTTCAATGGGTTCAGGATATAAAAAGCCAGTTCACATAGAAGTCTTTTTTAGAAAGAGTATGGAAAAGATTTCTTGATAAACAGGCTAACTTATATTTTGATCGATTCCTCGAAAACCAAATCATACAATGATAGGGAACACATATATAAGGAACACATTAAAACTCGTAGACGCCAAGTTTTGGTAAAGATATCTCCAAAAAAATTATAATTAATTTTCGACCAATCTTTAGCTACATGAATTGCAACTGAAAGAATGTCCTTTTGTCCGTTCATACTAATCAATAATATATATATTATAGGCTCATTAACATCTTATTCTATGCGTTACATTTCGTGACATATGTATAATATACCCTCTATATGAAACGCCTAACCTTAAAGTAGTTAGACGTGAAATGGACTTGTCGAATGCTTTGTTTACAGCCCAGAAAAAGTATTAATGTATGTACATGTTTGTGTTTTACTTCCCATTAAAATATTTATGGAAATTATCTGTTGAAAATAAATATATATAATTTCTGTACATAAACAAGTCGAGATGTCAGAAAATTTTGAATTAACATCTGACGTACAATTATTTTGGCGCGTTTCCAGTTTGGGTCGATAAACCAAACATCCTTTCACCTATATTGAATCAAGGCTGAAAGCTTAATTTATTTTTTAATCTGAAAGCAGTTTCCCAGGTTACAACTGTAAGAAACCCGAATTATTTTGGTTTTCCAAAATATTAAGGTTCAAAATAAGAAACCTTTCAGTTAGACCCAGCTCTAAGCCATAAATTACTTGTCCCCCAACTATTGCACGTATCTAACTATATTTGGCAGATGCCAATTAAATGTAGCCCGGCTAGTCTCTGTGAAAATATTTAAAAACATTCGATATTTTCAGTAGAACGGGCAGTTAAAAATTAAGTAGGCAAAAGTTTCATTCAATTTTAACGAGAAAGAAGGGCTATCTTCGGCACGCCGAAGATTTAATACCCTTGCAGATTCAACCTTTTCATAATGCTTTGCTCGTATAGGGAAAATAGTTAATGGCGAGTGTGGTTAAGATATCTTGATAAACAAAAAAGTTTTTCATACAAGAACCTACTTTCCGACCGATCGTTCCTATGGCAGCTATATGATATAGAGGTCCGATATAAATGAGATTTTGCATAAATATAGGGAACAACGTGAAACTTATAAATGCCGAGCTTGATCAGGATATCTTAGAAAACAAAAAAGTTTTCCATAGAACAAGTTAATTTTCGACCGATCGTTCCTATGGCAGCTATATGATATAGTAGTCCGATGTTGATGGGATTTTGCATATATATGGATAGCATATAAAAACAAATAAATGACGATTTTGGTCAAGATATCTTAATAAACAAAAAAGTTTTTCATACAAGAACCACATTTTCGACCGATCGTTTCTATGGCAGCTATATGATATAGCGGTCCGATCCAGCTGGTTCTGATACATGTAGTGCGTGCAACAGAAAGAGAGGCTTAGAGTTTCATGACGATAGCTTTAAAACTGAGAGACCAGTTCGCATAGAAACAGA
The DNA here is from genome assembly GCF_035044405.1 of Drosophila montana. Lineage (NCBI taxonomy): Eukaryota > Metazoa > Arthropoda > Insecta > Diptera > Drosophilidae > Drosophila > Drosophila montana. The sequence continues at coordinate 126,757 of NW_026997446.1, forward strand.
CAAACAGACGGACAGACGGACGGACGGACGGACTGACATGGCTATTAAGAATATATACTTTATGGGGTCGGAGTAGTCTCTTTCTATGCATTACACATTTATTATACCCTCGCTAGGGTATAAAAATATATTGCAAGCTAATCTAAGAACCAAATCCTGATGAATGGATGTTAAAAACCAGTTTCACGAACCGAACCTCAAGGCAGGAAGCCGGTTCGAGCCCTAAATTAGATCGATATATTGGTTTCGATTGCATTTGATAAAACACAATCGATAAATTATAATATTTTGAATCTCTCACTCAGATTTCCCTACTACCGTGAGAACAAGCAGGGCTGGCAGAACTCCATCCGGCACAATCTGTCGCTGAACGACTGCTTCGTTAAGGTGCCGCGGGATAAGAACACGATCGACGACAATGACAGCGCCGGCAAGGGCAGCTATTGGATGCTGGATGCCTCCGCCACGGACATGTTCGAGCAGGGCAACTACCGACGGCGCCGCACCAGGAGAAGACACTGCGCCAGCACCAGCCGCTACGACCGGGATGCGGGCAAGGTAAGTCTCTTCTCCAAAAAGCGTAGACTCTGCTCTAAGTAAACTGTTCGGCATATTCCCGAAGGATTCCAATGCGAGCAACGACGGCAGCACAATGGGCGAGATCAGCAGATCCCCCGGCGGCGACTCGCTGGCCGACTTTGATATATTCTGCGGCGAGGCCAATCCGGCTGCACTGAGGCCCAACTATTCGGATCGCATCACGGAGCTGCATCGCCAGTATCTATCGGTGTCTTTCGGTTTCAACAATCTCTTTAACAACGAAGCCCGGCAGGAGCCCATTCCTCCGCCCAGCCCGTGCTCGAGCAGAACCAACCAGAGCGCAGCAGACAATGTCCCGAGCGAAGATCCACATTCCCCGAGCGCCTTTACGCCTCCATCAAACGACACGGCATTCAAAGGTTTGCAGGAATTGCTTGGCGATGACACGCCCGCATCCAACTCCAACAGATCAAAGACTACGACGCTCTTTACAATTGAGAACATAATCGGCAAACCGTAGCAATTGTACATAAGTTTAGATTTTCCATATTCATTAATTAATAATAATTATTAAAGTTGTTTTACTATTTGTATCCACATAAACAAAACATTTTCAATCGGTTGATGTAGGGTTTAACGTGTTTTTTTGTTTTTTTATTCTCGAGTAGAAAACAACTCCTCAATTTCCCATATCAAATACATTTATTCGGGCTTCTTGGACGAAACCTGAACGGGTTTTTTGGCCTTGACCTGAACGGGCTTCTGGGAGCGCAGAACGGCAGATGCACGACGGAGAGCAGCCTGTAGACAAATTGACATTTAAAATATGCTCATTTACAAGCTAATATAGAAATTATATAAATATTGTTGAGTCAGAAAAGATTCATCAACACGGCACTTCTGCGATCTTGGTAGTATTTAAATAGATTTCATCATGAAAGGATTCATAAGTAGAAGGTTTAAACTAAATGTCCAACATTACCTGCAAGTAAACAAATTTTATGGATTTTCATTAATATTCCATCGAAACAAATATGATTAGTAAATTACAAAATGCAATCAGAAAGAATATTCAACACGATCATTCTGCGATCTTGGTGTAGTAGTAAAAATATAGATATCATCATAGTATAGAGAATCAGCCTTATCTGATTATATAGTTATATACCTGTGTCAGATCCTTGCGGTACTTGGTGCCCGTCAAGAGGTTCTTCAGCTTCTTCAGCGAACGGCGGGGACCAGACTTGAAGTTAACACGCACCGTATTCTTGGCGGGACGCTGGCCATATTTACCCTTCTTCAAGACGGCAGTAAAGCCCTTCTTGTCGGCAGCGGGCACAACTCCAAGAGTTTTCTTGTGCACAATGCCGCTGTAGCGGTAAGAGCTGACATTGGCCAAGTTGCTGGGTTCCTTTGGAGTTGAGAGAATACTTGTTAATCATGCCGATTTACTCGAAGATTCATTAATTATTTGCCAGTGTTGTCAGATTATTGTTACTATCATGTTGTATTCAAATATCATTGTGAAAGTTTATAAATTGGAAACATCATTGAACAGCAGGCAATTTTACTTAAGCCGAGAGATAGTGATATACACTTACTGTGCTGAAGGGTTTCTTCACATCACGCTTCTTCAACAAGAAGGCGTTGTTGTTGCGAATGATCAACCAATTGAGGTGCGAAGAGGTTGCCATCGTACGTCTGCAAGTAAAAAAGTGGGTTAGCATCCATTCTTAAAGATCGCATACGGGTATTGAATGCTAGTTATTCAGTCTTGGGTGATGAATATAGTCTTCAAGAACTCTTCTGCCAATTCATTCATCAGATTTGGAACACTTGAAATCATATTTTACACGTGTGCTTACCTTTATTTAGGAAATGGTGCAGCAAGATGGCGGGAACATGAAATAGAAGAAAGTCAGGTTAGTTTTCTATCAATTGCAGAATAATGGTAGTTGTTTTATGAAGGGCATCAGTCTTGGGTGATGAATATAGTCTTCAAGAACTCTTCCGTTAAATCGTTCATCACTTAAGAAACTGTAACCAGTGTTGCCCACAGCTGCTTATTGACTTCTAAAACTAGTCCAACTTTGTATAAAACAGCTGCATTGCAACACTGGCTATATCCCATTCACTGCACATGTGCTTACCTTTATCGCCACAATGCAGCAAGACACACAGGCAAGGCAGGGCAGCAACATTGGGGGGCGCACATGAAATGAGAAAATGGTATAAATATAGTTACGTGGTTCCACAACAATCCAAAAGCTGGCTTCTAAACGGATTCTTCAGTCTTGGGTGATGAATATAGTCTTCAAGAGCTCTTCTGCCAAAATCGTTCATCATAGAATGGGCTGCTAGCAGCCGCCATACACGTGTGGGGTTTAACACAAAATTTTACCTCCAATATAACTCGCATTGGCGGCCATTGCTGTTCTTAATAAGGCGCAACTGAATCAGTTTGCATAACTGCCATATTTTTGTGTTGTTCACTACGCTATGTAAGCTATAACTTAACCAAATCAAGACAAAATGCAAAATGCCTACCTTTTCTCGTTGAAAGACAAGCAGGAAAGAAATATGGCAGACACCGCGCATGGTGAACTTGGCTGCGATTAAGCGTACATGGTTGCTAAACAGCTTATATCGATACACCGCAAAGGCCATCGCCGTATGCGTGCTGTATCGATACCTGAAGCCATCTCTACTTGTCAGACACATTTCCGAAGCTCTATTCGCAAAAAAAAGTTAAATTACAGTTAAATTCAAGTAAAGAATTGTATTAAAACGTTTCAGACAGTTTTTGTTTTAGGCTGTGGTTTCTTTTTATTGTCGTATGTCCATCCAGAATTTAAACACTCGTGGTAAGGACAACGCACGTTTTCATTTCCACCCAATACACTTGCAGCTCGTAATTTACACATGCATGTATGTATGTACTATGTACACATAAAATGGCTGCTGACACGGGCTAGTCTAGTCATCAATGTGAACTTACATACATACGTACATATTTATGTAAATGGGACGTGGGCATGCAGCACGGGTGTGATTACAGATTTTTCATGCATATATATATACATATATATATGTTTGTTTATATTTCAGACCCCTTTGCTGATGCAATCAAGGGCAATGATGATGATATTCAAGACGGACTCGTGCACATAAGAATCCAACAGAGGAACGGTCGCAAGACATTGACCACTGTTCAGGGCTTATCCGCAGAATATGACTTGAAGAAAATAGTCCGCTCCTGTAAAAAGGTTTGTGCATGCAAGCTAAATGCTCAGATATTGATTTTAAATGCAAATACAAATGAATATTTGTTAAACAATTTTTTGATGTCTAGGAATTTGCTTGCAATGGGACTGTGATTGAACATCCAGAGTATGGTGAAGTTCTGCAACTGCAGGGCGATCAACGTGAAAACATCTGCCAATGGTTGACCAAGGTGGGACTAGCGAAGCCTGATCAATTGAAAGTTCACGGCTTCTAAACTAATGCCAAGGGAGAAACAAAAGTGTGGATTTCCATACAAGTCTTACACTACACACATACCTACACACTCACATACACATATAAATATAGATATATATATTATATGTATACCAAACTTGCTAAAGTTCTTTGTTCCGATCAACTAAAACTCTTGATAAATACATTTATATAAAGACAAAAGCAATAGACCATTAACTGCGAACAATGTTAATATTACAAGTTAAATAAAATTAAATGTTCATTTTAAATAAGCATCTGAGTGTATTCATATATATTTACTATTTAATAAGATACTCATCATTTATAGGTTTTTTTTGTAATTTTTAACTAATCCTTGTATTAAAATTAAATAGTTACACGGCCTGGCCGGTGACCATTAACAGTTCCAAGGTTGTATCGGCGTCAGTCTTACAGCCGCCATGTTGATGACGTATTTCGAAAAGTATCGAAAGGTATTCTGCGACTTAAATTTTATACAAACAACTGTAATAATACAGTTTTCATATCTCTTCTATATTCTATTAACGAAACATTTTATACAAATTATTTAAATATCTAACCAAAATTATAAACAAGTCTCCATATTAATGGATGTCTGATATATCGATATCACGTAACAATGGTCACACTTTCATTCAAATTCAAATATTATTTCCCCAAACCTTACAGTAGCCTATTAAATTCGGATGACATACAATGCAAAATTAAATGATAAACCTGTTTACAGACTTATAGACCATATTATTCATACAAAAGTCAGGTGTGGTGCTTTTGCAGTCCTAGATTTGATATCAGGTATTTATTATCGGAAATATAAGAAATCGATTTTCACTTATCGAACTTCTATCATTCTTTCTGAAAACTATCATTGCCTATCGGCGACCACCACAATCACACATTGTAGTTTTGACGGCAGCAGTAAAATTGTAATTCATAAATCACAATTTAATTTACATTATTCATGCACAAATTGTGTATTTTGTTAATTTTTTTTCAAAAAAAAAAACCAAAGTCTTTAAATACGAGTACGCGCACCACGCGGAACGTGTGGTGTTTCGCTTAGCAATCGCAATCGCTGCGAGTGCCCTAGAACACACATAACAAGTGGTTTTCAATTCAATTCGACGGTCTATCAAAAGAGCTGCAACCAAAAATAATAATTGCTAAGGGGTCTATTGGCAAACGAAATATTACGCTACGCGGTGAGTACAGTTCTTTTTGTGTTTGTTTCATCTTGTGACACTCATTCTTGATGACATTTGAACGCCCTAGCGTATGCATTTTGTTTAATTAGCAAAATATATTATAAGGTTCTCAAAATTCGTTCCCAGCGTTCCAGCCCAACGCCACTAAATTATGTGTGCTTAGCAATTGTCACAGAACCAGAGCAGTCAAAATAGTTATTTCTTAATAGGAATAGTGCTCAGTGTCATTCAATATTCAAAAAGCGTGCGCGTATTCTTGCAGTTTTTTTGGCTTCGCTTTCTAGTTGTCAGTTGGTTTTTGTGTGTGTTTTCGCCGCATGCAACCGTGCAAACATTGGTGTATCGAAACGTTTGACAAAAGGAACGGGCGAAAGTTTTTCTATAACGATGAGACGTCAAATTTTTGGCTTTATAAAAAAATTTTCGCGTGACGAGTTCGTTGTCGAAAACAACCAATAAATATTATTTAAAACATTTGCAACAATCAAGTATTTTGTTTAAACGAATTTTGCTGGTGCGGTGGTGCAACTTGGACGTGAGAAAACAACAAAAAAAAAATCAATTGCTGGTTCGGTACTCGGGCCAATTTCAATTTTTATTCTGCGTATATTTGAGTGCGAAAAAAAGCAAGGGAAGGAGGGCAAAGAAGAAAAGCGAAAATAGCCACGGAAAAGAAAACTAAATGAGAACAAAAATTAAGTCATTGAAGCCAGAGACACGGAAAACTAGACGACAACGGTCGAAGTTGGAAGAAAATGAATGAGGCACGAGTCGAGATGAGAATATGAGAGGAGACAGTGATAGCGACTAGTTCCAACAGCAATTGCAGCAGTATAAATAAATAAATATCAAGTGAAGGAAGAAGGAAGAAATCACTGCTGAATTGTGTGTAATTCGCATCATACTCAAGTTTAATGCAATCCGAATATATAAAGTGAAAATCAAAATTTCCAACTAAAAAAGTCTCAGCTGGGTGGCAGCAGCAGCCGCAGCCGCAACAAGGCAGCGCGCGTGTGTTGTGTGCGTGTGCGTGCGTGTGTGTGTGTGTGTGTGAGTGTGAGTGAGCGAGTGCAAGTCTGTGGTTGTGAGTGTGTGTGTCGTGTGTGCAAGTTTTTGGGGCTGTCGGGTGTTCGTTTTTGAAAGAGGAGTAGAAAAAAGAAGAAGCGAGTTGTGTCTTTAAGTGTTTGTTTGTGTGTGTGTGGAATTCTTGACAATTCCCCAACATACGTTACCATGGAATATTACCTAGGTTAGTAGAAATTTCAATTCTCAATTTATAAATCAAACAATTATGCGGGGCACATACAACATTCATACAAATAAATATATATATATATATAAATACATGCATACATGACCATTTACCAATACAGAGGCAAAACAATGCCCCCGCACTTACACATACGTATGCACAAAGATGCATACGCATATAGGCGAGTACATAGGAACACATCCACATATATACAAACACATACATTGCGTATGCTGCATTACTTTAAGGTGAGGCCAAAACGCAAAGTTTTTTTGCAGTAGCAGCCGCAGCTCCCCTTGCCACCAACCCACCCCATCCTCCACCTTTTGTGGTTATGTTTAGGATCAAATTAGCTGGCGGCGACTGTTCATTTGTTTGTTTGTGCAATTAAACTATACATACATACGCATATTAATGAAATCCACAAGAAATGCGTCTAGCCAGCAATACAATTCCTATTGAATTTTCAGTGCCCGATTGGAGCCTCTGCTTCCAATTACAACGCCAGTGTTGCCAACTGTCGCTTCAATAAAGTAGCTAAATCCCATGTTAAAAATGGCTAAAATTAACTGAATTAGCTTTCTGAGCACACAAAGAAACTAGCTAAATCAATCTATAATTTAACTGTTTCCAGCAGACTTAGCCTGAATATAGCGAAATTTAGCTTGAAAAGAGTTAAATAGGCGTGTTTACCTTTTTTACTTGGCTAAGAAGGGTTTTCGGAGTTGTGACCAATTTCTTAGAACGTAGTAAATGGTTGTTTTGTTGTTTATCATTTGTAATTGCGTCTTGCTTAAGAGTTTAATATATTTTTTTGCTTTCACTGCAGGAGGTTACGTCTATATGAATGGAGATGCTGTCAAGATTCAGCCGCCTGTTTACACCAATGTTCCTGTTGAAACGGCAATGTTAGCTACCAACCTGTTTGGCACACCGACACAGATCGCAGCACCGACAGCAGCTCATATACCCATAATCACAGCAGCAGCAGCAGCTGCAGCAGGAGGCACACCAACAGGAACAGTAGCGCCCCCAACAGCACAGCCCGCACAGCATTCACAGCAGCAGCAGCAACAACAACAACAGCAGCAGCAGCAGCATCCACAGCCACAACAACATCCACATCAGCATCAGCAGCACCAGCAGCAGCTCATCTCTCATACGCACGCCCACGCTGTGGCAGTTGCCGCTGCAGCCGCCGCTCAGCAGCAGCAGCAGCAACAACAACAACAACAGCAACAGCAATCAACGCAGACCATCCAAACGGTGCAGGCGGTAACGCCGGCTACGGCCCAGTTACATCTGCAGGCTCATCCGCATCCGGGACAACAGCTTTTGCAGTACGGTCATCCGGCTCAGCAGCCGCTGCAACCGTTGCAACCGCCGCTGCCGCCGCTGCCGTCCACTGGGGAAAGCATTCAGGCAAACGCTCTTGACAATACCGAATACGCCATCATGAATGGAGCCATCGCTCAGACTCAAGATGGCAACCTCGTCTGCTATACCACAGAGGCCCTCGTACCTGGCGTTAACCAAACGAATTTAGTTGCCCTCGAGCAGCAGCAGCAGCCCGAGCTCATCGCACAGCAGCAGCAGCAGCAGCAGCAGCTGGCGGCCGATGAATGTGGCATGCCGCTGGACAAGCTCAAGCAGATGCTGGCCACGCAGCTGGACTATTACTTTTGCAGGTAACAACTACCTGCACACACACACACGCACACACACAAACTGATTTTACACCTTTTTTGCAGAGAGAATCTGGCAACCGATACTTATCTAGTGTCCCAAATGGACAGCGATCAATATGTGCTCATAAAGACAGTGGCCAATTTTAATCTTGTTAAGAAACTAACCAAGGACATCAACCTGATTACCGAGGTGCTGCGCGAATCGCCCAACGTTCAGGTCGATGACGAGGGTCTGCGCGTGCGCCCCAACCACAAACGTTGCATCATCATATTGCGCGAAATATCCGACAACACGCCACTCGATGACGTCAAGGTAATGCGGCGGCTGCTCCGCTCTGCTCTGCTCACCCAGCAACCAAAACCAAATTCAATTAGAGATGACCGCGCAACCAATATTACCCACACACACAATTCTCGAAAATAATGATCGAGCTTAGGTCGCAGTTTCTTTCCCAGATATGAGCAACTACTTTTTCGATTATGCCCCATCTAAATATATGAGGCTATATATTCCGACTCGACTGACTGACTAATATTCACTGTAGTTAGCTTAAGTTGAGAAGAAAATCTTTGTGAAATTTAATTTGAGATGCTTCACACTTTGCAACGAAATGCGGTGTGCTATGTAAAATATAACTTGGAAAGTAAAGTTCAAGATGGTATGTATAGATATATCGTATATATAGTATATATATATATGTATATAGTGTATAGTATAGAATAAAATTTCATACGGGCGGAAAATGGGTGAAAAATGGTATTAAATTAGAAACAAGACTTGACCGGGACAAGGCTGGGAAATACCAAATATATCTATTGACACATTCTTTGCATAGGCTCGTCCTTTTTCTGCCGGCATTAGAGGCTTACTCCCACCCAATTTAGCAAAATATTATCAACATATATAAAAGCTCTCCATACTTATGTTCTCCTCCTTTTTGCACACAGGCGCTGTTCAGCAGCGAGAACTGCCCGCGCCCGATTGCCTGTGAATTTGCGGCCAACAACTCGTGGTACATCACATTCGAGTCGGACGAGGATGCACAGAAGGCCTTCAAGTATTTGCGCGAGGAGGTCAAGGAGTTTCAGGGCAAGCCCATAATGGCGCGCATCAAGCCCAAGTCATTTATCAATAGAATACCTGCTGTACCAAATATTAAGAACGGCTATCGTCTCAACTCACCGCCAACTGCCGCAGTATATGATCCAGCCGCTGCCGCTGGCGCCGCTGCAGCTGCCGCCGCTGCCGTCAGCTACAATGCGGCACCACAGCGTTTTGTATATGCCGGCAATGGCGCCCTAACACCGGCCACGGTGCCCTACGGTGGCCAGGTTCTGATCGTAAGTATTGACGCATATCTTTTCCACTAGAGCCCGGTATTGAATCTCAATCTTTTTGCAGCCCTTTCAGCAGCAACCGTTCTACACGGGCCTGATGCCGTGGCAACCGACCACTGTGGCCGCGGCGACAGCGGCGGCGCATGGCCAGAACTTCTATGAGATTGGCGGCAACATATATGCAGCAAATGGTCTGGCACCGCAGGCTGTCGCTGCCAATTTTACAACAGCACCACCGCCCGCCACACAAATCGTTACGAATAAGCCGCAGAGCGGCGCCGGCGGCGGCGGTCGCTACAATAGCAACAATCGCGGCAATCCGAACAACCTGACCGGCGCAGGACCGCGCGGCGAGCTGCGCAGCAAGCCGCCGCGCAATGCACAGCAACAACAACAACAACAGACGTCTTCGCATATCCAGAGCGGCAACATCATCATGCCAACGACGCTGCGTGGCATCAGCGTGGTGCCGGCTGCCATTGTGGATCCAATACAACAGCAGCAGCAACAACAACAACAACAGCAGCAACAGGTGCAACAGGTGCAACAGCATCAGCAGCTGCAGCAACAGCAGCAGCCGGCGAACTCCAGCCAGCAACAGCAGGTGCAACAACAAATTGTGAGTGGAAACTCGGCTGGCTCCACGCGATATGCGCTCAAGACTAACTGGAAGGGTGGCATTCAGAAGAATCTGGAAAAGAGCTACCATCACTACAGCACCACCCAGGTGCAAACGCTGCCCAGCAGCCATGCTCACCATCAGCCACAGCAGCAGCAGCAGCAAACCCACTATCAATTGCCTTCCTCGAGTGCCGCCGCCAGCTCGACGCACTCAACATACGCCAATTCACACACTGCAACGTTGACGCTGGCACCGCAGCCTGGACAGCAGCAACAGCAGCATCATCACCTGGTGGTGCATGCCGCACAGCCCGTTGAGCTGCAGGAAGCTAGCGGCGGCGGCGATAATGTTGTTGTTGTCGAGCACGGTGGCAGCTCGCATGGCATGCAGCCGAGTCGCAGCAACATGTCGGCCAGCTCCTCATCATCGCTGGCCACTTCCATTGGCGGCAAGGAGCCACAGCCGCTGCACTGGCAGACACGTCCGCGTCGTCGCCGGCGCGACGAAGAAGGCGGCCTCAACTACTCGCCAGGCGGTCGTGTTAATGTAAGTCCCACACTAGAGCCCTGCATCGGACTCGATTATCTGGATCGTCTTTCCATGGACTCGATGCAGGGCTCTATTCCTTACAACTGAATTTTCTTACTCATCTATTGCTTATTGCAGATCTATGGCGGCTCGCCGCAGCAGCTGCTCTCCTCGTCGTCTGCCTCGTCCACGAATAACGTGCAGTCGACGCATCGCGAGAGTCATTATAGCAGCACTCATGAGGCACAACCGGCGCCGCCGCAGCATCGCGGCAATTACAAGGGCAACAATTATAATCCCAACTATCATGCTCAGCAGCATGCGTCCATGTCGCATCATCATCATCATAATCACAGCCATAGCGCGCTGCCCTCCCAGCAGCAGCAGCAGCAGCAACAACAACAACAACAGCAGCAGCAGCAGCAGCAACAACATCATGTGCCAGCTGCACAGCAAAGCTCGAGCCATAGTTATCATCATCATCATCATCACAACTCGATTGGCAGCAATGTGGGCAACAGCGGCGGGCTGGGGGTTAGCAGCAGCAGCAACAACAGCAACATGTCGAACAACATTGGCGCCAGCAGCAGCAGTGGCGGCGGAGGCGGCGGCGGCGGAGGAGGAGGCGGCGGCGGTGGCAGTGGCAGCAGCAGCAATGAGCGCGGCTTGCACCATGGCATCAGCATGGGCTATCAGGGCCACAATGCGCATCATCACCAGCAGCAGCTGCAGCAGCAGCAGCAGCAACAACAGCAGCAGCAGCAGCCGGCGGCTCCAGCACAGCCGCCGCAATTTGATTTGGAGGCGTCCGCCTTTCCACCGCTGCCGGCTACCTCGGCGCCGGCACATGGGGCACATCATCATCATCATCATCACAGCCACAGCAACGCTTCCATGCATAACTCCAGCAGCAACTCATCCTCATCGGCGAGCGGGCTGAGCCACAAGCAGCAGACGGCCAATCAGAGTCAGGCCCATCATCAGCCTGAATGCAGTGGTGAGGAGCCGCGTTCAAGCAATCATCAGCATGCCGAGAGCAATGCGCATAGTTCCTCCAGCAACTCCTCAACGGCGGCTGCAGCTGGCTGGCCCGAGAATCGCCTCGCGGACGTCGTACGGACGGGCGGCAAAGGCAAAGCGCGCAAGGATGCCGCCGTCGCCGCCGTTGCTGCTGCACCGAACCGACATCCAAATCAACTACAACAACAGCAGCAGCAGCAGCAGCAACAACAACAGCAGCATTTGCCCCAGCAGCAACATTATCAGCAGCAGCAGCAGCGCAATCTGGCCATTAGTCCCACGCCCGCAATGGTAGTCGTAGCTCCAGCTCCAGCTCCAGCTGAGGCGGGCAACAATACTAAAAACTTTACTAAGCAGAGCTCTAGTAATAACCCGATCAATGTGATAAAGTGTATAACACCAAATATCAATGCCAGCAACAAGTTGAGCAACAACAATAACAATACGACGACGACGACGATGACGACGACAGCAACAGCTGCCGGTGAAGAGGCAGCTGCTGTTGGCGCTGCTGCTCAGCAGCTGGATAAATCAAACAAGACTGAGGATGAAATGCATCCAATACAAGGCGGCGGCAAGCAGCGCCAAGTCGAGCAGCAGCAGATGACAAATGACTATGTGCGCGGCATGGCCGCGCCTGGTGCACTGCCCATGGCCATAGGGCATATGCCGCCGATCTCGGGCGCTGGCGCCTGCAGTGGCATCCACCACGTGGCAACCACGCTGGCCACCACCGGCTTCAACGAGCCGAGTCTTAGTCTGGGCCAACACAAGAAGCCGGCCGCGGCTAACACGCAGCAGCAACACACCAAAAAGGAGCTCAACACTGGCGCCACCGGCAAAGATGCCAGCAACAACAACAAACACAAAAGCGTCGCCACCTCCACATCCTCCCCCCCCAATTCAGTGTCAACGGAGAATATTGCCGCGGCCGCAACCGCAACCGGCGCTAGCAAACTCAGCTATGCGCAGGTGGCGCAGCATCACAAGACCGCCGCCGAGGCCAAGGACGGCGCTGCTGTCTCGCCCACGGCCAGCCATAAGCTGGAGCTGGAAGCCACGCCCACGGCCGACAAAGTCGCACCGACTGTCACAACTGAAAAGCGTCTGGCCGCAGCGCCGCCAACGGCCGCAGCTGCGCAGGCGGGCAAAGCCGCCGGCGGCACGCAGACACAGGCAAAGGAGAAGGGTAAGTATAATCGTGAGCTATTTAATAGAACCCCGGTTCTGGGCTCTATTATCCAATCTATACCAACAATAACTTATGTTCACTTTATAACAGATGCTGCTCAGCGCGAGTCGCGTCCGAATGCGGCACAGATTGCCGGCAGCTCGCGCCAGCAGAGCAAGGAGAAACCACCGCAACACTATGGATCATCCTCTGATCACAACAATACGAATGCCAATCAAAGCGGTCGCAAATCGAGATCCAATAACTCTTAGAAGCAAAGCAGGTCGCCAAATCTGCGACAAATGTGAAAATGAATACTTTGCTAGAAGCCGCCCCCGTTACCCCCCCCCCCCCCCCCCCCCGTACTGTACATAAATTCCATGTGTAAATACAAAGAAAAGCCGTTTTTTGTTATATCTATAAGCGCTATAGATATTTACGAGCTAACCAAGGAGGCATATATATAAGGTAAGTTTGAATTGTTCCATTTGCATTCAACAATTATTTAACATATATTCCCCCCCTTGCAGAGTTGGCGTCGCACTGAGGAGAGATTAAAGGGGGCGACACCGGCTTGGACCAGTTATCATATAATATGATAAAGCATAGGCAAAGGAATAATGGTGCATAACATTAATGAAAACACACACACACACACGCAGAGACTCTCACATCTATATATGTATAATCAGTTAAAGTTAATTTATCTTAGCTTAAACCTAGATACACACACACACACATCAAAACACATGTAGATTAGCGCAACGATGATGAATTGGTAGAGCGTATATATATATATATATATATAGCGTGTATATATATAGCGTATATATATATAGAGAAAGAGAGAGGGGGAAGTTAAGTTTACGATTACGATTAATGTAAATTGTTTGATTGAAGTCAGCCAAGTTGCATCCGTTTGGGATGTTAGCTAAATAACGACAACAACAAAAAGAATAGCATTAATCATTATTAATAATCCATTACTCATTGCCGGTGAATCATGTTCTTCATCATCATGTGTTGATTATCGAACGTTAATTTTCATTTGCTTATATGCTAAAACTTGAATAGATTATAGCACACACACACACACACACACACACACAGCCTATACGAGAGTTCTACCTATATAGATCGGGCTATATATGCGCTAGTCCCATAACATTTGTTTCTTTTCATTTTTTTAATATTATTATAAACTTTATCAGTTTGTCTGATAGCAGCGACCATTGAAGTCTTTTTAGTTTATTTCGAACCTTTGGGAGTTTTTGTTGTACTTATTTCATGTCCTAAAGGAACCCGTTAACACGGACACAGACTGGCACACACACACACACACACACACATACACTCTCGTACACTTATATGTATATGGAAATGATTGCAAACATTTTGAAATTGCATTTCTTCCACATATAAGGGCAATTTTCTCAGTTCGATGGTTTCACACACACACATTTCTCGAGAAAAACTAAAACCAAAAACAAGTTAAAGCAAATTTTATAACGCAGAACAAATAACTAATATTAAAACAATTCGTGTTACTCTCAACAAATACAAAACTATTTTTGTATAGACAACGACACATAAACTAAAAAAAAAAAACTAAACAAAAAGATAGCAAAAGGTGCCATAAAGAAACACACACAGACTCGCCCACACACACACACACACACACATACAGTGAAATTTCTATGCGGTTTAGGACAAACACAAATAGGCATTTAAAATTATATATACTTATATATATATATATAATCATATATATAACTATGTAAAATTAATTCTTACATTTTACTTTTTTTTGCTTTGGTTGACCCACAAAAAAACGAAAAAAATTCACAAAAATGTTGAAGAAAAAAAAATGTTTGTATTTAATACTAATGCTCATTATGCTTTTTTGTTGGATTTTCTTTCTTGTTTTTTTTTTTTAAATATTTAATTCGTATTAATTTCGATTATGATTTTGTACGCACAAGAGACAACTGCAACGGAGGAATATAAAGCTATGAGAAAACCTTTAATTTGATTTTGAAGTTCAAGTGTATAAGCAAGTAAATTAATCTTAAGGCATAAACAAATTGGCAGAAGCTAATCTATGTAGGAACTAAGCGCATACGATACATGATATATATATATATATATATATAAATATATATGTATACAGTACAGCCTAAGCTAATGCTAGCGTTAAGTGATTATGCTAAGATATATCCCATATTCTTAAAGTTAGGCAAAATATTCGATTCGACAATCGGATTGCGTCCTCCGCCCTTTCACTTCCAAAAACATACACACACAAAAAAAAGAAAGCGTGTTCCTTTTGACTTTCTTCGATTCGAGTGAGAGTTCTCTCAAAGTAGATAACTGCTAAATAATTATAGTATACCAAAATGAAAAGTGTTTCTCTCCCCCCCCCTCCCCCCTCTTTTGCAGCCAGCCCCTCTCCCACAAGCCAGTGTCTCCCATTTTATATAATATACATTATATATATATATATATGCCCCTACATACATATAAATATATATATATGTGTATATATTATTAACTTAAAGTAAACATATATTTGGATTCTATAAAAACAATCGAATATGCTAAGTGCCTATACTAAATACATTTATATCTATGTATATATATCTATATGTATACATATATACTCGCTCCACTGAGTAGACCATACTAAGCACATTTTGTATGATTAAAGTTGTATTATTTGTTAAACACAATTGTTGCCGCTAGTCCACGTCCAGAGCGAGTCCACGACGACCCGCCCCTTGCTCAGTGGTGTGCGTATACACACACACTCACACACACATACACACATCTACACAAAAGGAGCATAGTTTATTAGCTTATAGTTGGTATGCCTCCCTTTCCCTCCCAATCACGCCCTTCTCCCAACCCACCCACACATACATTGTTTAATTGGTTTTCAAAGTTCTCCACCAACTCTCACTGTACAGTGAAACGACGAATGACGGACAGTGTAACAAATGGGACTAGAGAACCGGTATACCCAGTCTGGATTCTTAGGGGGAGTAGCTGGCATTCAAATAGGTGCAACAAACGCCACGTGTGCGCTGTGTGATATTATGCAACTTGGAGAGCGAAGAACTCTTTGGTTGCATGTAAAAAAAAAAATAATTAAAATAAATAAAAAAAGGTTGGGGAATATGGATTGCCAGATTGATTGCCAAATACCCCTAACCAGGCTGTTGGGTTGGCCAGTTCTCGATGGAGAGAGGAGTATATAGAGAGAAGCGAGGTATAGAGTTAGCGAAAAGAAACGAAACGAATAATGGAAGATGAAGATTGAAGATGAAGATGAAGATGAAGAGGAAACATTGTTGATGTTGAATAATTTTAAGGCAACAAATAAATTAATAAAATTGTTATTGTAAAGCCTCAGTTCTTAAGTTATTTATTTTGTATATTTAAGCAGCGCATATGACACTGACAATGACACCTTGTTAAACTATACAAACTACTGATAAAAACAAAACAAAACAAAAATAATTGTAATATGTAATAATAATACACGCTCTATACACTATATATATGCATGTAACTATCCCCGACACACACACACACACACACACAATCCAGCCAGAACTAAGAAGATAACCCTTCGTTCTTATCCAATTGTCGTGCAGAGTCATTTCAAATAGCTTTCAAGACATTATTATTATTATTACTATTATCATTATTATGTATACCATATTATTTATTATTTGGAAGAGTATATGCCTTTCACAAGGGCGGCAGAGGATACTGGCCCATTTATTATTTTGTTTGGCACTGCCGCAATCTTATATATATATATATATATATAAATCTATATATATTATATAATAACTAGACGAGTTTGGAGGTATTCCCAACCAGCTGCCTCGTAGGATTCTTTTAAGTTCAGTAATCAGAAAAATGTATAATACGAAAGCTTGATATTGTTAGAAGACATTTGCTTACCATTTACATCAGCTCGGTTCGGGAATACCCTATAATCTATACTTACATGTATAATAAACGCCTGCTGCTTTATCTCTCATTCTTTTGGCACTGCCATCTAAATATTTCATATAGATAGTTTTAGTTTCTAGAGAAGCCTTTCCATATTCTCACACACTTTTATCAATTGATATTGTTTTAATGCTGCGCCCCTTGTGAAGGGTTTCATTTACTTTGTTTTTCGATGATAAACGTGAGTTTTTTTTTCATTTTTTTTATTTTCAATTTTTTTTCTGTTCAAAATACTTGCATAGAAATGCTTACGCACATTGTTATCACTAAAAATAAAAAGAAAATTCATGAAAAAAAAAACAAACAAAACAAAACAAAAACAAAAAGAATGTCTGTTAAAGAAATTGATATATAGAAAACACATGTAATAAAATCGAAGAGTATATAATTAATATTATTAATTGTACCAAAATTGATAAATGTAAAGTAACAACAACAAAAACAAAACAAAAAAAAGGTTTATAAAATTGCATATGATTAAACTATAAACTAAAACGTAACTATAACTAAACAATATCCCTATGCAGAAGTATACACATAAATTATATTAAACATTACCATACACCGAGAGACAGAAAACAAACAACAAGAACAACAAGAACAACATCCACTCTTTCCGTATACTTGGGAGTGAAAATTGTGCTCGCTTTATATAATAGTATACGAGCTCTTATAACTGAAAAAAACTAAAAATCATCTAAAGCTATAGGAAAGTTAATGACACCATGAGACCGAAAACAAAAATCATAAATGCATATTTTATTTTATTGTATGTATCATAAACGAGAATCAAATAAAAAGAAAAAACCAAGAAAACAAAAATTAATTAAATGTAGTTAGCCGAAGATCGAATGGAAAATGGAAATCGAAACGATTATGAAAACATGTCAACCAATAAAAACCAAAAAAAAAAAACAATAAACAGCCAGTTTAAATGCTGTACACAACTCTCGAACATCTTGTGATCTAGCGGGCCCGATCTCTATATATATATATATATAGCAGAAGCAACCTCTCTCGTAACTCCCCCAAAACAGCTCGAAATTTTGGTGTTTTTTCTAATTTGTTTATTTCAGTTTTTCGTATCATTATTATTGCGATGTAAAAAGGCCTCTAGCATGACTATGTTGGATCGATCCGAAGTTAAATCGTTTTTACCCAAATGGAATTTACAACGATTTTTCCGCGCACTACAAAAAATGTTCCTTTATACAATTACATATTACTTATCTATATATATATATATATGTATATTATCCAAGTGTTTAGAAAATGTTTTGTGTATTTGGAATATATCTCGGGTATATGTAGCCTGATTTTCGAATGATATTGCTTTTTGAACTCGACCAACGATTGGTTCAAACATTTTCAATGCCAATCTATTGTAGAAAGTTTCATGAGTACAAAACGACAGATCTTTCCGAAATCGGACTTAACCAAGTTATTTACATTTAAAGTTTTTTTTTGAAAAAGTTTTAAAATGGGAATTTTTTTTGGGTATTTAAAGTCCGATTTTCGGATCATTCAACAAATCCAATTCGAAAATTTGACCAAGTTTGGGAAAATTAAAAAGGTTGGGTTGTAAAATAATAAAAAAGTTCGCTTCCAATCTATTTTATAGAGTGTATCACGAATCCGAGCGGACTTCGAGTTATTGAAAAAATATGAAAAGAGCTTTAATAGAGTAGAGCACAATCTAAAGGTACGAAAAATACTAGATGGATAATAATACAATATCTTGCATGGGTATTACAAACAGAGTAAAAGCAGTCACTAGCATTGTTGAACTTTTCGCTTTGGTTTCGACAACAAGTTTATTGCGGGGGTAACGACGGGGACGACGACAAAACAGGTGCTTCCGCTGCTGCTGTCGGCGCCGGTGGCGACGTTTCCGTGTTCACATCTGGCGGGCCGCTGGATGATCGACTGCTGCTGCTGCTGGCGCAGCGCGCAACCAGGTCGCTGTAGGGCTTATCGTGCAGCAGGCAGACAAGGACAACGGTCATATTGTCGCCGCCGAGGCCGCCCATTTGGCAATCGGGGGCGAGGCAATGGTTCATCAGCTCCTCGCAAATCTCCTCCGGCTGCTTGTCCATGGCGATGCGCGACCGACAGAACTGCAGCACTTCCTCATTGCTCATCACATCCCAAATGCCATCGCATGCCAGCACAATAAATTCCCAGTCCGGCATTATTTGGCGCGTCTCCACGTCCGGGTAGGCTGCAAAACAGCAACAACAAGGTGTTAACAATGTTTATTGTGTACGTACGTGTATATATTTTTACCTGTGACTATTTGATCTTCCGGCTTTTTGTTCGCCCGCTTGAACACAAAGTCGCCCAGCGCACGGGAGAGTGCAAGATTGCCATTGACGCGATTAAATTCCACCCAGCCGCCGCCCTCGATGATGCGCTTCGATTCCGCCTCATTGTTCGGCTTGTGGTCCACGGATAGCGTCTCCACCTGCCCGTTGACGCTGGCAATGGCCCGCGAGTCGCCGGCATTGGCGCAATACAGCATATTATCTTTGACCAGCACAACGACGGCCGTAGATCCGGCCATTTGATCGCCCCACGACTCATTGTGCAGCATCTCATAGTCTATGTCCAGAAAACCCTACAAATTCCAGTGAGATGATCATTGAGTGATGTGGAGAGATGAGAGAGATGATGATTGAGTGATGTGTTCCAAGGGCGATGATCCGATTGTTGTTTAAACAGATGTGGGACGTTTAACTAAATTGGTTGCCGAAACACAGCTGAACACGGACACGAACGGAACAATTTGTTTTTGATGCGGAATAAAGCACTTTTGAGCACAATAAACTGGAGCCCAACCCTTGGATTAATCCAGGCACATATCACAAACTAAAGGTACAACCAAAAGCTGGGTTTATCGATATGGAAAGCCAGGTGCACGAAGAAAATTGCAGGGCAGGTCGCCGGTTCGAATTATGCACTTTTTGGGCTTAGAAGCCCTGAGCACAAGTAACTTGAACCCCAACCATTGGATTAATCCAAGCAAATATTACAAATTAAATGTACAACCAAGTCCTGGGTTTATGTAGGTGCACGAAAAAAAGCACAAGGCAGGTCGCCGGTTCGAATTATGCACTTTTTTGGCTTTGCAGCTTTGAGCAGAAATACAACCATTGGATTAATCCAAGTACAAACGACAAAATAAAGGTTCAGCCAAAAGCTGGGCTTATGGATGTGGAAAGCCAGTTGCTCGAGGCAGGAAGCCGGTTCAAATTATGCACTTTTTGGGCTTTGCAGCTTTGAGCAGAAATAACTTGAACCCCAATTATAGATTAATCCAACCAAATATGAAAAATTAGATGTTCAATCAAAAGCTGGGCTTATGGATGTGAAAGGCAGGACGCCGGTTCGAACTGTTAACCGAATTATGCATTATAATTGGGCCCTGAGGTGTTTCTCTTACCTGTTTAAGCGCCTTCTCAATATCATTCTCATTGTATTCGGGCCGCTTGAGCACGAATTTGTGTAAATGCTTGCCGGCATATTGGGCGACTGTTGCGCCGCCATGTCCGTCGTAGACGGCAAAGAAGGCCGCCTTTGGGTCGTCCGGCAGGGCGAGTATGTGTGTGTGCGAATCCTCCATGTTGATGCGCCATCCCTGCATGCAGCTGCTGCCGACGCGATACTGTTGATTCTGGCAATACGATGACTCCTTGGCGGTCACCGGCTCGGAAAGTGTCTGTCCCATCTGCTCTCAGTGGGTCGCTTATCAGTTGGCGCTGATTATCTGTGTGCCCAGAGATAAAGGGATAAGTTGACAGTTAGACTAAAGGCTATTAACCGGCATTGCCCGGCTCAAATAAGGGTGCCAAAGTTGATTGCAAAACATTAACAAAACAAAGGAAACACTTTGTTATTATTGTTAGCAACCTTTGATTCTGCGTTTTGCTGTATTTTTCAATTTATTGCTGTTTCTTTTTGTTTGTTTGTTTTTGCGCACAGCAGGGCAAAGGGCGAACGCAGTTAAACTAGATAAAACGTTGATAACGTATCTGGGGCTCTTTTTCTTAGTCATGTGATGTGTTTTGAGTGCGACTGACAAACTGGTCAAAAATGTTAATTTCGACAAGTCTAGAACAATGGCTCGGGCAATGGCAGGCAAAATAAAGCTGTGTGTTTGCGGGCGGAGAAGCTTACCTGGCACTGGCGCTGCTCCCAATACATTTACAACTTTAGCTGGCTAATTTGCGTGTTGCGACTACATTTATTTGTAAACGTTTATCGCTTGATTGCCGGAATTTCGTGTTGGCTTTGCGCGTATGATAAATGCAGCGACACGTTTTTTTTTGTAGCGGGCGTCGCAGTTGCAGTTTTGCTTAAATGAGTTTCTTTAACCAAGTCTTTACTTTGCTTTATGCTTTATCGTTAACGATAAATATTGAATTGCAACCTAGCGAAATATCGTCGATAGTATCGATAGTATTTGCAAGCGATAGTATTTTTCGGCGAATCTGGCGTAATTTTTACTGTCTGTATTGGTTTTAGTACTTAGCTGATCTGATGGAAATTATTAATTAACACTGCAAAATTCTTTAAAGCCTAAAATGATTTCCAATCGGTATTGCTATATCCCATAATTTACATTTTTAAAACTTTACTTGGCTGGCGTGCGTCTCGTAGCAACGAGCTTTAAGCCATCAGCATCGTTGAACATCGATGCGAAACTGACAGCTATAATTATCTTGAATTTAATTAAAAAACACGTTGTAACAAGAAGTAATGTGTTGTTCTAATAAAACGTAATCAGACTGATTAGTCTTATATGACTAACGTGTTGCTTATTAATTTGCTATTAATGAGATAATATGTGTACAGACCTCACAGATTCTGTTTCAGCTATGCTCTTTCGCTTTCACTCTCTGGACTCTCTCGCGCCATCATCATGTTATCTGGCGTTGTTGGCGTTTCTCAACTTCGTTCTTTTCGGCTTTTGCCGCTGCTGCCAAGTGCATTGAATTTTGCAAATTCTGTTTTGCGGCAAATAAACGAATTCAAGGACAAATGACGTCAGCCAAACATTTTCGTGCTCACTGCTGCCGTTGCTCAGTGGCGTACTCTTAAGGGGGTTCTACAAGCGAGCTAGGGGTCTCCACTTTAAAATAAATTATTTGTAATACAGAGGAAGCCTGCATCGATGTCAACAATATTTTGAATTGATTCTTTTTAGAAAAAGAACTAATTAACTATCTATTATAAAAATAAAAATATTTGTTTAGGTTTTCTGTTTCTTAGACAGGATTGTTCACGCAGACGAAACAGAATCAAATCATTCCGATTTATCGTACGCTAAACATCGCTAAATGCGATAGATCGGTGTCCAGTGAATACCCCTAACTCAGGTTGGTTTACCCGCCTCTGCCGTTTTTTACTTTGTGTTTGTTTATTTTGTTATTTGATTTCTTATTAAAAAGAAAACAAAGCAAAAACTATATTAAATATTTGCACAGCAGCAGAGATACCGAAAAGCATCGAGTATTTCTGATAAAGAACTGTACCCTGTGCTCTCTCTCTCTCTCTCTCTCTCTTTTGTTTTCATCAACGCCAGTGCTGAATACGTTACAAATGTCAATGAAATTTGTTTGTTTTTTTTTTTTTTTGAGATGGGCGTGTTCGATACCGGCCTGCTTTAGTCAAGGGTTCTATTGCAATGGTCTTCCCACAGTTACGCCCGTCCCTCCCCTCTTCACTTCCACCCAACCCACACACTCTTACTCGCTGTCTCTCTTTCTTTTTCGCTGCGGTTCTTATCGCCTGCTCCTCGCATTTATTTTGCCCCTGTTCTGCTTTTTGTTTTAGCTCATTGAAAGTGCAATTCAGTCGCAGCACGCATTTTATTTTCCAAGCCTCTTGAAACGCGCATTTATTATGCATTTAACGTTGTCGTCGGCTGCACCCCCCCCCCCCCCCCCCCCCCTTAAAGGCAATGCACTCGCGTTAACCATCAGCCATTAACCATTTGCCATTCGAATTTGTACCCCTCCCGGGCTACTAAATAATTTCCATATTGTTTGTCAACGGTCACAGCGAAACGCATCCAGATCCCGATTCCGATTCCGATCCCTATTCCAAGCTCAACAACGGCGACATTATCGCTGGCTGCTTTCCAACCGATTCGTATGCAGTCTGCATGCAAATGTTGCATGAAGGGAGCGGGAGGAGGGGAAGGGGGGGCGGGGCTGCAGCACACAGATATCGCCGCAGTAGCAGTTCAATCACATTGCACAAAAGTTCGAGGTCAGTTATAAAAATAAAATTATATATACACACATACACACACATGCACATGCATATGTGTGCATGCATGTAGATATGCGACTGTGTGTATGTGTGTGTGTGTGTGTGTGCCGTCAGCTCTCATTCGAATTTGTTTTGTATTAATTTTGCATGCGACAAAATGAGTTTCTTTGTCTTTGGCTGGCCACAGGATCGAGAGGCTTCGTGTTGGGGGTTGTCCGTTGCCCGATGGCCTGCTCATTGGCACAAAAGCCTTTGTTTCATGCGAACGGGCGGGCCATATACCCACTCCTATGCCCATTAATTCCATTCAAGTGGAAGTAGGCCACTGGAGTTCCGTGTAACGTGAGCGCGGCAGGGGCCAGAGGCGAATCCGAGATGCACGGCTCCTGCCTGCCCGCTGCAATTGTGTAATGCGAGACGGGGGCAATGACTCCAGCCTCAAGGATAATGGAAAGTTAACAGCGCAGTCGCTGCGCAGTCGCAGCAAGTCGCACAAGTCTGGCCACAGCTCCCTCTCCAGACAAGAGTGTTGCCAACTGTCGCTGCAAAAAGTAGCTAAAAATAGCTGAATAAGCTTTTTGAGCAGCAACAAGCAATAGACAGGGTTGTTAGCTTTTGCTGATCGGACTAGTCTGGCCACAGCTTCAGGCAGCAGTGTTGCCAACTGCCGTTGCAAAAGTCTGAGCAGAAACTAGCAATAAACAGGGCTGTTATTCGTATGCAAAAAAATAGCTAATTGAATTGAAAATTGCAATTCTTTTGGGCTTGGAGCTCTGAAAACAGTTGGAATTTAGCTGGAAAACAGCCAAGCTGGCAACACTGCTCCAGACGACAGGGAGAGGGGGGGGGGGGGGGCAAGTCGCAGGAGCAGACTGAAAGACCGAAAGACCAGACCGGAATGCTGTTGAACTCAATTTTGAGTTTTGCCGCCGCCGTCGCAATGAAATGAAATTTCGATCATTTCCAGAGAATTGATGCCACAGATTTGGTTCTGGTTGCAGCCTGGTTGCCAAAAGCCGAACCAAAGCCAAACTAGTTGGACGACTCGAGTTCAAGGATCCGCGACGTTAGCTGTGGCGGAGCGGCGGCAACGGGTTCATTAACTTGTTTGCCTGCTTGGAGCTTGTTTTTTTTTTTTTTTTGGATGCCGCCAGCATCCGCGGCGGCGAGACAATAATGATCTTCGCTGGAAATGCGCGCACCCCTCGAGCTGTTGGTGTTGTTGTTGTTTGTGTGTGGCTGCTGTCGTTGCTGCGGAGGCGACGATGCTGCCGCTGCCGCTGCCGCTGCCGGTGCCGCTGCCGTTGGTGGTGACTTAATTGCCGCACCCAGCGCCTGGTCATGGAGATTAACAAAGGAACATTTTGCCAGCCAGTCTCGGAATTGGTTTCAAAATTCAATAAATGAAAAATAGATCCATGGATATGTTTAAGATTCCGAAGGTTTAGCCTTAACTTAAAGGTATCTTCCTAACCTAGTAGATACATATATCATATACATATGTATATCATTCCTATTGGGAGGAAAGAGGTATAGTGCAGGAGAAAGGACTCATTTCCAACTCCACTACACGGTATCAACATCAGCATCAGGTTTATTTAACTGTTTTTTGAATTATCTTGGAAATTATCAGTGCTCGAAAAACCAATCGATAATTTGAAATAAACTTGATACAAATGTTTTAGCCTAAGTTTTTCGAAATAATTTGGAAATTCAAATAGCTAGTGACTGCACATGTGATATTCATAATAAAATTATTGATAGATCCACAGGTATTCCCAAAATCGATAAATATCGATTTTCAGAAGACACCATATTAAACGTCTTAAAATTTTAAGAGCTAGAGTATTCAGTTTTTGTAAAATTATCGAAAACTTTCCAGAAATACCAAAAATCGATAAATATCGATGTTCATAAGAGATAAAGACACCATATTGAAACATGTCTCGTAAATTATAAGAGCTAGAGACTGCAAAAATGATTTTCAGATTATGTAAAATAATCGATAATTTCCCTGGTTATCTTAACATCGATAAATATCGATTTTCATAAGAGATAAAGACATCATATTTATGTAAAATTATTGTTAATCTCCCTGCTTTTCCCATAATCGATAAATCGATTTGCATATTTATTTACAATTATCGATAATTTCCTAGGTTTACCCCAAAATCGATAAATATCGATTTTTATAAGAGATAAAGAGAAACCATATTGGGTAATGATCTCTCCAACTGTTCCCACCTAATTGCCAATTAAATTTGCATTTATGATACGACAACTCCGTGTCGGGTAGAGTATCTCCAAGTCGAGTGCCCTTGATCGGAGCACTCTTCACTTGTTGCATAAAATGGGCTCGATTAATAGTTGGCTGATAGGGCAGCAACCTTGCACAAGGCGAAGTCGTTGTCGCTAGTGAATCACTTGGCCAGTGACTAATAAAACGTTGGATGACTAAACCTGACTTGGATGAAGAGCAAGAGAAAGAGAGAGGGGGAAATAAAACAAACGAATTGCGACATAGATAAGATGTTTGTATGTGCCCATTAAAGTAGATCGGGAGCATTTGGTTATAGACACTTGACATCCTCCGCCTCGGACTCGGCTGCCTTGGCTAGACAATAGTGGGTGGCCAGGCATGTTGTGAGGCAATCGTAGCGGGTGCAACGTCCGAGAATTGAGCGCACATCCTGGGTGAATCGCAGGGCATCGAGGAAGGGCAGCATGCGGAGCAGCTCGTCGTCCTTGCTGCCGATGCGATAGCTCTTGATGTGAACGGCGTTGCCCACATTGAAGCTGTTCTCCATGTGACAGTCGTCCAGGAGCAGCACATTGGAGAGATCGCTGTGCGCTATGGACACAAACTTGGCCCGTATGCCGCAGATGTTGATGCAATCCTGGCGATACATTCGCCGTGTCAAAATATTCCGACCCGCGTCCAGAAAGTCCAACACCCTCGAGGCATACATCTCCGTGGCGGCCGTGAAGACCACCAGATTGTACCACTTGGACACACGATCCAGAAAGAAATCCACATGCGGTCGCTTATAGACATAGACACTCGCTCCGGACAGGGGCAGATAGAAGGAGAAGTCGTAGGGGAGCGTGGCCACCAGGATGGACTTGGCCTTGTATTTGCGAGCCCTGTAATCACAAGAGGCTGGCACGGACTCCGACGCCTTGGCCTGGTAGAGTATCACAGATGCTATCAGCGTCTCGTCCATGTCCAGGATGAGGGTCTTGCGCCGCACCAGCCGGAGACGCCGCCTCGAGACGTGGTTCAAAATGTCATCCTTCAAATAGGTTATCGGCGTGTAGTTTATCGATTTGCAATGGAATTTGGCCAGCAGTATACGGAGCTTGTGTCGCAGCACGGGCACCGCTAGAATAATCACCGTAAGGAGCATGCCCAAGGTTCCCAGAAAGTAAAAACTGCAAGATACTCAGGGAAACATGGGGAGGAATAATACTTAGATGGGCGGCAAGGCTACTCACTTCGATAGCAGGAAATTATCCTGGTTTTCCATTTTGCTTTACAATTAGAAAATATATGTGCTTATATTACGAATCGATCCTGACTCGAGTTCCACAGTAAACTGAGCAAATCAAGCTACCCCATTTCACTTCATTCTAAAGGAGGAATTCGTGTTTGGGAGCACCATCCGCTCCCTGCCATGGGCCCAAAGCGAATGCGAACTTTCTGTTACTCTCTAATGCGGTAATCGAGACTTGTTTAATTATGAACGGAACATAATACCCTAGCTTTATTGGCGGTGCTCGTCTGTCGCATCAGTTAAGGCCCTAAATCCGAAGCCCTAATGAATCACAGTGTGAATCGATCAAATCCATAATTACGATGAAAATTCAGTTTCGATATCCGAGCAGCTTGCCTCATTCGTGATTCCGTGTGGGCGACTGACAATGCTAACAGAAAAACTACCCGACTAGCAGACACCCTGTAGCCAGCTAAATTTGTACTCCACATAGACTAGAGATGGTATTCGAATTACAATTAAAACTAATTGCATTCAGCTCTTTAAATCGTCGAAATACCCTAAAAACCTAGACTAATCGATAACAATCGATATTTATCGATTTCGCAAAAAAACAGGGAAGGTTTCGATAATTCTATAATAAAATTGATCTGTTAAATGAGCATAAGCATTTACAAATTGCAGACAGGATAGAGGGCTAAGCTGACAATGGTAACAGCTAGCACCATGAGGCTACCCGACTAGCAGACACCCTGTAGCCAGTTACATTTGTACTCCGCATAGACTAGGAATGATATACGAAATGCAAATTATTCAAAATCTGTGCAATACTGTCCTAGAATATACAATTAAAACTGATTGCATCCAGCTCTTGCAAAACCTAGAATCGATATTTATCGATTTTGCGTAAACAGGAAAGGTTTCGATACATTTTAACTACAATTTATCTAGATAGAGGGAAATACGGACAAGGACAGTCGGAGTTCATTCCTGCTGCTAGTTAAACACATTATACCCTATTCTTCAGTCATTTGCAATACAGGGTATTAAACAGTACACAGTCGGAGTTGCCTCCTGCTGCCACTTAAATACATTATACCCTTTTCTTCAGTCGTTTTAAATGGTTACAGGGTATAAAAGAACAGACGGTCGTCAAGGCGAAAAATGAAACGCCAGCCATGAAATGCAGCGCCAGCTAAAATATTTGTACATTCCCATTCCCGTTCACGTTCCCAGCTATCCGAATATGACGCACTTCCAGTGGCGGCGGCAGCGGCGGGGGCGGAGGGGGGGGGTGGAGTGGGTGGTGGGACTGGCGACTTGATGCGGATGGCGGAGACGCTGACGGAAGTCGGCGACTGACGACGAGAAGCGACGTTATACAGTGTAAAATATTGCACTGGCCTTGGAGCAGCACGCACGACGACGAGGCTGACTGTCAAGACGATTAACAACGGCAACAACAACAACTGCAACAACAACAACGGCAACAACTGCAACAACAACGGCAACAACTGCAACTGTGTCCCTGGCCTGTGTCGTCCGGCAGGAGCTAAAATTAATGCACCATATTGTGCGCATCTGTTCACATACAACAAAGTACACACGCACACGCACACACACACGCACACACATACAGATTATATAGTATATGAAGTCTGGATATGGCGTCTGCTGGTTGTCAACCGCAACCGCAACCGCAACTGCAACTCTTGCAGCCCTAGGCAGAAATGCGGCAGTGAGTCAGCTTGGGAAACGTTTTTGACACCCGCATCTGGACACATGTTGCCTGCCTCGTGCGACTTGCCACAGTTGCAAGTGTGGCATTAACTTGAGCCGGAAAGCACGCGAATTCCTTGCGGTTGTGTCATTTGACAGCCAGATGACAACCGAATGAGAATTGCATAGAAAGGCTTGTTTAATGTATATTTAAGCCAAGGTCTCTCGCTCCCCTTCCGTCCGTAGAGATTTCCCTGTAGATCAGCTAAATATGATTTTGCGACAAGAATAATTCATTTAGATAATATCATAACTGCCAAATCCCAAGCCAAGTTAGGCAAATGTCAAATGCAATTGCCAAATTAACTGTTTGAACTCATAAAATTACGTATACGTGTCGTTAGCCCGAACCTGTTACAGCTATTTTTTGTTGTGCGCGTTAAGTTAAAATTAAACAATCAGTTGTTGTTGTGTTGTGTTTTTGTGTGGTGAATGTGAATGCAAAATAAATTGCGCATAAAGTTTAATCACTTTGACTTTGCACACACACTCACACACACGCAGAGAAAGAGAGCGGGAGAGAGAGAGAGCGAAATAAGCGGCTGCTATCAAACGACAGCGCCAAAAAATAAAAACGCATAACAAAAGATTCTACACAACACACACACACACACAAACACAGTTTCATATGTATGTATGTGTGTGGGCAGCGGGCAGTGCAAAAAACGCAATAACAACAACAACCGGCAGAGACAGAGTCAACAACCTCCAGTGCATTACTCACTTTTAAAGACCGTGTGTGTCCTTCAACAAAAACGTATCGCCATCTCGCTCGCACGCTCGCTGCCTTCTTTTGCTTGACTATTTTGCTTTTTCTACAATTTATAATTAAACAATTTTTGCTGGCCGTTGTTGTTGTTGTTGTAGACTCTCCTTCTTTTTTTCCCTTCTCTCCTCCTTTGTTATATCAGTCCCAACATTGCCAACTCGGAAAGTAGCTAACCAAAAGTTTGATGTTGTTGTTGTTGTCGTCGTCGTCTGAGCTTTGCACAAGTGTGCAGGAGCCGCTCTCTCTCTCTCTCTCCCTCTCTCTCCTTCCTATCATCATTCAATCCATTTATTTCTTGCCTCAAATTCAGACTTGCTGACGATTTTTGAAGCTGCTGCGCATTTTGGGCGAGATGAATAAACTTTAGCACGCCTGCGTGACCTGTTGTTGTTCTCTGCCTTTCCGCCCGCCCGTTGCTCTATCTCCTGCCCACGCATACAGGCGCAGCACATCCGCTGCCAAAACTTCTGTGTGCGCATGAGTGTACACTTGTGTTTGTGTGTAAGTATTTGTGCGGAGAGCAATGTCATTGACTGCAATTTGTTAGCAAAATATTTCAAGTGATAAATAAATTCTACATGAAGCCACACTCGATGCCAATGAACTCAATGCAAACTCTTCACCCAAAAATTGATGTTCTCTGGTTTTGGGCTGCAATTTGGGTTTTTTATTTTGTGGCTTTTGCAATTTGCGCCCCAATTGAAGCGTCAACAACAGCCGGAGACGTAGACAGAGACGGAGACGCAGCCGGAGACTTCGCTCTTCTGATCGCTTATTCTACACAGGTTGGACACGCCGTAAACAAAGAATTTCTTTTGTTTGTTGCTTCTTTTTTTTTTATTATTTATATACCCTGCACTTGTATGTGAGTAAAAGGGGTATAATTTAGTTGTGCAAATGTATGTAACAGGCAACATATCCGACTCTAAAGAATATATCAAGTAAAAGTTCAGCTAACGGCCAAAATTGTAATTCTCAATCTGATTTGTTATATTATTATAACAAAGTTGAAAATTGTAAAACATTCCTCAGCAGGACAAAAACATGTAATCTCTGGAGAGTTGTAACTCTACATATATGTATATGTATGTATGTATGTATGTATACATGTGAGTAACGGCAGTTCGAAGCTATGCCGAGAATATCTTGCAATCGGGCACTCTCGACTAGAGCTCTCTTGTTTTAAATTCGTATATTATTTTTATTTTAAAAGAAACAAGCGCAAAGTCGTTAAGTTCATTGCATTCGATCGCATGATAAAACAGGAACGACGACTGATATACACATGTACATATGTACGTGCATAAGCCTATGTACATATGTATACATATATGCATATGTATTGTATTTAATCATAACCAGCGCGTGCATAGAGAGTTCAAGTTGATTTATCAACTTTACTGTTGTCGTTTTGGGCACATTCACACGATGTGCATGAATACATACATATGTATGTATGTATGTATGTACATATGTACACACATTCGAAATACCAGCTGATACATAAATGTAATTTCAATAATTATGGTTTGATAACAGAAGAGAAAAATGTCCTATTCGCTGCTTAAGCTGAACAGTTACATTGCCCAGCTAACCGTTAAACTGCCCGCAAGTGTTGGTATGTCATCTGGCGCCTCTCCGGTTGCTTATTCTCCTCGGTTACTCAAAAAAGGGCATTAAGTTTCATGTGCTCGGGTTACAGCAAAGTCGGTCAATAACTTGGGGACTGTTGCAAAACGCTTAAGTGACCACAACAAGAAAAACAGCAGGAAATTTGTTGTTTATTCCTTGATGAACTGCTTTTCACTTAAGTTTCAGATGCTGCCTTATTTTAGCTGACCGGTTTAATGAGTCGAACTTAATTTGCGCCCTCAGAAAAAGGCAGACAACACCCATGCAAGGCAGAACAGAAAAAAACAGCAACAACTACAACAACAACACAAATACAAACGCATCATACAATACGCGGCAAGATAGAAAGAGAGAGGAGAGACAGAAGCGACAACGGCAACGGCAACGACAACGACACGTCTGGCAATGGGGAGAGTGGGCGACGCAGGCTGCAGAAAGAACAGATATCAATGTGTGTGTAAAATCACCAAAAAAAAACAAGCAAAACAATTGCCCAAAAAGCGAAGAAAAAACAGCAACCGAAAACAACACAAAACAAAATGATGCTCAAGTAACTCATATTCATGTGTGCGTGTGTGCAGCAGAAGCAACCGCAGCAGCAGCGCAGTCGCGATGTCGGCAGAGCCATCGCCATTGCCAATATAAACGACGATCGAAAGATGCAAAATGTTCATTCCGTCGTCGTTTCGTTTCTGTATGTACATATTTCGCTGGCCAAGAATTCGAATATAAAAAGTCAACAAAATAATAAAATGAAGCATACGAAAGCAGCGATCGCGCGCACACACTCACTCACACACACACGCACGCGGAATTCAACTTTTTTTCTGCAACGCTGCGTGCGCCGCCATTGGCCGTCGACGCCGCTGGAGAGTATAAAAGCTTAAACTCGCTTCATACTCGAGTTTATTAAAACCAAAACTGTGCGAGTGTCAAGATCGTTGAAGTCGAGAGTTGATTCAAATATGTGCACAACTACAAAATTCTTGTGAAATAAGGCGTCGCCCTTCAAAAAGTGATATATGCGAAAAAAAAAACATTTGAATTAAAAAGCGAAATAAAAAGCACAAGAAAAGAGAAATTACTAAAAAAAAAAACAAAAAACTAGACGCACGCCCAACAGACGCCACGCGACGCGCAACGTCAAACAGAACCAAAAAAAAAATCGAAAGTGTTCGTGCTCTACTGACATGGATTACTTCTGCCCCCAGCAACACATCAACAATGGCAACAGAGAGAAACTAGCGTTAGTTTCGTCTATGACGTATGAGCGTGCAGGTACAAGGTGGGGGCACGGACGGGAGAGCCAACAAGAGAGCAGAGCAGAGCGACAGCTTCGTGCCAGCAGCGCGAGCTTCCAAATAGAAAGCGACTAGAAGGCAGCGTCGGCGCCACCGACGACCACAACGATCGGATCGGATCGATTCGCGTGTACGTGCACTTTGTCAGGGCGTTTGTGTGGGTGTGTTTGCTGGGCGACAACGCGAGAGCCAAACAAGAATTCTAATACGACGCAATCAGCGAGCGCAGCAGCACCAGCAGCAGCAGCAGCAGCGACCGTCGCATTGAACTTGAACTTTAAATGCACTCAGTCACAGTAACAAACTGCATACATATGTATATATGTGTGTGTGCATATATACACACACGCATGTACGTAACGAACATATGAATTTATTGCTGTTATTCTAGTTGGCGTTTGGGCCCGAATTGTACGCTCTTCTGAAGTCTCCCTCCTCGCTTTAAATCATTCGCGAATCGGCGTTCGGTTGGCTCGCACGAAAAGTCGGCTGTTCAATTTAGCGATTTATTTGTTTGCAATTAATTTGCTACTTGACGAAAATGCGAAAAATAAATACGACAAAAGTGAAAGTTTGCCAAGAGTAAAAAGAGCTCGTTGGCCCGTGACTTTTTAAATATATATTAAAAGCAAAAAAAAAAAAACAACGTACGTACGCAAAGCACGAAGCAAACGGCAGCAACAAGTTAATAAATTAAAACGCAAACGTAAATGAAACAAGAAGAAAGCGGCGCAGCGGCAAATGATTTTGCACAGCTGCGCCCCCGCTTCAGTTTCCACAATATCCGCCTTTGAGCTTCGGTGAAAGAGACATGGAAAGCATAGAAGAAAAAGTGTTGCCACGTTTTTTTTTTTTCTTATTTCAAGGGGCGGCGCCCGACAAATTTCCTTATAAATCTAGCCTCTACTAGGCTTTGTCTGTGCATTTGATACACGGTCAGACATAGCCTATGAGAGGTTAGGTGTACCAAGGGGTCAAGCAGCGAGGGCGTCGGCGGGTCCATCAAAATGAACTGCCGATTACCGTTATAGCGAAACATACAACTGATAACTGTAACGACAGCGTCACGAGGAACGGAGTGGAGAAAGGAAGAGATATAATGAAATGTGGATAAGCGTGCACAGAAACAATGTTTGTATATTTTTCGCTGGGTGTGTGCATATTGCTGATAAAGAACAGAAAAATATATATGTATGTAGTGCATATCAAACATGGCGTTTGTTATAATCTTGTCTCCTACAATTTTTTTTTTCGCAGTGAACTGTCGAAATTCGGAACTGGAAATTCGGCTCGGATGCTAGCTGTAATTGTTTACACACTAGAATAATGTTTATTTGTTTAAATATAAAAAAAAAAACTCTATGCAATAAAAACTCTTAACGATATTTGATTATTTCGCTGTTTTCATTGGGAATAGGAGAGACCAAATGTTAGCTCAGCAGAGAGCATCGGATTACCAGATAATTGTGTCGCCAGTCAAGCGGCAAAAGTTGAAATACACAAAAAGACGTGCACAATATGTTTTTTGTTGATGTGTAAGAGTCGAAAACAGTTGTAGATTAGAAATGATCGAGTTCTATATATTAATTTGGCAAAGATTTTGTTTGCTGAACAGCTGAGCATGCATGAGCTGATAATAAGCTTGAATGTGTTCTGGGAATATATATTTGTTTTGATTACACAAAAGCTGTTGAAATATTTTACAATCATATCGTAAAATATTTTTTAAACTGTTAACGATCATTTTGACGGTGTTGTAGCAACGACTAATTTGGCAAGCAGCAGATAGTGTCAAGCAGTGCAGAGTAGGGTTCCTAGCGCTGCCAACTCGATCAAAAGTTGAGCACTGCTTGCATTGCGCTCAAAAGCTGCCTGTTGCGGCAGCGATCGCAAGACTGCTTTGGAGCAAGCAGTGCATAAATGTTGTTTTTCTTTTTCGTTGATTTTCTTTTTTTTTCTTCTCAGCAACAAGCCACAAAAATGCAGTTAATTCAATTTCAACTTAGCCGCCTTTGTTGCCAATGCGAAGATGAACGAGCGAGCGGCTCGAACAAATTGCCCGAAGCTGAAGCAACTCCCACAATGGCCACAATTCGCAATGCCTTAAATTATTTGCAATCGACAGCCATAAAAAAAACAGTCAATGGCCGACAATGCGTTTTGTCTGCGCCGCGTTTTCTCACACAGCCGAAAGCCGAAATCGAAGACATTAGAAAAACAAAAAAAACACAGATTGCAATTCCCATTAGAGTAGCAGCAGCAGCCGTGGAGATGCCTTCTCTAATGGCTGCGCACTCAAACTTTAACTTTTTCAAACATTTTCAGCTGCATTGCTGACCCTCTGCCCACCCTCTGCCCGTCCGCTGCCCACCCTCTGCTGCTGCTCAGTTATGCAATTGGTTCCTCATCTTTTGAACTAACATTTGAGCCACATGTTGGACTCCTGCTCGCTGCATGACCTTCGGCCGCTGGCTAATGATTATACAGTTGGAGCCAAGCAAAGCGACGTAAAATGTGATTAAATTTGTGGCCAAATTGACGCCCACCTACAAAATCAGCCTACAAAACGCAGCTGAGCAGCAGCTGAGTGAAAAATGCACTGCAGTAATAAATTGACCCACTTTCGAATCTGCAGCAACCTGACCCAACTAGTAAAGCAAAGCCCAAAACAAACTCGGCTGCAAATCAACAACAAGCCACAAACAACAACAAACAAGCCACAACAACAAGCCACAACAACAACAACAGCAACAGCAAAAACACTTTAATGCAACAGTTTAGTGTCAGGCGAAACGAAAGACTTAAGAAACGAACGCGAGCCGACGACAGCGCGCACCCTCTCTCGCTAGGCAAGGGTGGGGGGGGGGGAGGGGAGGGGGGTATTAAGGTGCATATGTCCGCACGTGAGCTGATAAACTGTGTGTGTGTGTGTGTGTGTGTGTGTGTGTGTGTGTGTGTGTGTGTGTGTGTGTGTGTACATACACAATCAAAATTAGTCTTTAACTGGTTAATTTGAGTGTCGCGCAGTAGTCAAGCATAATGGGGCGGCGCGGGGCGGGGCGGGGCGGTAGACAGACAGGGGGCGACAGCGGAGAGCGGACTTCGAGTTCGGGCGGTGGCAGCGCTTCGATCACTCCACAAATGCATTTTAACTTCAACTTTAAACTGCAATTGGCTGCCGCAGTCGCCGCCGCTGCATGCGAATTGAGTAATTGGTCGCTGGCAGTTGCAGTTGCAGTTGTTGTTGTTGCAGTTTCAGTTGTTGTTGTTGCAGTTGTTGTTGTTGCAGTAGTAGTCGTCGTTGTTGTTGTTGCAGTTTCTTGCATTTGGCATTGTTTGCGTGCTGGCTATAAACACAACAACAACAATGCAGCGCGAAGTGCATTTTGAAAGGTGCGCAGAGATTTTTGAAATTTTATACTATTAGAAAAACCTGCAGAATATCAAGTATACATATATATATATATATATACCAAAAATACAATATATATATAATAAAAAAATAA
This sequence comes from Drosophila montana, assembly GCF_035044405.1. Classification (NCBI taxonomy): domain Eukaryota; kingdom Metazoa; phylum Arthropoda; class Insecta; order Diptera; family Drosophilidae; genus Drosophila; species Drosophila montana. The sequence goes on from NW_026997446.1 coordinate 162,402, forward strand.
TATATATATTTAAGATCCAATTCCTATTTCCAGAACTTCTTTAAAAAAGTATATCCAATTCCTTATTGTACTCAAAATATATATTTTTTTTTAAATCTAAGAAAAACGCTAGAAAGATCTTTTTGAAATTTTCCATTCGAAATAATACTTTCTTGAAATTTTCCAAAATAAATCCAATATTTTGAAATTTGAAATGTTCTAAAAATGTTAATTTAAGAACAAATTCGCTATTTCAAGAACTTCAAAAAAACAATGCCCGATTCCTAATCGAAACTCGATATATATGATTTCAAAACTTTAGAAAGTCGCCACAAAATAAAACGCGTTGAAATATTCCAATATAAAGAAAATATTTTGAAAATTTCCAACATAAATACAGCTTTAAAATTTTCCAAAAAATGTTCTAAAAATTTATATTTAGTTAAAATAAAATTAGTATGAGAAAAGTTATTTTAAATCAAATGTTCTGACAAAAAGAACAATTTTCAGTTTTAGGCAGATTTTCTAGAATGTTGGAAACGGTTTTTTTGAGAAGAATTATTGTACTAATGTTTAAAACGTTTAAGAATTCTTCTTCTATGCAAATTCAATTTCGTAACGAAATATATTTCTAATATTATTATTAAATTATTAGATTATTGGCTTATTGTGGAATATTTGTGCTTTAGTTTAACGTAAATGGGGAAAAAATTACCTAAACTTTTCGACAGTTTTTGGCTGTGCCTAATTGAATATCTTACGCTCAATTTAAGAAAGATAATGCAAGCTGTTGCCTTATGTTCAACATATGTAAACAATTATAGATTAGCAAAGTTTGCAGGCATCAAAAGTCGATGATTGATTCAATACATATTTAGTTAAATACGCCCATACCCTGTATTTATGCAAGTGAAAGGGGGGTATATAGATATGCATATGAAATGGCATTAAATGTCAGTCCCCTTTTAAATGCGAGCCAAACTTGAGCTTGCCGCCTGTCAGTGCAGGTTTTTGTGTTTATATGGGCATATAGAATGGAATGCAGGGTATCTTCCGGTCTCGAACCGCTTTTTGTTCTGCTTTGGCTAAGCCAATTGGTTTTTAGACTCAAATCGCTCTGCCAATCAACTCCAGTCCAAGTCCAGTCAGGCGGCCAGTTGAATTTCATGCTCTAGATACGATACTAGCATGCAGTTAGTTTTTGAACAAGTGTCTGTCTGTGTGAGTGTGTCTGTGTGTGTGTGTGTGTGTGCCTTGGCAACAGCTACAAATACTTGCTGCATATAAAACTAGATATTTTATTGACTTTCCGATCGATTTGAACGGAATATGTTTGTGTTATTTATTGAATTTTTGTTTCTGAATACATTTCAAATTGTTGCGCGCCCCAAAATGCCAATGCTATAAACAACCGCAGCGACAACAGCAACAAGTAAAAGTACTCTAGTCGGGTGTGACCAACTAGTAGATACCCTGAATCAAGGCGTCGAGCTGCTGTTACAAATATTCCAGCTTGCTTCTATACACACGCAAATCTCTATATATAATAGTGTTTGCCCTGACTGATTGATTGACCGAATGAATGATTGACTGATTGATTGACTGACTGACTGACTGACTGACTGATTGACTGCCTGACTGACTGATTGACTGACTGACATACATACATACATACCAAAAAAAGAACATAAATAACGAAAAATACCAAAAAAAAAACACTACACTGCTAGCAAAGCATGAAAAACTGCAGAGCATATTTGAATTCTTGAGAATCGAGGAGGAGAGCACTTGGTAGAAATTCGTTTTATTTAAATTTGCAGGACAGCGAGAAATAAACTTGGTCTTCCTTTGGTATTAGAAAATAATCATATATACATAAATGCATACATACATGCATGAATACACTTACTCACATACATACACACACACACACACACACATATATAACACTTATCTGGTTTGGTACAATATTGTACACTCAAATATCCTAAAGTCTATATGAGTCGCACTTTTCCACGCCTATAACTCGGTCAAATCTCATCAGATTTTCACGAGGTTTGGCTTTTTCTTCATGGTTTTCCCTCTAGATAAATCTGGCATTCAAGTCTGACTACGTCAATTTTAGTCGAAATTCATGTCCAAATCATACCACTAAGATTCGTATATAGAGAGAGGTCAAAATTTCCCAGCCCCATTACTCGGTCAAATCTCATCAGATTTTCATGAGGTTTGGCTTTTTGTACATAGTTTTCCCTCCAGATTAATCTGGCATTCAAATCTGACTACGTAAATTTTAGTCGAAATTCATGTCCAAATCATACCCCTAGGATTCGTATATAGACATAGGCCGAAATTTCCCACCCCCATAACTCAGCCAAATCTCATCAGATTTTCACGAGGATTGGCTTTTTCTTCATGGTTTTCCCTCTAGATTAATCTGGCATTCAAATCTGGCTACGTAAATTTAAGTCGAAATTCATGTCCAAATCATACCCCTAGGATTCGTATATAGACATAGGCCAAAATTTCCCACCCCCATAACTCAGCCAAATCTCACGATATTTTCACGAGGTTTGTCTTTTCTTCATGGTTTTCCCTTTAGATTAATCTGGCATTCAAGTCTGACTACGTAAATTGTAGTCGAAATTCATGTCGAAATCATACCACTAAGATTCGTATATAGAGAGAGGTCAAAATTACCCAGCCCCATTACTCGGTCAAATCTCATCAGATTTTCATGAGGTTTGGCTTTTTGTACATAGTTTTCCCTCCAGATTAATCTGGCATTCAAATCTGACTACGTACATTTTAGTCGAAATTCATGTCCAAATCATACCCCTAGGATTCGTATACAGACATAGGCCAAAATTTCCCACCCCCATAACTCAGCCAAATCTCGTCAGATTTTTACGAGGTTTGGCTTTTTCTTCATGGGTTTCCCTCTAGATTAATCTGGCATTCAAATCTGGGTACGTAAATTTTAGTCGAAATTCATGTCCAAATCATACCCCTAGGATTCGTATATAGACATAGGCCGAAATTTCCCACCCCCATAACTCAGCCAAATCTCATCAGATTTTCACGAGGTTTGGCTTTTTCTTCATGGGTTTCCCTCTAGATTAATCTGGCATTCAAATCTGGGTACGTAAATTTTAGTCGAAATTCATGTCCAAATCATACCCCTAGGATTCGTATATAGACATAGGCCGAAATTTCCCACCCCAATAACTCAGCCAAATCTCATCAGATTGTCACGAGGTTTGGCTTTTTCTTCATGGTTTTCCCTCTAGATTAATCTGGCATTCAAATCTGACTACGTAAATTTTAGTCGAAATTCATGTCCAAATCATACCCCTAGGATTCGTATATAGACATAGGCCGAAATTTCCCACCCCCATAACTCAGCCAAATCTCATCAGATTTTCACGAGGTTTGGATTTTTCTTCATGGTTTTCCTTCTAGATTAATCTGGCATTCAAATCTGACCACGAAAATTTTAGTCGAAATTCATGTCCAAATCATACCCCTAGGATTCGAATATAGACATAGGCAAAAATTTCCCACCCCCATAACTCAGCCAAATCTCATCAGATTTTCGAGAGGCTTGGCTTTTTCTTCATGGTTTTCCCTCTAGATTAATCTGGCATTCAAATCTGGGTACGTAAATTTTAGTCGAAATTCATGTCGAAATCATACCACTAACATTCGTATATAGAGAGAGGTCAAAATTTCCCAGCCCCATTACTCGGTCAAATCTCATCAGATTTTCATGAGGTTTGGCTTTTTGTACATAGTTTTCCCTCCAGATTAATCTGGCATTCAAATCTGACTACGTACATTTTAGTCGAAATTCATGTCCAAATCATACCCCTAGGATTCGTATACAGACATAGGCCAAAATTTCCCACCCCCATAACTCAGCCAAATCTCGTCAGATTTTTACGAGGTTTGGCTTTTTCTTCATGGTTTTCCCTCTAGATTAATCTGGCATTCAAATCTGGGTACGTAAATTTTAGTCGAAATTCTTGTCCAAATCATACCCCTAGGATTCGTATATAGACATAGGTCAAAATTTCCCAGCCCCATAACTCGGTCAAATCTCATCAGATTTTTACGAGGTTTGGGTTTTTGTACATAGCCATAATTTATAGTCAAAATGCATGTCAAAATCTTACCCCTAAAATTCGTATAGGTCAAAATACATAACCACTAGCTCGGTCAAATCAAATCCCTACATATATACATACCTTAGCCTAAAACCATAATACCCGCTGTTACACATTTCAAATGGTATAACAGCAATAATATCAACAAAAGCAATTTCAATTGTTCGCGCAAGGTGTTAAAAATTTGTTGTATAACCAAGAGTTTGGGGGAACAACTTAAAAATCGATTAACAAGCGCGTAATTATGGACATAATTTGTGTGCACAAGTGTTGCAACAACAACAACAAATAAAATAACAATAACAATCAGCTGATATATGAGCCAAATGAAAGTAAATGCCAACAGATTCAAGCGAACAGCTCAAAATACCAATGACCAAAAAAAAGATGGCCTTGAACTTGAAACTTGGCCAGGAATAATTTAGGAGCTGGCCAAGAGGGAAGGGGTGGAGGGAGGGAGCGCGTGAGAGAGAGAGAGAGAGAGAGAGACACGAGGCTTTCACTTTTGTTCAAGCATTAAAATTCTTGTGAAGGGCTCTTCGCCTCAGCCAAATGCAAGTCGAAATTTTTGTAAGGTGAACCAGTCGCGAGTGTGTGTGTGTGTGTGTGTGTGTGACGGTGCGTGTCAGACAAGGTCAACACCTTTCCTTTTGCCAGGCTAAAGAGAGAGAGAGAGAGAGAGAGAGAGACAGACAAACTCGAGTTAATTGAATAAGTGTAATAAGACAAGACAAGAGATTGCGCATACGCCCCGTTGCACGGCGCATGTTAATTAAAATGCGATATATATTTGAATTAATTATGTAAGCAATTGTCGCAGCAAAATTACAATTTGGAGCCAAACAAAACAGACAATCGGGCAATCAGTCAATTGGCCAATCCATCAAAAAAGTATATATCAATGGACTCCCTTCATTAGATCTGGCTTGGCAGATAGATCGCAACACGTCAGCACGACGGCTGCCAGCTTAATTAATCCAGTTTTTTTATGGAGCGTCTTGTTTAAATTAGTTTGACATTTAAGTTTCGGCCGTTGGCTACTGCCAACTGCGACTGCGACTGCGACTGCGACTGCGACTGCGACTGCTTCGGCTGCTGCTGCTGTTATTCATTTTTTCGTGTGCCTCGCCGTCAGCTGTGGTCATAAATTGTTAATTTCTGCGCTCATCATAAATAGCCTTTTAGTGCCACACACACGAGAAGCCAAAATGTGAAAAGAGCGCAGCGATGCCTTTGGCATTCAAATGAACAGATCTTATGACTAGAGATCAGAGCCGCGTCCAACCAGTTGAGCGGGTGTACGGGCCAGTCCCCAGACCCCAAAAAATCCACAGCCCATTGACGTGTTTTTGTTGATGATGAACTTGATGTCGATTCAACGAACAGTCAACATTTGTTGCTTGTTATTGCTTTTATTTTTGGCCAAATTCAAAAGTTGTTCTTATGTAAATTGCGGCTTTTGCTCGCATTTATATTTAATTATGTTAATTAAACAAGCGTTGAATGCGGCAAATAAGGCTCTAAAAACTGGTCAGCTAACATAGCAACATAATGCGAGTATAGTTGCGTCTATTTGCGGGGTGCTTTTTTTTTAATCGAATACCCCCACAAAAGATTTAATCTCTCAACTCTGTAGGAAGCGACAAATCAGCGAGGCAAATCAAACTCATGTTCCTTGTGCATTTAAGAAATTTATATTTGGTTAAATTAATTAATATCAATATCTCATATTCGACACCTTACCTTAACTTAAAAAGTTCACAATATTCAGCTTGGAGTCAGCCAGTCTTTGCTTTATAATCAAATCAAAAAAAACGTAACGCTCAGTTCAAGCAAAACTGGGATAGATTTCCGCCCTTCCCACCAAATGGATATAAGCTCCCGTATAATATACAATACATTTCTTTAACTATATAAATTTAGATTTTAAAATACCTTAAAAATTAGAAGTGTTTTCTTTAAGTCAAAATGTTTTGATACCCGAAAAACAACAAATATAAATTAATATTTTAATCACAAAAAAAAGAAGAAATATCTGTTGTCGAATTCATGTAATTCTGGCTCTCAAATATTTAAAAAATTCAACATTAATCAATCATGAGAGAAAAAGGCTTCGATAGAGTAAAAAATACTTGTGGTGAGAATTAGCATACTAAACCATTCGAATTGAACTGAGATCGTATTTGTATCTTGCATATAGAAGATTTTCGATTTAAAAGGAACAAGCACAGGCAGTTTTCAATTGAACCGGTTCGAGTCGGTTATACCAATTTATTTTTACTTTTAATCAAACCAGAATTAAACCAGTTGTCAAAAATCCACCGAAGTTGAAATTCAAAATTGTTTATTGGCTAAAAAATAGCAACTTTTTGAGGGTGAACTAGTTCCAAAGTACAAATAACTTTGGCACCAACCATGGCATTAAATCAACCACATTTGGTTGACGCCAATTTTGTGAAGTGAAGTTCAAATTTAGCCCGCATTTTGTGTGTGATAATGTTTATGGCTTGCAATATGTAATTAGAAAACTGAATTGTTTTATTAAAATTCGGATAACCAAGAAGAAGCTCGAGTAAATCACAGTCAGGGCTTAAAAGCAGGTTCGCGAAAAGAACCAAAAGCCAGGGAGTCGCTTCTAATTGAGAACCGAAGCAGCAAGAATTTTATTTGAAGCTTTGCAGCTCTGGAAATTAATCATAAAAGTTCACAATTAAAGTTAAATATTTCCTAGTTTGAGTACTATTTTTGAGTGTTGAACTTAGGAGATTCGCTCTTAAAGAAATGCCTCCCATTTTGAGAACTGAACCAGATAAAGTCAACCTTTGATTTGAGCATAAATCGGCGGACTCTTTCGCCAAGTGTACTTGTACATAAGTCGGCAGCTTCAACTTTATGAATGAGATTTAAAATTTGCGCTTGTTTTTTTTCGTGTGTCTTTTGCTCAACAATGGGTCAAGTTGGCAGCACCGTCTGCAGATTCATTCACCAACCTACCTCAATGTGCCAAGCTTGTTTGGCTCTTTGGGGCCGAAGCCGAAGCCAGCTGGAGCTGCAGATGGGAGGCTGAGTCGAATCCGAATCGGAATCGGAATCCGAGTTGGGACTGCGTATAAAACCAATTTGAGCGGCGGCCGACGAACCAGTTGAGCGCAGACTTTGCCGCAATCGCAGTGCCAATTCGTAGCCCGAGAGATACAAATGCATTTGGCCAAAAGAAGTTCGTTAACGAAGCGCAGCAAGAAATTATAAATAAATTTTCTTACAATTTTACAATTGGGTTTTTTCGTGGCTTTGTTTGCGTTTGTTTGTGTTTGCAAAGTCAAAGCTAAAGTTAAATTTGCCGTTGCCGTCAAGTGTTTTTTGTTTGGCTTGGCTGTGCCTTTTATTCGTGCGACGTGCGCCCCAGCGAACGGTTGTTGCTTTGTCTTTTTGTATCTTTGTATCTTTGTATCTGACGGATACGCGAGACCCGCGCGCGCGCGCTCGACTGTGTGTGTGTGTGTGTGTGTGTGAGCTTTGAGTGTAAACTGCTGTGCGTGTGAAGAAAGAGCAATATTTATAAAATAAAAAAAATGTTGTTGGTGGCGAAATAACGCCAACAGCAGCAAGAGCAGCAAATAGTTTTTCCAGTGCAAAAAAAACCGAAACCGAAACCGAAACCGAAAAGCTTATTACATAAAACGCAATTGTGTTAAATATATATATCACAACAGATCGCACGCTGTTTAAGCCAAATGCAAATGCCTTGAATTTTGGCCAAAGTGCGCACACACAGAGAGAGTGAAAGAGAGAGGGAGAGGGAGAGTCTCAGTTGGATATCAGCTTGTTGTTTGGCCCTCAATGGTAGGTAAAATAAATTGTTCATCATCCTCTTCTGCTCCAGTTGCATCCAGCTCCAGCTTCGGATCGAGCTGCAGCTCTTATACAATGCGTGCTCCACATTTGATGGCCTGTTATGCAATAATTGTCGCGCTTAATGATGTATCGATGCTGCTGCTGCTGCTGCTGCTGCTGGTCTGGTCTGGCCATTAACATATTCAATGCCTAATCGCAAATGGCAGAAGACGAGGCCAACAGCCAACAGCCAACAGCGAGAAAGCATTGGCCTTAATTTGACGACGACCAAATGGGCCTCTGCCTGGTCAGGCACTTGCCAATTGAGCTGCCGGATTGGGCCAAGATTGAGCAGCTGCCAGTCTGGACAGAAATAGAGCTGAGCAAAGCTCGACATGCGCGCAGCTCAGTCAACAAAATGTTTTCCGATTGGATTTTTTCTGATCGGGTTTCAAGTCCAGACTAGAAATGCCATTCCTGGAAATGCTTAAATTGAATTAAATTCTAGACTTAAGCCGCTTAAAACGGGCAGCTTATTAAAAACCAAAATATGAGATTGAATTACTGCAATAAAATGATTTAGCTGAAGAAAAGAAGTAAATAACTGACAAATAGCTTGCAGATTGACAGATATGTATGGGAATTGTGAAGTCTGAAGTTGTTATATGGAAATATATGGGAATTGTGAAGTCTGAAGTTGATATATGGGATATAATGAGGTTAGAACTTTTAAATACCTAGGGAGTATCCAATACCAAAAAGGAATCTATGCAAAGTTGAAGCTTTAAAACTGAGCGACAAGTTTGCATATGGAGATATGCAGACGGACAGTTCTCCAGCTATATAGACTGGGCTGATACTGATTAATATATATTATATATATATCTAAATTTACACATTTCATGCTTATAAATAATATATATAATATATGTCTATATATAACACTCCCAACCAGATTATATTGATTGCAAAATGTGGCATATTTCCAGTTTAATCAGTTTTAGTTTGGGAACATGTGCCTGGAAGGGCTCAAAAGTTGTCTTAAAATAACTGAAAATAATTATGATTATATCTAGCTTTGGTCAGCTTAAAATTGAAATCTATTAAATGCCATTATATGAGTTTCGAGATATTTTATTCATGAATACAAAGTTTGCATCGATTGCTGCAATCGATAAATTTGAAAAGTGCCAGCGACAAAAACTTGTTGTCGTAAATGCTGTGTGTGTGTGTGTGTGTGTTGTGTGTGTGTGTGTGAAAAGACACTTGACTAGCATTGCAGAGCCACCCGCTCAGCTTGGCTGGCAGCACATTCTTGGAAAATCTTGGAAGCCAAGCCGAGCTCGGCTAGCTGAAATGCTCGTGTCGCTCGCATGTGTGTGTGTGTGTGTGTGTGTGTGTGAGTGTGGCTGCGATTGCTTGCACATCATTTGGCCCGCTGGCGTTGCGGGCTTTTACAATGTTGTGTGTGTAATTCATTTGCATTGTTTAACCGTGCACCGTTTTCTTCTTTAGCCGCAATAAAAAGAGAAATAGTAGAAAAAACAAAAAGCACAGCTTGGAGCAAAAACGATTTACATAAAATTTATTGCTGCCACATTACAAAGCAGTTAGTTAGTTAATGTTGCAATTGTTGTTGCTGCTGTTGCTGCTGCTTAATTGTGTGAGAAGTTAGCCAGGCATTTGGCCAGTTGGCCGGCACATCACGTATACGCCACGTGGCGAGCCTTGAACTCGGCTAACATTTGCAAACCGGGATGCCAGCCGGTTCCAAAATCATCTTGGTATGTCGCCAAGCGACAATAAGCAATCGATACTTGTATTAATTACGTTTGGATTTTCATTAATTATTATTTATATAATATTTTATTTGCTGTGGAAAAGAGCAGGGGGAACGGCTGAAGGTAGCCTACGAGCTAATTGGCTGGCAATTGTTTTACTAAACTAAGAGAGAAGTTGCTAAGAAAAAGCAGCTGCTGTTAATCGATATTTATCGATATCGGGAAAAAGGGGCCTTACTTGATATATGCACATTTTTTTTAAATATTTTGTTGGCTGGCTCGAGATCCGGGTTTGTTAAAATAAAAAGTTGAAAACAATTCAATTTAATATTTCGCTTCCAATGAATTTTTTATTTATTTAAATATATCAAGTTAGGGCGCCTCCCTTGAAGAAGCGCACGTATCTTTAACTGAGCCGAAAATGCTTTCAATTACAGGGTATCAAAATTGCGTTAAATGTGCGATCAACTGTTGATCGGGCTGCCTAATCGCCAATGTTGGCCGTTTGCAGTTGGCCGAATTCGCATGAGTTTTAGTTTTTGATTTTGGGTTTGGTTTTGGTTGTATTTCTGTTTTTATTTGATTTGTTTGTTTTTTGTTTGTTGTTTTTAAAGGAGGCAGCAATAATCAAGGCGATCAATCAAAGCACCTTCAATGGGCTGTTACCGTAGCGAATTGTGCAAGGTAATGGTAATCAAATCTAGCTATATATAAAGTCTTATATATAGTATGTGTATGCCTTGTGATGAGCATCTGCCCAGATAACTGAACTTCTGCTCGTTGTATTTGTTGCCCTTGTAACGAATATTCGAATATTTGAAACAGACACAAAAAGCTGGCCAGCCGATATGTTAATGTCGTATTGTCCGCAGACCGCGAGCTTCTCCAGCTGCTGATCGGAGGATTGTTTGGCATCGGTAGCCGAATCGCTTTGTTGTCTTTGTCTTTGCCGAGCTGATGGCATTTAAGTCAATCGATCGATGGATCGTTGAATCGTTGGATCGATTGATGCTTGATGTGGCTGCGTTTAATGGAATCTTAATGAATTATTAGTTTTGTGGCGGCCTTTCAAGCTGACAAGCTCTAAATGTTAACAAAAAAAAAACGCAAATTAATAAAAATTAATAAATAAACAAAAACCAGCGGAAGTGACATTTGTTAAGTCTTCAAAACGTGCCTCTGTTGTTTGACAAAGACAATCTGAATGTAATCCCATGATATCCGCTTGTTAACGAAATGATTTTGTTTATATTTATTTAAGTGCAATTAACTTGTTATTTCTCAACAACTTATTGACCAAGGTTGAAGTTAACCCTGCTCTTTGCTTGTTTAACAACTTTGTTTTGGCGAATTTCTTTATTTGAAATTGAAATTTGCACATTTAATTTTGATTAATGATTTCATTAGGAAACTGAAACCAAAAATTTTTATGATATATTTTCGTTTCGGTTTTAATTTAATATTAATTGCGTGTGTCAACTGTGAAACAAATCTAACAATCAGTTAATTTTGTCACGCCAACAGAAAGATGCTCGCGGCGGTTTCCAATTGCCAATATTCATTTTATTTATTTGTTCAAGATCTCGCATATATTTTTGTTTTTTTTTAATTTATGTTTTATTAGCGCGCTTTGGTGTAGCTGTTTCATTTTAAATATACTTTTTACTGTCATCTAGTCTGAGTTCGACTTGGAGCAGGTTTTTGTTTTTTTTTTTACTCTTGTTTTTGGGCGAGCGATCAACTTTTGTATACCCTGAAGCCATTGAAAATGCGTAAAGAGGGTATCATGTTTTTCGGCAGGTGTGTGTAATAGGAAGAAGAAAGCATAAAGTACATATACAATCTTGATCCTTAGCTGAGTCGATCCAGCTGTGTCCTGTCCATCTATCTGTCTCTATTTGTCGCTCTAGACTTGAGATTTCAAATATAGTAGTATACATACTTTTTTCGATAATTTCTCACATTATCATAATATCTATAAGACTTGATTTTGAGAACTGGTTCATTAGGCATAACTTGAAAATTATAAGAGCTGGATAAATCAAACTTGGCATGTATTTTATGACAAATATCTTATGCCAAAATGTATACATATATCTTCAGGAAACCTTCCCCATTTTCCACAAACTAGATCAAAGTTGTTTATATTAAAAGATAAAGCCTTCTGCTTTTGCATATACACACAGTTCAATGCCATATTAAAGCCCTGAGGATTTCATAAAGATCGGGCTATAAACAACAAAGTTAATGAAGAATACATTGATCAGACAAAGCGAAGGGGTCCGGGGAAGAAGAAGCATAAGGTATATGTGTGTGTGAGTGTGTGTATCTATAGAAAGATATTCGAATGTTTGCACTGTCTGGGTATAGGGTATCTGCTAGTCTGGCTTGCCCGACTAGAGCACTGTTGATTGTTTCCTTTATTTTTTTTGCGCGCGATTAACTTTTTTCTTTTTCTCATTTAACTGATTTGCTGCCCGGTTTGCCTGTGTGTGTGTGCGTGTGTGTGTGCGTGTGTGTGTGTTTTCGATATTGATTTTTCGTATTAAGCGCATTTCTGCGTACCGTTTTTTCAAGGCCAATAATCGAGGGGTGGGGGACAGGGGGACAGGGGGACAGTCAGTCGGGCTGGTCAAGCTGGTCCAGCTAACAAGTTTTCTTGCTGTTGATCAATTAAATGAAATTTCAGCTGTTGTTGTTGTTGTTGTTGTTGTCGCTTTAATAGCGTTGAAATATGTGTGCAAAAGTCCAAGTGTCAACTGCGTCGCCAGCTGCAGCTCCGGCCGCGGCGCAGCCCCATCTTTGGCCTAATCAATTGAGCTGGGGAGGAGGGGGAGTCTTGGAGTGAGATGATTAAGCCATGTTTGCACTTATGTAAGTGCTGTACGATAACGGGCGGCGGCCATAAGTCGTCTCAAGTGTCGTCATCTGGCGTTTCAACATTTTTCTTTCATTTCTCTCTTTTATTTTTACCTGTGTATTGTTGCCGGCGCGCAGTTCCGCCAATTAGCGACGCTTCCGCTGCCGTCGTCCGGCAGACCAAAAATTTCTCAGCTCTGGCTTTTCCTCTTAGCTTTTCTTATGTTGTTGTTGTCGCCAGAGCCTAACGGCATGCCATTTTCTTTTGATGAACAACGAAAATTGTGGGACTGTAGCTGTTGCTGCTGTTGCTGCTGTTGCTGCAGTTGTGTTACGACAAATTAAATAATTTGCAATTTGCATAAATTATAGGGCCAGCCAAAAAAAAAAAGCCATCAAACATTGCGCCCTCGGTTACGCGTCAAAAGCTTACAAATTAGTGCGATATTTCGCAAATCGACGCCAACAAACTTCCGAACTACCAAAAAAAACAAAAACAAAATACAAAATACAAACAACAATATCGAAAACAAACTTTCCAAAAATGTCGCGCATGCGCTCGGAATGCAAAAAAAAAACAAACACACACACAGAAAGAAATAAACAAGGCCTTGCAGACAAATACACACACAGATACAACAAATGGCCAAGTGTGGCTCAGCTTGAGGTTTTTTTTGGGATTTTTTTACTCGTATATTATGTAAGTTGAGAACCGCGCTCGCCAAACAGCCAACCAGCCAACCAGCCAAGCAAATTGATGGCCCAGTCATGGCTGGGTCTCCCCCCACCCCCCCCCCCCCCCCCCCCCCCTCCACAAAGACCACAGAGTTAGACTCGGCTGCAGGTATTTTTTTCCAAGCGCTTCTCACGCTTGTCAGAAAATGTCAAAAGTGACGCCGCTGCACATTAAAGACAAGCGAACTACAACTAGAGAAAAGCTAGAGGCACCGAAGCCTGAATGCTCTTTCAATGGAATTTGGAGAAGAACAACAAAATAGTCTAAGGTTATCTTCAACTCTAGTGGGAAGAAGAAAGCGACACGTTTATAAATATAGATAGACAAACGGAGTAGGTTATATATTTCTATACTTAATATAGCTTTTATGGTCTCTTAGATCAACCCATTTATAAATACAGATACAGATATATATATATATTATTATATACGTATATTTCTAACTTTATATAGCTTTTATAGTCCATAGGTCGACCCTTTTATAAATACAGATAGACAAACGGAGTTGGTTTTATATTTCTATACTTTATATAGCTTTAATTCATCCTTAGATCAACTCTTTTATAAATATAGATAGACGTATAGACAGACGGATTTATATATCTTTCTATACTTAATATAGCTTTTAAAGTCTCTCAGATCGAGCCTTTTATAAATACAGATAGACGAATAGACAGAAAATAAGGCTATATATTTATATACCTTATAACGTAGGAAATGCTTTGCCTATTACCTCCATTAGCCCTAAGCCCCTTTATCCTTTACACTCCACCCCCTGCCTCCTGTGTCCATTCTATAGCTCCATCATGTGCTATATGCCTGTTTTTTCAGTTACAAGTCGCATTTTATATTCATGCAGCTCTTTCGAATACTCTACCTTTAATAAGACGCGCAATTTTTTGCTGAAATTTCGACGCACGCTTAAAAGCTTTGCCTCTGACAATAGTTGCAACAGGCAGAGGGGGGGGCATAATTGGGCGGGTGGAAGATGGGGGTATGGGGGGGGGGGCAGGCGCCATGGTCAACGAAAAGGTGAAAGACAAGCTGCAAATGGACGGACACAGTGGCTCTGTGCTGTGTCATCTTGGAGGCGCCTCTTTGTTGTCAGCTGCCTGAAAATGAGTTTTTGGTTGCCGCAGCTGCTGCCCCCGCGCCCCTCCCTTGCCTGGCTGGGATAGTTCGGCTCGTCTGCCTGGCTGTGGTTGACCTTTAACGTCGCCTTCACTTGAGCGAGCGGCAGCTAAAGACAAATCTGCATATTCATTCATTTTGTGGCAGACAAAAGTTGGCTCTGGAACCTCGACTGGAGCTGGGATTGTGGCTGTTCCCGGTACCTTAAAATTAGTTGGAAATGCGAGGGAGGCGAGCGAAACAATTTACGATTATTTGTCTGCCGCCAGACTTAAGACGATGTTAATCGTTGTGTTGTCCACGGCAGCCGGCAGCCATAAATTTCAAGAAAATGTCAAGGATTTGCCCAGAAGAGAAAGAGAGGCTGCTGCCCGCACAATAAAATGCAATCAGCGATCCGCTAATCGCTCAACCGGGTCGCTGCGACTTGGAGGCCGCGTTGACACGTTAATTGGAGTTAGCCCAAAAAAAAAATCGTGAGCAAGGTCGCCTTTTAAAATGGTTTCTTTCTTTTACGCGCCGGCTGTCAGTCACATTAAAGAGTCAAATAAATAAAATCGAAAAAAAATAAATCAATTTGCATAAATAAATTCTATTGCTGATTGGATCTGCCATTGAATTATTGTTTTTTAATGGCATTTCGAGCGTTTGGCTTGTTTTGTTTAATTCTTTTTTTTTTGCTTCTTCCTGCTCTTTGCTGGCGCTGTGTTAATTTGACAGTCGCTGTCAAATGATTGATGCGAAGTTATGCGTATGAAATGGCTTTGGATGTGCCTTGCCTTAGAACTGCGCACAGAAACTGGGTCAAGACAGCGGCTAGATAGAGAGAGATATAGAGATATAGAAGAACAAGATAATCATAATATATATCCTGATCTGACGTCAGTCGCAAAGTGCGAGTGGGTTTAAAATTTGATTAGCTTCAATCTGCCGGCATCCGGCGCATGACTCAGGCCCGAAGCTCGCGCGGCTTCGACTCGCCTCGCCTCTGTAAATGAAGAGATCCACATATGGAGGCTGCGGCTGATGATTTTGTAATTTAAGTTAATGAATCGCTGTGTTTGGCGTCAATTAAATGTCGTTTCCACTTGAATTTTGTTTAATTTTTTTCTCGCTTTTTTCTTTTTCGTTTTAGCCATGTGCCTGCTGCCATAAAAAAAAGCCGCGCTTCCTAATTGAAAAGCTGCCAGCTAAATGGACGCGTAGCACGCGGCAAACTCTGTGCGTGTGTGTCTGAGAGAGAGAGAGACAGAGAGAAGGAGAGCGAGAGAGAAAGCCAGACGCAGTGCAGTTTTTGGACATCAGCGCGTGTTGGCAAGAAAGCAGCCAAAACAAACGAGCTAACAAAAATCTCTGGCCAAAATGTGCAGCTCCACAAAAATGGTTTACAGTTATAGAATTTTATGGCTTTCCGGCGTTTTTCTAGGTGAGTTGCTGCGGCCCCAATAACAATAACAAGAGAGAGACAGCAGAATTGAATGCCAAGTGCGTCGATTAGACGATAACTTTGTGGCCGAATCGATGGCACGCGTGAGCCACATAATAAGTATTCAAATAAGTGTAAGAAAACGAAAGAAGGAGTTTATTGAATACCGAACATTGAATACCCTTACAGACAAATGGCTAAAGGAGTTTTAGATGTGTGTCGATAAGATTTCAAGATAATTCGAAAAACAGATAAACTTTCCGTCTTAGTAGTTTTTGCTATTAAATAAGATTTTTCTAATATTTGGGAAGTAAAGGGAATGCTTCATAATAATAAAAAGAAATAAATAAATAATTATAAATGCCGAGCTTGGTCAAAATATCCTAAAAAACGAAGAAGCTTTTTATCGATTGTTCCTATTTCCGATTTCCTATGCCAGATATAATGATATAATAATCCAAGTCACATATATCAGGAAAAAGTTATAATACTCTTCGGTATGTCTTTAAAAAGAAGTTAAAACTTCACTTTTAGTAGATAGGTAACTACTGAAGCTAAAATCCAATTGAATTCTTAGCCTTAAGCTTTGACCTATTTCCACACAACAAGTTGGCGTTAGTAGGAATATGTATACCCTTTAATGAGATCTATGGACTTACATTTTATTATACCATGAACCCATTGAAAATGGGTAAAAAGGGTATTATGTATTTGTGCAAATGTATGTAACAGACAGAAAGAAGCATATATATATTCTTGATCAACAGCCGAGTCGATTTCCGTCTGTCCGTCTGTCTGTCCGTATGTATGAACGCAAGGATCTCAGTACCTATAAGAGCTAGAGACTTGAAATTATAGCTGTAGGTCTTCCTAGTGCCAGCGCAGATCGAGTTTGTTTCCGATAGTCGATAAGAAATCGATATCGAAATCCTGTTTTTTGAGCAAATTGGGTAAATAATATGAGCTAGAGTCATCAAACTTGACATGTAGCTTCTAGAATAGTATATATATATCAAGTATCTTTCATTTTGTACCTATCGCCTGTTGGAAGAAGAGGGTTTAGGGTATCCCCTAGTCGGGAGCTCTCGACTCTCTTACTAGTTATTATTATTATTAATTATTATTGAATGGCAGCTCCGCTATTGCTGGCCGCCACCGATGCTCAGGAGCCAGCCAGTCCAGTATTTCAGAACCACAAGACGAAGGAATGGACGAATTTAGATAATATAACATTCTCATTCGATTGTAAGCGGCGTTCGGTGGGCTTCTATGCGGACATGGAGTACAATTGTCAGGTGAGTGCAGCACTTGTGCGAGAAAGAGAAAGAACGAGAGATTGGAGCTTGAAAGCTTTTACCAACCCCGCCTAAAAGTATGCAACACAAAGAAAGAAGCCCCGATGGAATACAACCTACTATGAGAAAGCTATAAGATCAAATACGGAATATAGAAATTAATGATTTCTTGATTTCAGATATTTCACATGTGCGACGAGGAGGGCAATCGAATACCGCATTTGTGCGCCAATGAGACGAGCTTTAATCAGGAGTACAGAATATGTGATTGGGACTACAATTTCAACTGCACAGAATCGCCGGTGCGTTAAAGTTCAATCAAACCTAATCAGAATATAGATATTTATTCTAAAATCTTTTGATCGTTTTTGTAGAAATGGTTCTATCTGAACGAGCTGACGTATGCAACGGATCCGCCAGACGAAGACGACGAGGACTATTGAGTGCAAATCAATTAATATTTATTGTCTTTGAGCAGCGACAAACAACTAATTAAATTAAATGGAGCAAGAGGACGATTCGAAGAGGAATGAAGAGAGAGAGAGAGAGAGGAACACGGTCCGTGTTAATTAACTAATTTAAGAGATTTGTTGACGATTTTGTTGAGTTTCCTTTTGTACAATTGAATGTAGTCTAATTTCGAGAATCGACGCCGATGTCGCCGTGTCGTGTATGTAAATAATGTAAATAGAAGGCCGCCACAAACTAACAGCATTCCCGAGCCGAGGCCGCGGTAATTTACAAATAATTTTCTTGTTTGTAAGCAAATGGATAGAAAACACAAAACAAAAACAAAATCGAAATTAAGCTGCGCCCATGAAATGTTCGTTCCGAATCCGCAATTGCGCTTGATGTGACAAAATGTTTTGAACCTATTAAACAAAATATCGAAATAACATTAGATTGTATTTTTTTGTGGGAATGGGAGTCACCGACGAGGCGACAACCCGGATGAGTCAAGTTCAATGACGAAACAAAAAGGGTATCGAGCGAAAAACTGCCCAGAGTAGAAAAACAGGGCAGGTGACAGTGCGTGAAATTGCAGCTGGCCGGGTTAACATTTGATAAAATGGCAATGGGCCGAGTTTCACACAGTTAGTACAAAAGCTAAGCTACAACTGGCCACAACCAACCAATTATCTAGGCGGGTTTTATTTAATAGTGATAATATCTTAAACAATATATATATACGATGGCCCACAAATCCTGTTGCCTGCTGCTGCTGCTTAGCTGCCTCTTTGTGGTAAGTTTAATAAAACCGAGCTTGACTTTATTTAAAACTAAACTTTAGCTGACTTTACAGATGGCTGCCGCTCAGTATTACACGCAATACAATCCATATAACACGCCCAGTCCCACATTTTCCAGCCTGAATGGTTATTATTATTCGACAACATCTCCCTACTACTATCCCACGGCCAGTACTTATTTGAATGATGTCCGGATACGCATTTGGCCCTATGTCATTGGACAGTATCTGTATCCGACTTACTACAACAACAACAACTACAATCCATATGCCTCGCTGAGCACACCCAACTGGCAGAGCTACTATTCGAGTGTCTATCAAAATAACTGGGGTAAAAAATAGTTTCTTAACTTATCAAATAGTTTTAAGTTGTTCAATAAAAGTTAAATAGATTTATGTTAACGAGCTTTTTAACTGTGATTTGGGCTGATTTTAGTAGGTAGCAGCAATTTATTGAGGTATAAAGGAGTGTGCTCTATTGGGGAGTCCAACTAGGAGATATCCTGTATCCAGTGATAAGCTGCCTTTACAAACATTCCAGCTTCCTTCTATATAAATATATATAAGCACACAGATCATGCATGGGCTATGCATCTCACCCTTGCCCCAAACAATGCATTACATACACAATAGATGATTGCGTTCGGAGCTTAAAGTCCGATCATTAACACATTTTCAGGGAATAAATATGGGGTTCAATAGTGTGAGTATAACAAAGCGCATGGCTTTATCTTTAGTAATTTGCTATTTTTGCAATGCCGAGAGGAATAATTCATCAAAAAATTATATATATTCTTAATATGTATATCAAGTTTGGCTTATCTGGTTTTTAGAAGCCTTGATGCATCGGCTGTGCTTCTCTCCTTTGCCTCACACAAAACACGGCAAATGCATTAAATGAATTCCTACGGAGCTTATAGTACGATCATTAAAAAATTTTCAGGGAATAATTATAGAGTTTACAAGTGTGTATATACCAAGGCGCATGGCTTTAGCCTGAACAATTTTTATTCCTTTTCAATTCTGAGAGGAATATTTAATAGAGTAGGATTAGAGGAAATTCAAAATTTGATGCAAACTCTTGCATTTTCATCAAATTTTGTCAAATTTTAGAATTTTATCTTTCCCAAATTGGACAGTATTTGGCCGAGCTATGCCACAAAATCATTGAAAAGATTTCACAGGCATGACCGCACCCATTTTTTGTCAAATATTTTAATGTAGCCCCCCGATTTGTTATTCGATTGATTGCCAATCGATACTAGGGACTCGTATGAATTGATAAAGGTATAACATTTCAAAATCAATCATGTTTAAAATGTCTCAAAATCCATTTTTATCAGTGTAATAATGAAATTTTCTGGGTATGGAATATATACTATAACAAAGATTAAAGCTCTTGCTTTTGTAAATTTCTGATCAAGAATATGTGATCGGAAGTGCTTGTCCGTTATATGAATTTTGAATAATTTCGAAAATATATGTGTTATGTTATTTTCTAACAATGTAAGTTGAATGCCAAAGGCAAATCAGAAACTTTCCGGTCATTTTGGTGCACACTGTTACACGGTTAGAACATTTAAATGTAAATGTTATAATCTAATGATGTCATTTTGATAACCAGCCAGCTTAGAGTCATGTCATAGGCGTGAAGACCGTTAGGAAATACGAGTGAAAAAAGGTAATTTTGACGGCTTTTGACACATTTCGAGCAGCCGCACCAAGTCCCCGGCTTGGGCGCACAGACGATGTCGTTGACATCGCGACTTGGGCACACCGCTGGCCATGACATTAGGTCTGGCTGTGCGTTGCGATTGCCACATGTGCCTAACGGATTTCACACACTGCTGCCAAGTTGCCAGTTACCAGTTGGGTTGCATTATGTAAGGGGCAGAAAATGGCCAAGACAAATATTTGGGCAACGCGACGAGCAATGAACTTGACATCCAAGTACAGCTGCATTTCGAGGTAATCATCAGCCAGCAGTTGATTGACTTTTGACCCACATTTGTCGATGCCTTTTGGAAAGGTATAGCTACTAAGCCAAGTTCTAGATAACTGTAACTGTTTTTATGAATGGGCATCAATGGGAATTATGTTTCGGGAATAAAAGAAAAACCGATATGCTCTAGTATAAATATGCTTATCAATACGCACTTTTATCATGCAAAGCAGTTGGTGGGAGAAAAGATCTTTGAAACCAACTGAATGGGCTGCTCAATGGGAGGTAAATAGAGAGAGAGGGGGGAGAGAGAGAGGGAGGGAGAGAGAGGGAGGGAGAGCGAGTGAGGGAGAGAGAGGGAGCCAGTTGGCTTGGAGAAGAAATGGGTCAAAACAAGCAGAAAAGAGCGGGTAAAAGGCAGCCGGCAAATATGATTGGGTTACACACACAAAACAAGAAATGCGCAAGAGAAACAGAAATGCAAAGTCGAACTTTTGATGCTCTTTTTTGTGGTTATTTAAAGTCGATGGCCTTAGAAGCTTGCACTCTCTCTCCCTTTAGTTATTATATTATTATTTTTTGTTTAATAATGAATCACGTAAATAAATAAATAAATAATTTGTGATTATTTGAATGCCGTATTCGATAGCCCGGACTAGGTAAAATAAATAAACTAGGAATATATAATTTGCATATATGTCAAAGTGCATTCGAATTTATCAAGATATATATAAAAGGGCATATCGTATAGGAATAGACGATTGGAATACTAAGAAACCCAAACCAAGTTTTGCAAATCTCAAGGGTATTTGAAGCTCGGTTCATTTTTGTAATATTTAAATTTCGTTTAAAGCATGTTCCACATGACATTCTATAGATCTTATTGTCATCATGGACAAAAGCAGATACATAGTTATTATGCCCCATATTCTGTTGGTGCCACACATGTTGCAATGTAAATACATGAAACGTGAGAGCAACGTTTACTCGAGCAGCAGGGCAATGGGTTGAGAGTCGTGTTGGATTTTTGGCTTGGGTGGCTTGGCTTGGCTTTGGCGCTGGGTGGGTCAAAACACGTCGATCCCCGATGTTGTGACGATGTTGTGACGTCAGCAGCAGCAGCGAGTTTTTGTCACGTTCGCAAAACAGTTTTTTTGTGCTCTGGGCCATGGCACGACTATTCGTAATAGAGTCAACAAGAGCTGAGGAGCTGGAGACGGCATTGAGTCGGCATTTTTGGTGCGAGTCTCTGTCTGCCGCCGTTTATGGGAAAATTGTGAAGAAAGTGTTGAAAACGAAATTGTGACTGAGAGAGAGAGGAGAGAAAGAGAGAGAGAGAGTTAAAGCAGAAGCGCTGGCCACAGCCGAGACTGGTCTGTCGAGAGCAAATTTGCGCTTGGTCCAACTCCAGCTCCAAGTCCAAGTCCAAGTGCAGACTTTACCTGCTGGCTGAGACCGCGACCAGGTGGCAGTCAACGGGCACATCTCAAGCGCTGCAGTCGCGTCAAGAAAAAATTCAATACGACTTGAAATCGCATCTGCTTGGCTTCTTGGGTTTAAGCCAGAGTCAAGTCTTAACAATTTGCGTGTGTGCTGTGTTTGAGTTTCTGTTGCGTGAAAGTCGTTGAAGCATTCAAGCCGTTGCAGTTAGTTAATTCGCAGCCGGAGTTCAATGAAATAATTAAGGATACGTACAAAATATATATAACAACAGCAAATTATTCAGAGAAATTGCCAGGCAGCTGCTACCCGAATCCGATCATCATGCTGGTAAGTAAACAAGATTCGAGATCTGAGGCTATTCTCATGCCTGGCACGCGCTCCGCCGTGGCCGCCTCACCTCAATTCTCAATTCCTGACAAAAGGGCCAACAATGTTGACAAAATGCGTCCGCAATTCTGGCCCATGTTTACAATAATCTTTTCTTTGTTGATTTTGGGCTGTGTTAACTTTCTATTGCCGGCCAGCTCTAGGCAACTCAAAGTGCTCCATTATTAAACGCTTTTTCGCTCGTTTGTGTGTCATGAACTGTGACTTTAACTGCCGCATTACATACATCCATTATTGCCATTAGATAATGCGACACTTGTAAATTGTAATTACATTTATGTATGTATCTGCCGTTGTCGCGTTGCCACGCGCCTTCGTTGCATCAGCTGCTAACGTTGTCAAAGCTGGTTTTATTATTAATTTTATTGTTATTGTCAATGTTTTATGATCACTTGAGTTAGAGGGGATTTTTATATAATTTTATGTGACCGCTTTTTGGGCGTGTGGCCGTCATAAATTCATAAGACTTCAGCTAATGCTGCTTAGTTTATAAGCCCACGCAAATATTCTAAGGCACATAAACCAAAAAAAAAGAAAGAAAATTTAATGAACCCCATAAAAGGGGAAATTCGTGAAATTAAACAGCCTTGCCCACAAAAGTACACATACATATATAACATATTCGCACCCACAAAAAGTGTAATCAGTTTAATTTGTATTATTAAGACTTCATTAGGTTAATTATACCCTGAACCCATTGAAAATGGGTAAAAAGGGTATAATGTATTTGTGCAAATGTATGTAACAGGCAGAAGGAAGCATCTCCGACCCCATAAAGTATATACATTCTTGATCAGCATCAACAGCCGAGTCGATTTCCGTCTGTCCGTCCGTCCGTAGGTCCTCCTAGTCCATGCGCAGATCGAGTATGTTTCCGATATTCGATAACTTGCCCCGTTTCCAAGTAATCGATAAAAATCGATATCGACATCCTGTTTTTTGATCAATTTTGGTAAATAATAAGAGCTAAAATCACCAAACTTGTCATGTAGCTTCTAGATTAGTATATATATATCAAGTATCTTTCATTTTATCGCCTATCGCCTGTTGGAAGAAGAGGGTTCAGGGTATCCCCTAGTCGGGAGCGCCCGACTAGAACCTCTTACTTGTTTTTTTTTGTTGTGTTTATTGTGTCACAGAACTGACAGTGATTCATGGAAATTTTAAATGTGCCCATGGCAAAATATATATATATTCATTATAATTAACTTTAGACTTTTCCCATAGTTAGGCAAATTGCTGGCCGCATTAAATGTAAATAGAACAATCGAGTGTTACACAAGATATTGCGAGGGCTTCTTGCAACAATTGAAAGGTTTCAATATTCAACACTTTCCATTTTAACAAGCCAATTTGAGTCATCATCGCACTCGAGAGTGCTAAAATTTTGGCTAAATGTAAAATAATTTCAGCAAAAAAATTGTTTAACACCAATTCAACGAGATGCTTCTGGCGAAATTTTCTGGCTGGCTGGCTAAATACGTATTTATATACAATAAGTTTTTTTTATTATACAAAATAAGCAAGTCAAAAAAAAAATTTCACCCGGTCTCCTGTGATGTTTATTGGTGAATTTTAATGCGGTTACATCGAACCGAGAAGCGATGTAAATTAAAATATGCTGCAGCGATAAATTTGTGTGCAGTCTAAAAAAAAGACACAAAGTGAAACTAAGCTGGAAAAACTACCTTTGGTCCGTCCAAATATATTTATGTAAATAAAGTTTTATTTGATTTGATGCGCCTTTTCCGTATTGTTTATCGCTCGTGTTTATATATTTAAATAGAAGCGCAAATTGAATACCAATTTCTACGTCTCTTGCATCATAGTAAAAGCCTTTCTTCGGATTTTCTTTTTGTCTAAACAAGCTGCGACTGCAGTTATCTAAATATATGTGGGATTAGCTTATGTTAAATCAAGGCTACCTGGCGGATTTCGCTTTACAGTTACAACTTGAAATTCATCTCCAAGAATTTGGCCGACAAAACTTGACCACGAAAAGAAACAAAAGATTTAATAACAACAGCAGCGAAAATAAACAACAAGTGGAAACGCTTTAAATAAATCTTATTGTATAACACAAAGAGGTTACAAATTATGTCAAGTCAACGGATTCCACTTGACGTGCGAATTCTTTGCGGGGCCAAAACTAATTAAACTGTCTCGGAATCAGTTTTGATTAATTCTTTTGGCTGAGCCATTTGTTTGGATGGAATGAAGCCAACCGTTAGTTCCACATAATTTGCGCAGAACTTTTGTGATGGTAAACGGAACAATTTTTGGCCACGCTCCAGGGAATTTTTTGGGGCCAGCACAATTAGAAATCTCCAACAGATTTTCTATTTATGTGCAGGCAGCTTGCCAATAGCAATATAATTGGTTCTGAAAAGCTAAAAAGGGAAAGCCTCTATGCTTTCAGTTCTTGGGAAATATGTGGGAAATGCAGCCTGAACAACTAATTAGGCGGGCCCCGAAGGGCTATTTAAATATCTCTTAAGTTGTAATAGAAACTTTGGAAATATATAATGATAATTGTTCAGTTCTTATCTGATTACCTAATGCTGCTGCTGGTCGAATTTCACTTTTATGGCGCTGATCAAAACTTTGTGCAACACACCCAAAAACTGAAACAATAATACGAAATTTTTTGAGATTTATGTGGAATTTTTTTCCCTTTTGCCAATTTGCATAGTGCAAATATTAACATACAAATTGCTGCCCACAATTTGGGCAGCAAAAAAAAAAAAACAGCAGCAACAACAATTTAAAAACCACCTATTACTACGAATGTGTTGACACAAATTTGGAAAAAATAACAAACTAAGTTGCTTGACCGCAAGCGCATTACATAAAAGGCGCAAGACTTGCGTCAAAATGGAAATTGCTGCAAGCACAAAATATGGGTCATAAAATATTTTATGTCGTTGGGTTTTCGTAAGTGCATTCTGGAAAGCATTTCACAGCCCAAAACACCTGTTACAGTGCACAGAGTTTGCTCTGTTACAAGTTACTTGAGAGCAGGTTCGCTGCCTAAGTCTTTTGTTTACGCAATTTCCGTATGGCGAATGCGTGTATGATGAAATGCGTTTTAAGCGCCTTTTCATGCAGCCACACAACACACACACACACACACTCACACACACACTCTTAACAATTTCTCTAATACGCTTTGTACTTTCAGTTTCTCACAAAGAGTTCAAGTGCGCGGCGCTCATTGCTGGCTTTGCTGTTGGCTTTGTGCTGTTTGAGCTGCGCGCTGGGCGCCAAAATAAGCAAGAAGGTCGAAAAGCCGCCGTCTAATGGCAATGCAGACAAAGCCGAGCCAGCAGCGGCAGCCGAAGGCAACGATGAGAAGAAAGAAGATGAGGAAGCTGACGATGACGATGACGATAACGATGGGGAGGATGATGATGATGATGATGAGGAGGCCGAGGCGGAGACGGAGGCGGAGAAGCAGTCAACAGCAGATAAGGAAGCTGCAGTAGCTGCCACCACAACCGGCAACAAGAACGAACTGAAGCCAGCTGTTGATCCCACAGATCTCAGCGTTTGGGGCATGGTGCGAACACTTTGGAGCTGGCTGCGCAGCGATCTCAGTGAAAGTCTCTTTGGCGATGATGACGATGACGATAAAAAGCCAGCTGCCGTGGGTGGTGAGTAATATGCGACTGCAACTGATCCATATTTCCCAGCAATTAGCGTGGCGTTGATTGCATTTACGCAATCGGCCGGCCCTTTCAATCATCGATGATTGCGCCTGATTAGCGTCTGATTCTCTAATCAACTTTGATTTCCACTCACTTTCGTTTTCAATGAACGATCAACGCGAAGTCAACTGAAGCGAAGCAACAGAAAAATAAAATAAAAAACAAACAAGACAAACAACAAAGATGCCTAAAAGGTGTTAACGCTCGGCACACAGACATAATTTTTATTTTTTTTTCTGTGACTTCGCTTCAGTTGACTTCGCGTTGATCTACGAGTCCGGCTTGGCCGGGTTTCTCATAGCACAACACTCTGTTGTAATTTCACTTTCGGCACTTTTTTCTAGACTCGCGCGAATTATTATATTTTGAAAAAAAAAAAAGCGCACACGCATCTTTAAATGCTGGGAAAATATTTATTATTAGTTTTGAGTTTCGGGCGCCTATTTTTATGGACTTTCGCATTGCTAAGCGTTCAGCTCTGTTTGTTGATGAAATTATCGCTATAAGCGGATAAAAAAAAAAGCAAGATTAATTTGGCTGCGATGCCAATTCAATAAACATTTTTGAGGTTTTTAGGCTTTTCGGCACTTGAAAAACCAAAGAGTTGGTAGCCGAAGCTCAGTTTTCCTCAATTATGCATTGCAAAAACAAAAGACTTAGGCAACGAACTTCATGGCAATGCAGATTCTTTCAACTTTTCTGGATTCTTTCCTTACAGAGGGCCGCACCTTTGGCAAGATTCGTCGTCTGCAAATGGCTTTGGTTCCCATCATCTTTAAGTTTGGCGTACTCTCCGCCATGGTCGCGTTTTTGGTGGCCATTGGCATGAAGTCCCTGTTCCTGCTTAAGGTTTTGGTCGTAATGAACGCCCTTGCTATTCTGGGCAAATTCCTAACACTGAAGACTAGCCTGTTCGGGCAGTATGAGCACTCGACGCCCAGCTTTAGCTATCCCGGCTGGAATCCACATGCCAAGGAGTCGTGGGGTCCGACAGGCCTGAGTGGATCCCCATCAGGACCGCATCATCCCAGCAAGGAGATTCATTTACACATACACGGCAACGCGCAGACCCAGGCACAGTTGGCCGGCCAAAGCTACAACTATGAGACGCAGGGCGGCTGGGCCAGCCGCAGCGATCCCTACGGTGCCTACCAGCCCACCGGACAGTATAAGGATCAGCACACGGCTGAGGTGCCCAACAATACGGATCCGATGTCGCTGCTGCCCACAAAGTATCCGGCGCGCAGCCTCCTGATTCGCTGAGCGGCTCTGACCTTCGGCCAACGACCACCGTGTAAAATTTTAGTCAGCGACTTTTCGGGTGCGCAGCTTTACATAAATTACTTTTAGAGGAACTAGTTAAAAAGTACGAGAGAATTAAATTAGCTTGCTGTAACTAGGCTTAAGACGATTACTGATAAATTATTTAAATTATTTATTATAAATGTAAAATTAATAATAAAAAAAAAGTAGACAAAAAGAAGGCTGTTTCGGGTAGCTGAAATAATTAGCAACATTGCCTGACAGCTGCTGCGTTTGTGATTGATGTGTGAAGAAAGTCGGCTCCCAGTTCGGGCGCCTGTGATTAATTGGGAATTTGACATGCTGCCACCGCTGCGATTTCATTTTGGGACCTGGCTCAACAATGGGCGTGCGCTGCCTTCACGTTTTGCTGCCTAATCATCGACATTATCGCCAACATTGAAATGGAAGTCAAAGTCATGGCACTGCATGTGTGTACACATTCGTGTTATTGTTTCTACGGTAGCCTCAGGTACGCCAAAAAGCCAACATGTGCGAACAAAAAAAACATTTCAATTTTGGCTACGTTCAGCGACGATTTGTCAGAGGCGCCTGTGCGGGCGGAGATATGTACATGAAAAACTATTCAGATAATTTCTATTGAGCGGTCCATGGTAAAAAGTTTCTAAATTAGTGATTTTACAACATAATTTTTATTCGAAATTCATGTCAAAATCATACCCCTAAGATTCGTATAAAGACATGCGCCAAAATTTCCCACCCCCCTAACTCAGCCAAGTCTCATCAGATTTTCACGAGGTTTGGCTTTTTCTTCATGGTTTTCCCTCTAGATTAATCTGGCATTCAAATCTGACTACGTAAATTTTAGTCGAAATTCATGTCAAAATCATACCCCTAAGATTCGTATAAAGACATAGGTCAAAACTTCCCAGCCCCATAACGCAGCCAAATCTCATCAGATTTTCACGAGGTTTGGCTTTTTCTTCATGGTTTTCCCGCTAGATTAATCTGGCATTCAAATCTGACTACGTAAATTTTAGTCGAAATTCATGTCAAAATCTTACCCTCAAATATCCTAAATAGACATAGTCCAAAATTTCCCAGCCCCATAACTCAGCCAAATCCCATCAGATTTTCACGAGGTTTGGCTTCTTCTTCATGGTTTTCATGAGGTTTGGCTATTTATACATAGTTTTCACTCTAGATTAATCTGGCATTCAAATCTGACTACGTAAATTTTAGGCGAAATTCATGTCTAAATCATACCCCAAATATTCGTATATAGGCATAGGCCAAAATTTCCCACCCCCATAATTCAGCCAATTCTCATCAGATTTTCACGAGGTTTGGCTTTTTGTACATAGTTTTCCCTCTAGATTAATCTGGCATTCAAATCTGACTACGTAAATTTTAGTCGAAATTCATGTCAAAATCATACCCCTAAGATTCGTATATAGACATAGGTCAAAATTTCCCACCCCCATAACTCAGCCAAATCTCATCAGATTTTCACGAGGTTTGGCTTTTTCTTCGTGGTTTTCCCTCTAGATTAATCTGGCATTCAAATCTGACTACGTAAATTTTAGTCAAAATTCATGTCAAAATCATACCCCTAAGATTCGTATAAAGACATAGGTCAACATTTCCCACCCCCATAACTCAGCCAAATCTCATCAGATTTTCACGAGGTTTGGCTTTTTCTTCATGGTTTTCCCTCTAGATTAATCTGGCATTCAGATCTGACTACGTAAATTTTAGCCGAAATTCATGTCAAAATCATACCCCTAAGATTCGTATAAAGACATAGGTCAAAATGTCCCACCCCCATAACTCAGCCAAATCTCATCAAATTTTCACGAGGTTTGGCTTTTTCTTCATGGTTTTCCCTCTAGATTAAATTTTAGTCGAAGTTCATGTCAAAATCATACCCCTAAGATTCGTATATAGACATAGACCAAAAATTCCCAGCCTTATAACTCAGCCAAATCTCATCAGATTTTCACGAGGTTTGGCTTTTTCCTCATGGTTTTCCCTCTAGATTAATCTGGCATTCAAATCTGACTACGTAAATTCTAGTCGAAATTCAATTCAAAATCATACCCCAAAGGTTCGTATATAGGCATAGGCCAAAATTTCCCACCCCTATAACTCAGCCAAATCTCATCAGATATTCAAGAGGTTTGGCTATTTGTACATAGTTTTCACTCTAGATTAATCTGGCATTCAAATTTGACTACGTAAATTTTAGACGAAATTCATGTCAAAATCATACCCCAAAGATTCATATAAAGACATAGGTCAAAATTTCCCACCCCCATAACTCAGCCAAATCTCATCAGATTTTCACAAGTTTTGGTTTTATGCTCATGGTTTGGCCTCTAGATTAATTAGATTGATTAGATCAATTTGGCATCTAAATCTGGCAACATTATATATGGTCGAAATTCATGAAAAGTGGTACCCTCAAATATCCTTTATAGACATAGGTGAAACTTTTATTAATTTATATTATACGTACTACTGGCAAGGATGGGGTATACCCGCAAGTACAAAATATTTTTTTTTCGAAAATGTCAGTGCTTCCAAAACTGTATTTGTTGGTCCAAAAGTATGCCACATTCTGTTGAAAGCCCCATTTAAAAACCTTTTACAAATGGCGCTAAAAAGTATGCAACATTTTTCTTGGACATACAATTTAAACAAGTTTGTGTCTTAAGTCTTTCGTATCAAGTGTGTGCATTTGCTTAAAGCACAGGGCGTATAAAATGGGTACGTAGGCCGTGCAATGTAGGCTGCCAACGGCAAACGACAACTCAACTCAGTAACTAAATATTCCACACTAATTAAGCATAATTAAAATTTCTGGCCAGTGAGTGGCATGCGTCGTGTATAGAAAGCAAAATGAATGTGGCAAGCGAGCAGAAAGAATTCGTTTAGAAAAACTTAACTGACAACTGTAACAAATTAACGACGCCGTATTTTGACTCGATCGATAAATATTTATCGACTTCAGTTACGCGCACAATTAAAGCTGGACAAACAGACAGGTCGGCCAGGCCGTGGCTCTGGCATGTAATCAGTCGAACCTGATCCAAAACGATCTGATGGATATGAAGCCTGTCAGCGCCGCCAACGCCAATGCCACAGACAATGGCAAGCGATCTGCAGGCCAAGTGGCCGACAGCTAGCAACTGGCTCTATGAAGTTGACTTGTCCTTGTCAGCGAGTGCAGCCAGCTGACGTTCGCTCCTCATTGAATGTTGGCCAAAGTTGCTCGTTGTCGGTTACCTGATGTCTTTGTCTCTGGCTTCTTCTAATTAAAAACGTTAAATGCGCAGCGGTCTGGCCTTTTGCAGAGCTGCTGGCAAGCGCGCCAATTAATTAGTCGCAGTGCTAAATAAAAAAAAATGGCGCTAGTAATAGTTACACCCTATACAAAGGATAAGAGGGGTATAACTAGGTTTCTCTATCGAGTTGGTAAATGCATCTTTTGTTGATTTGTCGAATGATATCGGTTATCGACAACGAAATGTTGTATCGAAAGGCAAATTTAGAGTACTTCTGGGTTCTATCCCATACTAAGATCAGCCCCATAGATGAGATATCGTTATTATAAAACACGGAAGTTGGTTTTTTATTACTCGACACGGTTCGACAATCTTTCAAATAGTGATCGCTTGCTTATTGAAATATCGATACATTTCTTTGCTTTGTATCGATATATCAATTACATTTAACAGAGTTACAGATGCATACTTATCGATAAATCATTTTAAAAGCGGATTTGTTTGAAGTTTACAATATTATTAATTGACAACCGTTTGGGCTCTTTCCCTTCATGCTTTGAACCAACCACAGATATAAGTTATCGATATCGATCAGCCTAAATATGACAATTACACACAAGACGCATGTCACACGGTATTCGGATAGTGGGGCAACCTGTACTGGATGCATTCTTTCGTGTTGCCAGTATGGAGAAGTGCGTGGCTATATATTACAAGTTGCTGCAGCCAAATCTTAAAGACGCAGTTGGCTGATCACATAAATTTCACTGCTTTCTAACGCATCAGCAGGCATTGGCAATGCGATTATTGAAATGCGACAAAGGTTTTTCTTTTAGCCACTTGTCGTTTGCAGACAAATCATGAGCCATCCGCTGCGGCCGCGGCTGCTACTGCGGCTGCTGCTGCGGCAGCTTTTGTTTTCTCAAAATGTGGATAATTGCAGCTGACAGGGGACGACAATGGCAATGGCAATGGACACAGCATTGGCAATGGCAATGTCTATGGTGACACTGGGACTGGGCCAGCTAGATTCGTCGGCTCTCACTCTCTTTGCAACATGATAATTGGACATGTGGCATGAACATAAGGGGATGTCTGACAGCGTTTACCTTTGACAGATCGTCAGCAACATCTTGGGGGTGCCCTATTCCTTTTTAATTGGCCGTCGCATCTTGGCTTGAAAGTGAAATTGATAAACGTTGGCTGCGACACGTGCTTGGCCTGCTAATTTCATGAATTTCGGAATTCCGTAATCGCCAGCACCTCACTTGTTGTCAGCACACCCAATTTCAACGCAGTCCCCCTATAATTATTATTAATTTTAATTTTTGGCAACTTTCATTTTGTCACCTTATCAACGTCAGCGAAATAAACAAGTAACAGGTGTCTAATTTGAAGCGAATGAAATAACTTCGCACTACAATTCGATCCTAACTGGACCTGGGCCGCATTTTTAGGGCTGGGCTGGTACCCTACACACAAATCACATTAGTTTGCTAATTGTTGGGGTCAATACAAGAACAACAACGACAATAATACGTTTTGGGGCCTGCCCTGGCATTTTGTTGGGCAAACAGTTAGAAAGCTTTCATTTTCGATAGTGAAAATTTGTGGGCAACACAGAATTCGTTAATGATGCAACTCGTCGAATTGCGTAAACGTGATGTTAATTTAATTAACAAATAATTCACGCAATGCGAACGTCAACTAAACGGCTGTTAAGTGAAAATTTGACAAGGGCCTGCCTCTCTGTTAGCTGAAAATGTTAATCTGTTGATTTGTGTAATTGTTAAAAATAAATGAATGGAAGTTTTTTAGTTAAAGATCTTTCTTAGAGAATTTGTTTATATTTTAAAAGTAGAAGAAATTAACCAGGTTAAATTTATAATGTAGAAAATGCAAATGGCATGAAATTTGTTAATGTTATTATTATGAGTTAAATATTATTTCGTTTTCATTTGCCATTTCATGGCATTTCATGTCAATTTATTTGCATTCATTTTTACTTTGTGAATAGCAAGAAATTAAATTCAGGAAAATATACAAATAGAAGAATATTGCTGCTGAACTTGAACCGGCGACTTTTCGCTAGATAGCTGCCAGTCAGTCAGTCAATCAGTCAATCAGTCAGTCAGTCAGTCAGTCAGTCAGTCAGTCAGTCAGTGAGTCAATCAGTCAGTCAGTCAGTCAGTCAGTCAGTCAGTCAATCAGTCAATCAGTCAATCAGTCAGTCAGTCAGTCAGTCAGTCAATCAGTCAGTCAATCAGTCAATCAGTCAGTCAGCCAGCCAGTTAGTCAGTCAGTCAGTCAGTCAGTTAGTCAGTCAGTCAGTCAGTCAGTCAGTCAGTCAATCAGTCAATCAGTCAGTCAGTCAGTCAGTCAGTCAATCAGTCAATCAATCAGAACAAACTCATTTGCATATTTATATAAAGTACATTTTTGAGTACAAATTTGAATGCTGACAATTTCCTTAAGATTCTCCAAGTTCGGATTGCAGAAAACAGTTTGGCTAAAATGTTTTCCACATCATTTAATGTGACGCTCGATATGCCATTAGGGGACAGCTTAATTAAGCCAATTGGCCAACATGGATGCCGCACATTGGCCACAATCCACAAGGCGAACGGCCAAAAACCAACATGCAAACATTGCGGCTGCTCTTTTGGGCTCTTTTGCCGCTTGCCGCTTGCCGTTGCTCACTTTCCACAAAGAGCACAACCAACAGCTTTCACATTGCGCTCTTAGGCTGGCTAGGCGAGTTGTTGGAGTCGGAGTCGTTTGGTATAAAACTTCTTACGTATGCGCGTCATGGCTCAATCTTACCTTGAACTTGGTCGTGTTAAGATCGCAGAAGCCTAGACCGAGAGTGTGTGTGAGGTGAATTCGATGCGCCGGCGCAGCTTGAATATATTTTTGAATATTTATAAGTGCGTTAATTGGGCCGCTTTTCGGACACAGATTCGATCGGGTGACGACTTCTTTCATTGAAATCAGAAAATGGAACAAAGATCCGTTGTGCCTTTGCGTGCCGAGAAGTGTACATAAATCAGAACCAAACTTTTGTAAACAATCTAACGGCAAATCCATCCGTATCTGTAACTATCTGTATATATATATATATATATATCTGCATTTGTGAAATTTCATCGAGTTGACGTGAGTTAGTTTCTAACCAAAATGGACTGGCAGCGTTCCTCAGCGGGCGCTGGGCTCTTGCTGCTGCTGCTATGTTTGCCATTGCCATTTACACAGACGCATGCCTGGAGCCTGCCCGCCTCCGTCCCAGCCCCAGCTCCAGCTCCAGCTTCGGCTCCGGCTGCAGCCTGGTCGCCAGTTGTGGCACCTGCTCCACGACAACTGAGTGGTAAGTTATGCCAAGTCACCTGGATGCACAAATTCATTCGGTTTGTTGCCAACTTTTTTGGTGGATGACTCAGTCCAATTTCTTTTCATATTTATTTCTTTTTTCGGACCTTTCGGATATGTAATGCGCAATGGGCCGCTGTTTAAAATGCAAAGCAAAGCAAAACAAAACACAATCAAAAGCACTTTTTTTTTTATTGCAGTGAAATTTTTGCTCATTAAGTTAAATGTGAGAGCGCACGAATTTTACTAGCCATTATATCATAGCTGAGCACAGATGGGTTTCTAAGACTTGAATAGAGGCCTGATGTGGCAATTGACAGGCGAGAGTCGAGAGTCGACATCAATTCGAGTTGTCAGTTGTCAACTTTATGCCTAATTAACGCTCACTCTCATGGCCAGTGCAGCAGAACAGGAATATTGTTAGGAAAGGGTTTGCGTTTTGTGGAGCAGGTGACATGCTCGCTGCTCGCAATCTCTGCTCGTCTCGGCTCTGTTCTTCAGGTGCGCAAAGCGAGCAATTAGCCGGGCCTGCACTTGTGCGAGGTGCCACAAAAAAGAAGAAGCCCATTGCAAGCGCCTTGGCCATGTAATATGGGTCAGACTTATAACTAAACTAGAACTAGTTGAGCGCTTTAAGCACACGATTATTTACACGCTCCGACGCTTGAGCTGTCCAAAGGGTGCACCTTAATGTAAAGTCATTAAAAGCACACGCAGTTAAACACATGACAAAAACATAAACGAGCTCTTTTTTTTTAATATAACGAACTTGAAATACTCTAGCAAAAAAGAAACATTTTGTGGGTTTTGAGTGGGTTAAGTTTGAGAGTTTAGTAAATCGGACAAAGTATTATTTATTTAAATAAGGAAATAAATAAATAAATTAGTTGGTTTTTGAGTAGATTAAGCTTGAGAGTTTTTTTTAATCGAACTATTATTATTTATTATAATGAAAACTGTCGATTTATGGTAACAATTATAGCTCACAAATTCAAACTGAAATAAATATCTATCGAATTTACATTTATTTCGAAAGTTTTTAGTAGCTCAATCGAATAAATCAGAAATATATCCTTGTCTTTTTTTAGGTTCCTTTCTATTTAAGACAACAATTGGATTTTAATTTGATTTAATATTTAGCTCTGACTAATAAAGTTAAGTTTTATATAAATATTGAATATCCAACTAAGACAGTAATTATTACTAAAATCAGTAGGGCATGATTATGAAAAAATTAATTGTTCCATTAAAGGAGAAGCTCTATCTGGAAGGCCTAAATTTGCTCATGTTGACATTAATTTAAAGATTGGCTCACTTTAACAAGATTATTGAGGGAAGCCGCACATATTTCCAATTGTATTTGCTTGACTAATAATCAAGCCAATAATCGACTAGATAAACTTTAATTGCTACCAATTTTGCACAAATTGTTAGCCTTAAAAACAAGTATTTGTTGAACATAAACTGAACATCGAAACGCTTCGCTCATGTGCAAGTTGTTATGCCCCACAACGAGAGAGCAGCAAGGCAATGTAAACAGAAGACAGAAGACAGAAAACAGGCTGATATCTTAGCCAAGTCATGATATGTTGCCAGATTCGGTTGTCCACTACAAAAGACAATAAACTGAGGCCGGCTGAGAATTGAGGCGCTGTTGTTGGGGCGATCTGACACCAAAAACAACCAGAAAACTGCTCAGAATTGGGTTATAACCGTCAATTGAGATACGTGTGTGTGTGTGTGTGTGTGTATAAATGTGGTTACACCTTGTCTTGTTTGGTTTGGCTTGTTGCTGTTGCAAACAAAAGCCACTGGAAAACTGACAAAACAAAACTGCGGCATTGACAGCATTTTTCCGTGCCTTTAAAGCGCAAATAAAAAATAAATGGCAAGAGCAAAAATTAAAAGTGTTGTCCACGGAATGAAATCAAATTTCATTTTTTAATTGCTGCCCGCCTGGCATCTAACCAATTGCCCAGTTTGGCCACAGACCACATGGCCAGATGCCAGCTCCCCAATCCCCCCCCCATTCCCCTTCGTTAGGATCTCATCTCTTGTGCGTATTAAGTGACATGGTTTGTGTGTGGACCTGGAAATGTCTCAGATTTGCGTACACATTTCTCGTTGGCTTGTTGACGTCGTTTTACGCGTCTTCAATTCAAGCAAATGCCGCAGATCGAAAACCAGTGAAAGTTTATTGAGCGCCGTTTTTGGCCGTGGTAGCCGTGGTAGCCGGGTAGCCGGGTAGCCCCGGCACAACTCACACATTTCTTGGCTAACGGTAATGCAAAGTGTGTTGTTTCGGAGGGGCACGAGTTTCTATGAGAATTCATTCTTTTATTCCACACACAAGTTGTGTTCTAAAAAGTCGAAACTAGAAATTGAAAGAGCCGCAAAAACTAACAGAATTCATTTGAATTGAAATTGGAGGGCTTTGTGTGTGATGTGATAAATAATTCAGCAAATTGTGCTCAAATTGAGTTAACTTCTACTTTTTCTCAATATTTAAACACAATTTATAAGTATAAAATGTACATAAATATATGTACTTAATCTAAGCAGACTAACTAACTGAACAATTCAGCAAATTGTGCTTAAATTAAGTTTAATACTTTTACTTTTTCTCAATATTTAAACGTAGTTTTGAGGCATTAAATGTACTTCAATAGATGGACTTAATTAATTTGAATTGAATTGAAATTAAAGTGCTTTGCGTGTGACATGATAAAAAATTTAATAAATTGTGTTGGCCTGCATAGACAAAGGATTTTTAAATTAAGTTAACTACTTCTACTTTTTCTCAATATTTAAGATCAATTTATAAGTTTAAAATGCACATAAATATAAGGACTTAATCTGGCTAAACTAACTAACTAAATAATTCAGCAAATTGTGCTGGCCTGAATAGAAATAGTTATTCAAATTAAGTGATTTACATCTACTTTTTCTCAATATTAAATCGTACATAAATATAAGGACTTAATCTGATCAGACTAACTAGCTGAAATCGACGCATATTTCACTTTCAAATGCCACCCAAGGCGAGCTCTTCAGCTTTACAACTATATCTACGATATATACAGAATTTCTCGTGATTATGCTAATATTTTATGAGCTACTGTTATGGACAGCCAATGGCCATAGATAAATGAGATTTACAGCACAGTTATGTAGTTAGCCAGTTGATAGTTGATAGTTGGCCCAAATGCCCAGCAGCCGGGCAGCGTTTACAGTTGGCCAAGTGGCCAGTGGCCAGTCAATGGGCCCAGGCGATTGTGGACATGCAAATAAACGCGTCACCCATCGACAAGTTCGGGCTCATTGGGCACGCCCTCGCCGAATGCATGCGATAGCCAGCCAAAGTATAATAACCATGGGCCACGCATAAATTTCAATTGCAGTGAAAGTAGAGAAAAAAAAGTGTAGCTGAAATTAGCTCGAGCCCAGCGCATGGGCATTGTCTCTTGGGCTCTTGGTCATGGTCGTGGCTCGGCGGGGCGTGGGGGTAGGAGTAGGGGTAGCCACGGCAGGGTCTGGCTTAATGTGCCGCGCATTTGTAAGCAGCCAAACCAAAGCGCTGGCAAATGTCAGACATGCAGACGCTCGCCGAGGGAATCGCTGTGGATGCCGCCGCGTGGGCTGGCGACAGTACAAGGATTTTATCTGTTGGATGTCACCACGACAAGAGGGAAAACAAACAATTTCTCACAATGCCAGATCCTAGGCTTCCCATTGATTTCAGCTTTCACTTGGGCATTGGATGCGGCACAGAATGACATTATTGGCAGCCGTTTGGGTCAAAGTACAGGCAATTGAAAGTGAAATATGCTAGGCTTCATGTGCTGCCATTTTCACTAATCACGACTTGCGAGCTGTTGCAGCTGCAACCTGCAACTGGATGCGAAATGCAGCAGCAGCAGAAGCAGCAGCAGCAGCAGCATCGCCTGATGTGGGGCAATTAAAAGGCAGCCAGGTGACAGCTTGTTGCATTGTGTGTAGCCTTAACAACCCCCCCAACAGCACAATCATAATAAGAGATAAAAATAAGTGAGGGTATATTAAACGGGTATGACTGACTAGGGACAGACTGTGAATCCAGCGCAGCTCCTGCTTGAAATATAGCCCAAGACTAAACTTAAAGAAATTCTTGCTCTTATATATTGTAAATTAAAAAAAAGAGTTAAAAATATTTGAATTGAATATGAACTGTATTCATATTTAATATTTTTCCACTTGAATATTAATACGAAAGATATTAATGTGAAAAGTCAGAATTAAATATGATAATCATTAAATTAAATATGTTCATATTAAAAAGAAATTTTAATATGCCACTATTCCTTAGTTTTAACCTTAGGCAAAAATATTTAAATCCAAGTGTAAATAATACAATTTACAATGATTTTTTTTTGTGTGTAGTTCTTTTAAGCTCTCAGATAAGTTTATCAATACAGGAGGAGCTCAGCTCGACTCGACTGTTGATGCCTAGCAAGACTATATATATATATGTGTATACATATATCATAGATGAACCGTTCCGCCTTTCTAAATATGATATATCTAGTTCTTAAGTTTATAAAGACAGGAGGAGCTCAGCTCGACCATGTTTAGATCGACTCGGCTGTTAATGCTGATCAAGAATATATATATACATTTCATAGATAATTCCCTCTGCCGTTCCCCAAAAACATACTACCCTTTTAACTCATTTTAAATGGCTGCAGGGTATACGAATAATTGCTCAATTTACAAGTCGCCTGCCACAGCGCGCGTTGCAAGTGTGACAAATGATGCCCGGCAGGGTCCGACTTGCTTTAATTATAATTTAAACAATCAACTTAATTGTTTGTCAATTGAATTTGAAAATCGAGTGCCGCAATTAAGTTGTGATTAATTGTGAGGCTTTGCACATTTTCACTTGATTGTTGCAGCTGCTGGTTAGAAATCAGCAATAACCATGTTTTAAACATGCGGCATGCGCCGCAGACAATGTGGCAGCTGCAGGTGGCATGGATGAGCGCGGCAGAGCCAACAATTGCCACACAAGGTGTTATCAGTGCTTCAGTTGTTTTTGATGTTGTTTTTGCTGTTGTTGCTGGCCAGTGGTCAGCACTTTCACTCAAATATTTACAGTTGGAAAAGCTGCGGCCATCGTAACGCTAACCAAATTAGAGCAAAATTCCAAATATGT
The DNA here is from genome assembly GCF_035044405.1 of Drosophila montana. Taxonomy (NCBI): domain Eukaryota; kingdom Metazoa; phylum Arthropoda; class Insecta; order Diptera; family Drosophilidae; genus Drosophila; species Drosophila montana. Next base: position 201,444 of record NW_026997446.1, read on the forward strand.
TTTGGCCTTTTGTAATAGTTTTGCCAGAGAGTCTTGAATGTCATTTTGGTTTTTTTGTTGCATCAACATTAATGTTGCCTCTATTTTGCAGAGATCTCGCCGTATCTGGACCTGGCGCTTTGTCCCATACGCGCTGAGCCCTGGGGCTGTGCCAGGCAGAAGTCGGCCAGGATTCTGGATGTCTGGGACGATGAACTCCACTTGCAGTGGCAGAAATTGAAAGGTGAGCGAAGCACTAATCGACCAAGTGAAAGAGAGGTGTTAATGAGGTGCAAGCGTGGCTCAGGTGAAAATCAAAGCCAGTGAAAACTTGCCAATTGCCAAAGATTAGCCAGACTCAAGTGCGACAATTCATATGAAAACAAATAATGCCAAGCTTTCGATCTTTGCTCTTTACTCTGGACAACATTTGAATAAAATCGCGCCCAAATGTGTGCGGCAATTAAACAAAAATGATTTTCCATTTTCGCCACAGTCGAAGCGGATCGGCAGCTGAACGCGACGATCGAGAGACGCGGCTACAGCGCCTCGGAGCTGCCCATCAAAGAGAAGCCGTCGACGTTGCTCAAGAAAATCGAGATCGGCACCAAATACATGAAGGAGTATCTCGCCGAGACGATGGACGGGTGGGTAACTGGCCAACAAGTTAGCTGGGCAACATTTTTCCGGTTTCCTAACTCTTCTTCTTCTCCTTCTCTTTCGTTTGCTCTCTATCCATTTTTTTTTTGGGCGCAGTTTCCTTGGCCGCGAATACGAGTATCTGCAGTCACCGAAAGCGGCGGCGCCAGATGATAGTGAAAATGCGGATTACGACGATGAGACGGATGCAGAGGAGGCGGAATCGGCTGTCGAAAACAGCGGCGAGGATGAGACGGACGATGATGCGTCCAACAGCGGCGATCAGGAAACGAGCGACGCCGAGGAGGATGAAGCGGAAGCCGACGCAGAGGCGGAGGCGGACGCGGAGGCGGACGCGGAGGCGGACGCGGAGGATGAGCCGGAAAATGAAAGTGCTCAGAGCCTGGCCGAGAGCAATGCGCAGCCGGCGAACGATGTGAAAACCTCGGTGTTCAGCGACGATGGCGCATCGAGCACCGTGGAGTTCATAGAACTGGAGGATGGCGCCGAAGATGCGGCGGGTGCAGTAAAGAAACCCGGCGGCGGCGGCGGCGGCAAGAAACGCAAGAAGAACAAGACCAAGCGCAAGAAGAAGGGACAACAACAGCAGCCAGCCACAGTGGTTGTGGTGCAGGCAGCGCCGGAGCAGCACGAGGTGGAGGACGGACACGACGGCGACTCGACAGTTGTTAGCCACGGCGGCGGCGGACACGGAGGCGGCGGCCACGGAGGAGGCGGCAGGCCCTTCAAGCGCAAGACCAAGCGCGGCAAGCGCAAGCGGAAGGGTCAACAGTCCCAAGCGGCCGTTCAGGAGGAGACTAGCGACCCGCTGGGCATCGGTCTGCTGGACGATCTGGTGGATGCCGGCGTCGGCGGCGGCGGCGGCGGCGGTGGAAAGCGCAAGCATAAGAACCCGATTAAATATGGTAGAAGTAACGGAGGTGTGTGTTGTTTGCTGCGTGTGGTTTTCAATGAATTTAGCGCACCATTTCCTAAGCACACTTTAGTGCCTATCTATCAATAGTATAAGCTGCTAAAACTCAAAGCTTTGGCATGCCGAAGATAAGTACACTTGCAGAGAAATTAAGAAAAATCAAAGAGTTGTGGGAAAAAGAGAAAATATTTCTCCACAAAAGATAAATAGTAAAAAAAACCGAAGAAACTTCTCCACAAAAGATTAATAGTTGAAAATAAAAAAGGAAAACAATAATAATTTCTGCAAGCGTATAAAATAGCATGCATGTGCGTGTCATAGCAGGCAGACATGCACAGCATGTGCACTGCTTGGCAAGCAGTGGGATTTGGTGTCGGTGCGTACAAGTGTCATAGCATTCAGCTGTGCACAGAGCGCGTAAACTTTAAGCTAATTTTAAGCTGCCTTTTAACGGACAAATAATTTATGTTTAAATTTAAAGTGAAAGGTATTTAAAAATAATTTAAGCTTATCTTCCAATATTTTCGCTTTCATTTGCATAAATTATTTGCCCGTGCATAGTCTAAGTTCTTGTACATATTGCCTGCTTGCTTCGAATGCTTTTTGTGTTCTCGTTATCGTTATCGTTATCGTTCTGTTATCGTTATCGTTATCGTTACCGTTAACGCACTTACGCGCACTGCAGTTCATACTAACAAACACCACCCTCCCAAGCGATAAATATCGTTAAATCGTTTTTTATGTGTATTTCGATGCGTTCTTTTTTCTTTGGTCATAAGTGTGTTTGTGTAGAAATGTAGATCGATATTAATCGAACTTGAACTTGATTCACAGTGACACGCGGCAAGAAGAAGAAGAAGAGGAAGGCATACGCTAAGCTGGTGCTAATTGGCTCCCTGCTAAAGGCCAAAATCGAATTGCTGCTGAAAATACTGGGCGCCCATCTGCAAGTGAAGTTCTTTGCGATAGCCCTGATCGGACTGCTGATAAATATCGCCCGGTTCTGGATCGATGTCAAGCGCGGCGGAACGCCGTCCAAGGTGAGTTGAGAGAGAATTACAAATGTGTTGCGTTCTATTTTGTTCTGTATCTCACACGAACATCTCGTTCCGGTTATGAGACCAAAATGTTACTTGTTCTAAACGGATCTTCTGCACCCCTTTTTTTTGTTGTTAATCTTAATCTTAAGTATGAGCAAATGTTTTTTGGCAAACTCACTCTCTCTCTCTCTGTCTCTCTCAATCTTTCTATCCCTTTCCCTGTATACTCTGAAAAACATATTGTATATAGATATGGAAAACTGCGTACACAGATCCAAGGCGTTTTATTATGTTTGTTTCACTCCAGCTGCGGTTTCCGTTTTACAATTTCTCCACAACAGTTCCAACCACAATTATAGACCACAAAAATGTACCGTATGCTAACATATTCAGACCTTTTTGGTTTCAGATATGGTAAAATTTTTGGACAGCTACCACAATAATCAGTACATAAATTCAAAAGATTCCCATAACTAAACCAGTCAAAATATACAATAATATTTACGTAGCGTATCCAAAATGTTCCCCACAATGTGTAAGTATGGGCGTGGCTCTCGCCCTGCCCCCTCCCTCCCCCCTCAAAGTAACATGCCTTGAAAAGCAGCTGAAAGACAGCCAATCGACACACACACACATACTCTCTCCCTCCCCCAAACAGTGATATCTCCCCCCTCCGCCCAAAATAAAAAACAGTCCACACAGCTCTTACACTCTGGGCTCTTTGGTATTTCCTGTGGTGTTTCTCACTTCACGCCCTATTTGCATCATTTCTAACTAGGTTGTCTATGTCGAACATGCTCATCATCAGCACCATTACGAAGACCATGGCGAGGATTGGGGCAGCGAGCAGGGCGGCGGCAGCTACTGGAAGCGATCCCTGCAAACGGATCCATCCATCGAGGAGCTCGACTCCTCCACGGACAGCTACCAGGTCAGGCCGCAGTCGCAGCAGCAGCAGCAGCCGCAGCAGCTGCAGCAGCAGTCGCAGGATCCCCATTATCTGGCCTATCGCAATCAATATCAGTGGCAGTGAATGTGACCATGGAGCATTATTTATATAAACTATTTATTTGACTTACATCGTGTAATCGACGCTGATTATTAAATAATCCCTAGAGTCCTAGTTCGAAATTAATTTTAGCCCAAATGCCAGTAAACCAATTGTGTAGCTGTACTCCCGCCTTAGTAGAAATTTATTTGACTTTAGTGCAATGCGCCCTAATATGTAAATTTAATTTTAGTCTTACTTGAAAAACAATTGCAGTAAATATCGCTGCTTTAATATTAATATTTGTTGAATATTAAGCTGATGCAATTAGCCTTAAGTAATTTATTCGAATTATTTATTTTATTCGTATGTTTTATGTTATGATCCAAAATAAAACCTTTGATAATTGTAAACTGTTTTGAAAACTTATAATGAATGAAAGGAATGAGTTCAATGATGATTTTTGAAAAGAAATATGTTTCTTTGCTTGGATGTCCTATGAGCCTATTAAAAACTGCGCCGATTCTTCTCTCTAGGTTAGTTTTGAATTTGAAATTTATAGATTTTTGAGACGAATGTGGCTGTAAAAATGTTGATTGGAGTTATTTTGTTCATGGGTCTATTCTCTATCTAGATCTCAATCTAGATCTAGATCTAGATCTAAGCATAATGACAAGTTCGTTTCTTGTGAGTAAAAGAATAGGTATAAAATGTTATCTTAAAGATGATTCTGAGGGGTTCAATTTGTCGGTCAAAAAATATTATAAAATTCGAAAATTAACTTGAAAAGTCTCGAATTTCTATTTGAGGCCTCTACTAAACTTAAAATTAACTTAACTTTACCAAATTTATAATCGAGTTTGACGAATGAAGACAGTTTGGTCAAGGTTTGCCTTCTATATTGAAATTTATGCAAATCTATGCAATATAATATATAATTTAATATAATATCAATGCAAATATAATTTTTTTTAGCAGTAATATCGTGTACCTCCCATTAAAAAACAAACCTAATTTTTATCTTGGAATCTTAAAATGTTCTCTTCAAACGATTGCGTATGACAAGCTTAGCAAGAAGAGATATCAAAGGGGGTAAATTATTTCGATAGACTTAGAAGATGTCTTGGTCAAGTAAGCTGAAAAGGATGTTTCTGCAAAATATATATTTATGAACATTCATTTACTTGGAATCCTAATTTGTAACTTGTATTCTTAGAAGTTTATCTTCAAGCGATTGTGGATGACAAACTAAGTAAGAAGAGATCCCAGGGCAGGTAAATTGTTGGACTTATTATTTCTCGGTCAAGTACGGTGAATGTGATGTTTATCCAAATCTTTACAATCGATGCATAGATTGACAATTCAAGCGATTGTGGACGACAAACTTAGTAATAAAATATTCCAAAGGAGATAAATTACTTTTATAGACTAGACTTAGTTGAATTTTCGCTCAAGTTAGCTGAAAAGGAATGTTTTTCCAAAATATATCTTTATGAACATCAGGCAATTGCCTGTCATAACAAAAAAAAAAAAAGAAATGGGTGCTCACTTCCTGTGGTAACTGGCTGTCTATAATCGATGCATAGATAATTTGCACACGAGCTGAATATGAGGCTAGAATGCGGTCAATTCTATGTGGAATTTTTTGGAAATTTCACCTATGCGGCCGTGCGCCAGATTCTAATTTGTGGCCCAATTTAGGTACGGAGCACTGCTCCGTAATACCAAATAGGTGCGACGTGCTCCAGTAACTAGAGAAGACAACGATGGGTGTCCCGGTGTCTCGGCAATTTGCGCATGTGCGGTGCGTGCCTCAAATGTTGAGTACACCAAAGTTTGGGCACAGACAAAATGTTTGCCAATTAAATTTGTGTGTTGACAAACGTCAAACAAGTGCGAGAATAGCCAATTTATGGCTAATAAATGAATGATCGATGGCCAATGTCCAGGCAACAACTGATTGACGGCGATTGACGGCGATTGACAGCGACCCCCGGTGGTAATGTAGGAGGCGTCTCTCCTCAAAAAGAAAGTGAACAAAGGTCCAGTTTTTGTTGCTGGGTTCACGCATTCTGACACGTCTGCTGCCAGCTATTGATATTGACCTTCTTTAGAGCGCAGACTTCGGACTCGGACTAATTGAAAGAAAAGCTCGGCTGGGCATATTAACATGCAACGCATTGACATGCCGCAACATGCACCTTATCTAGAGGCAGCCATCCGCTCGCTACTCGCTGGGTTCGTGCAAAGAAATGCTTATCATTAGCAAAATTAAAATCAATGAAATTGGCCATAAAAATTCGATTGCCCCGCGTGGGAGCCTCTCGCATCGAAGGTGTCTGCAAACGTGTGCCACATAATTGATGTTGATCGGGGGAGGAGGGGGCAACCCATACACACAAACAAAAAGACAGACGCAGCTAGAAATAGTTTAGTTTTCAGCACTTTCTAAACTCGCGAGTGGGCGGTGGGTGGGTGTGGCCAATGGACTGGCATACATCATGCAGATAGCATCGACAATCTTCTGTTCGTTTGGTTTGCCAAAAAAAAACTCGAATTGAAATTCTTCGGGCTGAATGTTTGGCGAATCTTCGCTGCTGTCGTGGATGTCGGTGAAATAACGGTTAATCCTGGGGCAACGTGCGCGGCTTGCAGAAACCCAAAACAAGACACAGAAGCCAGAACTTTTAGGCAGCAACCGCCCACGGCCACGCCCACTCGCCTCTCAGCGGGTCAGTTGTGCAAAATGTCTAAGCGCGTTTCGAGCTTTGCTCTACTAAACGACAGGCGGGGGCGACGTGCCGCCTGTCAGTTTGTCAGTTGGTCATTTAATTAAATTTAAGTGCCACACTAGAAAGTGCGACTGCATCACGTATACGCATTCTCCAAGGGCCTGCGACTGGTTGGGGGAGGGGTAGGGGCTTGGGGGAGGGGTCAGAGCAACGCCCACGTGTCGTTCAATTGACTTTTAAAATTTGAAAAGCGCTCGATGACATTTCCATTGCACTTTGATTTGCATTTTAGAAAGTTACACGTGTTTCTCGCTGCATTAAGTACATTGAAAAAAAAATACCAAAAGGAAAAGTCAAAGTCTGAAATTAAGCTGCCAATTTCTATGGATTTCAATAATGACCATGCCTGTCCCCGGCCCGAAACATTCACAACCCCTTGCCTTGCCTGTCGCCGCCGCATCCCAACTATTCATAATTTATAATTTATCATAATTCCAGTCATGCTTTTTCTGCCAGCCCCAGCCCCAGCCAGAATTTTTTCGCCCGACACGTCGCCCCGTTGTCAACGGTTTTATCTCGGCACGTTTAAATGTCCGTCCCACTCGCGGTCCGACTGTCTGCTGGTTCTGCTTCCCTTTGCGCGGGCCAAAATGCATTTCAACATATTTTGTTGCCAAGTGCGCAAAATTTCATGTAGGCATTTTAATGCCTACATGCGCGAAGGGCTTACAACTATTTACCAGCCATTTAGCTGCCCATAGACCATCTTTGGCAGGCACATAAAGATATTGAATAGTTAATAGCTATTAAGAGAAATAACTATGTTTAACACGTTGCATTGCTGCCTAACTCAAGCATAGTCAGAAGCGTAAAATATGGGAAATTAAAATTGATTATTATTCTTATTTTATGCATTGAATAAATTCAAAAGTGATAAAAGGGTATAATATAATATATAATGTGCTTATATATATATTCTATATATATATATTTTTGATCAGGAAAAAGAGCTGAGTTCATATAGTCATAGCCGTCTATGATAGATCTATGAGATCGCTTCGATCTCGCTATAAAAATACAGTACACAGAATGAGTTAATAGAGTCTTGTGATTAGGTATATATATACTCGAGAATATCATATTAAAGCCCTGAAAATTTCATAAGGTAGAGCCTTGCGCTTATATAAATGCACACTAGAGTATATCATATATAAGCACTGAAAATTTCATAAAGATCGGACTACAGACACCGAAGATAATTAAAGACACATTTCACATACAATGCTAACAAGAAAAGAAGAAGCACATCCGCAGGCTAAAGTACATGTCTAATTTTATGCATGTACATAAAGAGAAGATTGAATGTTTGAAATTATAGCTTGACGCTGGGTTCAGGGTATCTCCTAGTCGGTCACTTTAGACATAGCTCAGGGAAATTTAAGTGATGAACAATTTAAGCGCGGACTAAATGATTTCTTACAGTGTAGGCACAACTCTACTTAACTTATATAGAGAAAAAGCTTCTTCAGCTCAGGCTCTAGCCTGGAATTAGAGTCTCGAGTTCTAGCCGAACTTAAAAAGAATCTAAATTTCTGCTACTGCCTGGAGTACTGGAACTTAATGTGCAAGGTGGATAGCCTGATTACTAAGAAGTGTTTATTCAAAAGTAATCATGCCTGGGTACTGGGTGCCCCTTGTCGGAGATTAAACTCGAAAGATTGCTGAGAGAGCGAAAAAGACGACGTGAGATTGCAGTTTTATGTGTACCAAGTGCGGCTTTAGACGAGCTGCGGGAACTACAGTCGGTTATCGAAAAAATTTCGTTGGGGTTCAATGGCACCCCAGAGTGGGAAGAGAGGCAAAGGATTATGCAACAAACGAAATATCATCATCGTGTTGGTGCTCGTTGTGCTTTCACAGAGCCCAAAACAAGCGACGCTTATTAAGGCGCATTAATAATTTAGAATGGTTTGCTACCATTTCGCATAGTTTGAGTTATGCCTTTGGCTACACGTACAAGTATTACGCGTCAATTATGAATTTCTAATTTAACGAGTTTATTTTTTTTTTTCATTTTACGCCCCTTTGCCCTTTCGTCTGTTCTATGAACATCACGTACAGTGCACGCAGTCGGCAAAAAGCGAAAGCTGCTGAGGCCAATGGCATCGGAAACAGCGCGTTGCCATAAACAATTATCGCGTTAGTAATCATTTTATATTTCATTTTAATTACCAACGAGTCAATTGACTTTTTATGAATCTGCCTGGCGCTAGCCAACACCTCCTCCAAATGCAGCTGGCGGCGTGCTCAACAAAGTGCTCAAAGGGCGGCGGTGCGTTTTTTATTACATCTTTCTGATATCGTTCATCTTGTTAACGTGAGTCCTAAAAGGCGCCTGGCATAACAATAAGCTAGCATCTGCGGCATTAAATAAGTAAATTTATCACAGATTGCTTTTAAAGTGCCGCCATATTTCTTAGTTCGTCACGATATACTATCACAGATGAGTGACAGCCTGCAGGACCTTAGGGGTGCTTATTTCTAGTTACATTTATTCTATAATTTATTCGTATGTTTTATGCTTTCAAAATACACAGCTATTAATGATAACAGCAACAACTTTGGTCATCTTACAATATATATATATATATTCCATAGTTGAAGCCGCCGCCTCCTTCACATTAAGTGAAGACTTACTTGAATTCATGAGAATCGCATAGTAGGGCATTTGTAAACTGAACTTTTTTCATAATTTACAGCGCAGCTGGAGGTTAACTTAAACTTGCATTTACATATATTATATACATGCATATACCAATGCATGCATGCATACATGCATTTTCTATATACATACATACAATCAAACGAACATACATTAATACATACAAATATACACACATACATACATACTACATATATAGAAACATTCTTTCATACATGCATGTGCATACTTATATACATACTACATAATACATACCTACATATGAACGCACATCAATACATGCACACATGCATACAAAGTTGCATACAGATATATATACACACATGCATACAAATATGTACACCCACATGCATACATACATACATACATACATGCATATACATATACATATACGTATACATATGTGCATACAATACATACATACACACATACATACATGCATACATGTATACATGCATACATTCATGCATACATGCATACATTCATGCATACATGCATACATATATACATGCATGCATACATATATACATGCATGCATATATACATACATTCATGCATACATACATACATCCATACACACATACATACATACATAAATGCATACATACATACATGCATACATGCATACATGCATACATACATCCATACACACATACATACATACATTTATGCATACATTCACAAATAGGCTCAAGCAACTATTGTATTTCCATATTGCAGCCTGGCTTGTGTCTAAACGATTATCTCCCTGCACCCTAAGCTGAGTCAATTCCCTAGAGAACAACAAAGGAGACAAAAGAGCACCTTATTGCTATGGTTCTCGCCTTTGCGAGGAGAAGAACGAAAATCCGAGAGGTATAATGCTGAGGATCAGGCTTAAATATATATATTCAGCTATTCTATTTAATTCGTTCGTTTTAAGGTCCGTCTTAAGGAAGAAATGAATAATGTCGTTCCACTTTGCAGCCTGGCTTGTGTCTAAACTAATCTCTCGCTCTCGCTGCCATAGCTCAGATAATTCCCTAGAGGATCACTCAACTGAAGACCATCTTATTGCTGGGTCTCTCATTCTATGCGACTCTCAGCTTTTCAATTGGATTCCACAACTTGCGTTCCACCGAGTTCCATGTCACGTTTGCGAAGCAGAAGCGACAACAATGTGAGCATTTGCCATTGTAATTGTAATTGTGTTTGTCTTTTTGGTTGTAGTTGTTGTCGTTGTCGCCTACATTTCTTTGCCGCACGCACCTTCAAGGTGTGCGTGTGTGCGTGTGTGTGTGTTTTCTCTACCTTTTGCATTCTTAATAAATCAAAGTGAAGAATATATAAATTGGGCGTCGCATTGGTACGTCGGTCGCAGTTAGTATTTGGAAGCCAACGGTGCCTCACAGGTGTGCGAGTGCAAGCTTTGGTTATAAGAAAGAGATCTGCATTACGCTTGGATATATCAATTGGATAAGACACACACACACACACACACACACGCACAACCAACAAGGAATACTATGAAAGAGTCGCGACTCAGTTTCAATTAAGTGCATGCTCTTGTGATAAAAGTGATTCAGATACAGATATATATATAGAGAGATATAACTGAACAGTTTGTGCGAGTTATTCGTGTGAGCATCATGTGCAAGTTCGTCGTCTGTCTAATGCTGCTCCTGGCCGCCGCCTGCTGCAGCGCGGGACCGCTTCCCCAGCAACAGGTGGGTTGGATTTGGGCTTGCACTTGCGACGACTTCCGTTCTTAACGGATATCGAAACGGGCAACGGAAAACTGTTAATGAAATGTTCGCCTTGGCCAGGCATAGTCTGAAATTTTAAATGGCACGAGCGTCCCGAACGTCCCCAGTTGAGTTAGTCATTCGATAGACCAAGGTGTCTGCAGACGCATTTGCATAAGACATTTGCGCTGTTTGCTTAGTTGGTATGCCAAACGTCTAGCCTTTTAACGGCTAAATGCAGCAGATGAGTCGCCCAGGTATTTATAGATAGCTGCAGGTACCCTTCATTTATGGCAGTCCGTTCTATGTGTTGGCAACACTTGAGCCCAGCCAATGCCAAATAAATATATAGCAAGAATAATTTAATGTGTAATATGTGCAAATTTGGGAGAATAAATAGATAGATATTCGAGAAGTTCCAAAAGAATATAGCGGAGGGCATTAAGACATAAAATAAATGTGTGTAATAGGTTTATATTTGGCGGTAAATAAGTGAGAGAAGGACGACTAGGAACTCTCTTCTTCCAACAGGCGATAGGCGATAAAATGAAAGATACTTGATATATATACATATATATATATATTATGCTAGAAGCTACATGTCAAGTTTGGTGAAACTAGCTCATATTATTTTCCGAAATTGCTCAAAAAACAGGATTTCGATATCGATTTTTATCGATTACTTGGAAACGGGGCAAGTTATCGAATATCGGAAACAAACTCGATATGCGCGGCGACTAGGAGGACCTACAGCCAAAATTTCCCGTATCCAGCTCTTATAGGTTCTGAGATCCTTGAGTTCATAAATACGGACGAACGGACGGAAATCGACTCGACTGTTGATGCTGATCAAGAATATATATACTTTATGTGGTCGGAGATGCTTCCTTCTGCCTGTTACATACATTCGCACAAATATATAATACCCTTTTTACCCCATTTCAATGGATTTAGGGTAGGCTTAAAATCTTCCAAAAACCTTACCGATATATTTGCAAACGGGTTTTGTATTTCGTAAACGATATCTGACAATAGCTGACCGAAAGCTCGTCAGCTCATTGAAATGCGTGTCGTCTCAATGAAACAAATAACATATCGATATATGGTTAAAAATATGATGTGATAACATTCGGGCGACGCCATTCGAAAGTGACTTCAATTGCAGCGCTGACCACAAAAGGTTTTCCGCGCAGGTGCGAACGCATTTTGGGTTCAGTTTTCACTTAACGCCAAAAACTAGAACACAAGTGAAATTTTCGTCGTCGTTGCCTAGCCGCAGTCATAGCCATAGTCATAGCCACAATTTTAGCTGCTGTCCGGCAATCATGTCACGTGCTGCGTTCATTTGGGATTTGCGAATGCGCAGCACGTAGTCCGCGTTAGCTGAATGTTCGCTGGGCTAATCCATAAGGTCTTAATGTCTTCACCCCAACTCTTTTGCAGCGAAAGAATATGCCTATTGTGGCACGCGAGGACAGTGCACCGGCTGTGCAGGAGCCGGAGGCGGAGCCGGAAATGCCAGCCAGCGGCAGCGCAGCGGAAGCAGCTCCTCTGGTGGGCACATTGACGCTGCCGAGCAATGCCACCTCGATACGGGCGGACATAACGGACAACTTTTCGTGTGCGAACAAATCGTATGGCTACTATGCGGATGTGGAGAACGACTGCCAGATCTTTCATGTGTGCCTGCCGGTGACCTATGCGGACGGCAAGGAGAACACCTTCCGCTGGAGCTTCATTTGCCCCGAGGAGACGATCTTCAGTCAGGTAAGCGCGGCGCTAGACCATGCAGTTATATGTTGCTAAAGTCCCTTTGCAGGAATCCTTCACTTGCATGCGGCGCGAGGACATGGCCATTGAGTGCGAGGACAGCTACAGGTACTACGAGCTGAACGGCAACTTTGGCCTGCCCGCGGAGGAGGAGAAGGAGAGCGCCAATAAGCAGCCGGAGAGCGAACAGCTCGACCAGCAGAAGCCCCAGCCCGAGGAAAGCGAAGAAGCTGCTCAAGCTGCTCCGGCTGAACCCGCTGTAGTTGTCGTCCCCGCTCCGGAGCCAGCGAAGCCCGTGAAGGTGCAAAAGCCCAAGCCAAAGCCGAATCGCCGCAAGCCCGCCGTCACCTACAACAAGCCCGCCGTCGTATACAACAAGCCCCAGAGAAAGGCGCCCGTTGTCGTCGCCACAGCAGCTCCGGTTGTTGAAGCCGTCGAGGAACCAGAACCCGAAGTCGTGTCTGTGTCTGTTGTCCCGCAGGCGTCCAAGCCTCTGAAGCCGCAGCGTTTCAGCGTTCGGCCCAATAAGGATAAGCCGCAGCACATCAAGCCGGCTGTGCCTGCAACTGCGGCGCCCATTCGCAATGAGCTCTTCAATTCCATACGCAAGCGTCCGGCAATCTTCAACAAGAACAGCGCGTCCAGCACCGCAAAACCTGTGCAGGAGAGCGCAGAGCCAGCGGTCACCGAAGCAGTTGTCCAGGCGGAGCTCAGTGAGCCGCAGCCCACGCTGAAGCTGCAGACAATGTTTGTGGAGCCAGTTGCCCAGGCCTCCGAGCCGGTTGTGGCTATTGCAGAGCCAGAGCCAGAGGCAGAGCCGGAGCCGGAGGCAGAGCCGGAGCCAGAGGCAGAGCCGGAGCCAGAACAAACCAAGCTAAAGGAGCCGGTGGAGGAAGCTAGCCCAATGCCCGATCAAATGGTTGAAATAAAGCCCATTGAAGCCATTCCAGAGATTCCAGCTGTGATCGTTGAGAGCTTGGCGGAAAAGCCGCAAGAGATTGAGTCAGCTGATGAGCAAGTGCCTCAAATGGAGGTCATAGCCGCCGAAAGTCCCATGGAGCCCGCGATTATGGAGTCCAGCGGCTCCGGTGAGGAAAGTTTGAACAATATTGAAGCGCTGGAGGCGGCCAAGCCAGCGGATGCGCCCGTCAGCCTGCCAGCTACGCCAGAAATGGCGAATCCTAGTCCCCTGGTGGAGCAGATGCTGGACAACAATAGCGAGATGCAGGAATCTATTGGCGGCTTCAAGCCCGTCGATCCAGTCATGGCTGCTGAGGCGGAACAGCTGATCACCGACTTTCTGAACACGCTGCGCAAGCACGAGACGAAAACCGAGACTGAGCTGGCCAATGCTGCCATGGACATGGCCGAAACCGTTGAGCAGCAGCAGCAGCCACAAATTGAAGAGAACGACTCGAAGCCGGCAATTGAAGAGACCGAAGCGGCAGCGGCCGTTTCCGTTGAGGAGGCCAAGCTGCCGGAGCCCGACACAGTCGATCCGATTGCCTCGGTCGAGGAGCAGCTGCTGGAAACGGAGCCACAACTGAAACTGAAGCTGAAACAGAAACAGAAAGAGGACTCGCCCATCATCAACATCATGCAGCTAAATCATTTGCCCGCAGACTATCAAATACCCGTGCAGGTGGTTGCAGCACCTGAAGCAGCTGAGGAGTCCGCTAAAGAGACGGAAGTCCAGGGAGCAGCAATCCAAGACGATGCACAGGAGAGTCTGGCCTCGGCTGCCTATATGCCCGCCATCAGTATTGACGACATTGTGGAGCTGGTCAAGGAGCGTCTCGATCAGAATCCCAAGAATGAGCAGCTGACGCCCATGGAACTGGTCCTAACACCAGGTGCTGCTGCTCCCATGACACTGATAGAGAGCACCGCAGAGCAGAAGCCGGAGGGAGAGCCACAAACGGCAGCTCTCATTGTGGAGCCGGCGCCAGCTGCTGCAGTGGAGGAGGAGGAGGCACCTATTCTGCCCATTTACAAGCGAGTTTCTGTCGCGGATCCGGCAATGTCCGCGGCGCAAACCCAGCCGGTGACCGTCAGCAAAGCAGAGACTGAGGTGGAGACTGAGGTGCGTGAGCCCAAGTCCCAGACAAGAATGGATGCACGCAAGCGTCGCTTTCTCTTTCGCGCCGATGCCAGCTAGGAGCAAAAAACCTTCCTCCAAACAAAACCCGCCCGCAATAAGCAAACCTAAAGCCGTAGCCGTAGCGGAGCCCATTTCCAAAAAAAAAAAACAAAAACCCACGTCCAAGGCTCCCGACGCTGTTCCCAGCTCATTTGCAGCTTTACAGACTATTTTTTGACATTTTCTAGTTTTATGGCCATTTCTTGAAATTTAAGTTTAGCATTGTTACAAAACAAACAAGATAAACAAACAAAAAAAAATTAAAAAAAAACTTTTAATAAAAATATTATAAAATCAAAGACAGGTATGTATGTATTTTTTTAAGGTAAATCAAAGACGGTTATTAACTGCACAGGTGTGCGGATCTCTCATCAGTTGGCTAGCTCCATCGTGCACAGGTTTGAGTGCTTGAGTTTGCCTAATGGCATTCAACCTTTGAACGCTAGAGATGGCCAACTGAAAAGCGACCTAAACTAATACAGGTGATGGCAAGTCAAGGAACAAATGGATGAGAATCGGCTAATAAATATATTTGAAATATATTTCATAATACATCATATTCGGAAATTCAACGTGCTGTCTAACATTTGCTGGCTGATTCTTTACCCTGTACATGCTGTCAAAGAAGGGTATTTGCAGTTTTAAGACAGCTAGAGGGAGGCATTCCCTACCATATTTAATTATTATGTATCAAGTATCGCAAATAGGGCAGAATGTTTCACAAGATATAGCCCGTGCACAGGTCTAAGTTTTCTGAGTATTTATTCAAATATTAAAAAGTGTACTTACCCCAAAATTGCACGCACGACTATTTTGTTGCCACCTATTAGAAGTAAGGAGACAGACTTTATTATCAGCACATCTCTAAAAAAATGCAGGAAATATTTTTTTATAATAGTGAGAAAGAGAAAGAAAGAGAGCGAGAGAGTGGAGTGCAAGAGCATAAATAAAAGTGAGAGTAGCAGCAGAGATAAAGTTTATTAATATAACTAACTAACTTGTTAAAATAGCATTCATATTCAAAATCTGAAGCTGGCAAATCTTATTTGACTTCATGATCATCGCATAGTGGAACAATATTTAATAAAACGATATTAACTAAATCGCACCCATATAAGAAAATCATAGAAATCTTCTTATAGATTCCTATATATAGACATAGGTCAAAATATCCCACCCCAGTAACTCAGCCAAATCTTATCAGATTTTCACGAGGTTTGGCTTTTTCTTCATGGTTTTCCCTCTAGATTAATCTGGCATTCAAATCTGACTACGTAAATTTTAGTCAAAATTCATGTCAAAATCATACCCCTAAGATTCGTATAAAGACATAGGCCAAAATTTCCCATCCCCATATCTTGGTCAAATCTCATCCGATTTTCACGAGGTTTGGCGTTTTCTTCATGGTTTTCCCTCTAGATTAATCTGGCATTCAAATCTGACTACGTTAATTTTAGTCGAAATTCATGTCAAAATCATACCCCAAAGATACGTAAATAGACATAGACCAAAATTTCCCACCCCCATAACTCAGCCAAATCTCATCAGATTTTCACGAGGTTTGGTTTTTTCTTCATGGTTTTCCCTCTAGATTAATCTGGCATTCAAATCTGACTACGTAAATTTCAGTCGAAATTCATGTCAAAATCATACCCCAAAGATACTTACGTATATAAGTAGACGTAGGCCAAAATTTCCCACCCCCATAACTCAGCCACATCTCATTAGATTTTCACGAGGTTTAGCTTTCTCTTCATGGTTTTCCCTCTAGATTAATCTGGCATTCAAATCTGACTACGTAAATTTTAGTCGAAATTCATGTCAAAATCATACCCCAAAGATTCGTATATAGACATAGGCCAAAATTTCCCACCCCCATAACTCAGCCAAATATTATTAGATTTTCACGAGGTTTGGCTTTTTCTTCATGGTTTTCCCTCTAGATTAATCTGGCATTCAAATCTGACTACGTAAAATTTAGTCGAAATTCATGTCAAAATCATACCCCAAAGATACGTATATAGACATAGGCCAAAATTTCCCATCCCCATATCTTGGTCAAATATCATCCGATTTTCACGAGGTTTGGCGTTTTCTTCATGGTTTTCCCTCTAGATTAATCTGGCATTCAAATCTGACTACGTAAATTTAGTCGAAATTCATGTCAAAATCATACCCCAAAGATTCGTATATAGACATAGGTCAAAATATCCCACCCCAATAACTCAGCCAAATCTCATCAGATTTTCACGAGGTTTGGCTTTTTCTTCATGGTTTTCCCTCTAGATTAATCTGGCATTCAAATCTGACTACGTAAATTTTAGTCGAAATTCATGTCAAAATCATATCCCTAGGATTCGTATACAGACATAGGCCAAAATTTCCCATCCCCATATCTTGGTCAAATATCATCCGATTTTCACGAGGTTTGGCGTTTTCTTCATGGGTTTCCCTCTAGATTAATCTGGCATTCAAATCTGACTACGTAAATTTAGTCGAAATTCATGTCAAAATCATACCCCTAAGATTCGTATATAGACATAGGCCAAAATTTCCCACGCCCATAACTCAGCCAAATCTCATCAGATTTTCACGAGGTTTGGCTTTTTCTTCATAGTTTTCCCTCTAGATTAATCTGGCATTCAAATCTGACTACGTAAATTTTAGTCGAAATTCATGTCAAAATCATACCCCAAAGATACTTACGTATATAAGTGGACATAGGCCAAAATTTCCCACCCCCATAACTTAGCCAAATCTCATTAGATTTTCACGAGGTTTAGCTTTTTCTTCATGGTTTTCCCTCTAGATTAATCTGGCATTCAAATCTGACTACGTAAATTTTAGTCGAAATTCATGTCAAAATCATACCTTAAAGATTCGTATATAGACATAGGCCAAAATTTCCCACCCCCATAACTCAGCCAAATCTTATTAGATTTTCACGAGGTTTGGCTTTTTCTTCATGGTTTTCCCTCTAGATTAATCTGGCATTCAAATCTGACTACGTAAATTTTAGTCGAAATTCATGTCAAAATCATACCCCAAAGATTCGTATATAGACATAGGCCAAAATTTCCCACCCCCATAACTCAGCCAAATCTCATCCGATTTTCACGAGGTTTGGCGTTTTCTTCATGGTTTTCCCTCTAGATTAATCTGGCATTCAAATCTGACTACGTAAATTTTAGTCGAAATTCATGTCAAAATCATACCCCAAAGATTCGTATATAGACATAGGTCAAAATATCCCACCCCAATAACTCAGCCAAATCTCATCAGATTTTCACGGGGTTTGGCTTTTTCTTCATGGTTTTCCCTCTAGATTAATCTGGCATTCAAATCTGACTACGTAAATTTTAGTCGAAATTCATGTCAAAATCATACCCCTAAGATTCGTATATAGACATAGGCCAAAATTTCCCACCCCCATAACTCAGCCAAATCTCATCAGATTTTCACGAGGTTTGGCTTTTTCTTCATGGTTTTCCCTCTAGATTAATCTGGCATTCAAATCTGACTACGTAAATTTTAGTCGAAATTCATGTCAAAATCATACCCCAAAGATTCGTATATAGACATAGGCCAAAATTTCCCACCCCCATAACTCAGCCAAATCTCATCAGATTTTCACGAGGTTTGGCTTTTTCTTCATGGTTTTCCCTCTAGATTAATCTGGCATTCAAATCTGACTACGTAAATTTTAGTCGAAATTCATGTCAAAATCATACCCCAAAGATTCGTATATAGACATAGGCCAAAATTTCCCACCCCCATAACTCAGCCAAATCTCATTAGATTTTCACGAGGTTTGGCTTTTTCTTCATGGTTTTCCCTCTAGATTAATCTGGCATTCAAATCTGACTACGTAAATTTTAGTCGAAATTCATGTCAAAATCATACCCCAAAGATTCGTATATAGACATAGGCCAAAATTTCCCACCCCCATAACTCAGCCAAATCTCATCAGATTTTCACGAGGTTTGGCTTTTTCTTCATGGTTTTCCCTCTAGATTAATCTGGCATTCAAATCTGACTACGTAAATTTTAGTCGAAATTCATGTCAAAATCATACCCCAAAGATTCGTATATAGACATAGGCCAAAATTTCCCACCCCCATAACTCAGCCAAATCTCATCAGATTTTCACGAGGTTTGGCTTTTTCTTCATGGTTTTCCCTCTAGATTAATCTGGCATTCAAATCTGACTACGTAAATTTTAGTCGAAATTCATGTCAAAATCATACCCCAAAGATTCGTATATAGACATAGGCCAAAATTTCCCACCCCCATAACTCAGCCAAATCTCATCAGATTTTCACGAGGTTTGGCTTTTTCTTCATGGTTTTCCCTCTAGATTAATCTGGCATTCAAATCTGACTACGTAAATTTTAGTCGAAATTCATGTCAAAATCATACCCCAAAGATTCGTATATAGACATAGGCCAAAATTTCCCACCCCCATAACTCAGCCAAATCTCATCAGATTTTCACGAGGTTTGGCTTTTTCTTCATGGTTTTCCCTCTAGATTAATCTGGCATTCAAATCTGACTACGTAAATTTTAGTCGAAATTCATGTCAAAATCATACCCCAAAGATTCGTATATAGACATAGGCCAAAATTTCCCACCCCCATAACTCAGCCAAATCTCATCCGATTTTCACGAGGTTTGGCGTTTTCTTCATGGTTTTCCCTCTAGATTAATCTGGCATTCAAATCTGACTACGTAAATTTTAGTCGAAATTCATGTCAAAATCATACCCCAAAGATTCGTATATAGACATAGGCCAAAATTTCCCACCCCCATAACTCAGCCAAATCTCATCAGATTTTCACGAGGTTTGGCTTTTTCTTCATGGTTTTCCCTCTAGATTAATCTGGCATTCAAATCTGACTACGTAAATTTTAGTCGAAATTCATGTCAAAATCATACCCCAAAGATTCGTATATAGACATAGGCCAAAATTTCCCACCCCCATAACTCAGCCAAATCTCATCCGATTTTCACGAGGTTTGGCGTTTTCTTCATGGTTTTCCCTCTAGATTAATCTGGCATTCAAATCTGACTACGTAAATTTTAGTCGAAATTCATGTCAAAATCATACCCCAAAGATTCGTATATAGACATAGGCCAAAATTTCCCACCCCCATAACTCAGCCAAATCTCATCAGATTTTCACGAGGTTTGGCTTTTTCTTCATGGTTTTCCCTCTAGATTAATCTGCGCATTCAAATCTGAATACATCCAATTTCCCTCTAGCCCACGACACAGGGGCCTTCATGCCCTCAAAATCATACCCAAGATTCGAATATAGACATAGGCCAAAATTTCTCACCCCCATAACTCAGCCAAATCTCATCAGATTTTCACGAGGTTTGGCTTTTTCTTCATGGTTTTCCCTCTAGATTAATCTGGTATTCAAATCTGACTACGTAAATTTTAGGCGAAATTCATGTCAAAATCATACCCCTAGGATTCGTATGTAGAGATGGGCCGAAATTTCCCACCCCCATAACTCAGCCAAATCTCATCAGATTTTCATGAGGTTTAGCTATTTGTACATAGTTTTCACTCTAGATTAATCTGGCATTCAAATCTGAATACATAATTTTTAGCCAAAATTCATGTCAAAATCATACCAAGATTCGAATATAGACATAGGCCAAAATTTCTCACTCCCATAACTCAGCCAAATCTCATCAGATTTTCGCGAGGCGTGGCGTTTTCTTCATGGTTTTCCCTCTAGATTAATCTGGCATTCAAATCTGACTACGTAAATTTTAGTCGAAATTCATGTCAAAATCATACCCCAAAGATTCGTATATTGACATAGGCCAAAATTTCCCACCCCCATAACTCAGCCAAATCTCATTAGATTTTCACGAGGTTTGGCGTTTTCTTCATGGTTTTCCCTCTAGATTAATCTGGCATTCAAATCTGACTACGTAAATTTTAGTCGAAATTCATGTCCAAATCATATCCCTAGGATTCGTATATATACATAGGCCAAAATTTCCCACCCTCATTTTATTGGCTAGACCACCAAAATCGACACCTTGGCGTGCACTTACATAACACATGGTAAGTACAGTAAAGTAGGTACAGGTAATCAGTCAATCAGTCAATCAATCAATAATCAATCAGTTAGTTATATATCGAGATTATTAATGTAAGCTGACGTGATGCGCACAGAGTTTCTCTTTTTGGTCGATCATGTTCGATTAGATAACTCTTATTCATTACTTAATTAAACAGTAACTTTTATTTATACAAGTGTAATACAATTAGTTTATATATTTAATTTTATTTTACGTAGAAAATCGTTTGTATTTTACAGTTGCTTTACGCTTAGGCTTTGGGTAATTAGCTGTATGAGGCAACTACCAGGTGAGAGAAGTACAATAACAACAGCATCCGATGAGCTGGACGATAAGTAACTATGACAATCACAATTGACGCGACTTCCGAACCCCAAGAAATAATACAAATATATATAGGACACAGACACACACACATAGACACACACATGGACACACATGGACACACAGGAGGTTTGTGCTATGCCTCCGTTTCCTGCTCCAGTTCGCCGGCTTGGATCTCCTCGGGCGTGCGCAGATCGATGGCGAACTTTTGCCGCGTGGGCGTTATGGCGTCGCTGGGCGTGGCATTGCCATTGTCCTGATCGTCGCCGGAAGCCTCCTTGACCACCCGCGAGTAGTCCTGGAAGGCGGCGGACAGGGCAAAGGTCAGCTTGCGCGCCATGGCCCGACTGTCGCAGACAAAGGCGTGCACCTCGAACGGATGCGGACTGGACTCGTCCTTGACGACAATCATGGCAAAGACGCGCGTATAGACCAGATCCTGTACGCCGTACGATATCGTATCGATCGGATAGCTCCAGTTGTTGATGCTCGCCTTGGGCGAGATGATTTCCAGCTGGACGCCCGCTGTCGACACCTTCAGCTCGCAGTTGGGCAGCACCTTGTTGGGCGGCAGATTCTTGGCCACGCCCACCATCAAATCAACCGGCCGACGTGTGTACTTAATGCCCCACAGGCCGCGCGCCACCTCCGAGCCAATGTATTTGACCTGCAAGCGGCAAATGAAAATGCGTTACAAATGCTTTCAGCTACTTCCGGGCCCAGAGCCGCATGCCGTTAGCCAACGGGACGGGACGGAACGGGCGGACTGTTGCTTCATTTGCATCCGACCCGAACCGGATGTCAGGCGCTGTCCACGGCGAAGCCAAAATGCTCATGTGACTCTGGCTGCGCCCAGCCAAGCGAGACGAGTGCGTGTCTCGCTTTGTTTTGATACACAGCAAAAAAAAACAAATGTTGGCTTAAATTGAAAACCATTTTGGTGGGTTTTGATACACAGCAAAAAAAAAATACATGTTGGTTCAAATTGAAAACTATTTCTGTGTTTGTTAAATTGGACTAATATTCAGGGCTTCAGTTAACATCTCAAAAGAGAGCGTGAACTGAGCAGAGAGTCCATTTAGATTAATAGCCTAATTCCACTGTCAACATTTCTTAAATTTTTTGCAAATGTCACATTTTTAGCTAATGTGAAATATGTTGCCTGTACATTTTCCCATTAAAATGTGCTTTTCGATTAATAGCCTCATTTCACTGTCAACATTTTTAACATTTTTTGCTAATGTGATATATGTTGCTGTACATTTTCCCATAAGCAAGCACATTTTTCACATTTGCAAGCAAATGTTGGTATTCGCACTGGTAATTCGTGACTTATTGAATTTCGTATCGATATTGTGAAAAATATATAATGTAATGTAATACCATAAACAGCTGATATATGTAGATTATAATTTATGATTTTAAATTAAATTATAATTCTAAATTGCATTAATCCCACAGTTTTTAACATTTAAAGATGGTCAAATGCCGCAAAGAGTCCATTAAATGGAGTCCCTACTTCGAGGCCGTGTTATTTGACTTTTGGAAGAAAAATGTTACAAATTTTAAAATCAAACCAATCAGCTGTTTGTTTAAAGAAGCGGTACCTTTTGCCATTCGCATATTACAGACAACTGTGACACTTACTAATGGAATCGCCGAATGTGAAATTTTTTAAATATAACATATTTTAAGCACAGTGGAATTAGGCTAAAAGAGACAGCTGAGGCATAAGTAATGCGCTTTTAAGTCCAATTTTGGCTTTAGTTTTAGACCAACGGACGGATCGATACGGACGGATCGACACTTGCTAATGGAATCGCAGAATGTGAAATGTTGTAAATGTAACATATTTTAAACACAGTGGAATCAGGCTATAAGCGATAGCTGAGGCATAAGTCACGCGCTTTTAAATCCAATTTTGGCTTTAATTTTATACCAACGGACGGATCGATAATTGGCACTTGCTAATGGAATCGCAGAATGTGAATGTTTGTAAATGTAACATATTTTAAACACAGTGGAAACAGGCTATAAGCGATAGCTGAGGCATAAGTAACGCGCTTTTAAGTCTAATTTTGGCTTTAGTTTTAGACCAACATTTTTTTACTGTGTATCAAATTGTTGAGCGTGGAGTGCGGGTGGAGGGTAATCCACGGGGCGCTGAATCTGCTGAACTTGCATTTAAATGGCTATTTTGCCATGAAGCTTATGTGAAATGATGCGCTCTGTTTGCGGTTGGAGTACGGCACTAACCTTGAAGGTTATGGGCAAATCCTCCACAGTCACTTGGCAATCCAGCTCGCTGGCGCTTGCTCCACTGCCGGCGGCCATGTTGTTGTTGTTGTTGTTGTTGCTGCTGCTTTTGTTCAAGTTTCAACTGCAATGAGAATACATTTTGTAGTCCTGCGAAAAGTAATGCATCTCCTTGTCCCTGGCCCTTTACCATATCTTCATATGGCAATCGTGGCCTTTACATGCTTCACGTTCTGCTGAGTTTCGAGTTCTGTGCCTCTGCTGTTGCCGGCTATCAAATGCGACTAACGTCAACAGCCAGCGACAAAGTCAGACGTGTTGTGTGTGCTCTGCGCGCGCGCGTGTGTGTGTGTGTGTGTGTGTGTGCGTGTGTGTTGTGTGTACAACTGAGCGGATCTGTAGGTGAGCTGCCCGTGAAAATGTAGGTGGAGGTGCCTAGCCCATTAACTGCTCTCTCTCTCTTCCGCTCTCTCTCTGTCTCTCTCTTTCTCTCAGTTCCTACCTTTCTCCCTCAAGAGAAAAACAGCGTTCAGTTAAGCGCTATTACGACAACAACAAGAACAATAAAAGCATCAAAAACAATGTACACTATTTTTATGGACTTTAAGTTTGACTATTAACGGGGTCGAATAACTGGAACAATGTTGCGCTGATAAGGTTTTGGGCAACAAATCAAGATTAAAGATTGGCCAATTATCTAAATCAAAAAAAATATTTAAATGTTCTTGCTTTATTTTTTGGATTTGCGAAAGATTTCTTTACCATAAAACGGGTTAAACATTTCAAAAATCTCACTTTCCCAGCGATTCTTTTTATTGAAGTTTTTTGATAATATCTCGATAGATTTTCCTATTTCCATAATATCGATAAATATCGATAAATATTGATAAATATCGATAAATGTTGATAAATATTGATGCATATCTTAATATTTTTAAGCATAAGTCGAAAGTAATAAGAGCTATATACGCCCAACTTGGTATAAAACTTCTCATATGAGAATATTTCCTTGTTTTTGAATCCCTCTCCACACTCCTCCGACAAAATTGAAAAAAAACCTCATTTTTAAAAGTAGAGCCCTGGGCTAAGGTAAGTACAAACAGTTGAAAATATTATTTAGAGCCTTAAACTAATATTAAGGCGCTTAAAATAAAAAAAAAGCATCGGACTTTAAACATCGAAGAAGAGAACATTTTCCACAAAGTGTGTTTATGTCTCTTTGTATATAATATGGCTCGATTGGCAGCTCAGCGCTAGCTAAGCAGGGTATCTCCCAGTCGGTCACTGCGAACTAGACAACTCTTACTTGTTTTCTGCTTGACAAACAAAATGTATTGTTGTCTTTGCTCTTGTTATTGTGATGATTAGTTGTTGTTGTGGTAGTTGTTGCTATCTATTAAATATGTATTATTAATACTTCCGCTCGCTCGCTGAGTGGAGTGTTACCTGTGAAAGGTGCGCACCTGATAGCGGCAGGTAGCCAAAACAACAGCAACAACAAAGCAACAACAAGAGCAATGCAACAATTGCATGTGTGTAAGTTAATGAGCTTGGAGATAAAATACAAATTTAAATAAAAGCAAAACTGTAACGAAACGAATTTGATTGCAGTTGATTTGCCCGACATGACGTCACAGTTGTAGTTATGCTCAAATGCTTTAAGGGCAGTTATACAGATATAAACAGATATATACAGATATATATATATATCACATATATATACATGTGTGGCTCATATCAACAGTTTTATGGCCAACGACCTGACGGACTTGGCGACTAATTGCAGCTCGGGGAATACGCATAGAAGAGTTCTGTTTTTTTTTTTTTGGATTGTGTAACGCTATTTACGACTTATTCTCTGGCTTCTTCTTCTTCTTCTTTGAACCATTTCTAAACCGGCTGGGAACCTCGCGCATTAGCGTCGCCTAGGTACACCGCCTATAAATAGGTCTATTAGGTAGTCAAACTTTTGTACTTTGCAGCAAATCTCTATCGAGTACAGTGAAAGCTCTGTTGACGAACAGCTGGCTTAGCTGAATATTGGCACTTGAAGTCGAGGCTGAAAGGAAACTTAAATTCTCTTCTATTTTTTTTCTCGACAAACAACATTTCTATGAAAACTTCTTTTGAGCAAAGTTGGATTTAAATGAAAGTGAAAATTGTGATTAAATTTGAGCCGAGGTAGAAAAGTCGTTAGATTTCTAGCGGTATCTTCTGATCTTGACCAATCAAAAGACTACGAAGGAAGTTTATATATATATAAAGTTATGTATATAATTTGGTATTTACAGTGAAGCAAATCGAGGACTGTTGAAAGAGTATGAAAATTAAAAAAACACAGTTAAGCTTGAATATGAAAAAATTGAATTATAGCCCAAAAAGTGAGAAGATTTTAAATAAACATAATAATAATGTTACAAAACTTGATTATTGTGTGTTTTTTTTCTCGTTATATACTCGTATTATCGTTGAAGAAAACTGAAAGCAATCTAGTTCGCTTTAAAGAGCTTTTACTGTATCGAGCACCCTGCCTCTCCCCTCCCCCTCCCCCTCTCTCGATTGAATCAGAGGCGCGCACAAAAATGAATTTATTTCCGATTTGTATTCGTAATAATTTCTATGTTATTTGATGGGGCTGCTTTTATTGTAGTTTATATTGTTGTTGTTATTGTTGTTGTTATTTCTCTTGTTGTTATTTTTCTTGTTGTTATTGTTGTTGTTGTTGTTATTTTTCTTGTTGTTGTTGCTGGCGCTGCGCTTGGATTCCGCAAGCCGAATTGTTTGCTTTTATGTTTATATTTCGCGCCGCTGGCCGCATCGGACTCTAAACCGATTGATTGCCCCGCTTATAGACACACAAACACACACACACACACACACACACACGCACACACACACGCACACACACACGCACACACACACACATATCTATGTAATTAAGCATTATATGCACACATATTTGTATATATTCATATACGCATGACAAAAATAACAACAACAACAGCAACAAGAGTCTGAAAGCCATAATCTAATTTATATAATTTTCCCCTGGCACATTTCTGCTTAAACGTCTGTCAGAGCGGAAGCTGCTCATATGAGCATATCTCCTATTACATTTAAATACATATATGATGTGCATACAGTAAAAGCTCACTTTGGTGAACAGCAACAGCTCCTTTTTGGGCTGAGAAGCCAAGCAGGTGGGCTTGGAAGATAAACTCGATATTATTTGCATGTTAACAATGCAGCGAAAGTAGATAAAGAACAGATTTTTATTCAGTAAAAGGCTTCGCTCTAGAGCAAAGGGACAAGGGAGCTGCTGTCCTTTAAGAGAGGTTTCACTGTACAGTAATGCGCCTAGATCAACTAGCTAAATAAAAGAGCAAGCGAATAGTTCACTTAGAAGATAATCTCGATATTATTTTCATGTTAAAAATGCAGCTAAAGTAGATAATGTTGAACGCGAGGCTTGGGTTCGAGTCCCCGCTGAGGGGTAAAAATTAATTTTTAGTACAAATAAAGAAAAGATTTTCATTAAAAAAGCCTTCGTTCTAGAGCAAGGGAGTAAAATAGCAAGATTGCTCCTCGCTTAAGGCTGCTCTCCTTTAACAGAGGTTTCACTGTACTAGAACTAGAATAATCCAATTAGATAACTTCTAGAGAGCAAAAACTAAGCGAGCTGTTCTTTGGATAAGTTTTAACTTTAGCACACGCTTAATTTGCATGTGTAAATGATATCTAAATGATGTTCAGCCCATTGTTGTTGTCATTTCTTGTGAACAATGCGTGAATGAATATTTAGATCTCGCTGCAGGTGTGACTAATGCGCTGCGCTTGGCCAAATTCAACTGTCTTCACAAATATGGCTGTTATCACAAACGTCGCGTTTCTGGGCTATCTTATCACAGACACACACACACACACACACACACCCACACACAGACACACACTCGCTGGCGCATTGCTTGTATTTGCCTTTATTTTTATTTGCGCACTTTTCGTTTGTTATTTTTTTTTTCAGTTCTAATTACGCTTAAGCTGCCTATTAAATAACCAACAATATTATTTAGTTATTTATCTATTTGCCAACCCCTCCAAAAATAAATGTTGCTGTTACCGTTATTTATCGCAGTGCGCTGCGTTCACCTGTTTCGTATGCGGACGATCGCGCGACTGAAACGGGCAGACGATAAAACCTTTTTTGCAGGTGCTAAACAGAGCGCCCTCTAGCGGCAGCTTGGCGCACTAATGCGTTGAAACGGTTTTTATAGCATACTTTGCTACAACTGTTGGTCGAAATTTGGAGAGTTCTCGCTATACTTTTAGGCGTGAGCTAAAAATTGCTGGGTGCTATAAAATAGCTGCTATAACTTGCGTGCTATAAGAATACCAAGTTTCAGTTGTGGTGTAGTTTGAGTCCTTGCTAATTAGCTTTTGTGGCAACTGCCTAAAAGTATGCTATACAAAAATGGTCTTATGGCCGTAAATAAACAAATGTTTGTGCCGTTTACAGGGTAAATATAAGGAATTATACTCTAGAGCTGGATACTTTAACTTTCTCACGAAATGTGTAACGCTTAAAGGGTCAAGGTATATATACTCTTGATCAGAAGATTAACAAAAGATTCTACCAAGTCATGTCTAATTACCCCTTTGACTGTTTCTTTGCAAAGTAGACGTTTACTTAAACGTTTACTTACGTAAACTTTGCAAAGATCTATCTGTTTGCCGAAGCGAACGATTATATATGCTATATGCAGATCTAGCGAAAATTGTATATATTTGCTTGTATTTAACCTGACTTTCAATATATGAGCCTTATTATGTTCCTGACAAATGAATTAGTTCTTATTAAAATCGAACTACAATATCAAAAATCGTTCGATTTTTGCTACTTTTGAAAATCTTAGATCTTATTAAGACCTAAACTATAGTAAGAGATGGTTAGCATGAGCACGGCTGGGCATGGAAATATATATTTTTAACATTATAATAATATGAAGGGTATTTCATCTAATTCGGCTAATCTTTATTCTCCCTTTTGCTTGCCAATACATAATATTTTGTCCCAAGCATCCGTCTAAGTGCAGCATGCACCTACGACTACCTGGCCCACGTGCCCCGCCCCCTTCCATACCTTGCTCCGCCCACAAACACCTTAAACAATAATAAATAATCAGGAACTGAAGCGTTTTGGGCAGCCGAAAACCATTTGACATTGGCCACAAGTGAGCTCAAAGTTGTCGCCCGCTCCGCCTCCTCCACCCACGCCTCCTCCGCCTCCGCCTCGCACGTTCCTCCACTTTCAAGCCCTGCCCAAGTGTTGAGTGTGATTAATGAAATGTTCCCCGGGCGGTGTCGAAGGAGGGACTGAGGGGGGGGCCTAGCGGTGGCTTGTTTCTGGGGTTAAATAGAGTTCAGGTCGAGAGTGTAGTTGATTTTGGTTTTGCCTGGTTTGGCGCTACACTTGATTAATTTCACTGCATGGCATATAATTAATTTGCTATTTACATAGGATGGGGAAGGGGGGTTGCAGGAGGGGGGATTGTACACCTGGTCGGGGCTAGTCCACACGTCTGGGAAAGTCATTAGCTAAATTGTTGTAAAATTTCACGGCGACAGGTGTTGTCACAACGTGTGAGCTGGGTTTTTTGGGCCAGCCGCTGGGAGCTTAAGGCGACACGCCGGCCAACTTGGGGCAGGCTTCGCTTCGCAGAGGCAGCGGCAGAGGCAGAGGCAGAGGCGCAGAGTGGGTCATTTAAATTCATAACAAAACAAAGCACGCGAACTTGAGGCTGCCGAAAAAGGCGGCCGTTAATTGACCACAAAAGTGGCCACAGAGCGAGACAGCGACAGAGTTTTCCTCCCCCTCCACCGGATTTTTATTGCGACGTTTTTGTGGTCTCGCCGAACGTGGCTTAATGTAATGGACCAACCGGGCGCTTCCGTCAAACCGACGCCGCCGTGTGACATTGAAATCCTTTCAGCAGCGGCAACGGATACGACAACTTGCCTGGCTGGCACTTTTGCGGCCTGGCCCACAAAACGGGGCCAAACAAGGTACCCAAAGATGGACAATAGTTGAGAGCTGCCCACCTGCCACGCCCCCTACAACGGACAACGAAGGCTGAGCACTTGGGCAAAAGTGAATGTTATTGCCAGCCCTGCTCGCACTCTCCCCCCCCCCCCCCACCTTTCCCCTTCCCCCCTGCCGTGCTATGCTGCGCATCGTTAGGCCCAGCTGCTGCCCCAAACCCAATTGAGTAATGCTCCTCCCTCTTTCCCTTCCCCCTCCTTCCCTTCTTCACATTGTGATCAACAACACAGCCATTTAATTAATAAAACTTGCTCTCCGGTTGTTCTAGCAAATTTTATCAGGCTGTGGAACAACTTCACAGTGAAATTCGCTTGGCCAGGTCAAGGTTGCGCATTTCAAATAAACCAGACGCACTTTTCCCGGTATCTTAACAGTTTCTTGGGCAGAAAGTATTGCTGAAAATGTAATTCGTTAAAAATTGTTACCTTTTTGAAATTTTAGTGAACTTCACAATTGAACTCAACATTTAAATAAGTTGGTCCAAAAGTGGACTTAAAGTCGGGGCAGCTGCAGAGGCATAAAATCAGATGCCTGCGACATCATGAATTATATATTTTTGATCAGCATCAACAGCTGAGTAAGGCCCAGTCCGTTTGAGAATTATCTGGATAGGTCCCACTTTCTGTTACAGGCAGTACATATGTCAGATCCAGCTGGATCGAGCCTCTATATCATAAAGCAGCCGTAGCTTCGGTGAGTCGAAGCTTAATTTCGTGTAGAGACAACGTTTATACAGATACCTAAACTAAACTTGGCAATTAAGAGATCCTACCTGCTTTATATAAATGCGCCAAATCTTAACAACATCGAACTACGATATCATATAGGTCAAAATTTCCCACTCCCATAACTCGGTCAAAACTCATCAGATTTTCAGGAGGTTTTGGTCTTTGTTCATGGTTTGACCTCTAAATCAATTTGGCATTAAAATCTGGCAACACTATTCTTGGTCCAAATTCATGTGAAAATGGTACCCTCAAATATCCTATATAGACATATGTTGGTCAAAATTTCCCAGCCCCATAACTCGTTCAAAACTCAACCGATTTTCGTGAGGTTTGGCTTTTTGTACATAGTTTTCCCTCTAGATTAATCTGGCATTCAAATCTGACTAAGTAAATTTTAGTCGAAATTCATGTCAAAATCTTACCCTCAAATATCCTATATAGATATAGGTCCAAATTTCCCATATGGGAACCCCCATAACTCGTCCAAATCTCATCCGCTTTTCCGCTCTTTGAGAGAATTTAATTGATGCGTACCATTGGCAAGGCCGGGTTATACCCGCTAGTATGTTTATATTTGCTTGCGAGGAATTTGTAAGATTTTAAGTACAAATAGGACAAAATGTCTCCATAAATGAGCTTACTCGTGCAACTGCTCTCGGACTCACAACTATGGCAGAGGAATCACAGCGAGCAAAACAAATCCGTATCAGAATCACATAAGCTTACACAACACACACACAGCACACACACACACACATAGTTAATAATTTATCAGGCTGCCCGCGGCAGGCCGTGGAGCTGCAGCGGCGGCGGCATCCATCTCCGGGTGTGGCCCCGCGATGACGGATGAGCCGACGATTGGCGCTGTTGATGTGGCGCTGATAGGCGTCGGCGCTCATAAATCAAAAGCCATTGCCAGAGCCAGAGCCAGAGAAATGCCCGGAACCGAATCCTCCAGCGTCAGCTGCCGGCCGACGTCCCAACTCGATGGGACCGTGCCAGTGACAGCAAATGTTTGCGAATTTTATGCGAATTACGCCTAATTAGCATTTTTGCAATGCAAACGCTTTGGCCCCGGGCTCCGAGCTGGAGTCGGCGTGATTATGTGGGCGATTGCATATGCAAAGCGCGATAAAGGGGACGCTCTGGCTCCGGGCTCTCTCCCTGGAGTAGACTCTGGGTCTGGCCCTGGCATATGCCCTCTCGCAGCGCCTACAAAAATGCATTGGGGAGCGTCGCATTGCGTCGGGGGAGGGGACGCGAAAACTGTTGATTCTGTTTGCTGTCGTCGTCGTCGTCGGAGCCAATAAAATTATGCGAAATCGGAATGTGTTCGACCGAGTGCAGCAAATTGTATTTGCAACTGAGGCACACGCAACGGCACATAACTGGGGCGAGGAGGAGTAGGAGTAGGAGTCGGATGGGGAGCTTGGCATGACATGACCCACAGGTCAATTGTTGCATTAGGTTTGCCAGTTGTTGTTGCGGAGCGACGCGGCGGCCAACAAATGCAATGTGGCTGTGCGTGCTCTGGCACTTTTTGCGTCTCTATGAATTGGGGTACATTGGCTTACAGGAAGCCTTTGGGCACTATAGAGAATGTCGCACGAATATAAACATTATCTAGAGCCCATTAAGACAACTGAGCCCTGACTGCACTCTGTGCTTATAAAGTAGAATAAAATTATACAAATATATTCCAAAATTCTCATAGCTTAAGCGAGTTGCAAGGGTGTACAGGTGTCGCTTTGTGAGTGCACTAGCATACCCTGTAACCATTGAAAATTGTTAGATCAGGGTTAATGGGAGCTGTATTTTAGTCTAAAGGAGGCAGAAGACGGCATTTCTGTTGGGTATTCATATATTATATATTCAGAAGAGCTTCATAAAGTAGACTACAATAAGAATCTAACTATCTACAGGTTCCAGCCTGAACGACCCTTCGTATAAGGAGTAGAGGAGCAGAGCTTAGAACATTTTTCTTCTGGTTTTCGAAGGTTTCTAATTTTACAATTTATAGAAGTTTGTAAGAAATAAAGTCATTTGCAAATCCGCATCCAGGTACTTACTTTTTCTTACAAAATGCCTTAAAAATATTAAAATACTTTGTATTGGAAATCATTTAAGAATTTTCCAGCACTTTTCAAGCCTAATAAGTCAACAACTCGACCAGAGTCTGGGATGCTTAGAAGTAGATTCGATTGTGGAGAATAATGCCAGGAGAGAATGCCCAAATTTACTTTATATAACTTTGCAGGCAACTGGGAACAAGCCAATAGTTTCTTTCGGATATTGACATTTATTCCTAGGGGTGTTTCTATATCCCATTTATAGAGTTCCAGCCTTGAATTTTGATGTACACACATAACTTAATGACAACCTTAGGCCTCCAATCGGAAATAAGCTCCAAAGTTCACTCCATAAGGCTAAGGCCTACAAACCGAAGAATGATGAGTCCATAAATTCCAATGCTATGTAGGAATAAAGTAGTCCCCTCTATAAGGCGGAGGCTTCCAAAAGGAATGTAGCTTTCCTCAGGGCTGCTTTTGTGTGCCTGTAAAGAAGTACGTATCGTCCGTCCGTCTGTCTGCCAGTCTGTCTGTCCGGCTGTCTATGTTCCGCCAGTTGATAGGGCAATCGTTCCATCGGACACTCTCGACTGGCATATTCTATTTGATTCCTTTTTTAGTTTTGTGCGGTTTCACTTGACGCACCCGAATTAGACTCAGTTGCATTTGGCATTTGGCGGCTCCGGTCTGGGACGTGCTTGGGGATTCGAAGCGGCGCAACAGTTGCATATTTGCCGGCCGCTCGCTAATTGCGGCTGGAGCCGTAGTCGTAGTCGGAGTTGGAGTTGGAGTCGGAGTCGGAGCAGGTTCCAGCGGGCATATCAAAGGCTGCAATTTGGCATTCAGTTGGGAATGGGAATGGAGCTGCTGCCTGCCTTTATCTGGCTGTGGCTGCGGCTGCTTTGGTTGCCAGCCGAGCGTGGCTCTTATTAATGATTAATTAAAAAACTGCATGCTGCGAGTGGGGGACGCTGTGCTGGGTAGTCCATGACATATGTGGCATTTAATTGGGCAAACAAAACAGTGGCCCCTGCCGGCCTGGTAAATGCCCCCTGAGAGTGAGAGAGCGAGAGAGAGAGAGCGAGAGAGAGAGAGAGAGTAAGAGTAAGAGAGTGCGAGGCGTTTTCCAATGTCACACATTTGGCGCCTTCCATGGGTTAGAACCAGTTGCGCCCGCTTGCGAAACGAACGGGAATGGAACACGGGCGCTCTTAAGAGCTGCCGCATGCTCTTTGGCCGTGTCCCAGGTCCGGGTGAACCCCCCACCCGCCCCGGTTGCCACCACCGCCAGCCGAGCGACTCCGACTCCGACTCGATGCCGACGCAAAAATTTTGGGGCCAAGTTGCCCCAACTTGCGGCATTGCGCTGCGTGGCACACAGAATCAGTCGTCAGTTTGTCTTAAGCGGATTTGGTCGACACGTGTGTGTGTGTATGCGAGTGTGTGTTTCTTCTTCGTCTTCTACCTGCTGAACGTAATCGGAGTCCTCTGGCATCCTCTGGCAGCCTGGCGAGAGCCAACATTTCGCGTGAATTTAACGCTTGGCATAGGTCACGTATCGCACGTGCTGGACCCTCACGCCAAGACTCACGCTCCTCACGCTGCTCACGACACGGTTTTTTGATCTGTGTGTGTGTGTGTGCCGGTGTGTGCGTGTGTTGACATTCGATTTGCCTGCGAAAGCGCAGCATACTTTTTGGCTGAGCCACACACAGCTCAAGCGAGTGTGCGAGTGTGCGAGTGTGTGTTTCGCTTCGGTCGATATTTGCATAAATTAAAATTAAAAAAAAAATATACAAAAGAGAGCGCACAAAAAAAAAACCACATAGAAAAAACACTCGGAGTCTGCTTAATGAGTTTTTAATACGCTTTCACGTTTCCGTGTGTGTGTCTCTGAGTGTGTAGCTGCGTGTGTGTGGCTGCGTGTGTGTGTGAAAAAAAGGCACGAGGAACTAAAAGTCATTGTCACTGGATTTGTGGCTGACGTCCCTGCTAATTTATTGAGCCCCAGCAAAAGACTTTCGAACGTGGCCAAAGTGAGAAAAACTAATTCAAAGTGAACTTCACCCAAACGCAAAAAAAGCGACCAACAAAAAAACAGTTCTGGTAAGTGACCGAGAAAAAAAATGTGTTGTGGCTGCCAAAATGGACCAGAGTAGAGTGTACTTGGGCGAAATTTAGATAAGACAAAAATTTGGGCATTTTGCACTCAAGTCAAGTACAAAGCCACGGGCGTAATTTCTTAAAATAAGAGCGAAAGTCTTTGTTTTTTTGAAGCACATTTTTTATGAGCCCAAAGTTCTTAAATACAAGACACAAATTTCGTACTCAAGTTGAGAGGTTTTTCTATTTTCAGAGCAAACATTTGAAGCCGGCCAATTTAGGGCAATAGGTAAAACAAAACTTTGCACATTTTTTTCGTTGGCATAAATCATAATTTATTTAAGAATATTTAAGCTCAAAATGTGGACATAATTTGAAGTACAAGATGTTAAGGAATCCATCCCATTCTATGCTATTCAGCAGCTAGTTAATTGGGCGCATTTTATAATTGATTAATATATTATTTATATTGAAATTTACTCTGCATAGTGTGAGGAAAACATTTGAAGTACAACTTGGCACGAATTTCATCCCATTCTATGCTTTTCAGTAGCTAGTTAATAAGGCGCATTTAATTATTGTTAAATATACTATTTATATTGAATTCTTTGTTGGCATAACTTAGACGAATATTTAAGCACAAAATGTGTACAAAAGTTGAAGTACAAAATGTTAAGAATTTCATCCCATTCTATGCCATTGAGGAGTTAGTTAATAAGGCGCATTTTATAATTGATAAATATTATTATATTTATTGAAATTTACTCTGCATAATTTGAGGAAAGCATCTGAAGTACAACTTGGTACGAATTTCATCCCATTCTTTGCTTTCTATTAGCTAGTTAAAAAGGCGCATTTTATGATTGATAAATGTATTATTTATATTGAAATTTTCACGGCAATTGTGCTGTGAAGTAATTATTATTTTTAATTTGACGTTCTATATCAAATATTCAAAAGAGCTCATAAGCCTGCATGCAAGAGACCCTGCCAAATGTTATATGTATATATATATATATATATAATTTAAGTCCTGCGTTTACAGCCAATCGATTTATGCCGCAGGCTTTTACAGCAAATATTTGCAAATTTCCATCGAGCTGGAAACAAATTTGTCTTTAGATGTGCCACACAAAAATGCATTCGTAATTATTGAAATTCCGAATGTTAGCCCAGACTTATCGTTAATTACTGGTCACAGGTAAATAACACAGCACACTTGAAATGGAATTATTAATGCCAATGATTAGTTTACAGACAGACAGACGGATAGATACAAAAGTATCTGCAAGATGCACACACACGATGCATAATTTCGTGTGCAAACAATGCGATCTGGCAGCTGCTGGATCTTATTAGGCAAAATTGTAATTGAAATTTTAATTTTAATTACGAGGCGGCAAACATCGAATGTCAATTAAATTGGTATTAAATAAATTTAATTTTTAATGTCCAGCCCTGAGAAAAACAACAACAAACAATTTCAATTAATTTCACGTATTTACATGCACACACATATTTATCTAAACAAGAGCCTAGATAAATATGTGTAATATGCGAAAAAATCGCAAAATTTACGAAATCAAAAATTAATTCGAATTGTAATTAATTTGTTCGCTGTCGCAGTCGCCGTATTCATTACAACATTTTTTGGCAATTACAACAGGCAACAAAAATTTAATGGAAAATATCAAAAATTGCAAAACAAATAGAAAAAAGCACACATTTTATGTTGGATTTTAACATTTGCATTTGCATTTGGAAAATGCGATTTAAGCAAATATATGTCGAAAGCATTTCAGCTATTTACTGTCCATACAATATTTAAGTTAATTTTAATGTTGTTTGCTTAATGGCATTTTTATGTGCGCGCGGCAAATGCGGCGTATGCGTGATGTGGCACAGGCGACCGTCTTTTTAGCCATTTCACATGCAATTTGCATGGACAGCAACAACAACAACAACAACAACAACAAGAACAACATCTCATTGCATGCAATTAAAAATAATTATTATCAATTTACGATGACAACAATTTTCAATTTAAGTTTTATTTTATTTATTAAAAGCGCTCAATGCCTTTTTTTTTTTGCTTTTTTATGTGACACTTGTCATGTGTGTGTGTGTGTGTGTGTGTGCTGCATGGCTCTAATATCGGGTGAACTTCACTTTGAGCTTGCTTCCTGGCGAATTGATTTTGATTGCAGCACACAGTTTCCGCTGTGCCCTATTGTCGAGCTCGAGGCAAGCATAACTGGGCGCCACAGTCGAGAGTCGAGAATCGAGAAGCCGCATCATTGTTGTGGCAGGAAGCTGTGCGAACGAGTGGCGCATCAATTGTTGCAGCAACTAAATGCAACGAATGCCAATGCGAATAATGCCAAAGCACAAAAGTCAGCTCGAACTATCGAACTATCCCATCTGTATATATATGTATATAGCTATGCATAGCAATTAAAACTGCCACATGGATTCGCATTGATTGCCGATGCCGACGTTGACGCTGGACGCTGGACGCTGACGCTGACGTGTGGCCCGCCATTTTTAACGCCCTTTCATTTTGGCATTTTATTTATTTTATTTGATTTTTGTGCAAATACTCTGCTGCGAGTCGGCAGCATTAGCTGGGCTATGAGGGCTCGTAACCTATACGAGAGAAACTAGCATTTTATTAGATATCACAGCCTAACTACATTCACGCACTAGAATGGAATTCGAACCAGCATCCACACTAGAATATTATTCCATTATCAAACTGACATTTGGCCCAACGCTTAGCTAGCAATGAAAAATCTAACTTTAGTTGTGCTTTCTTTACTTAACAAACAGCTCTTAAGGGTATCCAAAGTTCGGTTCTGGGCAAGTTTTAAAAAGTTATTCTACCTGTTTGTCGTGCATTTTGTGGCTGGCTGCAAAAATCCGTTGAATTTCAATTAAAATGACGCTGCAGTCAAAAGCGATGAAGATAACAGGCTTTGTTTTTCAGCTCATTGTCAGCTCAAAGCCCTTTACAGGGTATCTACACTAAGAGGAAATGGGCAGTTCTAAGTTTAGAGCGTGTTTGAATTTGTTTAAAGCTTGAAGCACAAATAAAGTGTAGAAGAAATCGTAATAAAAGTACAAGCTTTCTTAGATTGAGAATTGGTAATTCTTCTATTTAAGTTTCTTGGTGCTAAGAAAAAGTAGAAGAATTAAGAACTTCGTGCTTTGTTTAAGTTATTTGCAGCTTGACAACGATTGTGCTTGATTTGACTACAAAATTTATGCGTGATTTTTACTTTTTTGTGAACATTTCAAAGAGAATTTTTTGTTTGTTTAAAGCATAAATGAAGCGTAGAAGAAGAATCTTAATAAAAGTACAAGCTTTCTTAGATTGAGAATTGTTGAGACTTCTTCTTTTTCTTTGTATATATTTCAATATATATATATATTCGAAATTTTTATTATTTTTTGATAAGTTTTGACTTTGAAAGGAAGCTTAAAACTAAATCACAATTTTAATATTTAGATTATATTCAAGTCTAAGTATCTAGAGTAATAAATGAGTGCGTTTTATAGTAATGGAATTTCATATCCATCTGGAGGCAAGGTCAGCAGAGTGAATCCTCCTCGGACACACTAATCATCCTTTTGCTGAGATTTTAATAAACACAAGGGCTATTCTTTAAATGGCTCGACCAAGAGTTCCCACATAGCTATACTTTCGGCCTGCATTCTAGTATAACCCAGCTAAGCTGTCCGAGTATTTCTAAAAAAAAACAATATCCAATTGCTCACACTTTTGTTCAACAGCTCCATTAGCAACTTAATAACATGGTAAACAGTTTGGCATTCAGCTATTGTCAATTGTGAAAAATAAAGAAGGAAAGAACGAAAGTCAAGGGCCGGAGCGGAATAGGTAAAGCCTGGCCCAGGCCCTGGGCGGGATCTGGACCTGGCTACTTTTAATTGAGTTTTGAACGCAAATAAAATGCGTGTGAAAGGCGAAAAAGCGAAAATTAATGCGCTCGGTTGGCTTTCCCCCCCACCCCTAACTTTCCCCCCCGACTTTTCCGGCGCCCTTGTTCGTGTGTGTGTGAGTGTGACTTTGGCTGGGTTTTGTGATTGCGATTGTGTCTGTGAGCTGTGAAAATATTTAAAATTCATTGGCTCTGCTTCAGCCTTACATTTGACTTGTGTGTGTGTGTGTGTGTGTGTGCGAGCTTACACCGGCTCCAGTGCCACATCCTTATGCAAATCGCATTTTAATAAACTTGCGTTGCGTCAATTTTCATTTACAGTTGGCCCGTTGGGAAATGCC
This sequence comes from Drosophila montana, assembly GCF_035044405.1. Lineage (NCBI taxonomy): Eukaryota > Metazoa > Arthropoda > Insecta > Diptera > Drosophilidae > Drosophila > Drosophila montana. The sequence goes on from NW_026997446.1 coordinate 240,090, forward strand.
CCCCACCCCCTCCACTCCTCCCTCCCTCACACAAACAATCCCCAAAAAAAAAACGAGTCCTAATTAAATTTAAATTAACTTTAAGCATTTGGGCTTTGTTAGCTTTGCTTTTCAATCTCTGCATACCCTGCACGAAACTGTCACACAATGGGTTAGCTTAAATATTTAATTTGTTTAGCTGCCGCAGCACAGGGTATATTATAGTCGAGCTCGCTTTTGTGTATATTTTTGCTTATTTCCTGTTGTGCATTTTTCGTTTATTTATTTATTTTTCGTTTTTGTTCGCCCTTTTGATGGCTCATTAAAATGTGAAATTTAATTTCTTCCTACTTACACACATGGCCATAAAAATTGTGCGCTACGAAATTGAATTGAATTTAATATTAGTTGCCTAATGGCACACAAACTCACACACATGCTTTAAGCGCCCGCCTCCATCAAAAGCCGGCTGGGAATAGGCTAAGGTCCCACTAAATATGCAAAGCGTATACCAATGTATTTTCGGCGGCGGCGGCAGGAGATAAAATGACATGGCCTCCGAAATCAAGGCTAAACGCGTTAAGTGATATTTAAAGTACATTTAACAGCGCCAACCTGCTCGGCCTCTGCTCTGCTCAGCCTGCTGCCTGCCACGCCCACGCCCCCAAATGTCTTTGGCTTTGTTGTGTGTGCGAGGCATTTGCGTGCCTTTGCCTGAGGGATCACAGAGAGAGAAATGCCTGACGCTGGGATAACACAAAGCGGAAAAGGAAGCGGCGACCACGTGTCTATTGACAAATGAGCTGGCAGCTGGCAAAGGGCGCCACACTGGCACACATAAGTATATGCACAGATACATATATATATATATAGGTATATATGAATGCGTACACATGTTTGTTATTTGCCTGCCGATTGTTGTCTGTGTTTTTGGGCTGTTTGTCTCTAGGTGCTGTTGATAGATGACTTCGGGGGATAAACTCTGAACGAGTTGCCCAGAAATGTGGCTTTGGCGCGACAAATGTGCTGCAATTTGCGCTCGGCTCAAACACATATTTTCTTCAAGCAAGTCAACGCGTCAAATGATTAACGGCTGCAATGGGTTAAGCTAAATATTGCAGTATGTCAACGAGACAGAAAAAGGTTTCTTTCTCTTTAACTCAATGTTAAATTAATCGCCAAGTCTTAAAGCTAAGTTAGTTGGGAATTGTTTAGCTTTAAATGCCAGAACTTCTTCAAATGCAAGCCAAGATTTTTTACACCTGGACTTGCCTGAAGCTTTACATATATTTTCATATATTTAACATATATTTTCTTCAAGCTCGTCTGCAATGGATTAAGCTAAATATTGCAGTCTGTCATACGGACAGCAAAAGGTTTCTTGGAATGTTCAAATTCTCTTTAGCACAACATCTTTAACTTTGTGATCTAAAATTGATCGATATAATTATTTTATTATAAGAGGTTTAAGCAATTTAGTTCAAGGCTAACTTAGCTTGGGAATTGCCTAACTTTATATTGCCAGAACTTCTTCAAATGCAAGCCAACATTTTTCTTGCCTGCAGCTTGTCAGACTTGGCTTTAAGCTGTTAAATGTTGCGCATACGCATCGTTTGCCGCCGGTCAAAGGCCGGCGGCTATAAATTAGCTGGCAAATACTTTGATTACATAATCAGCACACACACACACACACACACACAGGGCTAAACGGGTTGGCTATTGGCTGCCGGCAGCAGATGAAGCGAAACGAGCGCTTAAACGAGCTTTAAGTGTGCCCCTGAGTCAGCACGCACTCGGGGGGGAACAAAGGGCAAAGGGCAACTGCAACTGCAGCGAGTAGCAAATTTAATTGAAATTGAAAGCACTTTAGTGTCCCTCGCCTTGGCCTGGCCTGGGCCAGTTGGATGCTGCTGCTGCTGCTGCTGCTCGTTGCATGCAACTAATTTGTGCCACTAATGAATTTATTTGCCACTTGTATGCTGGCAGCGTGGGCGTGTGATAAAAACGTACAGAGAGAGAGAGTGTGCAGAAGGCGCAAACTGTGGGGAATAAAGCAAAATAAATGAAACTAATATAAAAATGGCGCACCAGTAGGAAACGGGGGAGAGAGAGGGTGTGTGTGTGTTTGTGACATTTTAGAGGCACGGTAAAGAAAGGCGCCTGGAAGGCTTCAAGGCGGCGACAAGTTGCAACGACAGCAGCTGCAGCCACGGAGAAAGCAGCAAACGACGAAATCGTTTGAGAATTAATTTTCCATTTCAGAAGCAAAAGGAATGCTGAGCTCTCACTTCCGCATCCAGCTATTGCTGCCGTCGCTTGCAGCTCGTGTCGAATTACAATTTATTGGCTGCTAAGTGGCAGCGCCTTGGCGCTTTTCACTTACCTCACACCGATGCGGGGTCATTAGCAGTGCGTCATCAGCTTTGGCCACGCAACGGCCAAATCCAGCCAGATAAATAGGCTGCCGGGTAAAAGGATAGCCCGGAGAGCCTCGCTTACTAATTAACTCATATTATGGCGCAATCGATGTTCAAATAATTGAAAGAACGTATTCTAGTCTGTTTGAAGTGGGCTAAAACGTTGGTCAAAGTTTAAAAGGGGAAACGGAGCGAGAAGTTTGGAGATTGAGGCACCGTAAAGACGAGAGAGGAAAAGGAATAGATCTATTAGAACGACTTTGCATGAGCCTGAAGCTGGCGAGGATTTCATGAACTATTCTTATACTATATTTATATATATATACTCCATATTCAGTATTCATCTGACTCGGTCAGATAATCTCCTCTAGCTAATTTAAAAATCTTTCAGGTAGGGTATTTAACATTCCATGTGGTTAAAGTGTCGCCGTGAAAAGCTGCTGACAGCTACGGAAAATCCTTAACGACTGCAACAAAACTACATGGAAAATGTGAAAAAATATAAATTGCGTTTATGCTGCACAATTGGGAAATTGAACACTGCCGAAAATGAAAAGTGCCAGCTCGAAAGTGTGTAAACAGCAAAACGGGGCGAAGGCAGCGGCAGCTGCTTTAGTTTTTAATTAAACATTGGGACAGGTAACAAATGTCTGTGGCACGTTGCACGAACTATGAAATGTTGCCGAGCATCTCTCTCTCTTTTACTCTCTTCTATAAGAGTAATATAATTTTCTTCACCTGAGCTGAAGGCCTGGACGATAGCGCTTGTTTGTTGTAATTAACTATAGTATTATTTATAATATAAAATGCGTGTATTAATATTAATCTTAAAGATAAAATATTGTCACGAAATGAAGAAGTTATCTCCGAGTTCATAGAGGTTGGCTCTAGACTAAAGTAGAACATTTTTAGATGTCTTCCTCACATTTTTGGAGGTCTAGTCTTTGGGCTATAGTTTTAAATATATTGATATAGATGCCATATAAGGATCGTGAATGCTTGTGATGGCAGCTCTGCGACGTTTGCAGTGCATCTCCCAGTCGGTCACTCCCGACTAGCGCACTCTAACTCGTTTCTTCTTTTTTTTTTGCTGATTGCTGCGATTTTAGTTATGGCTCGGAACGTGCATTTCATCTAATTGAATAGAGCTGCTAAACATAAAGCGTAATTAGGATGCATTTTGTATATGTGTGTGTAGAACAAAGGCAGCAATTGGGTCAGCGGGGTAGTTAAGGGGGGGCGGGGGGTCAGACCTGTATACGATGTTGCCTGAAAATGGGCACAGGGCAACTTCTTGTTATTATGCTGTAAGAGAGCGCGGCTCGGTAGCAGCAGCGCGGCCAATTCATATATTTGACTGGCACTTGGCATAGGCACAGGACGAGTCGGGCAGCAGCCATAGGACTAGGACCTAGAGTCAGGACTCGGTCCGGGCCGGGCCAGGCTCTGCCCTGCTCTGCTCTGCGCGTTGTTTTTTGTGCAATTTCCATGAGTGGCACTCGGGCAAAATATACTATTTATTTCGCTACTCTCGGCGCTCAGCGTACAGTGGCCCAAATGAACCGCATTCCATTTTGACTGATGCTGGCCAACTTTTTGCGTATGAAAATAAAACATAAGCCCCCCCCACACACACACACACACACACTGAAACTGCGACAGAGATGAGAGGCAGCTGTGGCATTGTTGTTGTTGCACTTCTACACTTTGTTGCCGGTACGGTAAAAGCTCGTTGAGTGAAAAACGTCGAGTTAAGTATGTGTGTTTTAAAAAGCGATATGATGCAGAGACACACACACACACCAACACACCAACACACACACACACAGCTCGCAGTTTGCAGCTCAGAGTTGGCAGCTTCTCGAGTGGCACTCACCTTGCACAGGACGCAAGCTTCAGGCCCGCACGACAGGACGACAAGTTGCAGTTGCTGCACTCAGAAAAAAATAGAAGCCTACTTTAAATTCACATAACTTCTTCACTGCGAAACATAAACTTCTAGCACATTAGTTCTACTAATCACAGGTGCATCTCAATCTTAAAGCTGTTTTGTTTAGTTACAAAAGTTCTTACAATAAGAATTTTCCTCCCAGCTCAAGAAATTTCAACCCCATTCGTAATCAGATTTAAGTATTTTCGCTGAGTGTACTGGGGAGAAACCTGGGAATGGGCAGCGAAGGCATTTTACCTAGCCCAAAAGTATGCTGCTAACATGCCACTATACGAGCTGTCTGTCTGTCTGTCTGTCTGTCTGTCTGACTGTCCTGTATCTGTGTCTGTCCCTCTTTCTCTCTCTCTGTGTGTGTGTGTGTGTGCGAGTCTGCATTTGGTTAGTTTTCGTATTCGTTTACGTTTTCGTGTCGTGCTCGCTGCTTTTGTGTGTTGTTTTTAGTTTTAATGAAATGTAAATGTTTAGTTATACACACATACAGAGAGGTGGAGAGGGGGAGGGGGGCGGGGGAGGGGGGCAATATGTATAGGTGTGTAGCGAGTAGCCAGCTCGGTGGAAATTTATGTTAAGCTGCTTTTCCCGAGTTGTAATTTTCAGCAGTGAATGCAAATCAGCGACAAAAAAAAACCCCCAAAAAAAAATAAACAGAAATGAACCAACCGCTTTATGCATGTAAAATTCACAGTTTCGTATTTGTTTGTTTTTTTTTTTTTTAGCTATTTACCAAAAAAATGCATTTTAGAGAGTAGCAGGTTTTAGTCGGCTTTGGCAAGATTTTTGCAAAGGTTTCTTTTTTAGTTTAAGCTGACAGTTTAAGGTGTCTGAGCGTCAGACTAATAAGTAGAAGGTTAAGGGTTCAAATCCAGCAGAAATTTGTAATTCAATTTAATTTTCAATTGCATTCGCATTTTTCCACACACAGCTGTCACAAAATGCTTTTATTAGTCAGGATGGTTTTTCATACATTCCATGACTTTTACTTTATTTATGTTTATTATTTATATTTGGTTTATACTATACTATATATATATATATCCAATACTATACTATATATACTTGATATATATACTTTAACTTTGTACTTTCTTTTAATGAGTTCTTGAGTCCGCGGTTTTCTCCATATTCTCTCAGACTCTCGATAATTTCTTATTGCTAGTATTCAACTTGTGTCTTATACTTCTATCTTATACTCCTATCTTAAAGTACTCTCCATCTGTCTTTTGACACAGCTCATAAGAAAAAGTTTGATCGGAAGAAAGTTGTATTTTTCTCCCACATTCCTCGAATTTCCTGCAAGCGAAAGAGGCAAAATAGGCGACTTCTAGGGGAAATATTCAGTTTTCTAGCTATTTCGCTTTGGGCTATTCGATTGATCGCCCTTCAATCAGTCAGTCAGTCAGTCAGTCAGTCAATCAATCAGTTAGACAGGTGAGTTTTAATTCATTCGCTTGAAATTGTATCTCCCGCAGGCGATTGACATTTGGCATATTAATTTTCAGTTATAATAGCTGCGGATTTCGAGCTCTTGTCTGCGGGCTAAAATTACATTTGGCGCATTGTGTTGTGCGCTTCAGTTTCAATTTCAATAAGCCAAAGTGCGTTTTGTGGTCAGCGCAGCATATATTTATTAAAAATGTTGATATTAAAACGAACTTTTGTGCCGGCCAAAAGAGCCGAACGGGCCGTTCACACACAAACAAACAGACAAACAAGCACACAAATAAGCCAACAAACAGGCAGCCAAACAAACATTGCGCAATTTGTAAACACTGACTGAAGTGGCTGGGCGAAGGGGTAGCAGAGAGGGGGGAGGGGGAGGGGGAGAGGAAGGGGCGGCCCAACGCGGCTTAACACGCTTGTCAACGGCTGGCCAAATGACCCCGCCGAGAATGGCAGCGAGGGAGGTGGGCGAGGGAGGGGGGGTGGCGACAAAATGGCATTTCCTTTTGGGCTCTTCGGCTATTTGGCTGCTCGTAAGCGTCGCTTGTTCGCATTTTCCGCCGGATTTTGTTTACAAGCCACGCCGCAGTGCCGCGAAAACAAATTGAAAATGCAAAGCAAAAACAACAACAGTAGCTGCTGCTGCTGTAAATGGTGACAACTCTGGTCGCGGCAGTGTTGCATTTGTTTGCCTTTGTGCGGCATTGTTGTCAAATTTATTAAGTTACTCATACGCCACGTTGCAGCATGCGCCCATGCGCCCGCCCACGCCCCTGCATTGTCCCTCCATTGTTCCCGCCGCCGCAAACAAGTGACAAGCGGGGCGTGTAGTCGTGTGTGTGTGTGTGTGTGGGCGTGGCAAGTGCTCCCCGGCGGCTGCACATGTTTGGCATATCAAATGTTGTTTTCGTTTGTCAAAATGACAAACCCATATGAGAACCCAAACGAAATAAAACGAGGCAAGAAAAAATTCCACTGGCTGACAGGAACAGCCTCTTCGGCTGCAGGCACACTGGTTCCATATGCAAAGTTGGGCGCATTTGAAGAGAGTTCTTAAGTTCTACTTAAGCTCGTTCTACCTACTATCTATTAAGGTCGAAGTTCAAGTCAAATTCCTCAGCAGCCGTCCTGGCTGATTCGATCAGAGAGAGACGAGGTTATACCCCTGCGACCTACCTGCGAGGCGAATCATCTAAACACCCTAAAGTATTAGTTCATGTCGTCAATCTCCCCATTGTAAATTCCCCTAAAATTAAACTGCCATTAAACCTAACAAATATTCTTACTACACTTTATATCACAGTCTTGCGCTTGGTAGAGATCAGAAGATACTGATGGATGGATGGATAAAAAATGTTTCACAAATGTGGGTAGAGATCAGAAGATACTGATTGATGGATGGAAAAAAAATGTTTTCCCATGTGGGTGAAAAATGAGTATCTAAGATCTATTGGACGCATTTTGAAGTACAATTGTCTGCTTCTTTATATAAATAATACTCCTTTTATAAGTTAATATTATCATATCTTCTCGTCAATGTATTAAAAGATATAAACAAAAGTTTGTCATCTCTTCCAATCGCCTTTAAATTCATTTCTGATAAGCATCTAATTTGAGATACATCTCTTATAGATACATCTATGATCTCTTGGACGCAATTTGAAGTATAATTGTTTTCTTCTTTATTTAAAAAATACTTATCATATTTTCTCGTCAGTGTATAAAAAGTCTAACAAAAGTCTGTCATCTCCTTCAATCGCTTACTCATATAAATGTATCTTTTATAAGCACCTCATTTGAGATGTATCTAAGATCTCTTGGACACAGTTTGAAGTACGATTGTTTTTTTCATTATATAAATAAGACTCCTTTTTCATGGCAATATCATCATATCTCCTCGTCAGTGTATAACAAGGTTAATAAAACAAAGGTCTGTCATCTCTTTCAATCGCCAACTCTTATATCAATTCATTTTTGATCAGCATCTCATTTGAGATGTATCTAAGATCTCTTGTTCGCAGTTTAAATTACAATTATCTGCTTCTTTATATAAATAAGACTCCTATATTGTGTCCATATCATCATAGCTTCTGCCAGCATATAAAATGATTTAAACAAAAGTCTGTCATCTCCTTCAATCGCTTCCTCCTATCAATTTATCCTTCATTTGAGCTCTCTGATGACACTTTTCATTCTGCTCCAATTCGATTGCCCAATTCGCAATTCGGTTTGTAATAAGCTAAAATGACTTTTTGTTTCATTCATTATTTGCGTCCGCTTCTTTTTTCTTGCTCCACTGTGTGTGTGGCCGAGTTATGTAACATGTGAGCTGCCTGGACTGGACTGGACATGGGGACATGGGGAGATGGGATTGGGATTGGGGGGGCATGGTCTGCGCTCTGTAAGTAGATCCCATTTTGGCAGTCACAGGCTTGGCTGCCGTTTTGGGTCGCTCAGTGTCAATTCTGTCGGTTGTTGTTGTTGTTGCTGCCGTCAATAAACAGCAGACAGTTGGCAAGTGGAAGTGGTCGATCTGCTCATGTTTGGGCTTGTTTCGCTGCCGCCTCCACACACACACACACACAGACAGACGCATATATTGTTAGCTATAAATGTGCAGCTGTAGCTGTATCTGTATCTATAGCTGTAGCTGTATCTGTAGCTGTAGCTGTATCCATGTGCTTGCCAACAAGTCGCGCCGAGTGTCGGAATTCTTCGTCGTCGCCATTGGCCATAAATAATCGCCTAAATATGCTGGCCAGCTGCCCAGCGACAGCCTAAGGCCAAAATCAGTCTTAATATGCTCCCAACTGTTGGCTGTGTGTGCGTATGTGTGTATGTGTGTGTGTGTGTGCGTGCGTGGGTGTGTGTGTGTGTTACTTACCGTTTGCTTGTTGGGATTTATGTTTGGCCAAGTTGCGTTGTTTTTTATGTTGAACTTAAAGACGTTCTAAGTACGTTTTGTGCACTTTGTGCCAGTTTTTTTTCTTCCGCTCAACTCCCCTTGCCCTACCCCACTCCTAGCCTGCCACGCCCCCGCGTCTGTTGGCGCACTTGAAGTTTGCTTCTGGGAGCGCTTCAGGACGTTCAACTTGGTCTCTGTTGCCGTCGCGTCTTCGTTATTGTTGTTGTTGTTCTTCTTGGCAACTGTTTTGCTTGTATTTTATGGTCATTTCTAATGTGCTGCGTTGCGTATATGTGTGTGCGTGTGTGTGTGTGTGTGTACGCAAGTACTTAGTGTTAATAAACTTTTCTAAATATTCTCTTTGACACTTTTAGCACAAAATAAAACTGACAAATAAATCTGATTAATCATTGCACTTTGTGCTTTGTACTTTATATAATAGAATTCCTGCTTCCTGTCCAAGCTATACACCTGTAGCCCCCTGTGGGCGTGGCACTGGTGCAAGTATGCGTGACCCCGCCGCAAAGAAATCAGATAATTTTCACTCACTTGCGAAATGTTTTAATCCGTAGCATAAGTATGTTAGCTTTTGATGGGAAAGTCAACCTTAATGAAGTCAGAGAGAGAGAAGCTGAAAAGCCGCTTAAACATTCACATGAAGATACATTTTTGTGGTAGCTTTTTTTGGCGGGACCGACAAACAATTTGGCTGCTCGCAAAAACCAACATCAACAGTTGCCATATTTTAGAGACTGCGCCTCAAATTGGATTACATGGCAATGGCGGGTTAGTTGCTTATGCGATGGGCGTGGCATCAATTTGGTACGGCCGAGCGGCTTTATTACATGCCGGTCAGTTAGGCAGAGGCAGCAATATATATACATATTTTTGGCCCTTTGCCCGAAAACCCGAAACGTTTGATAACTAAAAACGTTTCGCTGTGCCAAGCGACGCACTCATCAAATCCAATGAAAAAATCAAAGTGCCCAAAGGCCAATTGGCGCTGCATCCTGCCTGCCTGCCTGCCTGCCACACACACACTCACACCCGCACACACTCGCACACCCATGCCACATGCTTCACATCCACAATGCTAGGCAAATACAATTTTGAACGCATCACAACACGCAAACACAATCACCGATGGGGCAGCAACTGGAGCAGCCCTTTGGCCGCCCGCAACTGCAAATGGAGTGTCGGAGCGGAGCACTTGGCAAATGTGTGCGAATGTCCGTCCAGGCATTGATATGCGCGTTGGATTGTATACGCTTTCGTTATTTTTGCGCTCTCCCGCCTCCCGGTTCACAGCCACGCGAAGAGGTCACACTTAATTTCCGCTTGAAGTTCGCACAATACACACAACCCACAGCAACAACATCAACAACAAGTTGCAGTCGGCTGCAAACGACTGGCACATACTCTACACAGAGTGCAGAGCTGGAAACTCTAGAAACATAGAAATGCATCTTCTTTATACATTGGGAGCTTGCTGTAAAGCTAGAAGAACTCCCCAAGGTGACTATCAAAGACTTAAATAATTTAGATTTTTCTGATTTGTCAAGACGAAATTATTTCTTCTTTTACCAAGTTGTGCCCGTATACTACCTGACAAATTTGGTCAGGTTAGTTTAGGATATTGTGGTAGACGAGGACTGATCCAACTCCTGATAACGATAAAATGAAGAGCTTAGGGATCAGGTTTTAGCTACGTATGGTTCGTTGTTTGAAGAGAACTGATATATACAAAAGGTAAACGCTTGCCAGGGTATTCTGTAAAGCTGTAGACTCTCTAGCTGCAGTTGCGTCAAAAGAATTGCATTTATACGAACAGAACGATATTTCCACTAAACCAATACGCTCGTCTACATTTGGCGAGCAGGGTATACAAACAGCAGCCACGGTAGCCAGCGTAGCATACTTTTTGGGGCAGACGCTGACGATGTTGCCGCCTCTGCTGCTGCTGCTGCTGTCATTGTTGACGCTGGCGACCTCGGCCTGGCCTGGCGCTGTCACTGGCGCTGAACTTTCAACTTCCGCTTTTCATTTACACGCACACACACACACACACATGGAGAGCGCGTGAGATAGGCCGTTTTTCGTCGCGCAGCGTGCCGCTTGTTGTTGTTTGCAACATCTGTTGATTATTTTGGCGTTGCTTGTTTTTTGCACTTCACTTTGCTGCACAATGCATGTTTGTGTGTGTGCCTGTGTGTGTGTGGTTTGTTTATTGCACTCACACACACAGCGCACATGACGCAAGGTGGCCAAAGTTTTTGTGTTCGGCCATGTGCCGCGCACGCTTCTTTTATTTCTAGCCCCTTGTGCATCCGAAAGTAACACACACACACACATACACTCTCACGTACACACACACACATACATGCACAGCGAGAAACATGTCAGCGGCAAAATTGATTATGAAATGATTTATTGGCCTCAAAAACTGCTTCAATATTGATTAAAGTTGCTGCCTTTCGCTGCGTTTCCTTTTTATTTCTGCCTGTCCCTATTTTTTTGCGTTCAGCCCATTTCCTGCTTTTGTGCCACACGGCGTATGCGGAACATTGGCCCGTTTACACGGCTTTTTTTGATTGTTTGTTTTTTTTTTTGCTCACGTTGACCATTTAAATGCATTTTTGTTGGCTAGCAAATATCCGCTGCGCTGTTTTTGACAATACCCAGTTATTTATTGAAAAACAAAACGAGCTAATAAAAAAATATTTGCAGACAGTTTTGAGTGCTGCGCGTTGCAATTGTTGTCGGGGTTAGTATAACAAAAATAAATATGGAAATATTTGCGTACAAAAATAAATAACCTAGCTGGTCGAGGGACGGGAAAATTGGCTGAGTCATAATATTTGACTTGGCCACAAAAAAAAAACCTGTCAAGTGTATAAAAGTACGCTAAGTGTAATAAACATGTCGCTCAAATTGAAAGTGAAATGCTTAAAAAAGATTCTGTATCAGCAGAAGGCAAATTAAGTTTGCGTAAGGCTCAACCATTATGCCAAATATTTGTTCACTATATATATAGATATATATGATATATATATACACCCTTGGGAGGGTGTTATAGTTTTCAGAGGAGATGTGAATGTGTAGGAGACAGCTGCGTCGTCATATTGTGTATATATTCTTGATAAGTATCAACAGCTGAGTCGACGTATTTTCCTCTATCTGTCTGTCTGTTTACAGTCCCTAAGCTTGAGAATTTATCATAGATCTGCATTTCTGTTGTAGATGATACATATGTTGGAACTGACCTAATCAAATCACCATGTCATATATCTCCCATAGGATTCCTCACTCGACAATTAGGATCTTCTCTTGTAAACCTTGGCACTTGTAAGTTTCACTATCCTTCTCTCTAATTGGAGCCAAGTCTTGTTCGAGCTGATCTAATCGAATCACACTATTATATATCTCACATAAGATCAATCGCTCGACGATTAAGATCTTCTCTTCTAAAATAAACTTGTGATTTGTGAGATTCACTATCCAACTTTTATAGAAGCAAAATCTACCTATGATTGGACCAGTTTGTCATATATAATTTTCTGAGTTTTTGTATGGGGAATATCTAGAGGTTTCTCAAGATATTTTGACCTCAATTAGTAATAATGAGCTTTACAATTCTCCTAACATATCTGCCAAAGCCTAATCCCCATGTCTACAAGGGAATTTAATCTTCGGCGTGCCGTTTATTACTTTTGCTTGTTTTTTTTTTTATTATACTTTTGCCTTGTGCCACATTTTCATTCATTTTTTGTAGCAGCTTGTTTTGGCTGTCGGCACTTGTCAACGCGGCCGAATGTTGCCCTGATCCCCAAACTATCTGTATCTGTAACTTTGGGGCGTGTTTGGAAATGTTTTCGATTGGGTGTTGTGTGAAAGTTTTGTGGACTGCATTTGGAGCGTTAAATCATTCATGTTGATTTAATTATTTTGCGTTGTTGATGCAATAATTTTTTTCTTTTTATTTGATTTATTTATTTATTTACACGTTAGCAGGCTTGCAGCTTCGGCTTAATGTTATTATTTCGAGTATTTTATGCGCCGTTTTAAGTGACATCATCAATCAATCAATCAATCACTTCATTTGTGACAGCGACAAAATGCATTGAAAAGAAACGCCATACAATAATACAGTAGCTGTACTGTATTGTGAGAAAATCTATAATAAAAGCAGGGCGGCGCGGTCGGGGCGTGCAAACAATATTAATAAATAAATTACATTTAAATCTGCTTTAATTAAGGTTGAACATGTGCGTAGAATTGGGTAAATAAATAACGATATTGTTATATTTAATCGCCTTTGAACCGAAAACAGCGAAGATTACATTTAAAACAAACAAAAAGTGCGCCGTGCACAAAACAGAAAAATAAAAATTTTTGCTCACGCCTGATAAAACCTTGATAAAGAATCGGTAAAGAGGATAAATCAGAGTAAGCCCTGGTTCATCATACAAATTGCTGTGATTTTGCCAAAAGGGATGAAAATTTAATGCCTTGCGAAGGCATTTACAAGGCACTTGGCCATATTGTAAGATAATTTGCCCTCAGGATTTTGTACAGAACATCTTAGAACTGTTTTTGGGGAAGTCTTTAATTAAGTTCGAGTGTAGAATCGATTAAATGTGATGCCATGAGAGAAAGTACACTTTTATGGCTGCGTTGCTGTAAGAACTTTCTTTGAGTATTTTGGACACAACATCTAAGAATTGTTTATGGGTTGTCGATTAAATATGAAGTCATGACTTCATGTACAGAAAGTACACTTTTATGGCTGCGTTGTTGGAAGAACTTTCTCCCAGGACTTTGAACAGAACATCTTTGAATTGTTTCTGGGAAAGTGCCTAATTAATTTCGAGTGTAGAATCGATTAAATGTGAAGTCATAACAGAAAGTATATTAATATAGTTACGTTCATATTGAGATTTTTCTTAGAAACTGAGACCCTTCCTTTCACTAAGAGTTTGTATTTCCCGACCCTTCCTCTTTCATTAGAAGCTTCAGTAAAAATTTCAGCTCCTAAGGTTTCAGCTGTCAGAGAAAATCGGTATAATTTATAGCAAAAATATTTAGCTAAATTGTTTTAAAATGTTTTTATTTTATTTTTATTTATTTTCTTCGATTTTCGGTTTTAAATCATTTTATGCCCCTCTCCTGTTTCTCTGCACACTTTGCTTTCTCATTTGGCTATTGCATTTTTATTTAATTTTTTTTTCCAACTCTCTGTTGGAAAATAGGGCCAAAAAGTTTGGTCGGAAAATTGAAATTCAATATGGCATGGCGTAAAAACTTTGTACCCAGAAAAGTACGCAGAAAAGTGCGCTACGCTTTTGCAATGGGGATAATGCCAAAAAATTGTGCCGGCTGATTAAAAGTGCAGGGCGTGAAATGCAGCGCACAATAAATTTAAACGATTTCGTTCATGCAAAACCAAATGGCACTTGGATTTGCGCTTTTCGCATTGTTGTTATTGTAGTTGTTGTAGTTGCTCGTGTTGTTGTTGTTGGGCGAGTAGTTTGGTGGCCCATTGCCGGGAGCGCTTTTTAGGAATTATTATTATGATTTGAAAGTGCATAAACCACTCGAGGGCGACTCGTGCATTTCCATGCTCCATAATTGGCACAATCAGCCAAAGGCTGGCGATAAAGTCTCGAGACGCGCGCGCTGTTTGCGCGGCGAAGCCCTAAAAAAACGATGCCACTTCAGACCACTTTGCTTTTCCATTTATTTATGACGCCCCCAAAGTTGGGCCGCAGCCATAAAGAGGCGCTTCAACTTGAAGTTCTATTGCAGCAGCTCGTGTTGATTTTTCAACGTTTTAATTAAATGACAGCCAGCGCAGGGCAGGGCAACAAGTGCGGACTCACATTATAATGACGGCAAATCGGGCGTAGAGAGTCAACAAATAAACAAACAAACAAATCGCTGTTTACAACACGACAGCCAAGCCGACACACAGCCAAACAGACTTGTCTGAAGCGACAGACACTGATTGAAAGAAGTCTGCGCACACGTGTCCTGGACTCGAGCTGGAGCTGGAGCTGGAGCTGGAGCAGGTGTTGCGTCCGCTCATTAAAATGCAACTGTGTGCGGCTCTGGCCAAAGGAATTGTGCAATAAAAACCAGCTACGTCAGCGTCAGCAGCCTGGAAATACATTTCGCTTTATGCAAATGCATAAAAAAATACCACAGAAGAGAGCACAAAAAAAACTCCTGCTCAAAATCATTCTAGCTATCCGCCTGCTGCTCCAAAGTGAGCTGTGTGTGTGTGATGTGAATGGAATAAAACTGGGCTGTTATTTTATACTCCGCAACCATTGAAAATGTGTGAGTAGGGAAATGCTGTGAGTTGTGCAAGCGCAGCATGTAACAGCTAGAAGAAGGCGACTTTAAGCTCTAAATGAATGCGTCAATGTCTTATAGACTACAGAGCTTTGAGATAAGTTCAAGTTTCTCTTGAATTTCGATAAGTTTAGATCCAGTCTATTTGAATTTTCTTCTCATAGATGATTAGTTTTAAGGGGATAGAAAGAATCCTCTCTCGTATAGTCTAAGCGGATGGAGAATACTTTACTTTCCAAATAGAGTATAAATCTATTATTTGTTCTGGTTTTCACAGGGTATATCTAAGTCGGTTACTTTTAAGTGAAGCACTTTAACTTGCTTTCTACCGCAAACCATTTACTTTTAACGTCTTTTAAACACTTTAAGAAACCTAAAGCGTCGATTGTTGCGGAGCTTTAAAGTCAAGGCCTTGGGCGACCACTTAATCCCCGAAAAAATTGTGCATACGCCGTGTTAGTTAATTATCGAAAGAGCTGCTGCTTCTGCTTCTGCTGCTGCTGCTGGCGTTGGCAGCTTTGACAACCAGTTTCTATTGAGAGGTGTGAGCCAGTAATTAGCTTTTGTTTCGCGTCAATTTCTTGCCAACCAGAAAGCCGTTGAGATCTAGGCCCAAAGCGCCCAAAGCAATGGCAATTTTTGCGCTTGCCGCGTCTTTTTTATACCCACTGAACCCATTGAGCATGGGTCGAAAGGGTATACTTAGTGCAAAGGCGTGGGGTGGAGTCAGAAGACCCAATTAAATTGGAAATACTTATTCCTCTTACCCCATTCTCCTTACAAATTCAAAAAATAATAACATTTTTGTACGCATGCATAGAGGGATGGGTTTAGGGTATCTTGCAGTCGGGCACTCCCGACCAGAGCACTCTTACTTGTTTTTTTATTTTCTCTTTCAAATTTCGCGCTTCAGTGCCGAGTGACACAAACAAGAAAGCCGAGCAAAGGCATAGGCAAAAGCAAAAGCAAAAGCCAAGCGAATGCCATAGTTGAAAGCAATTCCTGCAAAGGGAATCGCCTTTATTTCAACATGACTTGACAAAGTCGACATGCGTTGACTAAGACCCAACTGAGTTCTCGAGCTTTATTCAGTAAATTATGTTAAACAAAAGATGTCTTAAAGTCATCAACCAAGAGTGAGATGAAATGGTGAAAAGTGAAAATGGAAAATGGGAACAGCTTCGATTGAGCTGCTGTTTATGGGCCCGGTACTTGGGGGCTAATCAGCGTAGCATCTGGGCGATTGGCAGGGCGCTTTCAGCTTCAGCTGTCTCGCTGGGTCAGACAAACATCAATAAATTAGAAAATGAATAAATAAATAAGCTGTGAGCAGCATAACAGTCTGATGGACGGACACGCACAAGCTCAAGGACCTAAACCCAAACGAATGTATATATAACTACAGGGAAAATAAGCAATAGACAGGGAGAATAAATCACCACAATAAATCTTTGGGGGTCGCAGTTGCGAACCGAGCCACGCTTCTGTACGCTTCTGGCACATTTTTCTGCTTTGGCATAAATATCTAACTATAAATACTTGTATATTTATGCATGCATGACATACGCTTTGTTCTCTGCATAAGCATCCCCAAAATGGATGAGCTGCGCTTTTGCGACATGCAACGTGTGTGTGTGGGCGTGTCATGCTGCCGGAAGCAGGCCAACTGCAAAATCTGGAAAACTTTCAGCAAGTTTAAAGGCAACACCGCAACACCGCCAACAGTCAATAGATTTTGTCAAGGAGCAGAGTTCATGTTGCGACATGGGACAATGCACAGCTCAAGCCAAATCGCATTAATTTCACAAATTTGACTGAGAAAAGTTGCGCCAGCGTGAGGCACTTGAAGTTAAACGCCACTTAAAAACAAAGGATACACTCAAAGCTCTGGCCGGGGCGGAGCAGTAAACGCGTCTGCCAAAGCGATAAAACCAATGAAAGGACTCGATAGCTGCCGCTACTCTGCAGTCAATGCAGTTATACGAGCTTTGCTCGAATGATAGTCCATAAACTTTTGGCTAACACTTACTCGAAAAAAAGGAAAATAAATAGAAATAAAAGACAACCGAAACCCTTTTAGAATATTAAGCAGATTTACAATATGTATTCCCACACACGACAAGCTTTTATTTGTGCTTCCATAAGAATTAGAAGCATTGCTGGGTATGATTAAAATATAGAGCTCCACTTTCGACTAGGCCATATATTTGTTCTCCTGCCTCAAAAACTGAGACACTTGAAGAGTTTGATCAAGATATCGTTAAAGTTTTTATAGAAAGACACAAACTGACATACAAATTTATATTTGTCCTCCTTATTGGAAGATGGCTTCATCAATGCGTGATAAATTTCGTGATAAAATAAATAAAACAACCTCTGCAAGGTTATAAATAGCAATAAGTTTCTTGCTCTTCTTCCTGTTAAGAATTTAGTATATTTCTAGGAAATTGCCGATGTTGTTTTAATATGAGTCTGAATTTGCTATACATATATCCTTATTTTTAAATTAATAAATATATATATGTAGATAAATGTGCACTTACCCAAAACTCCACACATATGCTTGCGATTGTATATATTACATTACTGAAAGAATAAAAAAAAAAAGGCAGATAATTATAATAAAAGCATAGCAAAGAATGAGAAAAAGAGTGAAAAAGAGATTGAGTGCAAAGTTTATAAGATTGCTAACAAAACTAAATGAATAATACTCATAATAAAAGCTTGAAAACCTGTCAGTCTTATTTGAATTCATGAGAATCGTATAGAAATGCAACTTTTTTTTTATATGCAGCGCAGTGTTGGGAGTTATCAAAAAGTGAAGTAAGCTTGGTGTGAGAGATCATAACTTGTAGGGATTTCCCGCCCCCGAACTCAAGTACATTTTTATACTTGTTAAATCACGATTGAACTCATTTGCTGTGAAACAATTTAAATTATCCCCCACCCCCTATGCCCAAGGCTTATTAGATTGCCAACTCAACTAATACAAAACTTGAATTCATGAGAATCGCATAGAAAGGTAATGTTAAATAATATGTTTTTGTGGAAGTTATCAAAAGGTGATTGAGCTTGATTTGCGATTGGTGTGAGATAACATAACTTGTGCGTATACCGGGCCCTGCCCAGCTCAAGTTCTTTTTATACTTGTTAAATCTTCCGCTAGCCCCTATGAAAAAGTGGCTTGTGCTTCGCGTTTATCACGCATCAGTTAGTCAGCAATACTTTTATATACACACACAAACATTCTGATATTGCTCTCGACAACTCAATTTTGCCTTTTATTTTTTGTGATTGTGATCATTGCGCAATTGATGTATTATGCTGCTTAATATTGTATATGAGTTATTTAAATGGGCATTCGTCTCGGCAAATAAGTTATATGACAGCACACATTTGTTAAGGCGCTGGGCACACAAAATTAGCCAAATTAATCATACGCAATGTGGGCTGTAGGCAGTCATGAGGCGTGGCAACAGCCGCAGTGGCAGAGGGAAATTTACATTTATTTGCCATAGCTACTCGTAGAATATGCACTCAATTGGAATTTATGTGATTTGTGTGCTCGAGGACCCGTTTGGGTTATCAACAACACGGCAGGCTCCGCTTTTGGCTACGGCTACGGCTCTGTCTGCGATTCTCTGTCCATGACTTTGCACTTTTGGCTTTTATATGTATTTACAGAGAGAACAGCAGAGAGTTTTAGGTCTTTTAATTAGCAGTCGCTCGCTTGTGCGTGCGTGTGTGTGTGCCTCTGGCAAAGTTTTCGGGAAGCATTTTAATATTGTCATCATCATAATAATTGAAATGAAGCAGTCGCTACTTTGCCCATATCCCTTTAGCCAGGCCAGAGGCGTGACCCAACTGTTTTAACTTGGTTGGGTTGTTTTTTTTTTTTATGTATTTATGTATATCGTGTGCTACTTTTTCACTTTGGTGCACAACTTGTTGGGTTATTTTGTTTGTTTTTATGTGCCGTACTTTTTGCTATGCCACTTTGTGTGTTAGTTTTGGGCCAAAAAGTGTTTTGGCCAGCGTTTACCTTTATAAGCGGCTTTCGACAATTTGCGGCCGCAGGGAGTCGGGGCTACAGCACGATGTGTGTGTGTGTGTGTGTGTGCGTGTGTGTGTGCGTGCCCACGTGGTTGTGGGCTGCGGCTGCTCCGGTTGGTGGCCTCCACGCGCAGCTTTCACCTTTCTCGACGGGAATTGCCAGGTAAAGCGGTTTATGCGGTTGCTTGTTATCATTTATGGCTTACACATTTGCGTATTTCTTGCTTCTATTTTTTGTTGTTGTTGCGACGAGCTATTGTTGTTGTTGTTGCTATTAGCTGGCGTAATGATGTTTTTTTTAATTATATTTGGGCCCGTGGGCGCAGGCTTTAAATAGCTACAAAAACAAGCTTTTTAAATTAAGCGAAATAAAACTCTTTAAGAAAATAAATGCCAAATTGCAGCAACAATGAATTTTAATTTGTAGTTACTCGCAGTTTGCGCGATTATTTAAACGTTTAATGCATTGGCACAAAATTCCAAAATTTCGATTCGAGCCACAAAAAGCCAGCAGCCAAGCGAAAAATGTGCGGCCGGCGCAAAGTTTTAACGAGTAACGCGCCAAAAACAACCGAATTTAAATTTGCATAATACACACACAGGCAGTTGCACTGGCAAGGGGGGGAGGGGGGAGTGAAGAGGGGGGGTGGGATGTGAATTTAATAGCTGCAAGGACAAAACTCAAACTGCGGTTGTTTAGAAAACTGCGCGAATGCGGAGCATTTCATGTGCTTTATGCGCAAGCAATGAACTTTTAATACACAGCAACAGCAGCAACTAAAAGTGGACAATATATCACAGCTAAGCACTCAGACTCACACACACACACACACAGACACACAGACATGCAGTGCGATAAGAGCCACACGCCCACATTTAAACACAGAGAGGGCAAGAGACAAAGGGAGAGCGGGAGTTACAAATACATAAACCCACTTGTTCGTAGGTTTTTTTTTTTTTTGGTAACAATTCGCGCATTGGATTTATGGGGCAAGGAAATAGGTAATGTAGGTGGCAGTGAACGACTAGGAGTTACCCTGTAAGCTTACTGTGCAATTTATGCTGCAGCTTAGCTGCTTCTTCCAGCTGCTGCAAATTGTGGGAAATACAGGGTATAATATATATAGCGTCGCTGTTTACAGTCCGATGTTTATTAAATTTCTAGGGCACAAATATGGCACTCTGTATATATATAAACACACAAGCACAAGGCTCTACCTATAAGAATTTGTATAATTTTGCAGTTTTTGGGGGAATGGGGGAGATTTTTGAAATGTGAAATATTCTTCATCTGTGTATACTTTATCTGGATTTAAGTATCAATTTTGGCGCAAGTTTTCTGGCTGTGTCTAAAAAAGCACGACTCAAAATCGATATTTATTGGCATTAGATTAAGAGATTAATTCTTTCGCACATATTGTAGCAGAATGTGCATTTCATATTTCTATTTTCAGTTTTTGAGACGAGGCTAGATCGAGTCAGCTCTTTGCCTGATCAAGATCATATATGCTTAATATTGTCAGTTACAAACATTGGCACAAAATCATGATACGCTTTCAATGAGTTCCTACTATGACTAGTATAAGCTGCACTGAGAAAAAATGTCCTCCCAAAAACTAGTATGAACGGGCTAAAAGTCATAAGATTTGTTCAGAAAATTCGTCACCTTCTTAAAGAAACCTTAATCTTAGACTAAGAAAAAGTACTAGATACTTAATGGAACCATAAAAATTTCAGATAGACTTCCATATTTCATTTCTCTGCTTGGAATTAAATGATCTACATCAGGCTAAGATTTGACGACCTTGGCTTAATTTTGACAATGTCTACACTTGATATTTCTCTCAGTGCATATAAATACACCTTTATACGTGTGCATAATAATTGCGTGCATCAAAGCGAAAAGGAACAACAACGTGGCCCCAGTTAAAACTGACTTGATATAATTTAAACATGATATTTTCTGAATTAATTTGTGAGCCACAGTGCGACAGTGCGACATTATAATTTCTAGTCTCGAGCAGTTTGTTTTTCCCTGTGTCCTGTCCACAAGAATCGTATGCCGGCTGGCCACATGCCACATGCCACATGCCACATGCCCCAGCTTTCAGCTTTCATCTTCTCTGCTTTCTAGCCACATGTGTGTGCCATGTCTCACACAGTCTCCGGCTCGCCTGTGCCTTGGCTTCGTGTGTGTGTGTGTGTGTGAGGGCGACTAATTAATTGCCGCCACGTTGAAAATATTATTTTTAATTGTGTGTTTATGTGCGGAGGGAGAGACTAACCGACAGAAGGAGTCGCACAGCTCCGTGTGCTTACGAAAAACCGAGCCTGTTCTCAGCTGCTGCTGCTGCTGCTGCTGTTGGCAGCAAACAAGCCTCAGATACACAGAAAGATATCCGTGCTAACACAAACACACACACACACACACACACTCAAGCTCATACTCACATATACACACAGTTGGCAGCATTTGGTTTTTCGCCTGCTGCCTTCGTCGCAACTCTAATATTTATGAAAATTATCCTTTCGCTGTGGCTTTTTAAGATGCTCATAATTTATATTTAAGTTAAGTTTAGTATGTCGCCATGCAACAACAGCAACAACAACTGGAACTGCGACTTGTTTATAAATGCGCCTGAGTTATGAGCCAACAAAAAATATATGCGTTCATGTTTAATGGCGGAAGCTGTTTAGTGTCGCGGCATCCAACATAAATCTCATCCACGGCAAGTGTCGAAAGGGTGTTGAATGAGGTGTTCGAGCTTGTGTTGCGTGGCTGGTGTTAACGCTTTTAATTGGCTACCAGAGGCGGGCAAATAAACCTGGCCATTTCACATTTCACCCACTTTCCCGCTTTCCCAGTCAACTTCAAATATTTGCCCATCGACAGTGACTTTGAGCAGTTAGCTGACCAGCCAAGTCAACGCCGGGCGAGGCCATTAAATAAACGCAGTTCGCGCAGCGTTTCAAGTGGTTTTCGCAAAGTAATTTCCACTTTGAGTCATGCGAAACGGCGACGTTTGCATCTTTAGTCAGGCATAGAGAAAAGGGCTGGGCGCTGTTGGGGGGCGGGGGGCGGGGCCAGCCAAGTGAAGCGCATGCATCGGTTGCCTTGGCTCGTTGTCGTTAGGGCCTCGCACGCTAGGATATGAGCATTCAAATTTATGGTAGTTGTCGTGTGAAGCACTTCGATGTTTCTACGGCTTTCAATGACTGCGTGTGTGTGTGTGTGTGCGTGCGTGTGTGTGCGTGTTTGTGTACATAAATTAAGCTCGCCATATGCTCAGAGATCTTGGGCGTCAAAGCAGACCAAATAATTGAGTGCTGCGCTGTACTTTTGGTGTAGGCCAAAGGGCGTAGGGGGACTGGCAAGGGGAGCGAAGGGGGCGGAAGGGTGGGGGTTGTAACCTCAACTAATGTCGGTTATAACTGCAACTGCGGTTACCGATGGTTCATAGCAAAAGCCAAACGAAGACTTATAGAAAAGCATGTCAAATATAAAAGCATTTCAATTATTAATAGTACAAATTATTATGTTTGCTCTGCGAAGCTGCGCTGACAAGGGGGCAATGGGGGGAGGTATCCGAAAATTGATTTACTTTAAATTTTGATATACTTTAGTAGATGCGGATGTAGAGTATCAGCAGCATACGAAGATGGGTCTATCTGGCTCTTATAATGTTTGAGATATAATCTAAATATGGCATGCTTAAATATATACCTAAAAATAGATATATCTAAATATAAAAACATTATGAAAATAGGAAGAGTTATTTTAAAAATTAAAGACTTGGTCTGCGTATGACATAAGATAATATATAATTTGAATTTCAAGTCGTAAGCTTTTGTTATTTTCGAGATTAACGCGTTCCCACAGTTGGACAGACAGACCGATTATATTGATTCAACTGAGCTTTCTGATAAAGAATATAGTATATACTCAATGAAGTCGGAGAAGTCTCCTTCTTCCTCTGACATACATCTGCATAAAGCCTGTAAATCCTTTAATCCATTGATGATCGATAGGATAGGCAGACCGATTGTATATGTTGACACAGCTCGACTTTCTGATGCAGAATCTCTATACCTGTCGGAAAAGTCTCCTTCTTCCTGTGACATACATCTGCTCAAAACTATTAATCCTCTAGAGTGTCTAAACAGTTTATAAACCAGTTTTTTACCAATAAAAATATGATATAACATAATTTATAAAAAGGGGAAGAATTTGAATAATTTGTTAACCAAGGATAAAGGGTAAGAAATTTTTCAAATCCTTTCCCTTTTCAAGACTTATTTTACAACAATCTTCCAACAAAAGTGCTTTGATTAAACATAAGCTTAAAACATTCATTCTTTTAAGTTTCATACTTTCTGCTTAGTTATAGTTATTATAAGCTAATATTATTTTAATTTAAGATAATAATTAATAAATAAATAAATAAAAGTAAAAACTGTTTAAAGCGCAGGCGGATAACTCTAAAGGCTTGACCTGGAACAGATATATAACCGATATAGTTTTATATAAACAGAAAAGAGCGAGATAGAATTTAACATTGGTCGAAAAAGTTTTCAAAAATATATGTATATACACAAAATGCTGCTCTAAGCTCTCTGGTATATAAACTGAGACCTTTTTGAAGCACGTAATGCTTCAGAGCTTCGGACACATCAAACAAAACCGCAAACAGCAGCAACAACAACAACAACCACAATAGAAACACAAACAAATCCAGGTATATTTTTTGTTTCAAGTGAAATTCAAGCAATCAACACTAAGCGGATCAATTCGTGACTGTGTGTGTGTGCGAATGAGTAAAGGGTATCGAGTGAATATTCATGTTGTTTAGCTGCGCTTTTTGCTTGGCTCGTGTTTGCCTTTGCTGTTGTTGTCTTTAATTTGCATTGCACAAAAGTTTTCATCTAATGAAATAAGCAAAGCAATCGATGCGATTGTTGTTTTTTTCCGACTTGAACTAAGCACTTTTTCTTTTGCTCGTTTTTGTTCAACGTGTTGGTGCCCCCGTCGAGCCCTCTTAATCAACTACGCCCCTGCTCACATTATGGCCTGTTGTGTATTTGTTCAAGTGTCGTATCGGTTGCGGCTGCGGCTGAGCCCCTGTGCGAGTGTGTGTGTGCTGTGGTTAAAAAACGGCAATTCAATTAATTTCCGCTGCTGTTTAAAGCCGTAATGAGCATTTAAATTGCTTTTGAATGGGGCTTTTGCGGTGCCGACAATTGAACAAAAGGCATTGCAAATGCCGTTTCAGCTCTGTACTTTAATCATTAAGTATATTGAATGCTATTAACAAATGAACTTGAGGCATCAGCGGTTGCCATAGCACATAATCAATCTGTAACTGTATACATAAATAATACATACTATATACAAATATTGCCATGGCCAACAATTTAATCTAGTCTAAGTCTCGGCTCTTTAGTCTCGTTTTACATATTTAGGAACTCATGTTGTCTTCAATTTTTGCAAATTTAAAATATGTATAAATTAATTAGGAACTTTCTAAATTGGTTTTAGTCGGGAGCTCGGACTAGGGGATACCCTGAACCCTCTTCTTCCAACAGGCGATAGGCGATAAAATGAAAGATACTTGATATATATATATATATATTATTCTATTCAAGTTTGGTGACTATTCTAGCTCATATTATTTGCTGAAATTTGTTAAAAAAAAACAGGATTTCGATATCGATTTTTATCGATTACTTGGAAACGGGGCAAGTTATCGATTATCGGAAACAAACTCGATCTGCGCGGGCACTAGGAGGACCTACAGCCAAAATTTCAAGTCTCTAGCTCTTATAGGTTCTGAGATCCTTGCGTTCATACACACGGACAGACGGACGGACAGACGGACGGACGGACGGACGGACAGACGGACATGGATAGATCGCCTCGTCTGTTGATGCTGATCAAGAATATATATACTTTACGGGGTCGGAGATGCTTCCTTCTGCGTTACATTCAGTTGCACAAAAACATAATACCCTTTCTACCCATTTTCAATGGGTATAAATATGATATCCCTATCAATTAATTCTCACTCTGCTGTAGAGTAAGCCATAGGAAATAAAAGTTAACTCCAGGCTTAAATCAGTTGACAGACCATTTGAGAAATTTTATTACTCACTTACAACCAACTATAATTGTCCACGGCAAACTGTTGATCAGCATAAGCCCAGTGGACAGTAGGACCACATTAAAGAGCGAGCAGGGGGGGGAGGGGGTTTGGAGGGCATTGCGACACCTGTCAATGTCCGGCAGATAGACGTAAAAGTTTTGCTGGCCGAAGATTTATGGGCGTCAATGTGAATTCCATTAAGTCAAAAGCGGCAGGACGACGTTGCGTACATAACCTTTTAACATTTATTGAAGTTTATTGAGGGCCGGCCGGCCAGACGACGACAACTGCAGGTCCAAGGTATATAGCTTCGGTTCCAGATCCTGTGGCTATATTTGGTATGCGGCGGGGCAGCGCGTCGCCATTATTCAATAGTCAAAGAGGCGAACAGATAAACGCAGTGTGTGTCTGTTTGCCTGTGTGTATTGTCAACAAATTAATCAATGTTTATTTGCTAAGTAAGTTTGCCCTCAAGGCTGGCATCTATCAGCAGGGAGACAGTCAGACAGGCGGCGCGTCGGGGCTAATGTTTTGTTTCCTTTTACCATTTCCTGGTTCCGGTACTGTGCGAGTGTGTGTGCGAGTGTGTGTGCGTATGTGTAAGTGTGAGCGTGCTTTGTGCCTTTGAATTTGTGTAACTAATCGTGTTAATAGAGTGGATAATACGCCTCAGGTATGCGAGTCGCCGCTCAGTCTTTGAATGCCGTTGGCGAGCACACAAGCAAAGCTAACCGATTGCAAGTGTTTGACAAGCATGTGAGAGGGTTTGTGCGTGTGTGTGCGTGTGTGTGTGCGTGTTCGGGTATCTGATTAGTCGCTTCTTATAGACACACAGTTATTTGATTTAAGGGCGGACCAGAGCTGGGCAGAGCTTTAAGTGTCCCTCGATATGTTAACGGAGCGTATGCGTAATATTCAATTTAGACAAATTACAGAGCACGCAAAACAATTCCCATTTGTTTTTTTTTTTTATTGAGTTGCGTTGAAAGGTAATTGCATGCGATTAACACAATTGATTGGTATCGATTGGCCGGGCGCCCACAAACTGGGTCAGTGCTAGAAACAAGCAGCAGGGCACAAAAAGGAATTTAATAATAGCCTTTGGATAATTGAGTTATAAACGAAGGCAATAGGCATCGCCAGCTGGCAAGTTAGTTTGTGAATGGGGTTTTGCTTCTAATTCTTAAACCGCTTTAATACCCTTTAATCTACGGTCTCTGGTTTGCAGCAGCTTCTTTCAGGCAGCGTGGCAAATGGGCATCAAATGACGCAGCAACATTGTCAAAGCAATCGTAACAAATGAAGTCAACAGCAGCGACGACGGCGACATCAATGTCGATATCTTTCCTGTTCCCTTTACCCCCTTAACCCAAAGCCAACCCTCTCCCATGGATTTTCTGTTTTGTTGGCCATTTTATGCAAGTTTCCATTGCAACTCGCCCACGCTCACGCCAGCAGCCATGTCCATGTCATAGACACTGCCTGTGTTTTTATTACCTTTGCAGTGGGTATTATGCATTCTTGGCGGATCATGTGAGGTTTTCAAAAGTCGTCTCCAATTCCACAAGGTATATATATTTATACAGGATCAGCATAAACAGAAGAGTTGATATGGCCTTGGGCTAATCTCAGAACATTTATCATAGAGAATAGGAGAAAATATTTATACCAAGACAAATTATTGATTTAATTTTATATTTTATCGCGACTTGAGGAGAAATGTTTTCGAAAACAAGAACATTTTCTGAGTTTAAGAACAAATTGAAACTTTTTGCAGGCAACACAAAAGAACACCACAACAAACCAGAAGACCTTAACAGAAATCGATTTAGCCATGGCTTAATTACAAAACCTTTTCAATAGTTCGAAAATAGGAGGAAATATTCATATCAAGAGAAATATCTGATTAATTTTAGACGAATTTCCTTTCGAAATCAATAACATTTTCTGAAATTAGGCAAATGTTATATATTTATGGAGATTTTCTGGAAGAAGAATATTTCTGAAATTAAGGAAAAGTTGAACCTTTTGCAGACAGCACATATTTCGAATTCGGCTAGTTCCGCATCTATGATAAAGCTACATTTAGCCACTTTACGGCTGAGTATCTTGTTTATTGTTAATATTATATATTTATGGAGATTTTTTTAAATGTAGGACTACAATTTGGGAAAAAAAATATTAATTTTCAGTAATTAAGAAAAAGTTGAACCCTTTACAGGCAGCACATATTTCGAATTCGGCTAGTTCGCAACTATGACAGAGTTAAATTTAGCCATTTTACGGCTGAGTAAAAGAGATGCCAGGGTATTTAGGCTTTGGCAACTCGAAGCTGGCTTTGCCTTCTTGTTGCAGTTGCCATTGCCGCATTATTAATATGAAGCGTGGGCGACTGCGTGGGCTCCTTTTACGCAGCCTGATATTGGTTTCTCTGCTGTTGCGGCTCCCGGCTGACACATGGTACACATGGTGACTCTGGTGTCCGACTGCGAGTGGCGTTTTATGGCTAGGCTGTGGCTCCAGTTGCCTTCAAGTGGCCAAGGCATGTTCGCTCGCTCGTTCGTTCGCCTGGCATGTGAATTTATGGCAAACACGGAAATGCGAGCCGGCTGCCAACGACGCCTTTGATGGCAGCTAGAGCCGGCGCCATGCAAGCGCTGATTATGAATGCGCCTCATTAAAAAAAATGCAAAAAAAGAAGCAACCCCCAGCTGCAGCTGGGGCCACAGTCGATGGCAAACTGTGACCCAATTCGCTGCGGCTGTCTGTCCTTCTGTCTGTGTGTCTGTCTGGGGGCGGGCGCCGCCTAAAAAGTTTGTCGCATGATATTTTCAGGCTGCGGTAAAAACATCATCAACACTCGCAATTTGTTCCAATCTCCAAGTGGGCGACTGTCACACGCCTCACAAATATTTTGATATGCAGCTGTCGCTGCCGTTGTCCAAAACCAAAAAAACACACACACAAATTGGCAGCACACAATTTTTGCCACAATATTTTTACAGCTGTGCCGGAGACTCTAAATATTTGGTTGGCCCACATAATTGGAAGCGGTGCGGTATCAACCTATTTAGGGCCGAAAGGCGTACATTTTCCATAGCAGCACATAAATAGGCTGAATATAGAAATGCACTTTAATGAAATTCACAAAATGAAGAATGACAATTGGATTTTGGTGACCTTCACAGTATACAAACCAATATTGAGCTGGCGGTCTATTTAGCTTATTTTTATATAAATAAAATACGAAACAAACAAGAAGAAAATATTGTTTGGGGTAGCTATTTTAAGGACCTCCCGGTTCTGTCAACAGCAGATTTTGTTGTCGACGCTTGTCAACGTTTCGTAGCCTTAACTTGTTGAGAATTGCAAGCGTTAGGAAACGCAAAAAGTACAATTTCGCGTGTAGATATAGTGTGCATTAAAAGATAGAACAAGTTGCTTAGAATTGTTTTGCAGCAGATTAAGGTATCGACATATTCTACTGGCGAGCTGGAAGCTAAAACGCTTGCAGGCCAATTTTGACCCGATTCTGTCAGCAAAATATCAAAAGGCATACAACATAGTCAGATAAGTGAGTGTGCGGCACCTTCTTGCCAGCAGCAGAAGCATAAGCAGAAGCAGTTACAGGGCCAAGGGTTAAGGGTTAAGGGGCCGGGGGCCACTCGCATGGCAGCACATGGCACAGCACGTCTTCCGCTTCCCTCTTCTGTGGCTATTTAACACTTTCATATTTCGTCGTCAGGTTGTTTGCCGCCTCGGGGCAGACTTTTACTTTACTTCTTACTAAACACACACACACCTGTATATATGTATACAGTTACCTGGCTGTAGCCGCGCGTTTATAAATTTTGTCTGCCGGCGTCTGGCAAAGCCGCTGCTATATTTGTGACTCCCCTGGCGACCATTTTGGGCATGACAGCGGCAGCAGCGCACGGATAGGGAGCAGCAGTCGCAGCAGGAGCTGTAGCGCGCTTTCAGCTATACCCATTGAAAGTTGGCTAAAAAAGAGGGTAGCTTGCTGTGGGGCAAATGTATGGAACAGCTGAAAGGAGACAACTTTCAAGCAATTAAAGAATTTACTTTGGACTCTGGACTCTGGAAGTCATGAAAGAGAAGGTTACTTCAAGAATTGATGGCCATCTTTAACTGTTTATAGGGTAGATTTAACCTCGGGGCCAAACTTTGAATATAAAGCTCAAGTTTCTTTCAAATTGTTTCAGCCAAAAGGTTTACGAATGCTTTTATCTTCTGCTCGCTGCTAGCTAGCTAGGGTATCTGCTAGTCGGACCCCGTGGACTAGCTCACTTTTACTTGTTTCGACTTTGGAACGTGGCAAACAATTTATCAAACAAAATATGCACTTGAAATACACGTAACTACAAGTACAACATTGCGCCCAGCACATTGCACGCTGAGTGCATTTTTATTCAATTTTTAGAGAACTTCCTCAACCCAACCCCCCCTCTTCCCCTAACCTACCGTCAACCAGTCTCTGGTGATAAAGTACGGCACTGAAATGAATTCGTAAGTGTCAGAAACTTGGAATGTGGCCCAGTTGCGTCAACGAATTTAGTGGCAGCGATATTTAAAGGGATTTAGTTTAGGCATTCGGATATATTCGCAGATATTGCAGTAAGCCCCAATCGAACCACGTGCAAATCCCCTTTTGTGGCATCAAGTTGAGGGGGAGGGAGGTGGCATATTTTAAAAGATAAATATTCAATTTAAAGTTGATTTTGCTAGCAGCTTATCGTTGGTGTACTCGCACAAATTTTTAGTTTAATTAACAATTTTTAGCATGAATTTTGTTTTATAAAATGCCGTTAACTGCAGTTTGTTGACATTTTTTACCTTGGGCTGGGGCTGGGCGGGGCGGGGCGGGGCGATGGGGGGTAAATGGGAGCTACTTTCTGCAAAAATATGTTTTCCATGTTTGCAACAAAAGCGTCAACTTTCAGCTCAACGCCAATTAAAAGTTAAATTATTCTAAGTATTTTGATTTTGTCAAATGGCCGCTTGACATGCGACATGCGCCCCCTGTCGGCCGCTAGCGGAACTTCCAAACGAGCAGCAATTTGAACATTTTCAGTTTTGTTCACGCTGCGTATACTTTATTTATAATGTGTGCGCGCTTAAAGTACAGCACAGCCACCAGATACATTTGTATCTTTAAGATACAAACGTTTCGCTCAATTTGCGTGGCTGGCTGCACACATTAATCCTCGCACACACACACCCACACACACACACACACTCGTTTTATTGATTTCCGTTGCGCTAATGCAAGCCAATAAATCTGCCGAATGAGTCGATTTGTAGGTTTCGTCTCATGCACATGCGAGTGGAGTGCCGGCAATTTTCGGGCCTAATATCGGGTCAGACAATAACAATGAACTGTTGCTATTGTTTGTTATTAGTTTTTATGGCTCGAAATGTGGCCCCATTGGGGGCCAGCATACGAAATGTAATTTGTCTCCATTTTTATCATTAAAATAACAATTAAAGCTTTTGTGTATTGTCGGCGTGTGCAGCCTGTAAATGTGTGCAGCATTTGCGGTCTATATATCATTATGGGTGTATGTGTGTGTGCATGTAAATGTGTGTGTGTGTGTGTGTGTGTGTGTGTGTGTGTGTCGTTTGTTTTGCTAGTTTTATTGCTTGTAAACATTTATCCTTATTGTTAGCCATTTACACAGATACACAGCCAAAGCGAATGACATGGCAGCTTTGCCCAGCAGGCAAATTGTGTCACAGTCGCCATAGTCAATCAATACGTTACTTAATTCATGTGTTTATGGCACCCGGAATTATGCTAATTACATTAACGCTAATGAATCGAGTGTGAGCGAGTGCGCCGTGTACAAGCCAAAACTGAAACTTAATGACACCCCAGAGGC
The DNA here is from genome assembly GCF_035044405.1 of Drosophila montana. Lineage (NCBI taxonomy): Eukaryota > Metazoa > Arthropoda > Insecta > Diptera > Drosophilidae > Drosophila > Drosophila montana. The sequence goes on from NW_026997446.1 coordinate 271,229, forward strand.
ACATTTAATTACCCCGGGGCCGCACATTACCAATCGGAGGCCTCTTCTCCTAAAGTTTGCATGTTCGAAATGCATAAAACTGTCTATGGGTACATAACTAAACATATGTGAACAAGCGTACCAGTTGTATGAGTTGTACATGCTTTCAGCAACATGAAAATGCTTTATAGCTATTCAAAATGACAATACACATATAAAATTGTGATCTCCGTGAGCAAAACTAGTTAAAAAATCCACCCACAGCATGTTTTCGAAATTTATATACATTCTTTTTCCACAAAGAGACAAAACAATTTGAAATGGCAATTGACATGTGCAATAATCCGAATGTATTCCGAAAATCGATTTCGCCCGAAAATTGCGAGGCAGACAAAACCAATCGACATCGGTTTTCGCAGCTCAAACAAAACTTAATAGAGAAAGTTTTCAGGCGAACTTTGGATTTGTGTATTTAACTACTTGAACTAGTTATATTTAACAAAAGTTTGGTTTTGTGTACAACACGATGAAATTGAGCAGTAAACGCTGCGTGGAATGCTTTTGTGTGTGTGTGTGTATTAGCTGCCGTTTTGTGTGTAGCACAAATTGACAATTTGTAGGTAAAGGCAATTGGAATTAAATGTCAAACAAATACACACAATTTGTGTGGGTGGCGAGAGGGGGGGTGGGGCATATCCGCTAGACGACAGTTAAATGCCGTAAATATCCCATGCACTTACATATGCAAAAGTATTTGTGTAATGCCCACGATAAGCTCGTGTATTGATCCACTCGCATGTGTTTGTTGCTATTAGGTGGAGGTTAGCTGAGGGGTTAAGGGGGGGGGGGGGGGTGGGTAAACTGCTGTTTACTATACCGCTGCGCCCCCGAGTGCCCCTCTCTAGTGATTTTGGTAAACTTTTAGTGAGCTGCGCGACGCCATTTTGGAAAATTTTCATAGACCATTGGACAGAGTCTAAACAAATGAAGCGCCCGTTGAAAAGCACAAGTATGCGAATCTGTGTGTGCGAGTGTGTGTGTGCGAGTGTGTGTGTGCGAGTGTGTGTGTGTGCTGTATAAATACAATTGCGCCTCAATGCCAATAATGTAGACAGAAGCCAGGGGAGCGAGCACAGGGGGAAACGTGCTACTTGACAGCTGCAAACACGGCAACAATTGTATGTGAAATACTTTGCATAATTTGACTAACAATTAAGCTCAAGTGCACACACAGAGAACAGCACGTACCGAGCATATACACACACTCACACACACACTCACAGACACCAATACGCAAACACAAGCCAGACAGGCGACATCAACGAGCTGCGAGTTAATGAAGCACTGCAAGTTTGTTAATTTCTGTTGCCTACTTTCGAGAGCAGCAAGAGTCAGCGAAAGCGACGACTTTCCATTTGGTAATTTGATAGCCTCATTAAAGCCATGCACAAACATTGCGCAAAATCAACAGGAAAATTGCAAATATTTTGTAGCATTTTATTAGAACTTTATAGTTTGTTTTATTGAATAAATTCCTTGCACTTAAATCGTATTAAATAACTACATATATATATATTTTTGTTGCAGATTTTTTACTCGAGAGAGGGAGAGTTGCCGATAAAAACAGGTAAATAACTTGTGTATCTAGCTCAACTTTTGCAATACCAAATATTGCAGAAATTTACTTTAAATATCCTTTGTTCATTTAAAATGGGGTAAAAGAAGGTATATGTAATTCTGGGCATCAATTTGGTATTAAAGTGTTTATATATTCCATGGAAACTAATTTACTTATCGATAAATATCGCTTTTAAGGTTATGCTTCTCTCGTAGATTCACAGAACATTTAGCCCATATCCCTCTTACTTCTATATATACTAAGAACAGTGTAAAAGAAGGTATATGTACTTCTAGGCATCAATTTGGGATAAAAGTTGTTGTATGCTATATGGAAACGAATTTACTTATCGATAAATATCGCTTATGCTTCTCTCCTATATTCACAGCCCCTCAATCCAAATCCCTCTTATTTCTATCTATACTGAGTACAGGGTAAAAGAGGGTATATGTAATTCCAGGCACCAATTTGGGATTTAAGTGTTTGTATATTCTATGGAAACTAGTTAATTCATCGATAAATATCGCTTATGTTTCTCTCGTAGATTCACAGAACCCTTAACGCAAATCCCTCTTACTTCTATCTATACTGAGTATAGGGTAAAAGAGGGTATATGTAATTCTAGGCACCAATTTGGGATACAAGTTTTTGTATGCTATATGGAAAATAGTTAATTTATCGATAAAAATCGCTTTAAGTTTGTGCTTCTCTCCTATATTCACAGAACCCTTAACGCAAATCCCTTTTACTTCTATATATACTGAGTACAGGGTAACTGCTTGTGCTGCACTCTCAGCTTATCCACACTTGCTTATTTTATTTTAAAATATTTTCCTTTGGTTTTTGTGCGGCCAATTCTTTGACAAAACTCGTATTGCACAGCTGCCTGCAGGTTGCAGCTAGCTGCACCCTGCTGGTTGCAATTTGCCAAGTGTATTTTCAAATATGCATTTCATATTCAATAAATCGCACTCAAATGAAGCCTTTTTGTTTTTACATGTTTGCGCAGAGAAATATTTGCAGCCACCATGCAGCCTTCTGCTTGCCGCCCGCAGTTGCAATTGATTTTACAAATTGCAAATACATTTGCTGAACAGTGCAAACAAAGCCCTAAATTGCTGTCTGCGGCATCAAAAGATTTTTAATAAATATTCTTTTTCATATTTATTGATATGTCGATCCAAATGAAGCCCACATGCAAATTAATTGAAATTCAAAATTCGTCTCCTTTCATTCAACTCACGAGCTCCTAAGAGCTTTTCGCAAATTGCCAGCTTTGTGTAAGAAATTGTTGCCTATTAAAAAGTGTTTTTCAGGAGAATTTTTCCCTTTTTTTTTTTTGTTAATTAGCCGGCTTACAAGCCGGTGTGCCCCAAATATTCGTGGGCGTGGCATTAGATTTTGTATGCCAATAAAAACAAAAAAAAAATAAAGGCAAAGCTCGCATCGTTTGCTTTGTAATGCAAATCGTACGCAAATGTTGCCCAGCGTTGCTCACAGAAAATATGAAATAAAGTCATCCCGGCCAGGCTCCCGCGCCCGACCCCGCCCCCTTTCCGACTCTCAGCTGGAGCCATTACTTTGAGCGGGTTTGCATGCACAGAAAGGGGTTATGCAAAGTCAAGCAACCTGAAAAAGACACATTTGTGATGCAAATTTGCGAGACTCTCGAGGCTGGCACCCAACATTGGTTGCTGCTGACTTTCTATGGCAACGTGTAAATCAGGCTAAGTACGTGGCCTTTTTTGGTCTTTTAGCTGCCATGGCAGTGCTTTGTAGTTGCGCTTGCTATTGCCGTTCTCCTCCTTGCTGTTGTTCTTGTTGCTATTGTTGTTGTTGTTGTGGTGGCTGTCTTCCACCTCAAAAAAAAAACAAGCAAGAGAGCTCTAGTCGAGAGTAACAGACTAGGAGATACCCTGAACCCGAGCTGCTATTAAATACGTTGCTGTAAATAGCTCCTATTTTTTTGAGCATTGTTTAAAAACCATGTCTCAATATATATATTTATCAATGTGATGAAAATGGAAGGAGATATGGAGAAAAAAAATTGTAAGCTTTGTCTGTGTAAATTATAGGAGAATAAAAATATTCAATTTGTAAGTCTTAAGCTCTCGACTGACGTGTTCACACAGACTAAGAGACAGACGGACGCAGCTAGATTGACTCAGCTCAAGAATATAGATAACTTTATCGCATCGGACTCGCTTTCTCCACCCTGTAACATAGACTTGCAACCTAACCAATATACCCTTTTTCGTTCCATTCTCAGTGTGTACAAAAATATGCAACAATTTTTGCTTTCGCACCGCTGTTTGCCCAACTTTGCAAACGGGTTTTTAATATGTGCCTTGGCGAAGCAGCAGCAGCAGCAGGTGAATCGCAGTCAAAGCTTGTTTACACGGCGCAAACATTTGGCCCCCGACATATGCTATGCGAATCGCTTTGCTAGCCATGGAATAATTACATATGCATGACATGACAGTCAAAGCCAAAGCCAATGCCAAAGCGTGGGCGTTACCAATATCCACGGAATACAACGATATAGTCTATATATACAACAATTTTGCAAGCTATTGAAATTGCGTATACGCCACGTTGCGGCCAACCCAAGCGTGTGGGGGGGGGGGGGGGAGGGCAAGCCGGCCAATTGTTGTTTTAAATTAATTAATTTCGTTTTCATTAGCAGCAACAGCAAAAGATAACAAAAACAACAACAGTAACATAATAATGAAAGAAAAAAGAACAACAACAACAGCAAAGAGCTTTTGTTTTTAATTTTATGCTTTCATTTGCCATTATTTTTACGCTATTTGGCAATTTGGGGCCGTTGTTGCATTTAAAGCGATTTTCCCACCACTAATTATTATTTAAATTTTGATATGCAACCATGGCACCGTGAGCGGACAAATGGGATTATTTTAATAAATAAATGCATGTGGAAAATCAAGAAGTTAGCAATGCGCGCACACACACAAAAAACATTGTGCCCAATTAACGGCTTACAATGGCGCCACATATATTTATGTAACAGCCAAATCGGGTTAACTTAAATACTAGAAGCATTTCGTAACAGGCTAAAAGTTACGCTGAAATCAAAATTTGATGTTTTAACAAGCTGCAGTCATGTGAAAATGTAAAACAGTCAGGAATGTTGTACTCAAATTGGGTACAAAGTACCAAATGTGATCTTTATTTAACATTTTTTAGACTGAGAATTTATTTCCTTCAATCTAATCAGTTTGTGCTGAATTGCTATTGTTGCTATGATCCGAACCTTGAACTAAACTAATTGTCCTTTGAAATTGCCAAAGCGAAAGTCAAAAAGCATAAACAGTTTGTGATGATTTATAAATAATATATATATATAAATATCTTATTGTAGCAGGCAGCGACACAAGAGTGAAGCTGCACCTTCTATCGATAGCTAGTGTTAAGCATTGTTCGATAACTAAGAAAAGACTGTTAGACAATCATAAAAGGTCTTAGAATTAGTCGTTTAGCAGAGAAGCGAATAAAGATGACGTGGTTTTGAACTGCAGCAATTATAGACTTTCAAATTAGAACGGCATACATAATGTTTTTTAGAATGGTAGTAAATTCGGACAAATTTAAATATAAAATAAAGCCATATTATTATAACTTTTGCAAATATATGACGAGACAAAACCTTACTTCAATGCTGTGTAAAACCGGGTTAAATAACTGAACCTTTTAAGGGTTCGCAGCGCTGCTTAAAATACCTCTTAAAAGTAAAACATTTTTCTTGCTTTTCACAGTCTATTAAAATATTTTAGGGTAGCTTTGGTTCGGCTTTGCTGCGGCTAATATTAAAAAATGGGCAAATTTTTTTTGCTGCGCCCAGTCAATTGCAATTATTTCTTTTTTTATCTCTTTGGCAATTGGCGTTGTCTGCCTTCGCATTGTTTATAAACTCATTTCGCACACTGTAATCCAGCCCAATTGGCAGGGGCTACAATGCGTGTGCCTCCCGCTCCACATTTGCCCGGATTGCAAGCATTACAATGTAATTACAGTAAATGCAACTTTGTCTGTGCGGCAAACTGCATGGAAAATTGCAGCCAAAAATGTGGCAAGCTACGCTTGACGAGGAGAGGGAGAGTGGAGGAGGAGGAGGAGGGCGCGCTGTGCTGCTGCGTAGGCGAAAATTTGCGCTCCGCACTTTACGCATGGAGAGTTGCCGTCGCTAGTTTTGTTGGCAGATATTTTTAAAGCGACCAACAACAAAGTGCAATTTTAATGCAAACTAATGCAAAATCTTTCGATATAAAACTCAACGGCGGCAACAACAACAACAACAACAGCACAACAGTCCAACAGGCCCACACAAAATAAATTGAAAAGCAAAATGCAAAGTGCGCGCCTCGCATCCTGTTCAGAGGCAGGCAACGCCTCCGCCGCACGCCGCACGCCTCCTCATGCCGCCGCGTCCTTGGCGCAGCAAGACAAATGAGTCTGCATCAATCTTAATTAATTATTTAAACGCAGCGGGCATGGAAATGGCTGCCACGGCATTAAAGTAGTGTCTACGCCTCGGCAGCTCGCCAACTCTTGTCTCTGACTCTGACTCTGACTTGGAAGCCGCAGCTTTTGCCAGTTGCCTGTTGCCTTTTTCCATTTGGTGTTGCGCTGTGCTTTTGTGTGTTGCGCGTAATTAAAACGAAAGCCTTTTGATATTTAAATTATTTTTCATAAATTGCATTGCAGCAGCTAAAGCAACAGCAACGACAGCTGCAGAAGCAGCAACAGCAAACATTCTGGCCAGGATCGAACCGGCATGTACCCTTACTTAATAGCTCTTTAATACCACTTTAAATATTGGACTTAAAGTCCAAAAGAAAGTTGAACGGGGGACTCGATAATCGCAGCTCGTGCAGCTTGTTTCCCATATCCATGAAACCAGGCTTAAGCTCAAAGCCTGAGTCCCATTCTATTCTAGGTAAAGATTATGCTTAGAGCCTTGCTTTAGGTCTGTATTGCTATACTGATTTATTGGGCTGTAAATCCAAAAGAAAGTTGAATGTGGACTCGATTGTTGCAGGCTCGAAGCCCGAATTAGAGCCTTGCTTTACATTTGAAGTACATACAGATACATTTTTATCGTAAGCTTCTTGCAGTGCATTTCTGCGCATATGCTCCAGCAAAAAAAGTGTATCAAAAGTCTCGTCTCACTCAGTTGGCTTCAAGTTCAGTTGACGTTGTTTGCCTCATTTTAATGCAGCAGCGCGATCTCAGGACCAACATTAGTTTAATTTGCTGTGGCTCGCGTTCCAAATTAACTCTCCCTCTGCAGTAGAACTGGGGTCAGCTCACATGAGGCAAGTGTCAATCAGCAGTTAATCCCGCAACTCCCACAGCCAAGTTAAAGTGCCACAAAAAATGCACAGCATAAAAGTCCACTCCTAACAGCGACTCTTCAAACCGCCTGCTGTTTGATAATTATGATTAATCTCATTTAAATTAAATGGCTTAATTGTGTGGCGCGCGCGTCTTGTCATTAAATGATTTTTATCAGCGCCAAGAAAATGGAATTTACCGTTGCGGGTCGCCCGGCTTTGTCTATTTTTTGGTTTTGGGCCACCTGCCCTTTGTTTTTGATCCAATCTCATTTACAGTATTTTCAGTCCACTAATGAATACAGTTTTCGGTCGGCGTGTCCGGCCAGTCAAGTTACAACTGTTGCGCCAGATTCCGGCGGAATGTAAGACAAAATGACATTTCTAGAGATTAAATTCATGCTTTTAGCGCTTAAGCCTTTAATCACTGGTCAACAAAAGGGGCTGACTGCACGGCCGAGAGGAGGTCTGCGCTGCTGCTGTTGCCACAATAGCTGTTGTTTTTATACCCTGTAAAACACTAGAGGCGCAAAGGGATATATCGCAAAGGTGCAAATATGAGGAGCAGGCAGCAGGAGATATTTGTCTTTATAGTCCGAGTCGAAATAGCTTTGTGAGAATGATTAATAACTAACCCCATTTATCGAAATCGATATATATCGATCATGGTTTTTTAAACAAATCTCCAATAATATTAGATATATTTGTCTCTAGACAAATCAAGTTGGCATGTATGTTCTCTCATGGCATACATCTACTTATTAGGAATATTTCAATTCCACGATACTTGCCCCAATTCCAGGGATTAAATGGTCCACAAACTGGATTTGTTCGTATATACACACATTTAAAGGCAATATTGAAGCCTTGAAAATCACATATTCATGTCAGACCGAGCACAAGAGTTAGTCAAGAATAAGTTTCTCATAGTGACAGGCAAAGGTAAGAATCACAGACCAATTCTAGTGAGCTTGACTATGCCTGCCTACAGGGTAGCTCACAGTCGAACACTCTCAAATAAGAGAGCTCTTGATTCTTCTAGTTGCTGTTGCTGCAACGTATAAAGCCGCATGAAGCGCATGCTAGCACGCCGCACGATGCCGAATAAGTAAATCCGATTTGCAGTACTCGCGTTTTACACTAAAACGTGCATTGTCATTGCCCGAGCTGCTGAGCCCGTTGTTGCTTTTACTGTTGCTGTTGCCATTGTTGGTGAAATGAAGCCATTAGCATGGCAAATATTATTTTATCAAAATTAAAATGCAAAAGTTTGCGGTGCGTCACGTAGCCGCAGTGCAGCACGCAGCACGCTGCGGCCAAATCTGTTGCATATTTTCAGGGGCAAGCGCTGCCCTTTGGCCTGTTAATACAGCAATTTGCTTATGCATACATTAAATGTGTCACGCCGCCTCGTTTTTATGCGCTTCATTTAATGCAATTGTGAGACACTGCCAAAAAACAAAATATACCCTACTCGGGTATGAGCAACTAGCAGATACCCTAAGCCCATATTTGAGCTAAAGTTATATACGGATCCAAGGATCTTCTTAGGATAAACTGTATACGGCGGATGTCTCCAAATGTCTCTCGATATTTATGGATATATTTAAAAATGAAAGATACTATATAATTCATTTATGATCTGTCTAGCTTTTGTAGAGTCCGTAAAATCGACTCGATTGACTTGGCTCGACGTCCTGATTAATATCAATAGATTTAACTTATGGATTCGTCAACGTCTCCTTCTCTCTATTACATAACTTCTCTTTAAACTCGTATAACCCTTTTGGCCCATTGGTTTCGGGGTATGAAAAACCAACAAATTGGAATCGCTGAACATGTCAGCAAAAGAGGTGGCTGCCAAAAATAAAAGCTGCCAGCACATAATAATTTATGCGAAGAGCGAACACTCTGGCTCGAACAAGCTATTATTAGAGAACATAATTTGAATAATTTACTCGCATTAATTAACCCTGAGCTTGGCTGGAAATGTATTTCTTTGCTGCCCCAGTTCCAAGGGCTAATCGCATTCTGGACTATTATGGTATGCTCAACATATTGCCATATTTCTATTATGATTGCGATCACAATAAATTCGTTTGTCTGGCTACCTACGGCGTCTAGACCCCATTGATGATGATGTCTGAGCTGCATTCACAGTACAATTTATGACGCGACGCAAATCTGCTCCAAATACTCGTAATTGCACACACACAATGGGACTGAGGAGGGGCTTGTGGGGCTTGGGGGGCTCTGCGGCACACGAATTGGGATTCGGACTAACCACTTGGCTGAGTCGACCAACAAAAGTGGATAATATGTGGATATTTTTGGTCACGTTTGAATTTATTTGATTGCTAGCACTTTTAGCATTGTTGTAGCTGACGTTTTATTTAATGCCCTGCCAACAGCAGCAGTAACAGCGACAACAACTGTGGCCACTCCACTTGCCAGTCGCCAGTCGCCGGTCGCCAGTTGGGTGAAGAGGAGAGAGCAGCAGGGGGAGCCGGGTCGGGTGCATGGAAATTGCTCAGGAAACGTACAATTTATTTTAGTTCATTTCTTTTTGCCACCATTTGTTGGCCACGCCCACAATTGATGTTGATGTTGCCTACTTTCGATTTTGGCATGTCGCGCCGCTCACGTTCCGCAATTGTCCGTGTCCGTGTCCGTGCCCGTGTCCGTGTCCATGTCGAAGTCCGTGTCGCTGGCCGTGTGTTTGTTTGCCTTGGCTGCCATTTGGCGGTCGTCGTCCTCGGCATAATTTGAACAGCTCCAAAAAAAAACATAGATGAACAAAAAGTAAAACAACAGAATAGAGCACGCAGACAGACACAAGTTGCCAAGTTATCGGCCAGACAGGAGGCGACAGCGGACAGCAAAGGATCCACCTGGCAAAGGGAAAGCTGAAGCCAAACAAGCCATTTGATGTTTTCATTTGGTTGGCCCCATCAACTTTGTGGTCGCTCAACGACCAGACGCCCCACTGCTCGCAGGACCCTTTTATTTTCTTTTGCCAAATAGCTGCCAAAAGACTAGAAATAAGGGTGCACCCAAGCACACCGAAAGGTAGGTGCTCTACCATAAGAGAAGCAAATGATGTTATAAGCTCGCTTTAGCTGAAAGAATATCTTGACTCCGGGAACAAATTTAAGATATTTTTACTTAAATCAAGTTCAAGCTGTCAAAATGTAGCCTAGGTCGGCATTTTCTTAGCTGTAACCAGAACTTATTTTTTCAATATTTGTTAATATCACAACACATCTAAAATTTCTACTACTTAGCTTAAATACTTTGCGAACAAGATATTCAAACCCGTCTTTCTTTAATCAACATATTCTTAAAATAATATTTAAGTATAGAAATTAATCTGTAAAAGTTTTTGCACTCAATGTAAATGTTTTACTCATAATTTAAGTTTACAAATGCTTGCAATAAATATTTTGTACTTAGTCCAAACCATTTTTTCTTTTAATTCAAGTTTGCAAATTCTTGTAATAAATATTTTGTACTTAGTCCAAGCTAATTTTTTATTTTTTTCTGTAACATTAACAGTCAGTTTATCAATTCACACTTAACTAAATATTATTCTAGATCAAAATATATTTGTATATATACTCAATATCAAATTATGCCTATATAGAATAGCTGACTACACGCAATACCCTGTACTTAGATTCTATCTAACTTTCTTTCTACTTTCTACTTTTATATCAATTCAATTTTTATATTTTTTAGCCAAAGTTTTAAAAGTCACAGTGTCTGCTTTTCCCCAGGGTATCTAAGCTAGCTAATATTATGTTTGTTAATAATTTTCGACTGGTCTCCGAGTCGCTGCACCCCATGGCTGGTTTCGCAGTTCTTTCACTCCAGCACGTATCTTTGGGTCGGACTCGCTTTCGTGACAAAACGAAATAAATTGCAGCGTTATTTGCATAAAAATGCGGGTTGCCGTGGTGCGAGTGACAATGAAATTTAAATATTTATGCTATACGCTTAATATTATTAGAGTTGCTCAAAACTTTTTTTGAGGGGGTAGCTGACAGCCGAGTTTTGGCTGAGTTGCCTGACGGCAGTTGGCGCTAACCAAAAACTTATATTAAAACATATTTCACGGATTTTTGCGCTGTGCGTGACGGGGCTGGCTTTTGACAATGGCATGAAACAAGCATAAAAATAGCAAGAAATTGAGTCATAATTTGGCTGGGGATGTTGCGAATGCAACTTTAAAACCGAATTGAGTGCGACGTGTCCGTTTAATGAGCAGCAGCAGCAGCAGCAGCAACAAGGACGAAGCGACAAGCAACATTCACTGAAAACGAAAGCAAAAACTGGCACGCAACTAGGACAGACACCAGGTCCTGTGCACGACACAGGACGCACACAGAGACAGAGACAGAGACAGAGACAGAGAGAGAGAGAGAGAGAGCGAGAGAGAGAGATGGAACTAAGCGCATAAAAGTCAAAGCGTCAAAGCAATGAATCACCAGCTAGTCAGCCCGCCAGTCGGGCAGTCGGGCAGCCAGTCGGGCAACTTGGCCCCACAGCAAACAAATTCAAGTTGAAGTGAACTCGACTTCGAGTTGACTTTTGACCGTCAAACAAGCGCTGAAACTCCGGCGTAGTCCACGCTCTCCACGCTCTGGCGGTAAGTGGAAAGTGTGCAAAGTGCATGCAAGCGAAAGTCGAGTCGCAAGACGCCAACTGACCTACAGTTTGATACCTAAGCTACCCTCAACTCCTCAACTCTGACCTCGCCGACCCACGCTGAACCGCGTCATTTTCGTTTTAGTTTTCAGTAAAAGTTACGAAAAGTATTTTCCCAGCGTTGCAGAATACGGGGAAACTGATAGCCGACGGTTAATAAATGCACTGCTGCTCTTCGAAAGTGGGCTAAAAGAGGGGCGTGGCACAGGCACACACACACACACACACACACACCTGCTGCAGGGACAGGGCGAAATGAAATGTAATCTGTGGGCTGCCTATGATTGCCTTGGGTTTGATTGAGAGCTGCCATGGAACTGGCCAAAGCGAACACACGAAAGATGTTGGCATTCTGATGAAGGAGAGCCAAAAAAGAGGAAAAAATCAGAAAAAATTTGAAGAGAGACTCGTGTTGGTTCGAATCTTGTCTCATGCGTCCCGAAAAATGTTCATCAATTAATTTTTCGTTACTAATTGGTTGCAATTGCCGGGGATTTTGCAGCAAGAAAAAGAACACGCAGGCAACTGAAGTCTGCTGCGACAGAAATCAATCCAATTTTCATTTTTCTTACATGACTCATTTTTGGGCAGTTGATGAAATTGTCAAGAGCTTAAACTTTTTAAACTACACCAGAAGAAACTGCCAGGCGTTGCTCGGAGTCGACTTACTAGTATTGCATAGTTATGAGCTATTGTTTGATTTTCAATGAGATTTTGTTTGAGAGAATTGAGAAATTGTTTGTGTACTTCGCGCCAACTTTAGAAAGATATGAATCTGCTCTCATTGCGAGAACAAGATGATTTTAATTCTTGTTTGTTCTTGTAATTAACAAATTAAATAACTGGATTTGAACCGGCAACCTTTCGCATGTTAGTTCAAAGTTTAGACATCGAAGCCACGAAGGCTCATGACGCGAGGCACATTTATCTGACTTCGTTGTTATTAATTATCATTATAACGAAATAAAATTAATAATAATAAAATAAATTATTAATGTTTTTCATTCAAAAATTGAACAACATTTTCCCACTTGGAGGTTTAATTCGTCAAAACATTTTCATCGCGCTGACATCCAACCCAAAAGCAAGCTTCTGTAAAAATTTCGATTTCTTAGCCTTTGCCTTTAAGGCTCTGTGTTGCTTACGCAGTCAGTCAGTCAATCAGTCATTCAATCAGTCAGCCCGTCAGTCAAGAAAAACTGTCTAATATATATAGATATCTGCAGCATAGAATGGCAAAGAGTTTTACCAGTTTGGTCTTTAAAAGTGTATCAAATTTAATATAGAATAGATTAACTTATAGAAGATATTTAGATACTTATTTATTAACTAATTGAATAATTGTGTAATTGCCAAATATTAGTGCGAATAATGATCTAATTAAAATTGAAGCCGCATAAACAATTCGTCTCCAACCCAGCGATGGCTGCTCACATTTCTGCGGTTGCCTCAAAAACCCAAAACTCGCGCGTTACTTTGCGGTTGGATTCTATTGTTGTTGGTTTTCCCGGCGCGACCGCAGTAAAGCGGGGTGTGTTCAATTAATTAAAAAGAAGCAAATGCTCATGTGTAATTATGCTTATAACAATTAATTCTGATCACATGAAATATTAACAATTCTGCTGTAATAACAAGGTTTTTGCCACTAACACACGGGCTGTTAATGTACCTCGTCATCAGGTTGCGCAGCTTTTTGTTTCTTGTTGCTCTGACTAGATTTCATAATTAATATGAAAATAAATAGCTATTAAACGGTTTAAATAACTGCGAGTAATTAAAACAAAAAATAAACAGAAAGCACAAAAAATAATTACACAAAAAAAAAACGAGAGAGAAATGAAAAACGTTTAGGAAAAAGGAAAATTTGTAAAAGCTTAAAAAAAAAGGCTGCTGCTGCAGCAGCTGCAAAATAGCTGCCTGAACTTTGAGAGGGCAAACCATTCACATTCGCACTTACACACACACACACACGCACACAAATGCAAGCCGCAAAAGTCACTCACACAACATAAAAATGCTTTTAAAATGTCAAAGCGCGTAAAAGAAAGCCAAAAGTGCGACCGAGACAGGCTGAGGCCAGCTTGTGGGTGGGCAGGGAGAATATGAGTTGGAAGGGGGGCGGGGGCATAGCTAACGTCAGGCAAAGGATTGATGGCGCAGCGCTTAAATAAGCCAAACGCAGGGCAAAGTTCACATTGCGTATAAGCCGCTTGCGGCCAAAGTCAAACACGAAACGCGCTTCAGAGGCAGCGCCTAATCAAAAATGCTTTGCGTGCCGTTTGAAGTTGCATACAACACAGCCCAATAAACACACACGCACACTCGCACACACACAGTCGCACACTCACACACACTCGCACACACACTTGGTCGCTTGAAGCACGTGCATATCAAGTATACGGCACTTTGTGCGACGCTTTGAGTGCGTTTTATTAATGCCAAACCGTTTGCAGTGTAAAAATCAACGATGAGTTAACTACCCCATTGATGAACTCTCTCTCTTCAACTCGGTTAACAAAGTTTCGTTCAGGTCGTAATGTCCCCGACAGAGTTTATGACTATGATGGCGCAGCGGAGAAGCGGAAAAAGATTTCTTTGCATACGCTTTACAGTTCGCAACGTACTTTCGCCAAAGCTGTCAGAAAAACGCGCAAAAAATTATTTATACAATGTGAACGCCGACGTAGCTGCCATCAACTCATCAACCCATTATATCAACACCGCGCGCCCCTCCCACCCCTCCCTTCCGCCTATTCCCCCATTGCCAGCGCCGCGTTGTGAATAATTTGGGTCACTTGGCGGCAGTTAGTCAGTCAGCTGCATTGTTGCTGCTGCTTTTACTGCTACTGCTACTGCTACTGCTACTGCTACTGCTGCTGCTGCTGCTGCTGCTGCTGCTGCGGTCGCGTTTTTCATTGTCGGCATGCGGCAATGGCATTTTTCAAGAGGACTCCCCGCTTAAACGCCTTTAAACGCGAAAGACGACATAATTAATTAAGCAAGGCGGCCTGACTGATGATGTCCTGTTCGTTCGCATCCTTGCGCTATCCAGCATTGTTATGCGTGCCGCGAAAGGGTCGCAAATTTTGTGGGGGCGGGGGAACCTCGTCTCAAAAATGTGCGAATGGTCAGTGTCGCAGTCCCTACACTCAGAGAAATTCGACACGGACTTGAGACTATCTTTATCTTAAAATTTTTAAAGTAAAAATTGTTCTTTAATGCTTTAAATAAAATTGTCAATCATTCTTGACTATAAAATTGTAAAGAAAACGCTTAAATTAAGCACAAAGTTATTTATAACAAGAATTTTCTTCAATAAAGAAAAAAGAAAGAAAAATGGAAGAAAATCTCTTCTCGTTGCGTCTAGGAATTTCGATTTTAATTAAATGTTCTTAAGAAATTTTTTAAAAATTGTACTTATATGAACAAAACTCACGTCTCGGTTATTTTTAAAAAGAACTTACATATTTCAATAAAGAAAATCTCAAGAAAATAACATGATTTCTTTGATTGAGAAATGTATTTAGGAATTTCGATTTTAACGAAAAGGCCTTAGGATATTTCAACTCAAGAAATTTCCTAAAAATAATACTAATTTTGAGGTCAACATTTTTGGAATTTTTTCTGCCAGTGGAAACTGACCCCAAGGAACGACTCGGCCGGCTCATTTACAGTCGAGACTTCATAGCAATGAAATTTATGCAGCCCAGCAGGCCAAACTGGAGACGGCTTATGGCAAAGACCCCTCCGCACACACACACACACACACACACACACACACACACACACACACACACACACACACACACAGTCGAAAGGTCCAGTGCTGCGAGTGTGTAATAATTTAATAAAACGCTCTAACAGCAGCACTGGATGTAAATGTGAAAAGTTTTCAAATGTTTGCGCAGCCAGCAGGCAAAAAAAAAAAATGAGAGGAAAAAATGAGCTGCAGCTCCAAAAAAGCCGGAAGTGCTTCCAGCGCTCGCTGTGATTGCCAACATGTTGTTGCTCTTCATTTCTATGCATGCTCCTGTGTGTGTGTGTGTGTGTGTGAGTGTGTGTGAGTGTTTGTGTGTAAGTGTTGCTCTTGTTGTGTGTGTTAATTTTTAAAAACTGCCCAACAGCCAAAAACGGCAAACTTTGCACTGCAAATGAAATAACACAAAAGCCATTGCTGTGATTACTTTGCCCGTTACCGCTGCAGAGCTGAAAGCGCCCAATTTTGGCGCTGGCAGCGATTGTACCAAAAATAAAAACTCGACACGAGCTGTTGCAATTTTAATGCATTTCTCGGCTACTTAGCTCTTATATGCTGTGGGTGCAATGAACCCTCCAAGGAACTCGACAACTGTTTAACATATAAAATGACTGCAACATAAGGTAACATACTTGGCCCTAGAGATGAATAGATGGTAATATTTAATTATCATTTTGGAATTTCACATTTTCGTACGCTTTACAATAAATTTTGCATTTATTTAAGTGCATTTTCATAATTTATTTTATTCAAAGTCATGCACTTGGCCCTCCTAGAGAGGAAAAGATGTTAATTTGTATTTATCATTTTTGGCATTTCACATTTTCGAATGCTTAACAATAAATTTTGCATTTATGAAAGTGAATTTTTCAGACTTTTATTATATTCAAAAATCATGTCGAATGATTGAAAAATCATGTCAAAAAATATACAAGCATTTCGACTTATAAATTTGAGTATCCTAAGCCTCAATAACTTTGCCGAAACTTAACCGATTTTTATTTGAATTTTGATCAAGATCTATCCTTTACTTTATTCCACATTTAAAATTGTACATTTCATTTTTTTTACAATTTTTTTTTGATTTTCAATCCCCAAAAATCCTTCGAAAGACAGGCCTTGTTCGGAAAGGCGTCAGTTCTGTTGGTGTGAATACATTTGCAGGCACTGTAAGCGATATTAACAGTGGAAATTTATGCAAATGACAAAGTTATTCAACAGGCTTGCTGCTGCCGCTTTGTGTGGCATCTTTTGTTTGCCGACTGTCACCGCAGCCGCAACTTGAAATGTCAGCCCGACTGTTAACATAACAGTCAATAAGAAGTTTAATTGTATTTATTTAATGCACACTCGTTTCCCCCATTGTTGTTGCTGTTGTTGTGGTTGTTGTTCCTGGCGCTGTCAGCGGCAATTCGAGCAGTTTCCCCAAGTGCTGCTGTTGGGCTGGTCAATGCGATTACAACTCTGTTTGCATTGATTGCGCGCTGACAGCGCTTGTCATGGCCGCTGCTCTCTTTCACTTTTTTTTTACTGGTTACTCGATTTTCGGTTTTATGTATATTGATTTTGAGTTGATAATGTGCTGACAGCTCAAAGAGACGAGTGCACTGATATGGTTAAGTGTAAATTAATTGCATAAATTAAGAAAATGGAAGGCCGCGAAAAAAGTGCCAAGTGGCGTATGCGTAATGTATTTGCCCATTTGCCAGCTGTGACGGGTCACAATTGCAAGCAGCCCCTTGTAGTAAATGTGCAAATAATTATCTAAATAATTGAAAAGGGATACCCTAAAAGGGCAGCTAGCGAAGCACAAACGCAAACAAGCCATCATCGAGACGGGACAAGACACGACGGGACGAGACAGGTCAAGTCGCCTGCTTAAAAGTCTTGAACGTAATGCTAATGCGCCACTTTGGTCCTTTGCTGCTCTGCTCTGTGCTCTGCTCTGTCAGTCCTTGCCAGTGAGTCCTGCTGTTGTTTCCTTTTTAATTATATACAACAACAGGTCGCGAACGGCAACTAGACGAGCCCGTGAAGGATCTCCACGCCGTTTGTTGTGTTTGGCTGCCTTTTTTTATGCATTTTAATACCCTCACTCCAAATGAAGATTGCTAGAAAGGGTATATTGAGTTTGTGCGTATGTATGTAACAGGCAGAAGAAGGCATCTCTGACTTTATGAGGTGTATATATTCGTGAGTCGATCTAGCTATATACCTCGTATATCATACTAAACGTGAGTTCCTTTTTCCTGTTGTCTGAAAATTCAATAAAGATCGGACTACAAATACCGAAGTCTTTTAGGCACACATTTCACATACAGAAGTGTGTGTGTGTGTGTGCTTTTATGTATGTATTCATAAAGTTAAACCAGAATGTTTGTAACAAGCTTGCTTCTATTTCACGCTTGGGTCAGGGTAACTGCTAGTCGGCCACTCCCGACTCGAACACTCTTTTATTTTTGTTATTGCGGCCTCACACCTCTTTGATTTCTTTTGGCGTGTGATCTCTGGCTGCCAAGGATGCGGCAAAGTTTAAAGTGAAAGCGGCTTTCAAGTTCCTTGTGCCTTGTGTCTTACCTTGTCTTCAGCCATGGTGCACGCTTTTCGGTTCTCGCCACGTCTTTTAATGGCTGCTTTAGGTTCTGTAAGCCAATTAGTTCTTAATTTGCAATTTGTTTTGCTGCAGTTACCGAAAAAATAAAATAAAATGCGCAGAAAAATCGCCAGCACCAAAGGAGTTAAAGGCAAAGCCAACGAGCAGACGAGCATATTTAAAAAGTTTTTCTTCCTTCAAACTTTGCAACTCCCTCTGTTTTTTTTCCATTGTTGTTTCAATTTTTGTTTGGTTGCCTTTTTATATTATTTTGTTTTTATTTTTTAGCCGCCCCCAGTTTCTCTCAGTTTTAATGCGAAACTTTTAACTGAATTAATTCCTTTGGGCTGGCCTGTTTGCTTATCTCTAGCGCAAAAAAAAAAGAGCAGCGAGCCGTTTCGTTTAATCTTTTCCATTTTTTTCGTTTTTTGCGTTCTCGTTGTTTAGAGTGGAATTTTGAATGGATGGAATGGAGGCCTGATTGTGCAGCATGATAAATACCTCTTCAATCAATATATAATATGTTTGCTTTAAAATTTGGTATTTTGCTGCCGGATGGGCCATAAATCATGCAGGGCAACACGCGGCGTATGCGCAATAAAATAGCAAATTAATATTTCAGTGGGTTTTCACGCTTGCATTAGAAAAAAAGGGGAAAAAAACACAAATATCTGCCATAAAAGTAAATGTCATAAAACGACAAGTGGGAGCCAGCACTGGGAGCGTTCAAAGGAAAGGGGCGTGGCAGGTGAGGAGTGAGAGAGAGGGGGAGAGAGAGAGAGAGAGGGGGGGGAGCGGTTTATCAGCGCGCCAGAGGAAAAGTGTCAGTGTAAGTGAAATATTTCCAAACAAATAAGAAGGAAAATGCGCCACAAACGCAAAAGGGCGGCAAACAAAAGGCAAAAGTGAAATAAAGCACAGAAGAAGAAAAGAAAAGAAAAGGCAACATGACATAAACATGACATTTGACTTTTGTTTTGCGCCTTGCTGCCTGCAGCCTGCCTTGACTTGGATACCTCTGACAGGCCTGGGATATAGCCCAGGCCGGAGCTGGAGCCGGAGCCGGAGCTGGAGCGGGAGCGGGAGACGGAGCTGGTGGCACGTGACTGGCCGCGCTTAGCGTCTAAAAGCTGTGCAAATTATATGCACCTTTGTCAAGAAATTATAAGCCCGTCACCGCCAACTTGGCACGCAAATCAAAAATGCACGAAACGCATACACTTACTTTTCAAGAGGGTATAGCTGACCAAACATTAAAGTTGCTTTTGCAGTAGAAAGTGGCTATTGTATAAGGAAATCCGAGTTTATGTTGCATGATGCGGTGTATTTAATTAATTTGCCTATCATAAACAAATGCCAACGTACTTAGAGTGCATCTTAAATTCGACTTTGCCTCAATTTCATAACTCTTTTATTAATTTAAATGACCTAAGTCAACAGTAAGCAAGTATGCTTTTTGCTGTGGGCTACAAAAGACTGCGGAATACTCTAGTTTGAGAGAAACAACAGCTTTAGATAATCTGCTTTCCCTTTCGACTGGTGACTATAAGACTGTTTCCCCAAGGCAGTGACTTTTAAACTGTGACTGAACAAATCGATTGTTTAATTTTGTGGGCTTTTAGAGGGCATGGTTTATTTATAGACAGGTCTACTGGATGATTTTTAGCAAGAAACATTTATAAGTATATATAAATATATCCGATGCCTGAAGTTTCTTAAGCAGAACTAATATACAACTTTTCACATTTTGAACAGAGTATAAACAAGACAGAAAGGCATGTAGGAGATATAATACCCATGTAAATATGGAATAGGAATAGGAATAGGAATAGGAATAGGAATAGGAATAGGAATAGGAATAGGAATAGGAATAGGAATAGGAATGGAAATGGGAACAGGAAGGGGAATACGAACAGGAAAATAGGAATAAAAAATATTTGTGAAGATCCTAATTGCTGAGTTAAGTGAATATGTCTTGAAAATTAGAAAATGTCGCCATACAATAATTCACTTTATAATTACGCCCATATTGATAAGATTTTGCTTGCATATGTCTACTATGGTTAAGATATCTTGAAGATGGTTTTCTTATAAAAACTTTTTGATTGATTGTTCCTTTAAGATATATATATATATATATAATATTTTTATGTGCTCGCATCTCGCGTTACAAATTTCATATAAAAATTGAAAACCCTCGACAAGAGTATTAGGAAATAAATAAATATACCCTGGGTAATTTGGCAAATTGTTGGCGCTAAAACAAAATGTTATGGCCGCGAAATGCGGCTCAGATATTTATGTACTCGACGTGGTAGCGGGCCCCTCGACCCACTAAGGAAATGAGCCGACGAGCCAATATATGGCTAAGCACAATAACAATAAGCGTAGCCAGAAACGAGAAAAGAGAAATAAAAGCCAATCAAATGGGCAAGTGGAAGCCCTCGAAAGCAATGGAAGCCCATTCAAGTTGAATGCATTTCGATAAGCAACAAAAACCGCACGCTGAAATCCCAACAGCCCCAGTCTCTGTGCCTGTCTCCGTCTCAAACTGTCTGAAACTGTCGACATTTGGCAATCGACAGTTGCCATAATAATTTGCCACATCATTAACAGCTCAGTGCATAAAAAGCGATGGCAATGGCATTGGACAAATCCCCAGTGGACAGGGCCAAGATCAAAGCGGGCAGCGACTTTATTAAGCCAGAAGCGAGAAGTCGAAGTTTTATACATTTTTGAGAGTACAAATTAAAATGGCATTAAATGCAAGTGGACGGGCCGGGCCGGGCCAGAAGATAGTGAAAAGTGAAAGTCGTTGTCGCGTAGAGACATTAGCATTTTTAATTTCCAATAAAAATGCAAAAAATAGCCGCCAAGTAGGCGATAAAAAATTAATAAAGCTGCGATTATACAGAGACGCGACAAGAGAGACAGAGAGAGAGAGATTCAGATAGACATGGCTCAGTGTCAGCACAAGGGGCGTGGCGCAACTAGAGAGAGCTGTGCGAAATAATTTGAAATTCAATTTTCGACAATGGCACACAAAGGAATCGCCGCAGCGTTCCAGGAGAGATGAGAAACAAGGCGGCGGCCGCGCGCGCCACGGCTCGTTAGAAAAGTGGCAACCAGGCCAGCTAGCAACTGGCAGCAGAATGAGGCACCTGTGGCAACAGGCAGGCCAGGCAGGAGAAGGAGGAGCAGGAGACACGGGCTAGCTTGTTGAATGGCCAACAATTGCAGTGCCCGCGGCTTGAAGACGGTGGCGGGCGGGGGGTAAAGGAAAAGCCAGCGCATTCACTTGTAACATGGCACGGAAAATTTACGATTTTATTACTCAATAAATGCAAAAAACTCGCCACTCGTAAAAACCGTTCGCCGTTGCTGCACTTGCTCCGCGGGCAGGAGAGGGAGAAGGGGGAGAGCGGGGGAGTGCGGGGATAGCATTTGCCTTTGGCGCTATCTTTAAGTTTCGAATTTCTACGAATTTAATTCGCGCAACGACTCAAACTCAATCCCCGAACCAGGACACACTCTCCCTCTCCCTCTCCCCCACTCCCCTTCCCCCTCTCACCCTCCGTTACGACCCTGGGTTAATGTTGGCAGGTGAAAATTTCGAAATCCCTGGTGGGTTACCGAGCGTACCGTCGCTCCACTTGCTCTTGGTCATGCATAATTTAAAATTAATTCCAGTTCGGGTTTTGCTGCTGGGCGTGGCATCCTCTGCGCGGCGCTAGAAACAATGCCATTGCCGTGAAATATTATATATACATATATATATATATATGTGCTATATATTTTGCAAACAAAACGTGGCCATTGTGTGTTATTAATAGGCAAGAAATTGAAATTTTATGGCAATGCTTGCCGCATTCTTGGTTGGGGCGCAAAACTGTTTGATTTTTGATTTTGCCCATCAAACGGGAATGTGCAGTCGGCGCTCCTTTGTGGCCATTCATTCATCAAATGCCAAGTGGCAAATACCAAATACAAAATGCCAAAGTGCACAGGTCACAGGTCGAATTATTAAAGCTAGCAGAGGAGTTGTCTCCCAGACTCCAAGCTGAGCCGCATTGCGCGCAAATATTTGCACACAGAAGCCAACTTAAGAGCGGGCCGCAAACTTGATTGAGCAGGCTGTTTGCCACGCCCCCAGCCCCCAGCCTCTTTACGCTGTTTGTCTTGGCAAACACACATATGCAGGAAATAATTATGAAGTTTGCCCAAAAAGTTTGCTCGAAAAATTGCGGATCTGCTGCTGCTGCTGCAGGTCGTAAGTTTTGTTTTCCTTTTCTTTTTTCTTCTCTTGGCTGCGATGCCAATGAAATTTTGCGACTTGCTGGCAAGTGTAATATGAGCCCAGCCAGAAATTCGAACAGCCGACAGTGTCAGGACTTTTAATTGCAACAAAATAATTATGGCGCCCCTCGGCAACTCGCAAGTTGCAAATGGCAAAGTCGGCGATGCTAAACAGACGCTCGATGCTGCACTTAAAAACTTGCAACGCAAAATTAAAAGCAAATAAAACAATAGAACTATAACAAAGGCCGGCAAGTGCAAAAGCAGCAGTCATAAAGTCAACGACTGCCCAATACCCTTTAAGTAAGTACTTATTGAACCCTATTTGAGCAGCTTTCACAATTTGCCAAATTGCCGCGTGTAGTCATCAAAATAATAGAATTTTTATAACTTCACCCCATTGCAAATGTTTAAAAAGGGTATAATAGTTATGTGCTCATGCATGTAACAGGCAGAAGAGGGCATATCCGACTAAGTAGGGAGTATATATTCCCGAAGATATATTAATTATTATCGATATCTCTTAAGGAATGTTTTCAAATGCAGTCTGGCTCTCCCGAGCGGATCTCCCTTTGATCTTTTACTTTGTAGTTTCTGGTAGTTCAGCTACCCATTGAGCTGCCTTTGCAGGGTATGTGCACCGAGGACGGCAAACAATGGCCCAAATGTGGCAAAAAAGGGTCGCACAATCAATAGTTGGTTGGCCTTTTGTGTGTGTTTAAGCACAAGCCAAGCCATTTGGAACAGCTTGGCGAGCGAGATCTTAAAGCAAACTCAAGGCCAGGCGCAATTTATTGGCCAAAAGTGTGGGCCAAGTTTCCACGACTCGACTCGACTCGAGCTCAAATGTTGCGTACGAAAATTTAGTAATTTTTAGTGCGCCATCGGGGCCAACGTCTAAAGACTGCGAGCAGGACAAACCATTTTGCAGTTAGTTTGGTTTAGGTTTCAGTTCTTTTTTTTTTTACAGTTGTTGCTTATTTTATGTTATGGCTGCGATATAGTTTGCTTTTTTTATGACTGCGCAAAGTGTGCCCAAAGTTTGCACTTGCCTTGAATTTTTAAGACACTTCCGTTTGGGTCTAAAACAATGGACGCACCCGCCCCTTCGGTCCTGCCCCCCTTCCCTATTCCAACTGCCGCTGCTGCCGCTGCTCCATTGTGCGTGACGCATGTTGCCATCTGCCATGCACTTCAAAGTTACCCGATTCCGAGTACTTGTCTATCTGGCCAAAACTGCCAAGTGTTGTATAAAGTTTCAGCTTCACTTTGTTGACTTGCCAGGCCAAAATGTGTGCTTAACAGTTGTCTCCCACACACACACACACACACACAGAAAACTATCCTAACTGAGATTCGTGCATTGTGTTCGGCACTTAGTTGCACAAAGTTAAATAATTTTACATTTTACAAGCGGCAACAAATAATTACACTACGCAACAAATCTAGCCCTTTTTCTGCGGTTAAACTTCAGTCGAACTTCTTTGTTAGATTGGAGACGCCTAATAAAGTATCTAAATATTTTTGTTTTCTATTACAAATATTTTTTAAAACAATTTCTAGAGTTATGTTACCATTTCAAAATAAAAGTTTACCATGGGAAAAACATCCCATCCATATACAAATAAATATTGACAACAGTTTTGTTGACGAAGCGAGATAAACATACAAGAGTAGGCTCTGGTTATTCTAGTTTGGTCGCCTTTACTTTGCTTATAATTCTCAAGTGGTTCAGACTGAAAAATAGGCTTGGCAATTCTGGAGTCGTCAGCAAAGTCTTGTGGTAATAGAATCGAGAGGTTTATACATACAGCCAATCAGCTCGCTCTTGTTGTTGCTCTTTATGGCAATGATTTGAGCTCGAGCCAGACAGCTTAAAATGCAGAGACAACAAGTATATATATTTTCTTGATTTAAGGGCCCTAAATTGTCAAAACAGCGAATTTGTGTGTCTGTGACAAAATATTATAAAAAAATCAGGTATTGTCTGTCTTTGCCTGGCCAAGGTAATTTTCCTTATTGCTTTTATCATTTTTCGTATTAAGCCGTAAAACTTCCAAAGAGTATTTAGTAATATTATAAATTGGAAGTAAGGATAATATAAATATTCAGTAATTTTACAAAACCCTGCCGCAGTCTTCACTTACAACACAAAAGCTAACTACTGAGAAGAGTTCTGCCTCCTAGTTATTACTTAACTTGAGTCGGTCGTTTAGTTAATCAGCCAGATCAAACTGTTGTCTATATGTAGATTACGTACACGAAACTATAATCATAAGAAATGGCAGCGCTTAGCATCTACATTCTTTGCCCCATTTCTTATTAAACATACTTTTAATGCTGTGTATATGAAATGAAATAAATTACGTGATCTTATTAACTGAAGCTGGAGCTGGAACTGGAGCTGGAGCATAGAGACACGCACTTCGTACTGCGGCGCAGTTAGCCAAATATAAGTTTATTTGGCCTGACTAATCGTAACTAAGATTAACTGTTGCGCGGCATATAAATGCGCTGCACCTTTTCCGGCTAGTCGAACTTTTCACGTGTGTCTGTCTGTCTCTATGCTAAAAGTCAGCAGTTCGGCAGAGGCGAGGCAAATTAAGTGCCCGTCCGGCAAGCAGCTCGAAATTTATATCAAAAAGTTAACGCGAACAGGCCCAAAAATTGAGGTAAACGAGCACCGAGTCAGATACAGTAAGCACTCCTTTGGGTGAACTGCGATTTTTGTTTTTGATGTGCAGTGAATTATATTTAAAAGTACTTATATATATATTTATAGAAACCTATCTATCCGTATTATTATCATATCTATATAGATTAATATCTATTCGTATCGCAACAGGTGCAACTTATGTCAAGTTCATTCCCTGTTTATCATTTATTTAGAGAAATCTTCAACCTAATTTGTGGTGTTAAAACAACAACTTGATGACTCGCATTCTGTCATAAGAGGCAGTTTTGAAAGGCAGTCCGTCGAAGAGGGTTGAATTTGAAAGGTAACCGCCTAATTGGATTGTCCGTTAGTTGAGTTTTCACTGTACTCAGCTACTAGCACAGCTCACCCCAAAGTCCGCACACACACACAGCTCACAGCTGAGCTGCTTTGTTCTATGCGCAGTTGTAGTCCATTTGAAAGTTGCCCAGAAACAGAAACAGAAACAGAAACGGGAGCTTCCGTTACGACGCCTTCTGCTGGCTCCAGCTCCGGCTCCGGCGCTGGTTGTGGCTGTGGCTGTGGCTCAGGGCGCGTGTATAAATCTTGTGCCGGTTTTATTTGGCTTAATGACCAGACGTGCACGGCTCCATAATTTACGGGGCGGCATGTAGATGAGCGCCAGACAAAGTAGGCGATGTCTATGTCTGAGCTCGGTTGGCCATTTGCTCTCTGTGCGTGTGTGTGTGTGTGTGTGTGTGTGTGTGTGTGTGTGTGTGTGAGTGTGTGTGTGCCCCGCTACTTGAGGCAACATGTTGCGCTTTTACTGCCACTGCCACTGCCACAGCCACAGCCGGAGTCGCGTTGCGTTGGGGCAGAGGGTTGACTACTTTGTCTTACTTTGCGGTACTTTGTTGCGGCTTTTAATAGAAATCCTTTGGCCAGCTTTGCTCACCTGAACGCAGCCACGCACTCTGATTATCTGCTGCTGCTGCTGCTGTATACCAATTACCCAGTTGGCAGAAGCGGGTCGCATCCGCTGGGGCTTATTCAAAACAACAACAAGATGAAAAAAATTATAAGAGATGCGTCTCGTTGGTTTGAGTTGATCTCATAATTTATTTAATTGTATTTTAGTATGTTCAATAAATTTCTATTAGTGTCGGTGTCACCAACTGCCCGAGTACCAGCTTCCAGCTCCCGGTCGCAATCCCGGCTTAAGTCCGAGTGACCCGCATATGGCGGCGGGCGGGCCACAAAACCGCAGGCAAACCAGAACAAGGGGCGACAGGCAACAACAGAGTCGAAATGAGGACACCAAGCGTAACAATATAATAAAGGCGAGTCCGGTGAATGGGAGGGAGGTCTCTGTTCTGGCCAAGTGCATGTGCGAGTGCGAACAATGACTGACCAAATATTGACATTAATGTCAAACTCAAATTAGAGCTCAGGGTCAAGGGTCGGCCCCGACCAGCAGCAGAGCAACCACCAATTTTTCTTCTACTTGAGCTCGAATTCAGGTTTTGCAGGGGTTGCAGCACTTCCAACCCGACTCAGGCACAACCAAAAGGCAAACATGCGAGTTAAACTTGGACGGCGCTGCTCTAATCCTAAACAAACAGAATCCACACGCACTCCGCCCAGACACTTGAGCCATTATGCAATAAAACAATGAAAGACCTAAACAGATACCCATTGAGAGGATGAGAAAGAGAGTTAGAGGGTAGCTAGAGATTATGCGGCGGGTGCGGGAGCGAGATTATGCAGGGAAAAGCATATTGAAATTGTTTGAAAAATAAGTGCAACGCGGCCACGCAAGAGAACAGACAGCGCGCGCATAGGATTAATGCTGCACTGAGAGAAAATACTAGGTAATATGAAGATAAATCAAATAAAAGAAAAGGGAATGCCCTGAAGCCGGTTAATTATTAAAAGTAAATCTTAGATAGTCTATACAACTCAAACATGAATCATATTGCGAATATGAACTATAATTTTAGCCACGCAAAAGAACAGACAGCGCGCGCATAGGATTAATGCTGCACTGAGAGAAAAAGCTAGGTAAATTGTACATAAAATAATTGCCAGAAAGGGAAGTGCTTTAGTCGGAAATGTCTTGAAGCCAAATAATAAATAATGTGTGCTT
Organism: Drosophila montana; assembly: GCF_035044405.1. Classification (NCBI taxonomy): domain Eukaryota; kingdom Metazoa; phylum Arthropoda; class Insecta; order Diptera; family Drosophilidae; genus Drosophila; species Drosophila montana. Next base: position 298,335 of record NW_026997446.1, read on the forward strand.
GATAATTAAAAGTAAATCTTAAATTATTTTTTACCATGCTTATACACTATGCAAAGGGTATTACTATTTTGTCACCAAGTATGTAACAGTGCAAAGAGAGAAAACCAGCGACAGCATTAACTATATATATATAGATTTTTGATCCGTAACAACAGACGAGTCAATATAGGTAAGACCATCTGCCAGTCTGTCTGTTTTTATGCAAAACAACTTTCTCTAGCCGAATCGGACCACTATATAATATATATATTTTAAATAAATTGAATGCATTGTAACTTTAGCCTCGGTTTTTTCTCTGAGTGTAAGTATGCGTGCATGTTGGCAGCACTGTGTGGTTGGGTGTGGCCCTAGCCGTAAACTGGCTGCCTGCAAATGAGCAAATTGTACACTAATGCGGGGCATTATTCTAGCTGCGGATCGGTTTGAGTATTGCTCGGCTTTGCTGCGAGTGGCTCGATGGGTGGGTGAGTGGGTGGTTGGGTGGTTGACTGGTTGGGTGGGTGAGTGCTGCGCACTGCGTTATTTCACCTTTAATCCGCACTTAGTCCAAGCAGCCACACACAGCTGGCTGCAACAACCACCCGACAACAACAACAACAAGAGCGTGGCATTGAGTTGGCGTTAAGTCGATTTCATTGCCACATGGCCTTAAACATTTGCTGTGGATTGTGGAATTATGTGCGAGTGCAGCACATCCGGCGTCTTGGCAAACGAACTCCTCACAGTCAACTTAATCAACCTATTATTTATAGCATTATATTTCCGAATCGACTTAGTTTCTAATTAATTTTTAGCCAAGCATAAATTCTTTAAGAATATGCGAGCGAGTTTGTACCAAGGAAATGCCAAATGTATATAAAATTGATCAGGGCGAAGAGCTATTACCACATATAGAAATAGGTCAAAATTTCCCACACCCAAAACTCAGTCAAAACTCAGCCGATTTTCATGGGGTTTTGCTTTTTTAGCATGGTTTGGCCTCTAAATCAATTTGGCATCTAAACCTGAGAACGCTATTCTTGGCCGAAATTCATGTGAAAATGGTACCCTCAAATGTCCTATATAGACATAAGTCTAAATTTCCCACCCCCATAACTCAGTCAAAACTCATCCGATTTTCCTGAGATTTTGCTTTTTGTACATAGTTTTCACTCTAGATTAATCTGGCATTCAAATCTGACTACGTAAATTTTAGTCGAAATTCATGTCAAAATCATACCCCTAAGATTCGTATAAAGACATAGGTCAAAATTTCCCACCCCCATAACTCAGTCAAAACTCAGCCGATTTTCACGAGGTTTGGCTTTTTATGCATGGTTTGGCCTCTAAATCAATTTGGCATCTAAATCTAGGAACGCTATTCTTGGCCGAAATTCACGTGAAAACGGTACCCTCAAATATCCCATATAGACATAGGTAAAAATTTCCCACCCACATAACTCGGTCAAATCTCATCCGATTTTCACGAGGTATGGCTTTTTATGCATGGTTTGGCCTCTTAATCAATTTGACATCTAAATCTGCGAACCCGATTCTTGGCCAAAATTCATGTGAAAATGGTACCCTCAAATGTCCTATAAGATATAGGTCAAAATTTTCCCCCCATAACTCGGTCAAATCTCATCCGATTTTCCTGAGATTTTGCTTTTTATGCATGGTTTGGCCTCTAAATCAATTTGGCATCTAAATCTGCGAACCCGATTCTTGGCCGAAATTCATGTGAAAATGGTACCCTCAAATATCCTATATAGACATAGGTCCATATTTCTCACCCCATAACTCGGTCAAAACTCAGCCGATTTTCACGACGTTTCGCTTTTTATGCATGGTTTGGCCTTTTAATCAAATTGGCATCTAAATCTGGGAACGATATTCTTGGCCGAAATTCATGTGAATATGGTACCCTCAAATGTCCTATAAGATATAGGTCAAAATTTTCCACCCCCATAACTCGGTCAAAGCTCATCTCATAACGAAACATAACTCGAACTATAAGAGGTAGATACACCAAGCGTGGTATCTATCTTGTATCGCATAGCGATATAAGTTTTTCGATACCTCCCCAAGAAATGGAAAAGATATATTTGTTAAAGGTGAAACCCAGAAGCAGCTTGACGCGGTAGGGCTCTCTCCTAGTCGGGCACGCCCGACTAGAGCCCGCTTGCCTTAAATGTTTAATTGTTAATGCAATCGACGCAGCAAGTCTCCGGGCAAGTCAATTGCACTAAATAACTGAAGCGGGCAGACTTAATTTTGGCCGGCACTGATTGAAATTGAATAAACCTCAAGGTAACCTTAAGCCTGTTTGTCAGTATTCGACAGACAGACTGGCAGACAGACAGACTGTTGAGCTGTGGCAGAGTTGCTTCAACATGCTCGTAATCACAATTGGGCATAGCAAATTAATTGAGTTGCATTGTGTGCGAGCTTCTCGTAATATACATAACGCAAAACCCCAAGTAGCAGTAATGACAGCAACAGCAACAACAACAACAACAGCAACAACAACTCTGCAACAAAAGTCGTTAAGTGAAACCCAAAATATTTTACAGACCAAAATGCCCAAATGCAATAATACAATTGCGCCAGTGGCTACCAAACAGATACAGATAAGCACACACCCACACACACACACACACACACACACACATATAGTTGCAGCTGCAGCTGCAGATACAAATACCAATTCAGATACAGATACACATCAACATGCTAAATATTGCAAACATGTGAGGATTGTGTCCATGTGCCATATAATTATGGCATTAATATTCCTATGCAAATATATGCGCATTGCATTGTTACACCTCCCCTGACCGCTCCCCTTCCACCAACAGCATGTGTGTGTGTGTGTGCTTGTGTGTGTGCCTGTAAGTACCTTGGTTCATTAATATAATTACAGTCCTGGCGGATGGCGCTTACTTCGGTTTAATTCTTATTTATTTAGATAAGTTCCTGTTATTAATGTGCACAAAAATTAAGTCCGGGTGTTACCCTGTAAATACCCTTGCGGTGGGTATTATGATTTTGTCTCAGAAGTAAACGTAAAGTAAATATATATTTTCTTAAATTAATTTGAAAGCTAATAGGATGAGGCTTGCCAGAAATCCTTCTCTTTGATATGTCGGACTCGGGCGAATTGAAACATAATTTAATATAGCTGCCATGGCAAGAATATTAGGAGTGATATAATAATCATACTAATGTATCAAAAAGTAGGATGCTGTGGTTTAACACAAGTCTTATGCAATTAAGAATCTTACACTTTTGGGCATATTCCTGAAACAGCGCACTTCACCACCAACACATATGAAAGACTGTATAAAATCGAATGATTATATTACATTCTTCGTATAGGTTCGTATTGGTCAACGATAAAGATTTCACATAAAAGAATATCTAATTCGTTCTAGCAATCTTAAGCAACGTCACCTGGGCTTGTATGAAAATATATTTAAAAGCTGCTTAAGGCTTTACCAAGAGGCATGTTCGAGCTTAGATATCACACTGCGGCCATAATTGCTTATCGATATTTAATCGATTGTTTAAAGACGTCTTTGCTATTCAATCTCAAATTATTTTATGCTCCTTCAACGTTTGACAACCATTCGAACTTGTTATTAAAATGACAGATTGATTGTTCAAGTTTAAAGTGCCTTTAAAATCATATATCACATCATATCTCATTCTTCTGCCCTGTTTGCCTTTGACTGGGGCTTCAATTGGGTATTTAACCGGCTGCATACCAAAATTGGATAATGGTAGCCACATCATTTCGGCACCGAATCACTTTTGAGCTGTCTGAGGAGAGGAGAGCTTGTGAGTGCTGATTGAATGCAATGCTAGCCAGAAATGAAAGCTGGCCACGCTTAAATATTGGTTTGCAGTTAAGCTTGGGTTTGGGCACATCTCCCTCACCCTTCCCCCCCACTCCCTCTCACTCGCTTTGTAGCTGACTACCTGCCCGGTCAGGTGCACAAACAGTTGCAGTTGCAGCTGCACCTCTCGAATTCTATGCAAAATGCGAAATGGTGAGCACCACACCCATCATATTTCGTGCTGTAATTAAGCATGTGTCCGTTGCTGTGGTCGTTGCCAACAATTAGTAATAGATATTTGGCAAGTTAACAATGCATTGCGAGCAGCAGCAGCAGGAGATGAGGCTTCTTTTGCTGCTGCCTGAAGCGCGCTTTGGTTATGGATATGGGTTTACGAGTATTATGTGCCGGCTCGAAGAGCCCCACTAATAGGACTTGCCATTGTTGTTGTTGTTGTTGTTTCTCTGGCTGCTGTCTGTAAAATTAGTTGCCTGCGGTAGCTGATGGGCTTTAATTGGAATACAAATACGCCAACGAAAATGCATTCTACAGTTTGCATTTTACAAAAACCAGGCCGACGCCCAATTAGAAGCCTATTAGTCGGGACTCGCTTCCCCCCCTTTCTATTAACTACTGTTGCTGCAATTGTAATTGGCACTGGGAACGGCGCTAATTTCGTGGCGTGGCCCAAAGCGAGGCAACAAATTATTGCGCCGACTAATGAATAAATATCTACATAAGCCGAGCTGCGAGCTGCACCTAATTAAATGCATTTTTGTAGCCTGCCAAACCCTGTCGGCAACTTTTCCAGCTAGCACGGCCTGTTATCTAGAGGATACTCTATTATTATTATGCTCTGTTCGTGATCGCGAGCAAGGGTATATTGGTTCCGTGTGCTGTCTATTGAAGCTAGAGACTACGAACTTAAGAATTAGAGCTAAGGTTCAATTTGAGGGATAGATTTAATGTTTATTTCCCATAGAAGTAAAGCTGCGTTACGCCCACGCCTGCGCCCACAATTCGATAAGTTCCATTAAGAACAGGCACAGTTTTAAAGATACTGTGGCAGTTTGACAGCCATTATCACTTAAATCAAATACAATTCTTTAAGAACTGCCTTCAATTGCATTATTGAATTCTAAACAGAGAATTGTTCCATTATGAGCAGGCACAGTTTTAAAGACACTGTGACAGTTCTAAGGCAACTATGTATCACTGCAATCAAAGGTAATTCTCTAAGAACTGTAATTGAAATTGCCAACAGAGTATTGCGCAGTCGAGTTGACACTCGACTACAGCACTCATGCTAGTTCTTTCAGGCACTCGTGTGTGTATTAGGTTCGATATATCTCGATATTAAATTAAGTTTTCCTCTCGTGTTACCCTCCACTCTTGTTGTTGCTGCTGTTGTTGCTGCTATTTTTGCGGTGTTGCTGGCGTTGAAGCTGCACTAATAAGAATGAACACATACACATTTGCTCGCCGAATTTATAGCAAAGAGTCGGGGCGTGTGTGTGTGTGGCTATAGTTTGAGGCATGCCACATAAACTTGCCTCTGTTATTGCAGTTGCTGCTGCTGTTGGCTGATATTTAAGCATTGCGCAGTTGCGTTTGTCTGCTGACTGCGATATTTAAATACATGTCGATGTTGTGGGTGAGTTTGATGATACGCTGAACAAGAGCTGCCAGCTATGGGAGTGGCATCAAGGGGACGGTTGAGCGGGGGTTGGGGAAAATGCGCTGTTGGCTTTTGTATGCGCATTAATGCAACGACTCTCATGTTTATTCACACACAAATTTGCAGCAAATGCAACGCACACTAACTGCGGGCGATAGTAAGCGGATGCGGATGCGGATGCGGATACATTTGCAGTCAGATACAAACAGACACACACACACAGGCACGCACACATTGACAAGCTGCTTTCGCCCCTGTCGCTGGATTTGTGCTGAGCTTCAACTGCGAAATGCGCTTTACATTTTGCACACGCTAATACAATTTAATGGTCGCATTAATTTGGCGCATCTGTTGCATTTTAAAATACACACACACACACACTCACACACCCTGACACTCGCACACACACACACACACACAGAGGGCAACCGCAACTCCGGGCAGGTCGCCTTGTCGTAGGGTGCTTAAAACATTTGCCAACTGCAAATAAAGTTAAATGCATTGAAAAAAACAACTAAATATTAATTCCAAGCACAATATACACACCACCACACGCACACACTCTAATGGCATGGGCGTGGCTGCCCCGCCCCAACTTTTGCAGCAGCTACAAATTGTTTTGCTAATAGCTGCCGTTTGACCAACACAGAAATGGAACTTCCTTTATTCGTATTAATTGTATTCGCTTCTAGTTTTAGAAACTTTCTTGAATTTTCGCTTGATCTGCCAGTTGTTGGTCTTGATTGACTGACTGACTGACTGATTGATGATCAACGCACAGGTAAAACTTTGATTGATACACTTGATATACAAGCCCGGGGTGGAAAATAAATAGCTAGGTTTGCCAGGGCAAAAGTTTTTACCCGATTTTCTTATCGAAATTAAATATTGTAAAAGTATATCTTAGAAATTGAATCAAAAAACGTTCTCTTTTCTTAAATAATTAATTTTCTCTTCTCTACTTACAAATTGATATATCTAACTTTCTCTTGATCCAAATATGCCTAAAAATTTAAATAGGAAATTTTCCTACCCGATTTTCTTACTGAAATTTGCCTTATAAATTGAATCAAAATCTTTCTCTTTTCTTAAATATTTAATTTTCTTTCTGTACTTAAAAATTGATATAACTCATTTTCTCTTGAACCAAATATGCCTAAAATTTGAAATAGGAAATTTTCCTACCCGATCTTCTAATTGAAATTGAATATTTTCATACCTTAGAAATTGAATCAACATCTTTCTCTTTTCTTAAATACTTAATTATATTTCCTCTCTACTTAAAAATTGATATATGTATCTCATTTTCTCTGCGGGCAAAAGTTCGATTGGGGTCCACTTGGAATCATTTAAAAGCTATTTTGACTCAAAACTGACTTTAAAAATTTAGTGTTAAATACGCTTTGCTTTTAAAGCTCAAATGTCACGCTGATTTAATCAAAATTAGCATTTGGTATTCAAACATATCGCGCGACAAATACATGTGTATGGACACGTATAATTTAGATAGAAAATTATAATTCAGAGTGTGACTGCTGCCAATTAGGCTGCATTTGGATTTTTGTGTGTTAATGTTTGCATATTACTTCCGCCCAATTGGGCGATGGTTGATGCAACATTTCAGCAGCAGCTCTCTCTCTCTCTCTCTCTCTCTCTGCTGCCGCTCCCTCGCCTTCTGCTCTGTTGTAATGCGCAGTAAATGTCAAAATTAAAATATTAAAAGTGGCAGGCAACAGGCAAGAGGCAACGAACTCGACTCCAGCCAACAACAGGCTGCCCTTCTCGCCGCCGGCAGCCGGCTACCAATCTCCTAGCTTGCCCCTGCCCCCCGGCAGCTGCTGTCCACCGTCCGCTGCCATGTTGCATGCCAGGCGTTGCACTAAGCGGATAAGCGCTTGTTAAATTTTTAATGCGTTGCATAATTTTTAGTTTTACGCGCATATTTGCCACAAAATATTTTAATACAAATTTGCGTCGTTATTGTTGCAGTTGTGTGTGTGTGAGTGTGTTTGTGTGTGTGGCATATGCAAAGCGCAGCTGCTTTCTGAAATAAGCTTCATGCATGCCACACTAAGTTGCAACACCAACCGGTTAATTCCGCATTGAAGCATTTATTTGCTACGGACGGATAGAGTTCGAATAAGAAACGGAAATTTTTATATTAATTTAATTTTGCATACCCTATATTGAAGATTGAAAGGGTATATTGCTGTCATACAAAGCAGACATCGATCGAATTGATATAAGTCTCGAAGTTATTATATGATATGATATGATATTATATGTTATGATATGACATAATATGATATATGAAACGATTTGATATGATATGATATGATATGATATGATTTAATATGATATATGATATATGATATGATATGATATGATATGATATGATATATGTATGATATATGATATATGATATGTGATATATGATATATGATATATGATATATGATATATGATATATGATATATGATATGATATGATATGATATGATATGATTTGATATGATATGATATGATATGATTTGATATGATATGATATGATATGATATATGTATGATATATGATATATGATATGTGATATATGATATATGATATATGATATATGATATATAATATATGATATATGATATATGATATGATATGATATGATATGATATGATATGATGTGATATGATATGATATGATATGATGTGATATGATATGATACGATATGATATGATATAATATGATATGATATGATATTATATGATATGATATGATATGATATGATATGATATTATATGATATGATATGATATGACGATATACATATCATATAAACAGATATTGAATATCCCTCTTTTAATTCCATCCAAGATTGAAAATAACAAAGCTTTTCAGATGTATACTTATTTTTACATACCCACATTCCTAGCGCCTGGAAAACACTCGACATGTAAGAGCACATTTTACACATACTTGAATGCGTATGGAACGGGTACTGGGTATCTCGAAGTCAGACACTCACAAGTTGTTCAAGTCCCTGTTGCTGTCTTTGTTATGCATTCTGCATTTTAATCGCAAAGTTCTTGATAAACATTTTTCAATTAATTTTTATTTGCTGCTGACGACATATCTCAGTGCGCCTCGCACCCACACACACACACACGCACACACACACACACGCGGATTTCCACTTGTCTCGCTTTTTGAGAAAACTTGTCGAGCTGACGTTCGCATTGTCAAGCACATTCACGCACACACACACACGCACACGCTACGAGCTACATATAAGCAGACACGCATAAATGTATTCGACCCAAAAAATAAAAGCTGCATAATAAAGTAGCTTTAAGAAATTGCGTCGCACTTGCATACCCTGTAAAAAAAAATATTTGAAAATGTACAAAATAATTTCGCGTATTTTTGTGATTAAAATATATTTTCCTTTACTATTTGCTTAAGCATTTGATGTGCAATTTGCCTGATATTTTTCGCTGAGTGTATTTCTTATTCATATGTTTAACACACACTTACACACACACTCTTGCACACACACATTTTAAGTAATGCCTTAAACAACAGGTCGCCATAGCGAGGTCCTTGCATTATTCTGCGGCTCCTGTTGCTGCTCCGTCTGCTTCTTCGATGCTGTAACTGACGCTGAGTGGCACTCAGGCACACACACACGCACACACATGGACACACACGCGGACACATACGCACACACATGCAAATTGAATTTAATGTCTTGTGCCGTTGAACGAGGCAGCTAAACGAAATGGAGAAAACGTCGCGCGCCTGAAGGAATTGCGACGCACAAATAAATGCACAAGAAGTACATAAATTTAAATTATTTTTCGTGGTTTCATTTGGCCGCGTGCGTTTTTTTATTATTTATGCTTTTTATTTTATTATTATGCCTGTTGCCCGCCTCTGATCCGTATGCTCCTTTGCTCCAGCACCATCTCCGCCGTGCAGCTCAACATTTTTGAGGCCACGGCAAAGACGGCACATTTTCTCAGCCCGTATCTGCAGCATTGTATCTGCAACTGTTACAGTAGCTGTCGCTCTATCTGTATCTGTAGCTGTGTATCTGCGGCTGTCTCTTAGCCAACTATGCGACCGCAGCTACTAACACACACGCACACAAACACGCACACGCACACTATGAGCCTCATGCTCGTCCTCTGCATAAAGCATGTTAACTGGGATTTGACAGCTCGTAAATAATATTTCGCTTGTTTGTTGCGCTGTTCTTCGAGAGAGCAACGACTTGCACAAGGACAGCTGCGAACAGTGGAACCAAGTCAGGTTTGCTCCAAACAATTAAAGCTATATAAAGAAACTAGCCAGGGCAATCCGGCTTTATCCGGCCCAGGTGTTAGTATATAAATAAAGCCAACTTTTCCAGCCTGAACAGTTTATATTGATCAATCATCGATCAGTCAGTCAATCAATTAGTCCAGCCCAAGGGTTATCAAATTGAGCCTACTTTTAAGTAAATTCACACTACTTTCTGAAGACTTAGCCTTCCAGCCTGAACAGTTTTGATCAATCATCAATCAGTCAGTACGTCAATCAGTCAATCAATCAGTCTAGCTCAAGGGTTATCAAATTGAGCCAATTTTAACTTCCATATTTTGTGGACAAACTTAAATTCACACTACTTCTGAAGACAGGCCTTCCAGCCTGAACAGTTTTGATCAATCATCAATCAGTCAGTACGTCAATCAATCAGTCTAGCTCAAGGGTTATCAAATTGAGCCTACTTTTACTTCCATATTTTGTGGGCAAACTTAAATTCACACTACTTCTGAATCAATTAGTCAATCAATCAGTCAGTCAATCTGTCAGTCAATCAGTCAGCCCATTAGTCAGGTCAATTAGTTTTTGTATTATGCCCAAGCTATACCCATTCCTCATAGACTCTCCTTAGGCTCCCTTCACTTCGAAAGATAACAGTCTTCCAGTCTACAGTTGTTGATCAATCATCAATCAGTCAGTAGATCAATCAGTCGATCAGTCAGTCGATCAGTCAGTCAATCAGTCAGCCAATTAGTCAGGTCAATTATTTTTCTTATTATGCCCAAGTTATATCCATTCCTCATAGACTCTCCAGACTAGGCAAATGTAATTAAAAATTTTGCATGAGAATCTCCATAATTTGCCCACTGTGCGCCCTGCCCCCACACCTGACACTCAAAAGCATGAAACGCATTTCATTTTTAAGTTTGTTTTTTTTTTCTTTCTGCTTGGTTCTTGTTTAAGAATCTTTTTACATGACACATGTGAGCTCCGTGTGGATGGGGCTGCCGCTATCGTTGTGGATGTGAATGTCTTGACATGTGCCTGGCCTGCGAGTCTCATCATCGGCAGCAGTGGAGCTGGGAGCCACCCACGCATCCTCATTCGCATCCACATCGAGTTCCTATAATGGCGTGCTGCTTATTAAATTTTCATGAGGATGTCGCGTGGGTATCTCATTTGGTCGTTCGTCTTGGGCGGAAGTGGATTAAAATTAAAGCGCAGGGCAACTTCAAACGGCTGGCGTTTAATTGGAGCCGAACGAAATGGCATGAAAACTGGCCAGAAATTCGATTGCCAAACTGAATTAAAACGCGGCCAAGACAAAACACACACACAAAAACCTAAAACAAAATACGGCTCAAATGGAAAATGTGAAACCACAAAGGAGAGAAACTCTCAATGCCAGACGACAGCCCCAAAAACCCGCAGACGCGCTCAACTGGAACAAGACGACGGTGGAGGCGATGGCGATGGCGATGTGGAGATATCGAGGACCGTCTCGGGAGTTGCAGGCTGGTTGGGCACGGGCAAGGGCAAGGGGCGTGGGCGTGGCCGCTGGCAATCAGACATGAGGCAGCTGGAGCAGACCTGTGCAGCGTGAACGTGAACGAGACGTGGAACGATAAAAATAATACGAGAGGCAATTTCGATTTATTGACAGGTGCTCGACTTTATTGAAACGTTTAACTTGAAAGCGAAACAGAGGGCGTAGCCACGCCCCCACACAGCCGGGACATATGCAAAAATTTGTGCAAAAGAATAAAAATCATGCGAATCTGTTCTGATTTATCCATTGGGATGTTGCCCTGTAAATTTGATGGCTTGTTTGCGCCTGACTAAGCAGGAAATGTGCAGGCAGAGAAAACTTTCTCCTTTTTGTTAAATTTAATTACAATTTTTAGCCTGCGCAGGCATCCTGTTCTCTTGAAGGACACGCACTATTTGCGGCACGTGCCACAAGCCGGCAGAGGCCTGGCTATAGTTGTTGAATTGCTCTTATCAATTCCGAGGCATTATTTAATAATCAAAATTGAATAGTCCTAATTCGAAGCGATGACAGCGAGCAACAGCGGCGGCAGGTGAGCATTCAATAGGCGACCGTCACATATGCGAGAGACACGTGTCGCCCATTCACACACACACACACACACACACACACACACACACACACACTGGTGCCACAAATATATACTCCTCACACACAATTGTGGTTTTCCTTTTGTCGCTTCCGTTTCCGCATAATTTTTGCAAACGGAAGACTTGAGAGCGTCGCGCTAACAAAACATTTGTTTAAACGGAAGACGACAAACGGAGACAAAAGTACAACCAAAGCGACTGAGAGAAAAAAAAAACAGAGAACACTTAGCCCGTACACTCAGAGAAAAAAAAAAGAGGCTCTAAGTTCAAGCATGAGCTGCCATAATGAATTCGTTGCATTTGAAGGTAAAACTCGATTTCGTTCGAGTTAAATGACGGCAATAAATTAAATAAACATGTTAAATAAAATGTACTTTCTCTGATTGATTTGAACCGGCAACCTTTCGCTTGCTAGTCCGACGCTCAGACCACGCTCAGCCACTAAGGCTTACAAAATAGCAAAAATACATTTGAATTATGTTTTAGATGAGTCTCATTTTAAAAGACTCCTAAAATTCCAGACCTGGCCAAAATTTGGCAAGTTTCCACTTGATTTGACTATGAAGTTTCTGGTTTTTCTGCAAGTGTAGTTGCCCACTAGGAGCGCACTAATTCCGCTTTTAAGCTTACATAATTTTGTAGCTTGGGCCAGCTCATGGCCCGCACCTGTCCAATGCGGGCACGTACGAGCACCAAAAATGTGAGACCTCGCTTCCCTTTCCACTGTCTGCACCTGGAGGAGAAAAGGTGCATGTGATTTGTGTCAGTTGGGCCGCAGCTATGGCTGTGGATGCCAGGATGTGGCACAGACTATATATTATGCTGCCAGGCGACAGTTACAACAATAAAACATTACGGATGTCTTGTCGCGCTCGTCTTGAGGCCGGAGCCAGAGCCAGAGCCGGAGCCAGCGTCGAGCCGGGCCGGGCCGGGCCAGCAAGGTAATGAAGGATGCCAGGCATTTGCTTGTTATTTTTTCATGCCGGTCGCGCGGCATTATCCTTATAGTTAATGCGAGTCGGCCGTCGCATCATTTTACAAGCCTTTTACACAGGCAACGCACGCACGCACCGTGACACCAGCCCCATTTGTATGCAATGAAATGGGTGTTTATGCTGTATCTTGCGTAAAGACCAATGCAATTTGAGCACTGTGCGCGGCTGGTTGGCATCCTGCTAGTTGGGCAACCGCACACAAAGATAAGTAATGCCTTTTGTCGTCGGTTGACTTGCAAATATAACGTTACGCATACGCAGCGTACGCCATGTGGAAGCGACAATGACAATGGCATTTAAAATTCATTAATTGAGCGCATTTTCATCATGACAAAGATCTTGCCTGCGCAAGTGTGGCCAAAAAGAGAAATTGCAGCTCAATTTTTGGGCTTTAAGCCCGGGCCCGGGCCCAAAACTTTACTGCTCGCTGCATAAATTAATTGAGGCCGTCTGCGCCGTCGTCTAGCCGTGACTTGAGGCTGCGGCTAGCCGCACTATCAGAAACTTATGTGTGTGCCACATGGCTGACCCAAGTTTGGTCTAATGCATTTTTCATCGTGCACATCGTGAATGGCAATCTCGAGAGGAGAAGTGCGTCACTGATGCAATCGAATTAAAATTTATGACAAAACCATTAACAAAGTTGCCGCCACGCCACGACGACATTGGCAGCCAGTCAACCAACCATTTGCCAGCCTGATACGAGTTACTCCCGGGCCAAACGAGGTCACATGCAAAACTTTGCCCTCTTTATGGTTCTACACAGAAGAACTCGGGACTCGGAACTGTAACTGAGTCGCGGGGGCGCGTTTGCAGTTGCAGTTCAACTTTTTAAATAAATCGATGAACGCAACGTTTTAAATGTCGACTGCAATTAGCTTTGGCAAAGTAGGTGTTGCCCCTGGCTTGTTATACCCTGGGCAGGGGGTATATTGCCGCAGTTGTGCTCAAGTTTGTAAGCGGCGAAGGTAGGTCAAAGTTGAGCCCATCAAGCTGCTTACGCTCGAATGCCATGTGTATGTATTTACAGAGGAAAGAGAGCAACTTTAAGACATTTCGCAGCTAGTTACAGGGTATTTCCACTCTGCACACTAAATAGACAGATGCTTGCAACTGCCTGCAGCAAAGTGTGCGCCTCGAAAAATGTAGCCAGAGTTAGTAAAGAGACCTTGATAGGGAATCAATAGGCTCTAGATACTGGGATAGATTTTTAAGGAGGCTGCCAGGAAGATATGTATCTCAAGGATTGCCTACGTATTTATAGAAGGAAGCTAGAAAGTATTTTAAGGCATTTTGAAGCTGAATACAGGGTATTTCATCGACAAAAAACACTGGCCTCTAAATTCAGCCAGAGAGTTGGAAACGAGAGCTTGCTAGGGTAACAATCAGCTGCCGATCATGGGGCAGATTTTGCAGGAGGCTGCCATGAAGATGTCTCACGGATTGCTTTGAATGTTGACTATTTTTTAATGTTTGCTGCTCTATTTGTAATGTCTAGCCGAGGCCAAAGCAAACTGGTCGCGTGCGCTGGCATCTCAGACATCTGCGAGCTGCGGCTGGAGGTGCAGCTCGTCGTGGAGGCCCTGGGTCCGGTGACGTCTGGCAATTGCGATAAAATGCTTCAATGTTCTGTCTCTCTTATTGGCTGAGCGTGAGGAATTTTTATATTAATTTATGGCTGCGACTCTCGAGCAGCGTGCAGCGTGAGGCGCGGTTGAGGCGGGTTGTGGTCGGGGCAATCGTTTCTGGCTGTTAAATTATGAATTGAATTGGCAGCAAAAACTTGGCCTGGCCAGGTTCGTCGATGCCTTTGCCGAGCAGCAAAAGTTGCAAAAGCGCTGGGAATTTCGTTTTTATTATAATATTTTTATTGCGTTTGTCGGATTCGGTTTTAATGGCTTTTTAAATGCCCGCTGATAAATGGCCAAAGCTGCATGACAAATGAGATATCCGCTGTAAAGCGGAGTTTTGGCGCTGGGTATTTCTTGATGCTCGGATTATTTACTTGTATGCAGCTCATTAATAATTTTCTTTGAAATTGAAATACCTGCGGCGAACGAGAGTCGACATTCCTGGCATAAAAATATGCCAGGTGTGTGTGTGTGTGTGTGGCATAATAGTTTTTGCCACATGCGAAGCCTAACAAGCTGCCGATATTGCGGCCGGGCCCATTCCCAGCGGTGGCCCAAACGCTTTTTGGCATCAAAATTAAATGGCATTCGTTTCAGGCTTGGCGGCAACCAAAACAAGCAGCCAGTAAGAGCAGGACATACTACAATGCCATTCAGTTAGCTGGCTTTCATTCCCAGCGGCTTTGGCCGGCGCTCGAGTTGCCTTTGGCGTCGCCTTGACGTCAAATTCTTGCCGCTGTTTTGGGGCGGGCAGCAAGATAGTCAGACAGTCAGACAGAAGGATGTAGACAGAGTCAACTTTTCGCGTAATTTCACGTATTTTGTGCAAATACACTCAAACATGCCACAGCAACAAAAACAACAACAGCTTTAGGCAAACAAAACAAGCAATTTTTTGCGTATTTGCCCGACAACTTGATATTGTTGTTGCTGCACTGAGAGAAAAACGGGGCGAGTAAGTGGTAAGCATTTTCTTACTGGGATTTATCAAGCTACAAATTCTTGAAATAAAGTAGAATTCGTATTTAGAATTTGAGTAGATTTCGTTTCTCGTTTGAGTATGTGAGTTCTTCAATCAAGAACAAATTGGAATAAAATAAAATATGGGCTTGAATCAAGATAAGTTAAGACTAAGTTTAAGCAAAACTGGAATTATTTTTGAAAAGAAATTGAACTTAATTAAAGACTTTATTATTTAGTACTTTTAAGTTTGTTTATCATTCTTAGTTAGTTTTTCAATTCAGTACAAAGTAGAATAAAATAAAATATGGACTTAAATCAAGATAAGTTTAGACTAAGTTTAAGCAAAAACTGGGATTGTTTTTGAAGGCAAATTTGACTTATTTGAGGAATACATTATTTCGTATTTTTGAGTTTGTTCTTCATTCTTAGTTAGTTCTTCATTTCAGAATAAAGTAGATTAAAATAAAACATGGGCTTGTTTCAAGAGATGTTCAAACTTAGTTTAAGCAAAAATTGGTATTGTTTTGAAAACAAATTGGGCTTAATTGAAGACTATATCATTTACATTTAATGCTGAAATTGGGGATAATTTTCTTTTAAGTATATGAGTACTTTAATAAAAAACAAATTTGAATAAAACAAAATATGGGCCCAAGATAGGTATAAACTTGGTTTAAGCAAAAACTGGGATTGTTTAATTGAAGATTATATTTTAGTGCTGAAATTGAGGTACATTTAAGCTTTATTGCTCTTAAATGGAGATTATTTAGTTCTTAGTCAGCTCTATTTAATTCCAATCCCATATAAAAGCCTGCCTAAAAACACGAAGAACAAAGCTTGGCTTCATTTTTTTTGTTCCAAAAAAGTCACATTTAAAACAAGATTGCTTTTTTCTCTCAGTGTGCTGTTTTTGTTGCTGACGTAGTGTGCTGTAGTTGACTCTAGTTGTTGTCCCCAGTCTGTCGCACACACACACACACACACACACACACACACACACAGACTCGGTGAGCTGTCTGGGGACTGTTTGTTTGTCAGTTTTTACGTAAAATTAAATTTTATTTATTCATACATTATTTTATTTTATTAATGCGTCTGTTGGGCAATTTGCAAATCAAGCGTATCATAGCACAAAGCGAATTTATGCGCATATTCAGGACTTTTAGACCCAAACAAAAGGCTTGTGAGTTATTAGAGCCTTTTGTAAGACATGCTAAGAGTCTTGTCTAAGCATTGTTTAAATATCTGTACAAATAATATTGATTGCTTTAGAGAGAGACAGAGAGGTAGAGGGAGTGAGAGAGAGAGAAAGGGAGAGCACGCGTGAGCTTTTAAACTAATTGGGTCAGTTCAGGCTGACTCACGCTGGCAGGACAATCACATCCTTCCGTTTGCCTGGCTCAAAGCAAACAACAAATGTCTTCGATATGGCAAAAAGCGCAACTTCATGCGTATTTGTTTGGTTCTTAGCATTGTCCTTCAAAGGCGAACGTTGGCTTTGAGCAGCACCAACAATGACACTGCACTTTCTAGCAGCAGACAACACACACACACAGAGTGCGTCCTGATTCAATATTGATAACTCAAAAAGGACACTTTAATGAACTATGCTGCACTGTTATTGTCAGACCAGATATTGAAAAGCGCACGTGATCTTTTGCCAGAAGTACAAAAGCTCATGAGCTCGTCTCAGTCAATATATATTCCCATAAATACTATGTCTGCACAGCAATAAACATGTAGGAGAGCTCAGCTAGCGGCAGTAGCCGACTAGGAGATACCCTAAGCCCAGCTACAGGCTGCAGTTGCCAACATTCTGGCTTCCTTTCATACATACACACACAGAGCAGACACACAGACAATGCGCTTGTTCTTTTCTTTGAACCAAAAGTAAAATATTGTTAATCGTTTTATGCCGTGCGATAAACTACAAACCAATATTAATGTATCTAGCTCGGATAATAATCGATTAATGCTTAAAAAACATAAGGCACAATCGATTTTTATCGATATTTTAAAATTGAAAGGAGAAGGAGTCGACAAAAAGATAAGAAGCTCGTTTCGGGGATGATATATGGGAGCATATGTATATATAAATATTTTAATCTTTTTAATCAATTTGTGTCCTCAACTTACATAACAATTTCAATCTATCTGGAATTTATAATCATCAGATCAGAATCGATTTGTATCGATATTTTGAAATGGGAAGGAGATATGGACAAAAAACTCGTTTTGCGTATGATATAGGGAAGTCTATATATATTTCAAATTCTTAGTCTCTTTTGTCATATCCTCTAGAATAATCTGGCATTCAAATCTGAACATATACTTTTTAGTCGAAATTCATGTCAAAATCTTACCCTCACTTATAGACATGGGACAAAATTTCCCATTCCCATAACTCGGTCAAAACTCATCCGATTTTTACGAGGCTTAGCTTTTTACTCATTTATTTCCCTCTAGATTAGTTTAACTGACATACAACGACAGATAAACGAACTTCTTTAGACCTAAATCGCCTTCTTCAGCTTCTCTTAAATACATTTTCAAGAAAATAATTTAACCTTTTTTCCGATTTTCAATTCATTCTGAGGCTACAAACTAAAGTCTTAAATGAGTTGCGTTCTGGTCGAAACTTAAAGTCGCATTGCTCTGGCAAATTGTGAAAGAGTTTCAATTTGGTTTTCGGGCTGGCATTGTATTGCTATTGGATTGACTCTAAGCTGAAAGTGATTTGCCGTAACGATTGTGGCTCACAATTTACTCGTAAAATTGTTGACAGCCGACCAAGAAGAAAGAAAAACAAAAGGAAAACTATATGGGCAGAAGGAAAAACTGTAGCATAAATCCAGGCGCTGCGGCGTACGCTTAAACTGATTTTTATACCAGCACGGGGCAGGGCCAGGCAGGACAACAATAGTGCGTAAAGAAGGGGCAAATTGTCTATTTAGAAAAAAAAAAGGGATACAAGGTCAGCGCACGTCCTGCGGGCAGACAGGACACAGAGCAGCAGCAGCAACAAACAAACAGCTCCGACTTAACGACCCTCAACATTTTATAGACTATAGACAAACTCTGAATAATTTATGCGCCATAAAAACGAAATCGAATTGCTGGCGCCCTTTCTCTAAAGGAGTCATCAGGAGGCAATTTATTGCGAGCTGACCGCTCTCAGGGGGAGGCGGGACATATGTGCAGGTAAAACAGGTAAACAAAATGCGCAGCAGCTCATTTTATGCAAATTAGTTTTAAATGACAACAACGAGCACGCTAAAAGTTGTTACATAAATTTTGTCACTCTGTTGAAAATGGGAATTAAATTAAATTAAGTTGAAAACTGGTACGCGATAAATTACATTATTGGGCACATGACCCACAAAAATATTTTTGTTTATTGCCGGCCAAAATGTATGCAAAATAGCTTCAAATGATACGCGGCCAAACCAAAAAAAAAAGAAGGAAAGCAATGCAAATATTTACACTGCAATTTCGTAATCAAATTAGGGCTGCAAATGTTAACAAAGCTCTTCAGCTTGATTATTATTTTCAGCAAAAGTTGATCGAGTGTCAACCTTTGTGTAGAGTAGTAGAAAATTAATGTATATGGGGGTCTGATTGAAATTGAATGCGTCTCGCACTGCTCGCTATGGAATTTAATTGAAAGATAGTTTTCCGATACGCAAGGCGCATGAAATTGCAAAAATCTCGCGGCGCATTACGTGATCTCGTTTCGCAATGCGTTTTCCCCATTGCCATTGTTCTTGTTTTCTGTTCTGGGCGTGGCCTGGTTTGGTCTTGACTTCACATGGTCGCAGTCGCAGTCGCAGCCAAAGGTGACGTGACTCGAGTTGAACGTGCGCCCCATTAGATGACATCTAGCGAGTATTTTTGGGGGGCAAGTGGCAGGGCACAACGTAAACATGATCATCATGCATGCCGAAGCGCGCGCGCGCTTTTCACGTTGCCGCACGAAAGTGGAAAATCGGGTTAACAGTGCCAAAAACTCAGACAATGGCAGCAGCAGCAGCAGCAGCAGCAGCTCCGTCGATAAATCAGCAACAAAACATGCCCCAATTCCCACCTAAACCCCTTCATCCATTCGCTTGCTGCGTGGCATGCCACAGAACGCAGCGCGTAGCTCGTTTCGCCGAAATAGATTTTAAATTTATAAATTATGAGCATTTGTTGCAGCAAATTGAAATGTTACGTTCGCAGCGTGCTGATATTTCGTTCATTCAGCGAACACAACAGCTTTAAAATAATATGATAACTGGGTAAAGTCTCTGCAGCTGACAGCTATTTTTTTTTTTGTTGATAATAGTTCAATCAAATCGGCCAGGCACAGCAGGCGGCATATATAGAAATTAAAACTAAATACCCAAACCCGAGCACTACAGTGCCTGCGGTTTGTAGGTGCACAGCCCAAAGCCTGAACTGTAATCTTTTGTCGGGCTTATGCAAATACAAGCGAACATGTTGTTGTCAAGTCTCGGTCTCTCGGCGCAGGCTCCGCTTTGCTTTTACATACATTATCCTGTCCGAAAGCCGAAAAAGCCCAGCGGCACAAATGAATATGCCATAGACATAGGTAAACGCTTTCTAGGCACAATATTTTTCATTTTTATTTTAACTTCTTTTATTTTTTGGGGGGTGAAAATTCTTGAGATGCCTGCGAGGCGCTGCTGCCTCAGCGTGGCTAGCGCTTAACTTTACTTAAAGTTTGCCAGCCACGGCACGTGTTATGCTCGTTGAGGCGGGGCCCCCCTTAACTACGGTACAGGCAGCAGGTGTCGCACACACACACACCAAATATTTCAATAGAGCTGCGAAAGTTTCATTGACTTGACAGGCGAAGGTGTGTGTGTGTGTGTGTGCGTGTGTAGGTGTTTCACAATAACTTGGCCCAAGTGTAATTGTTACCGTTTAAATTTCCATTAAAGGCGGCGGCATAGGCAAATGCCGAAGGGGGCGCCCGCAGGCGGCCAGGAAGTCGAAGCCGCTACACAAAATATGTCACAACATTTAAGCTGCGTTTTAGACAACCAACAGCAACAGCAACAACAACAATAAAAGCAATGGAAACAATGGCGACGGATACAACAAAAGCGGCCGCTTTGAAAAGGCCGTCCGCTATTAACAAACCATAAAGTAATTTCTTGCTTTCCTGCACGGAAATTAGACATTTTGTCAAGGGAGCACTCATCTTGTGCGCCGACGTCGACGCTGGCAGCGACGCCAGCATCGGGGATAACAGCAACAATAACAAGCGGCAGGACACTTGCTGCCAAGTTAAAAGTGAAAATATTATAATGAAGTATGTTGTTAGCTGTTCGAGATTTTCAAATGTATCCATCAGATACAAAGGGGGAGGGGTGGGGGTGGTCGTTCGGTCGGTTGGCAAAAAACAACATTTTATAAGTAAACAAGCAGCGGCAAGAAAAGTTTGTCTATTTAAAAAGTTTTGCGCTTCATGCGCAAAGTTATAAAACATGAAAATATTTCTTAATTATTTTTATAAACAACGGCAGCAACATCTTTGCCTCTAAGTTCGGCTCTGGGCGCTGCTCGATTCGGCCTTGGGGTGGGATGGCTAGCAGCCGGAGCCAGCCAGCCCCTTGCCACGCCCTTGTCTGGATTTGGAGGCGGCGGCGCGGGTCGATTTGTGTCTTCAAGCTGTTTATCTTGCTGATTTTTGAGCATATTTTGCCTGAGGTCAGGATTCTGTTTGATTAACATAAATACGAGACTACAGAAAGAGGGAAAATTTCCAGTTTCAGTTACTTCTACCCTCAAAATGGGTAAAAAAAAGGGTATATTGCTTTTCCGTAAACGTATGTAACGGGCAAGAAGCTAAAGACTTGACATTAGATATATATGTATATAAACATATTCTTCTATATTATATGCTCATTGCTTTTAAATATTTTGTCGGTATCTGCTTCCATTTGCAAATACTCGAGAATTATATAAGCTAGATGTATCAAATTTGGGATGTATATTTTATGAGTATTTATATTTATGCCCTGAAAATTTCATAAGGATCAGACTATTAGTTCCGAAGTTCATAGAGAGTGAAGCCTACTTAATTGGAGGTTAGGAGAGAGAAGCATAGCTGCAGCTTACTTAATGTTTCGCTGAGTGTATATATGCTCGAGAATTATATAAGCCAGATGTACCAAATTTGGGATGTATATTTTATGAGTATTTATATTTATGTCCTGAAAGTTTCATAAGGATCAGACTATGAGCACCGGAGTTCATAGAGAAGGAAGCCTACTTATTTGGAGGTAAGGAGAGAGAAGCATAGCTGCAGCTTACTTAATGTTTCGCTGAGTGTATATATGCTCTTGAATTATATAAGCTAGATGTACCAAATTTGGGATGTACATATTACAAGTATTTTAATTCCTTCCCTGAAAATTTCATAAGGATCAGACTATCAGTTCCGAAGTTCATAGAGTGTGTAGCCTACTTAGTGTAGGGCAAGAGGAAAGAAGCATAGCTACAGCTCAGTTTATATGTCGCTGAGTATATGTGTGCATAGTTATTGTTGTATACTTATATATATATTTATATTTCTATATTTTGTAGGGTATCTTCTAGCCGGGCACTTCCGACTAGCGCACACAATTGTTATTCTAGGTTTGTTTCTTTTTTTAATAAAAAATATTGAAAAAATTAATTAGTTAGGCAACAGACAAAATACAAACTCTTGCGTTGGAGTTTCCTGGAAAAGCCTTGCCACTCACCTGCAATGAAAAGAGTATGGGAATTAATCTTCAGATATTTTCATTAATTAATGTACAAATATTTGCATGCAAATATTGAAATGTATATATTTGGAATGCCACGCCCACAACACAGAGCTGCCCACACGCTCTACAGTAATTTTGATTGCCGTTATCTGGATTTTATGATGCTTTTGCCACAGCAGAGCGTCGGCATATTCAAATGGTTTTTGATATACGACAGTTGTTGGCCACGGCCATAAAATGTGCCAAATGGATGAACCAAATGGCGGTTGAATTTGTATTTGGAATTGCAATATTCGAGTTAAACCGAATTGCTATGCCACTATGATTTATGCGCGTGGGGAAAGTCAAAATTTAAACAGCAAATAAAAGCGTCAGACATATTAAAGTCGACGTCCAGTTAAACAGGCTGCAGCCAATTGGCAAACCTTGGCTAGAACAAGGAAGATTAATTATTTTTGGGCGAATTGAAGACTTAATACCCTGCGAGCTAATGGGCGTGGGGTGTGAGCAGCATAGCAAATACCCTTGTAGAAATATGCCTTGGAAACGTTTCTATATATTATTATTTTTTTAATATTTTTTTTAAAATTTATTTCCAACCCTGTAAATCAATCTGTAGATACTTATGTAGAACAGATGTATCTATGTAGTATCTCTTTTATGCCGTATAGATACTTATATATCTTAAATGCATCTGTTTATATTGTATGCCCCGTTAAGGTATCTATAGATACTTTTTTTTCCCATATATGTTTCTGTACATATTTATTATGCTCTTTGAATGTATCTGCAGATACTTGTGTAGTCCAAGTGTATCTGCATATCTTTTTTATTCCCTATTAGTGTATCTATGGAGCTATCTAAAGATACATTTAAGTTTCATATATATCTATATACGATTTAACTGCCCTGCATATGTACCTGTACCTGATACACTTACAGCCCAAATGTATCTACATATGTTTTTATGCACTCTAAATGTATCTGCAGATACTTTTAAAACCCAAATGTTATCTATAGACGCGTTTTATGTCCAGTATACATATTGTTTCTATAGAAGGCACACAATATAGAAGACCTGTTATATTATAAATATATATTATAATTTATTATAATTTTTTGAAGCCCAGAAAAGTCTTCTACAAGAGAAATCTAGTTTTACATCCGAATCCTTCTATAGAACTTTATGATGCTCTATGCTAGTCAGATATCGAGAGGATTTTTATGTTAGACATGTAAAAGCCAGTTTAAATCGAGATATTTATTAAACAAGAGCTTTGTATTCGACTAAAAGGAACTGATTGAATCAAGCAAACGACTTTGTACAGAGTTCTGTAAGGATTATTTTAGGGTTGAGAGACTAAGATTCAAAATTAAATACCCTGTAAAGCTGTAGCAAACACATATTTAAGTAGGCTTTAGTTTGGGCTTTTACACAGCTGAACAATTTACGTACAAAAAATATATACAAATGTATATTTTTGTGGATTACGATAAAAAGAAAACATATTTGTGTGGAACGGCTTATTAACCCGCCATCATCTGCGGGCCTACTGCGGGCTACCCGACCCGCCTCTTCAATTACGCCCAACCAATTCCTTTGTTTATATGTATTTCGATTTATTTTTCTTATTTTTTGTCTATGTTGAAGCTCTTGTTGTTTGCGGCCTGCATATTTCGCCTTTTACGGCTAACTAAACGACTTTTTGCATTGCCATTTTTCGCACACACACATTTTTTTTTTTGCCTCGTAAAGGCATTTTCCGGGGCCTAATGCAGACCTCTTTACCCTCTGTGCGCTTGCTTATTGTTTGTTTGTTTGTATGTTTGTATGTTTGTTTGTGTGTTTGCATTTGTCCTCCTTTGGCAGCTTTGCACCCGCAACAACAAGAGAAGCAACAACTGGGACAACGTTCGCCAGAGAAACTAATTTCTTGCCGTTTTCTCCCTTTTTGTGTTTCGTGTTTAGCTCGCGGCTGTTAAGTTTTCCTCATTGTTGTTGCTGTTGTTGTTGTTGTTGCAGTTGTTGATGTTGCTGCTGTTTGGGGTTTTTCTGCAGTTTTGCGATGGCACGCATTTTGCTGTTGCTGCGAGTTGTTCGCATACCCTGCACGCATGGCAAACGATTAAAAAAGGCTATATTGCAATTGAGCCTAAGTATGAGGAGCTCAGAAACTTTTTATAGGTACACAGATCAAGAATTCTCAGAGCTTAAATCATCAACAATGAATATGAATCTTTAATCCCTGAAAATTGCATAGACTGAATTTTTAGTAGGGTTCGGTTCAAGGGTAAAAGACGCTTTGAGCATCTCGCATCGCATGTTGCAGCAGCTCAAAGCCGTGTACAGGGTATCAGCCATTCGATCACCATAGTGTAGAGCACACTTAGTTGTGGTTATTATTGTTGCTGGCTTGTTAGCATGCCGTAGCTGAAATGGCATTTCCTGTTGTTGCTCGGTTGTTGCCAGGCAAAGTCCGCCGGGAAAGATATTTAAATTATTATTCGGCGTAGACAGAGTGAATTTTGTATTGGGGGAAACTAAGTAAATGTACCCTTAGGGATTTCACGTGTCTGCCCCATGCGGCCTTTGTACGTTTCACCTGACAGAGGTCGCCAGCACGAGGGCAAGAAATACCACCTGGTTTGCATTTGGCTGTTGCGCACACACTCCCCCAAAATTTTGGTGTTGCATCCAATTTTCGAGTGAATTTCTTCTGTTAATTAGTTGCAGTCTGTTTATGCTGCGTAATTTATGGCATCTGTTGCTGCCCCCAATCGACGCCGTCAACGTCATTAAAGCGTAAAGTTCACAGCGGCATGCAACATGGCCCTGACCGGGCTCTGGGTCGGGGTCTGCGAATGGAAGTGGAACTGGAACTGTGTCCTGGCAATGGCTCTGTGAATCTGTTATGAATGTTCAATATAATTCACATTCAATTGCCATACAAGCAACTTGTGGCTGCGGCCCGAGGGGGAGGGAGCGCCACATGTGTGCTGCATCCCAGGCATAAACTCTGATGGACGCCAGATCTATAGCCAGAGGGAAGAGTGTGCAGGCAGGCAGGCAACCCCTTGTCAGCGACGCGGCCGTAAACAAAACATTCATCAAAATTTTATACACTCAACATGTGCCCGCCCCGCTGCACTCTCTTTCCCCCCCCACAAGCCCTGACACTGCACAGCCTCGGGCCGCGTTTATTTGTTTGCGTGTATTTCGATTTGAATGTTCTTTGAAAAATCACAACTAATTAACTTTGCCTACGGCTCCCGAAAAATTATGACGGATCCGTGGAATATCTGGAAAAACTGCTGCTGCTGCGGCTTGCCAGCCAGATGTGTTGCATTGTTGCTATAAATAGACAACATTTACCCGAAACAGTTTCCGGTCTTTGCTAATGTGTTGTTTATGGCCAAACAAAGCGGCGACTGCGCTAAATGAGGCCCAACCGAATGTGTGTCTGCCACAAACTCAGGTCAAAGACAGCAAATTATCCCAAAGAAACTGCAGTGTCAAAAAGAGAATCAACTGGAAAGCTGAAAGCGTAAATACTGTGCAGCTAGTAAAAATGCTTTGTTGGGATTAACTTACAAATGGATTTTAGTTGAAAGAAATTGTAAATTTGCAAATAAACACATATCTCAAGTAAATCGTGACAAAACTCTGCTTCATAAAAAGAATGGAATTTTGATATAATCAAATATTTGTATAGAAAACTTGTTTGTTGCTTTAATTGTTGAGTGGAAAATTAAACTCAGGCCATTGTCAAAGCTCTCTAAAGCTTTAATATTCTGATGCATGAGTATAATTTTTCAATAAGGAACAAACATGTTTATTTCATGGTCTCATGCGACTTTTTCAAGTAGATAATATTTCTATTTAAGACATGTTCGGTATTAAATTCAAATTTCAAATCAATCCACACATTTTAAAAGATGTAAAATTGCGTTTGTTCAGTTCTTGGCAGGTTAAAAAAGGAAGCCAGAGGCAAATCCGTGACTCGGTTCTAGCAATATTCATATCAGATGTGCTTGTTTAAATTTAAATAAATATTTAAAATATATATTACATTTTGTAAGAAGTGAATTTAACGCACATTTTAGAATTGTTTTATATAAACAACCAGCATATTTCTAAATTCTACTTGCTTTGTTTATATTTAAAAAAGTATGTAAAAAATACCACTACATTTTTTTAATTTCTGTACAGTCCGAAAATGAGTTTAAAACATATTTAAGAATTGTTTTATACAAAGTAATATTCAAATCAGATCTGCCTAGCTAATATTTACAAAAAATATGTAAAATGTATATAACATTTTTTTCAATTTCTGTATAGTCCCTGAATGAATATAAAACATATTTTGAATTTGTTTTATATAAACTTGGTTCTTTCCCAATTTAAACTCAGTTTGGGTTATGCACGTGTTTGTATACTTAAGCTGAACCCTTGTTTAGTCGACAACAGACGCCCGCAGGGCTGAAAAATTTAACTTGAAATTTGCTTTTTGCCTTGCACATTTTTTGTTAACAACACTTTTGGCCTGCAGCTAATGTTCGGCCAAGACAAAGGAAAAATATTGGCCAGCTCACGGATTTTTTCAGTAGCTAGCACATCTTAATTGAAATATACGTATTTATTTGCAGCCAAGCTGCAAGCATAAGTTGGACGAAGTTTTGTCGTAATTGCAACAGCTCGAATGGCAAAGTTCATAAAAACTGAGTAATTTTTGCATTTGCCGTCTGCGGCTGTTGATTGTTTCCCGGCGGCTGTCCCATTCCCATTTCCTTGCCCATTCCTATTGTTCCATCGGCGTCCAAGTTCGCCGGGAATGTCGATGAGCGAGTAAATTCTGAAGAAACTTTTCATCATCAACAGTGACAGGATCTGGCTCTGCCCTCAGCTGGAGGCAGGTGATGCTGCTGCTGCTGCATACACAATGAAAGTATTTATTAAAACAAACTTCGCTTCGTCGCCGTCGTAACTCTCGTTTTCTCTTTCCCTCTCTCTCTCCCTCAGTCTCTCTTCCTCACTCTCTCAGTTAGATTGCTTGACTGCGTCTGCAATTGCATTGGACTGTGGGCATAGTTTGTCTTATTTACATTCAAATACTTTCCTATTACATTACCTTGCAATGTTAAAATGTTAACACATAGCTGTTAGGAAGCAAACTGTTAAGCACAGCACAGTTGGGAGCAATTAACTGCATTGTATTTTAGGCATAGTTGGACTGTCCTTCTGCCAAATGTTTGATTTTAATTTAAACATTTACATTATCTTGCAATATTACAATGTCAACATAACATAACATGTTGCAACTGTTTACATAAAGCTGTTAACAAGCCAGCTGTTAAACACAGCAGTTGGGAGCGAATAACAATCTGCCCAAAACTTCTCAAAACTGCTTTCCGAATAACGTTTGTGTTTAAAATCAAGGTATAAGCCGAACAAGTGGAGATCCAATTTTGCTTGAACTGAGCATACAAAAAACACCTCTGAATTTGAACCAGTTACCTGCGCTTTAGCTAGTTCGAGGCATGAAAAGACAAGACGTGCAGACTTTAGACGTCATGTTTACAAATTACAACTTTATGCAGCTACGATTCGTTTATAATTTTCGTGATAACTTTCTTTTCATTTTTTCCCCTACTTGGAAACCAAACTTTCAAAAGGGAAGCTTCCGCTCTCAGCCTGAGCTGCGCATTGATCACATGTCAGTCAGTCAGTCAGCACTAAAAAATATTAAAAAATTATTCGCTGCACCTATTGAGTATCTCCAAAATTGGGCAACTTGCCCATGGTGGCCTTTTAGTTGGCAAAGTTTGGCGCAGTTTGAAGCGGTTTGTGATGCCTGCTGCTGATGCGGCTGCCGCCCAGGCGCATAAATGTCACTTAGGCGCTGCTTGAAGCACGCCATGCGGCAAGACGCAAGCGCCATTGTTCGCAATGGCCACATTGCACCCGCTCAGCAAATTGCGAAAGTGACAATTTCGACAGCCTCACGCAGATAGTCTCCCCCTCTCCCCTCTCTCACTGGCTCGAAGGGGCGTCTGGGCAAAGTGTAAGTGCAAATTCAGTTTGGTTTAATTTCGACAGTCTGTGGTCGTTGCAAGCATTGACCAAACGCTGTCCTCTGCCCCATCCGGACGTCGACGGCGACAGCGACGCTGACGGCGATGACGACGTCAGCTGCGATCTTTATTAAGTTTTCGCTTACTTTTCGCCGAGTGCGACAAAAAGTTTTGCCTGCCCAAGTTTTGTCTTCAAACAATTTTCCCTTGTTTTTCTACATTTCGGCTTTTGTTTTCTGGTAAAGATTTCACTTGCTGTTTTGGCAACACTTCTTCACACCAGACACACTCGCACACCCGCACACTCGCACACCCGCACACTCGCACAGTTAGACAGTGCGACAGACAGTCGGAATCTGTGGGAACTTTCGTTTTACCAAGAGTCCTCAGCAGAATTTGTTGTCTATAGTTTTTTTCTACAAATATTTCTGTGCCACCGCACACTGAACTGAAACCTATTTGCCTAAAGTTTTGCCAAAAGCTGTGAATATTATAAGTTTCAGATTAAAAATACAATGGACGGTCTTTTAAGCGAATGAAAGGAGGTGGAATTCCACTTTTGTACCTAACATGAACCTTAACTTAAAGCGGATTTGGTAAAACAGAACGAAAGCTTTAACCTGAGTTCAAAATACAAAATATAATGGACGATCTTTTAAGCGAATTGAGGAACACATGTGTTTAAACGATTTGTCGTATTTATTTTATATAAAAAAAATTTTGGTTTAAGTGGAAAACCTGCTTCCCATACCGAAACTAAGGACGAGTCACTGGTTCAAACCCTGAGTTGAACCACCGAAACGTTTTATAAGATTCGCAACCTTGATATTTATACATTTTAATATATTCAAGTCTGATTTTCACAGTCTTAAAGGTTCGAAAAGTTGGTAGGGCAGTTCAGGGAAAAATTTAGGAAATATAGGAAAAAAGTCAAAACTGGAGACTAAAACTGATATCTGGAGAGATTGCTTAGGGCACATCGAATTTGCTTTATCACTGCAGTAATTGTCATCTAGTTTTTGTTAGTTATCATACGCCTGGCTTCACTGTACCATATTTGTATATCTCCAGCTGTTGTTGTTGTTGTGGATACCGGTAACTGGGTTTATTTGTTCTCTGCTGCAAATATGCTCGATTGCATTTGAGTTATTGTTCGTGGCGCAGTTGACAGGCTCCTTCCAGGACAGAGCCCGGATGCTGGACGCTCGCTGGCGTCTCCATGGCATCCTCTCTCTTTGCCCCTCTCTCTCTCTCTCTCTGCCCCCCCTCTAGCCATGCCTTAGACTTGTCTCCCTTTGGCTGCCTGTGCATATTCAATATTTTGGTATTTATCTTGTCAGACAATAAAATAAAGCAAAGTACGCACATTGCACAAAGCTATTGGACATGGAGACCACCATGCAAACACGCACACACACACACACACACACACGCACACACACACACACATGCAGCCTCGATTCTGATGCTGCTGATGATAGGTCACTGGTGTCAGAGTTCTTGTCGGTGTCGGTGTCGGGCGCTGGGTTCTCTGCATACCAATGCATGCCACAGGAATTTGCATGTTTGAATTTTCCTTAAGCGCCCATAAGCCGCCGGCCATTGCCATTGCTTACACTCGGACAAAAAACTCCGGGTCTAAGTTCTTTCAAATCCATATATGTTTGTTTTGTTCTTAGCATGCAAAGAATACTTCTGCAGGTATCAAAGGGTTTCTCCCGATTGACTGACTGATTGGTGATGATTGAAGGGCCCAAATTAAAGCTGGGGTGATGAAATTTTAACTGAGATTTAATTTGGGTCCTCGAAGTGTATAAGTGAGCCTTGCAAACGTGACGTCATGTGCTTGCTTGGCTTTGGTGTATGAGAGTCGGACTGACAAACGAGAGATTCCTGGTTCAAATTCAGCAGCAGGTATTAATATTTCCATATGATTATTTATTTTTTTGATTGAAACTTGATAGCACATGCCTGCTTAGTGGCTCAGATATCTGAGAGTCGGAGCTCTAAGCGAGAGGTCGCTGGTTCAAATTCAGAAAGTTTTTTTAATTTTCTCATGTGCTTATTAAACCTCTATATTTTTTGTTATGCTCGAAGTTAGAATTTGATTTCAAGGCTAAAAAACATTCAACGTAAGCGCTTACGTTCGATATGAGAACAAGAAGCTCGGCTTTTTCTCTGAGTGTACGCACTTGGCGGCCTCTAAGCAGGCGTAAGCTGCAGCTATCTTTGCCTCCGCCTAGCAACCAGGCAGGCGTAGCCCAAATCTCAATTCTCAGTTGTGCTCTCAGCTGATCTATATTTCTATATTTTATAAGCCAAGTGTGTATATATATTTTGTATAAGAGATCAGCATGCAGGAGGAATGCAAGTTAATCGTAGCGCAGCTAATGCCTCAGCTGATTAACCTACTGCTGGAAGCCGGCGAGGAGGATGACACCTACGGCTACTGCCTGGAGTACGCAGTGGCCCGGTTGGAGAGCTATGCGAAGCCCTTGAACAGCGCCGAGCGTGTCTGGAACAATTTGGCCGACTTTGTGGATCGTTATCTGTGCGAGCAGCTGCCCATACTGGCCGATACCATCAAGACACTGGCCAATGTGATAATCGATGACAGGAGCATCACGGAAGACCTGAAAGTTGCGCTGCTCGACTTTCTGCTGTCCGTTAACTTTAAGGCGTTCCGCTCGGCACGCATTCATTACGAGGACTGCATGACACGCCGCAAGGAAATACTCGAAACGTTGCTGGCGGCTCAGGCCCAGGCCAGCCCGGATACACCAAGCGAATTCAACTTTGCCACATTTAGGCAAACGCTGGACAGCAAACTGGCGAGTTGTCGCGATGCGGCGCCCAAGCAAGAGCAGGCCGAGGCCTCCACCTCGCGAACGCTCAGCGCCCAAACATTGCAGACGCGCCGCATGAACGAGCTGGTGCCGACCAAGAATTACACGAGCATGGTGACCCGAGTTAACGCCGCCTACGCCCAGCAGCCGGAGGAGCCGCCGCGGTCCGGTCCCGTCGACTGCAATACGCTGGCGCGTTGCAGCGAGGTTGGCGCCAAGTGTCGCTTTGCCGTCGCCTACGGCAGCTATTTGCGGCGCAGATTCAACAATGTGCACGAGAACCTGCAGCTGTACGGCGAGGAGGGTTTTGTGATGCGCGAAATATTGGGCATGTTCTTTCTGCCCGGCGATTGTCACAACTTTAAGGTGGTCAATCATTTGCTGCAGCTGCGGCCGAACCTAATTAGCGACACGGCCAGCGAGCAGCTGGTGCTGGAGAAGTTCGTCAAGCCGATGCAGTACATGCAAATGCTGCACTTGTACATCAACAGCTGCGAGACGCCCTACACGAACGGGGAACGTCTTTTGATCTTGAACAGCCTGACCGGAGCACTGCGACGCCTGGTCAAGCCCGTGGTCGAATCGCTGACCCAATTCGAACGCAGCCTGTCCATAGATGAGGGCAATCAGCTGAACTTGCGCGACTTTCGACGCGCCACAAAGCGCAGCTTTATGCGGCTGGAGCTGTTGTGGAGCCTGGCCGCGGCCACCTACATCTCCTATCCGGAGGAGTTTGGCCAGGAGCCGCACTCGCGCAGCCAGCACATATTCTGCAGCCTAGTCGAGCTCGCCGCCGCCCAGACCGCCACGGCCGAGGAGCAGGAGCGACGCGCCTATTCCGCAGCGCTGCTGCTGCACGTGCTGCACGTGCACTGCCGCTTCCTGGACAACTGGTGGCAGCTGGGCGAATTCAACGACTGGCACGAAGAGTTTCCGGTGCAGCGTCTGGCGCATGACGGACGCACGGAATATGCGATGCGCACCTTCGACAATGGACAGCCCTATATGAAGATCTGTCCCGTCTATCAGCTGATCGAGCGGCATATTGCGTCCGCGGGAGCAGCACTCGCTGCGCTCTACGATTCAAAGCGTTTGCCAGACTTTGTGAGCGCGCACGAGTCCCTGCTGGGCCAGAGTCTGCACCATTTGCTGGTCAAGTCCGTGCACGGACAGCTGCAGTACTATCAGAAGCTATCCACGAGCAGCAGCAGCAGCAGCAGCGACGAGGTGCCCGACATATTCCGGCAGCTAAATTCTACGGAGGACGAGCAGCTGCGCTGCCTCTACTATGTGTACTACCAGGAGACGCATCTGGACGACGCTCAGCCGGGCAGCTGCAGCATCGATGAGCTGCTGAGCAGCTGCCAGAGCTGCGTCGTCTACGCGCCGCTGGACGAGCTCATCTGCCAGACGCTGGAGCGCTATTTGGAGCAGCGCGCCACGCTGCTCAACAGCTATTTGGGCCATCTGATCAGGGAGCAGATGCAGCTGGTCCAGCTGCTGCAGCAGCTGCGCGCAGTCTATCTGCTGCTCCACTTCGAGCAGTTCGCGGAGCAATACGAGCTGGCCGTTGGCAACCTGGAGCGCGGCCTGATCGCCGAGGCAGCCGAGCAGCTGCAGAGCATCTTAGACATGCAGAACCTGAGGCCGAGCTATCCGTTTCACTTGGAGGTGCCCGGCGCCAAGGTCGAGCAGCTGACGCTGCACTACAGCTACGACATGGCGCTGACCAGCATCATCACAGAGCCGCAGCTGAGGTGCTACAACGCCGCCTTCCGCCTGCGACTGCAGCTGCACGTGGCTGTGCACAGGCTGCAGCAGCTGCCGGAGCTGCCGGACGAGCAGACGGTCAGTGATTCGCTGCTGCAGCTGAAGCAGTCGGTGCTGCATGCGCTGCACCAGCAATTCCAGCTGCAGCAGCTGCAGCGCTCGGCGGATCTGTGCGACGAGCGGCTGCAGCGGCGCGAGCGACTGTCGTATATGCAGGCGACGCACGAGTCCTTTGTCCAGGCCATGTCAGCCAACCTGCGGCTAGGCGAAGCCAACTGCCGGGCGGAAATGTGCGAGCTCTTGGCCATGGCGCGCATTGTTGTCTGCCTTTGGCGACGCGTCGCCTATATGCTGGCATACAATATGACGCGCGGGGGCAAATTCGAGTCGTCTTATCAGAGGCGCAATGTGGGTTATTTGGGCAGTGTTAATAAGTCCTCCGAGGTAATGCGTTACCTAACTTTGTTGCCCGACTTTAACTAAGCTCGAAACGCAAGCTCTAAAATCCGTTTAAATTTTGTTTTTCATTCGGAATAGTTGTCGGAACAAGTCTTTATCAATTTTCCAGGCTGCGTCGTTTTGTGACAAAAACCGCAAATTAAATCGTTTGGGTGCCGGCACAATTTGTAGCCGCAAACGCCACGCCCACACACGCACAGCAGCCGCCTCCCCCCCCCCATTTTGAACTCGAAACTATATAAAAAAAAAATGCGAATAAAATCGCACACTGTCCACGCAAAAATTAGAGCTGGCAGCGGCAAAGCTCTGCATATACCAAATCACATGCAGCAACCAAAATTATTCAACGGATTTTGCGGCCGCGGCGGTTACTGAAAATACACACACACACACGCACGCACGCACACGCTTTCAATCTGGCCGGCATCGCTCACACTTTTGGCCGTAAATTGCCAGCGCCTTGTTGGCCAATAAATACATAAAAAGAACTTCATTGAATGGCGCCAAGTGCCATAAATTGCCGGCTCACTTCGGCTTTGGGCTACGGCCGGGGCCTGTTTTGGGTTTTTGACTATAATTAAAGTTGTAATTAAAAATTGGTAATTTGTGTAAAATATAAAAGACTCGCACACACATCTATATTTTAGCTGTGTGCATGTGTGTGTGCGTGTATGTGTCTGACTGTGATTCGTAGTCGTGCATTTTGAACTTGTGCCTTGACGAGATTAATGTCTCGCAGATCGCCTGCTTTATACCCTGTACTCTGTAAGAGGCAGAAGGATGCTTATCAGAGCCCATAAAGTATACAAATTCTTGATCAGCCTCAATTGCCGAATCGATTTGGCCATATCCGTCTGTCTATATTTATGAATGCGTTGGATCTCTGGAACTACAGAAGCTTGAGACTTGAAAAGTTGAATGCAGCTCCTTTCATTGCCCAAGTTATCGATAGCTTGTCCCGTTTACATATAATCGATAAAAAATGGAAAATAAAATCCTGTTCATAAAGCATATCTCGAGGTCTTTAAAAGCTCGATATATCTTGTATTTCTACTCTTCTATAGTAAAAGAGTTCCAGAATATTTCATGAAAGCATAAGTTATCGATAGCTTGTCCCGTTTACATATAATCGATAAAAAATCGATAGTAAAATCCTCTTTCTTAAAGCATATCTCGAGGACTCTAAAAGCTAGATATACCAAGCCTTGTATGTCTGCTCTTCTATAGTAAAAACAGTTCCAGAATATTTCATGAAAGCATAAGTTATCGATAGCTTTTCTCGATTACAAAAAATCGATCAAATCGATATATAAAACCTGATTCTTTTAGCACATCTCGATGCTTCTAAGAGCTAGTTACACTAAAGTTTATATGTCTGCTCTTCTATAGTATAAACGAATCCAGAATATTTTATGTAGGATTCAGAATATTTTATGTAAGGAGCTGGAAGGTATTTCAGGGTATTTCCTAGTCGGGCACTCCCCACTAGCACACACGTACTGTTTTATGCGTCTGCCTGACAGACAGACAAACAGCGACAAGGTCGTAAAATCCGCCGGAGTGTATTGTGTTGGGGGTGGGGCTTGGGGCCGACTGCCCTGTCAGGTTTATGTGTCGGAACTAGACGTCGTTTTATGCGTATGTATTTTTCTCATTAACTCGCGACCATCTAGCAAATAGATAAGCGCCCCGTAGCGCTCGTTAAATATCAGGAATAAAGCTGTCTTTTCAAGTGCCAACAAAACGCTGAAGCTTTAAAGCCAGCAAACTGAGATTGCAGCAAATTTTTATGTACATTTCTGGAATCTTCTTGAGCATGATTCAGCTCTGATTTTGCAGATTAGCATATCTCAATTTGCTTGGATTAAGTACGAATTAACTATTTCCAGAATTTGCAAACTTATAATAAGCGTGTTTTGTTTTGGATATATTTTACTGGGCTGTATTTTATAATCGATTTGAGTACATATATAAATATATATACCAGCGGATATATATATATATACCCCGCTCTTGTCCGGCTTAAGTCTATAGAGGATATTTGAGGGTACCATTTTAACATGAACTTCGACCATAAATAAAGTTTCTAGATTAAGATGCCAAATTCATTAAGAGGGGTCTAGGGGTCAGATTTAGCCATGAATTTCGACTCAAAAATGTGTGGTCAGATTTAAATGCCAGATTATTTAAGAAGGAAAGCCATGAACAAAAAGGCACTCCTCGTGAAAATCGGTTGAGTTTTGGCCGAGTTATGGAGGCGGCAAATTTCAACCCATGTCTATATACGAATCCTAGGGGTAAGATTTAGACATGAATTTCGACTCAAAAATGTATGGTCAGATTTAACTGCCAGATTATTTTAGAGGGAAAACCATTAACAAAAAGCCAAACCTCGTGAAAATCGGTTGAGTTTTGGCCGAGTTATGGGAGTGGGAAATTTTGTCCCATGTCTATATACTAATCCTAGGGGTAAGATTTAGACATGAATTTCGACTTAAAAATGTGTGGTCAGATTTAAATGCCAGATTATTTTAGAGGGAAAACCATGGACAAAAAGGAAAACCTCGTGAAAATCGGTTGAGTTTTGGCCGAGTTATGGAGGTGGCAAATTTTGACCCATGTCTATATACGAATCCTAGGGGTAAGATTTACACATGAATTTCGACTCAGAAATGTGTGGTCAGATTTAAATGCCAGATTATTTAAGAAGGAAAGCCATGAACAAAAAGGCACTCCTCGTGAAAATCGGTTGAGTTTTGGCCGAGTTATGGAGGCGGCAAATTTCAACCCATGTCTATATACGAATCCTAGGGGTAAGATTTAGACATGAATTTCGACTCAAAAATGTATGGTCAGATTTAACTGCCAGATTATTTTAGAGGGAAAACCATTAACAAAAAGCCAAACCTCGTGAAAATCGGTTGAGTTTTGGCCGAGTTATGGGAGTGGGAAATTTTGTCCCATGTCTATATACTAATCCTAGGGGTAAGATTTAGACATGAATTTCGACTTAAAAATGTGTGGTCAGATTTAAATGCCAGATTATTTTAGAGTTTAGAGTTTTGGCCAAGTTATGGAGGCGGCAAGTTTTGACCCATGTCTATATACGAATCCTAGGGGTAAGATTTAGATGTGAATTTCGACTTAAAAATGTGTGGTCAGATTTAAATGCCAGATTATTTTAGAGGGAAAACCATGGACAAAAAGGAAAACCTCGTGAAAATCGGTTGAGTTTTGGCCAAGTTATGGAGGCGGCAAGTTTTGATCTATGTCTATATACGAATCCTAGGGGTAAGATTTAGATGTGAATTTCGACTTAAAAATGTGTGGTCAGATTTAAATGCCAGATTATTTTAGAGTTTAGAGTTTTGGCCAAGTTATGGAGGCGGCAAGTTTTGACCCATGTCTATATACGAATCCTAGGGGTAAGATTTAGACATGAATTTCGACTCAAAAATGTGTGGTCAGATTTAAATGCCAGATTATTTTAGAGGGAAAACCATGAACAAAAAGCTAATCCTCGTGAAAATCGGTTGAGTTTTGGCCAAGTTATGGGAGTGGGAAATTTTGACCCATGTCTATATACAAACCTAGGGGTAAGATTTGACATGAATTTCGACTCAAAAATGTGTGGTCAGATTTAAATGCCAGATTATTTTAGAGGGAAAACCATGAACAAAAAGCTAAACCTCGTGAAAATCGGTTGAGTTTTGGCCAAGTTATGGGGTGGGAAATTTTGTACCCATGTCTATATACGAATCCTAGGGGTAAGATTTTGACATGAATTTCGACTCAAAAATGTGTGGTCAGATTTAAATGCCAGATTATTTTAGAGGGAAAACCATGAACAAAAAGCCAATCCTCGTGAAAATCGGTTGAGTTTTGACCGAGTTATGGGGGTGGGAAATGTTGACTCATGTCTATATACGAATCCTAGGGGTAAGATTTAGACATGAATTTGAACTCAAAAATGTGTGGTCAGATTTAAATGCCAGATTATTTTAGAGGGGAAAACCATGAACAAAAATGCAATCCTCGTGAAAATCGGTTGAGTTTTGGACGAGTTATGGAGGTGGCAAATTTTGACCCATGTCTATATACGAATCCTAGGGGTACGATCCTATGTCTATATAGGAAATTTGAGGGTACCATTTGTACATGAATTTTGACGCCAATTTACAACTGTTTCGGCCGAAATTTCCCAAATCGCTGAAAGACTTGTTCATTAAGTTCTTATGTAGAACTCAGTTGAAAATAAGTTTGCAGCAAATCGGACAAAAACATATTTAACAATTTACACCTCTTATCGGGGGACTTTAACACTCTTTAAATATTGTTTTTAATGCATAATAGAACTATTTATCGTGGAATTTAACACTGTTTTTTAGGATGTTTGTTTTTATGCCATAATCGAAATATTTTAAACAAATCTTTTTCATCTGATCTGTAACCCAATTCGTAGCCTTTTTTGTGGCCATTTTCAACTTATTTGAATAAATAATGTATTTGATATCCTATTTTGGTGGCCAGCAGGCAACAAAAAATGCGCGTCTGTCCGATGCGTAAAAATATTTTCATTTACTTTGTGCCCACATTTCAACCACTTCGACCACATTGCAAACATTTTAAATACCTTTTTGCATTTTTGCCATTAGTTTTCATTTGATTGTAGTACATTTTTTTTTCTCGTTTGTTTTTGAATGCAACATTTTTTCGTGCGTGTTATGTGGAGAGAACTTAGCAGAGATTTCGTTTGTCTAGATTTATTTGATTTCATTTGGAGAACTTTTCCAATTTTGCAGCCGATGGGCGGTTGAACGCGCTTCATCTCCAGCTCTATGTCAAAAATTTCAATTTAGTTTATTTCCCCGTTGTTGTTGTTATTTTGCGGCTCTTGCTGTTAGCCATGTCTCTGTGCGGTGGCATTTTATTAAATAATAAAAATTCTAATTAAATTTTTTATTGCTTTTGCCTCGGTAAAGACTTGCGGTTGCATTGATTCAATGAATAAATGCCCATTTTCCACAGTCTATCCGTTGACGGCGGACGCTTGATTTAATGATTTTCTCACAGCGCCGCAAAGTAAATAGTAAATATTTACTTTTAACATGCTGCGCCGGCACCTCCGCTCGCGGCTCGTGCTGCATTTCAATAAAACAATCAGCTGTCGAAAAAAATATAAACAGCGGACAGCGACGAGCGGGACGAGCCCGGGATTTTGAGCTCGGCCAGGACCACCCAAAGTTGATTTGCATTGCATTAACATTGGCAGCCGTCGAATGGGAATCGAAACAGAACTGCAGGCAACTAAAAATAAATTCCCAGCCCGTGGTGGTTGTCGCTGTGGTTCGGTAAACAAGCTGCCACTAAAAATATCACATGTCCCACAACTAATTAGTCCCTGAGCATGATAGCATTGCCTATACGTATTCGTGCATTTGCATCCATCTCAATATTCAATTCATCAAAAAATTGTTGTGTGTGTGGGAAACGCTGTAAATATTTCGGGCCACGCCTCAAAAAAAACGAGGGGCAAGAAAAATGATACTGTTGGTTGCATTTTAATTTGGTTGTTTTGATTTTCCCATGAAATCGTAGCTGGGCTTAATTGTGTATTTCATTGTCATTGGTTTGTTTTTGTGTGTGGAAAAACAATGCACACAAATTATAAACAAAATGGGAATTAATAACGAAAACAACATAAATTATGTTTTTTTAAATAAGGCGACAAATAACATGAGGAGAATATCATGAATCTTCAAATTTGGTTTGGTTTAGGGGAAGTATGGGGAACTTGAGGGCAAGACAACTATCTTGACTGAGAAACTCAACTATTTAAAACTTGAAACTCTATTGGTTGAGGAAAGGTATTCAATAAGTATAATTTCTGGAATTCAGAAGGTGTATACAGCTTTGGATACTCTTAGATATCCCACATGCCAAATTGCAAGCAATTATTCAAGCCATATTTACAATACTAAGTCTGGGATTTTTAAGTCCAGAAAGTGCATAGAAGCTACTTGGAATATTTCCTGGCAAATCTCCGATCAATAACTGCCCGAAGAGCTGGCTTTGAATTCCTCAATAAGCCGAACTACTCGCAAGTATCTATGAAAAATCAAAGCTCAGTCTGTAAGATGCAGCTGCGGGTTTTTGCGAAATGTAAACAGTGCAGCAAATGGTGAAGAGACGGCCCCAGCGGGGCGAACAGCAAGTGTAACCAAGGATTACTCGTTGGGTATGCGGATGCATCCATGTATATCTGCAGTAGATGTTGATGCTGCAGCTGCAGCAGTTGGCGGCAGCTGCAACTCAACTGCAAGTTGTTGCGGTTGCAGCCGGGCTCAAATCCCAACAAAATTATTAATATGACTTTAGGTGCCGAGTTCAGGCGCGGCTCCTCCCACTGCTGCTGCTGCTGTTGCTGCTGCTGCCAGGGTTGCCAAGTTAACCGACAATGCAGCCGACAGACCTCAATGTATGTCTGCTGGATGCATGCCCTCCCCCCTCCCTCTCTCTTAACTGGGCTTATGCCTGTGCCAGCTTCTGGCCAAATTATGTCTAAGCTCTGTCTGCAGACCCGCCCCCATGCTTGCTCCTTGGCTCTTTTAAATAACTGTGTGTGGGTGTGTGTGTGTGTGGATGTGAGTTGCTCGACGAAAAATTATCTTAGCCGGCTGCCATTGCCATGTGCATTTGCTGCCTGTTGTCGGCTTTCTGCTAGATACATACACTCAGAGAAAAAACAAGCTGCTCTTAATTATAATTTAAAAATTGATTGTTAATTATTAAAAATAGCTAATGCGTACAATATAAATATATGAATGAGGGCTTAGCTGGCCCCAAAGTGGGGCGAAATGTTGATCAATTTTGGCATGAAAATCATGAACAACATATAAATAAGCCTGGCTTAAAAGCGGCAGGTCGCCGGTTCAAATGCAGCAACAAATTTTTAATATATGTCTTTGTTTATTCAATTTGTTACTTCGCAAAGATAAAAACCAAAATAATAAACAATTTCTCTCCCTTTGCGCTCATATAAGTCCTTCTCCTTCTTCATACACTGTCACCAATTCGGAGTTGAAGCACCTGCTTGGCCTTTTCGCCGAGTGTATACAGTGCATCGGATTCAACACTAAATTTTGTGCACATTATTTAGTTGTTAGGGCGGGCGGCGTCTTTGTCTGTGCAACGATTTGGTTATCTTCTGGCTGTGGTCTTGGATTAGGGCAAAAACCAAAACAAAAACCCAAACAAAATGCACACAAGAGTACGCCAGGTACGCCAGGCCACGCCCACAATACCCTGACCCACACTGGGTGTGTGTGCGTGTGTGTGTGTGTGTTCTGTTCGCCTAGAGAACATCCTATCTGCTGTGTGCTTCCCCATTTCTCCCCATTTCTCGCATTTCTCGCATTTCGCCGGTCTATAACCAGGTTACGCATTGTGCTGCGAATTTCTTTTTTAGCGTTCTTCGCCCTCAACAAGTTTATCGCAGAGTCAACTCCAACTCTAATTTACATAACCACGCAAATTAGTTTTGCGTCTGCTGCAGTTTTTATCAGCAACAGCAACAACAACTGGCCCACCAACTTTGTCACGGTGCTGCTGCCGGGCACTGCAGCCCCCCTCCCCCCCCCCTTGATTCTACTCCCCACCCAACTTAAATTTAGTTGCCAAAGTTATTTAAACTTTTTTTTAACCGCCACAGTTTTTTTTTTAGTTTCTTTTTTTTATTATTTCTCTACCTTATTTTGCACTTTTCCAAAAATGAATTTCACCAACTTTTTGGCCAGCATCTGTATAGAGACTCACACACACACACACACACGCACACACACACACACACACACGCTCAAGCCCTGCTTGTCTAGCAGTTAAGACAACAATTCATTTAACATTGAAGCGCAATTTGTGATTTTTTTTCTACACTTTTTTTTTTTTGTAACAAAGTTTTTGCTAATGGCTCATGTGCACAGTGGAAAACATTATTATAGAGCGCAACTCCTATGCAAATGTTGCCTAAAATAATCATCGAAAAATAAACCAAAAGTGGGCTGAAATGTGTTTAAGTGAGGCAGGATGTCAGACAATTGAGGAGGGATCTGGTCTGAAATGTGTATGGCCAGGTTATGGATGTAGGATGTAGCTTATGAAGAGTTGGTTTGATAGCTTTTAAAGATTCCTGTTTATCCCATTCTTATTCCTACTTATCTATGTATGTATGTATATACTATGCGATAGCCTGCATACAGAGTTTGCTGTAACTAGTTCTTATAATCATCGAGTTATGCTTAAAAAAGCAAGTTTCTTAATAAATACTTATGAATATTTTGCAAATGAGTAAAGAAATCGAATAAAAGAACCTGATGAACGTGTTCAGCGTATGATATGGAATAATAATATATACTTTAATGGGCTTCAAAAGACTTGAATGGGTACAAAAAGTCTATTCCGGAACTGTATGAACTTTAAGAGAGCTTATGAAGAAACTGAGAAGAACGTCTTCATTAATATGCAAATCAAAAGCCCAAGCTTAATTTAAAGATATGTCAAGTATCTTATTTAGATATAAAGTCAAGGGCTGGCAACTCTGTCTGCCATGGTACGTGACAATCAAACGTGATCTCCGCCTAACAAAGGTCAGAGATCAGACAAAACTTTTTCAGCATCAGCATCCGTAAGAAATAAGAAGAAGAAGAAGGGAAAGGCGCCTCCAAAGACTACAACCCGGCGACCAATCTACAATGCGAATCATTTAAATACCTCCTGCCCTTCTTTGTAAATATACCTCAAGGTTAATATGATATAACTAACATACTTGTAGCTATAACTTCTTCCCTTATTCATTCGCTTGGTGGAGATCAGAAGGCATTGATCGATTCCAGCTCAAAATAAAACAAATTTAAGTGAAACAAACAAAAAAAAACTCTGCCAGATGGAGATATCGATGAGAGCTTTAAAATGTTACACGTCTGTTAAGTAACAGAAGAGTTGTTAACAGGAGCAGACGATATAATAGCTAAGAGTTGGGTTCGAGCTTCAGAAGCGAAGACCATTAACTGCTTTAAGAACTACTTTAGGAAATGTATGTGCCAAAGGGCAAACAAATTTATCAAGAGAAGAAAAGCTAATGTATTCAGATATTAAACTAAAAGAGGTTAGCATGATACCTCCACAAAATCGATCCCTAGACATGCATGTCAACGAACTACTTTGATGATATCCAAACAATGCCAGTAGAGGGATTCCCCTAATCAAGTTTCTTTAATGTTAGGCGACTTTAAACTAAAGACAATGAAAAGGTGAAAGCGAAAAGCTAATAAAATAATTTAAAAAAAGGCATTGCTCCTTCTCCATAATAAGCTAGCAATAAATATGTTTACAATCTTGCCTAATAATATATAATTGAACCACTGTGCCTTGGGGGTAACCATTGTTTTAATGTTTGCCAAGTTTTATGTGGGTTTATTAAAGGCTTCCCTTAACTGGCTGACGGACTGGCTGGCCGACTGGCTGGCTGGATGTTGGCTGGGAGACCGTACGAGTAGCTGTACAACTGGGCCCCTTTGGCTGGCCGTGGCCCGGCTGATTGGCAGCTGAGAAAGTTTATTTTGTTAATGGGACGGCGGCAACAAACTATTGGCCGTTGCTGGGGCTTCTGTTTTGGACAGCGTGGCTAATTGAATTTTTTATATAAATTATACAAGTATAAACAGATACAGCGGAAAAGCTGTGGCAGGGCTTGCACCACAGATACCTATTTATAGCGGAAGATACATTTGTGTAGATGCGACGAGTGCTTTGTCGCTTAACCTTAACCGAGTTCTTTTTTGCTGGTCGCTGGCAACTTTAAATGGAATCGCTTCCTGCAATTTCGCAGCGAGTTGACTAAGGCGGAACAACAAAAAAAATCAGCCAGCGACGTCGGAAGTTATTTTTGGGTGCACGTGCAACGTGCAACAGAAAATGTTGCAAATTGAAAGAAAAGCCGGCGCACTCGACTCGACTCGAGTCGGGAGGAGTCGAGGGGAAGGGGGGGGGGGGGGGGGCTTTGCGGTGGGCCCCGGCCCGACCGACGCCCATATGCTTTTGTTCGGGGCTTTTCCAAATTTTTCCTCTTTTTGCGCACATTTTTTTCTTTCTGGTTTTTATTATTTCTCTACTGTTTTTTTTTCTTTCTTTGCGGGGCGCTGCATTCTAAGCGATTTTCTGCGATTCGCTGCAAGTTTTTGCCACATGTGTGTGTGAGTGTGAGTGTGTGTGCGTGTGTGTGTGTGCGGCGGGGCTTGTACTTAAAGTTGTCTATTTGCTAGTTGTTGTTAGTGTCCTGATT
Organism: Drosophila montana; assembly: GCF_035044405.1. Taxonomy (NCBI): domain Eukaryota; kingdom Metazoa; phylum Arthropoda; class Insecta; order Diptera; family Drosophilidae; genus Drosophila; species Drosophila montana. The sequence goes on from NW_026997446.1 coordinate 342,093, forward strand.
CTGATTCCGATTCTGATTCTGTTTCTGGTACGAACCCTGCCCCTCCCCATCCCCTTCACTCTGTTTGTGTGCCAAGAGCTGCATTGAAAATGAAAATGTTCGCACAGTTTTCCGCACAGTTGCATTTTCACTATGCAGCTCGGCGCGGCTCAGTTACTTGATACAGTTTCTGCTCGCAGCCTTCGCTTCAGCCCAGCCCCACCTGGGGGGCGCCCCCTCTTCTAGCAAGTTTTTTAGCTTTTTTGTGTGTCGCCTTTGGCAATGTTTTTTTATTATTTGTGCCATTCATGTTGCTGTTGTTGTTGTTGCTGTTGTTGTTTGTCTCATCTAGTCAGTCGTGCGCTTTTGTGCTTTCTACTTATTTTAAATGCGTTATCTGATTTTTTCGCTCGCCTCATGCAGCATTCAAAAGCACGAAGCACGAAGAGTTAAAAGTTGAGATTTTAGATTTTTCATCGGTTTTGGTTTTGTGGCGCACACTTGTGTGTGTGTGTGTGTGTGTGTGTGGGACATCAAGGATAACAGCTGAACTCTTAAAAGAGATCCAGCGAACATTTGGAGCTATAGAATAATTATGACTAAACGAATAGCATTAACGAGCTATGCAATAAGTACTTTTCATAATGGAAACTCTGGTTAACTCAACTTCAACTCCCCTTCAACTCAATTCCCCCCAACCCCACCCAACGCTCAGACAGTCTCAGGCAAAGCCAGCAATTAGCTCACAAACATGAAGCTGCATCAATCACACAAAGCAGCCTTTCCGGAAGCTGCAATGGCATCTAAAGCAAAAAAAAAAGAAAACAAAATACAAATACAAACTACCATTGATGGCCATGTTGTAGCAGTCACCACGCCCCCCCCCGCCCCCTGCCCCCCTCGGCGAGTCCACTTTGCGCCACCCTGTTAATCCGGCAAGCGCATTTGCCAGCGTCATTCATGCAGCTAATTTGATTTTTTCCCTCTTCAGACAGAGTCTCTGGCGCCTGGATATCTGCTTCGAGGAGAATATTTTCATTAGACATTTTGTAAATATGAGCAGCTTACTGTGCGCAGATTGCCAGCTCATAGGCAATGAGAAATCAAGCCAAGCCAAGCCAAGGATGCCGCATCTAAGCAAACTGCCCCATTGATGTTGACTTGACGATGACAAGACATTGACTAGACTCGACTCTGAAATGACAGTCGAATGACTTCATGTTTCACTCCAGCAGCAACAACAACATCAAACGATAAATAAACATGCAGAAACTCGAATGCTCTCACTATGTTGGCATTCTATTCAAAACTTCATTTTTGCATTTCAATTTAATTTTTATTGCTTCAGAGCTTTGAAAATAAGTTGGAAATTTGCAGCCCATCGAATGAAACACAAATATCTTATTTTAAACAATGTTCCTTTAGTGTCCCACAAGGTGGAAAGTAAGCAAAACTCTATCTGGAACTTTACTTCAATCCCAAAAAGGCAGCTCCTACAAAAAATTAAACCTCTTAACTCCCATGGTTTTTGCTGTACGCGTATCATCAATCCATCAGTCAGTCAATCAGCGAAAATAATTTTAGATATATCTAATAAAGCAAAAGTTTCTTAACAACAGAAAGCACGAAGATGGTTTTATGTCTTGTGCTTAAACTAGAAGCCAGTCAGTCCGTCAATCAATCAGCATCAAAAGTTGCTGATGTATTGCATTAAAGGAACATTATGTGAATATTTTGAACAATCGCTGCTTTACGTAAGCTGTACATTGACCATCAATCAGTTAGTTAATTAATCAATTAGAAGAGCGTCCTATAAAAACGTAAAATATATGGAAATGAAATTATTTTTGGTGTGCATTTTCCATCAATCAGTCATTAAATCAATCAGCACAGCAAGTTTAATCAGTTTCTCTATGAAAAAATCTTAAAAATATAGAAATGATCTTCTGTTTTCTGCTATGCATCGACTATCAATCAGTCAGTCGATCAATCAACACAAATTGTTCTTTATTTATTCTTTGACGCAACAGTTTGTAAATATCTAAGAAATAATAAAATGGTCTATTGAGCAACAATCAATCAGTCAATTAGCGAAAAAAAACTTTTATACATATATAAATATAATCTTCGGATTTGTGCTTTCGATTGTCCATCAATCAGTCAATCAGCACTATAATCTCTATATTTATTCATAAGACACAGTTTGTAATTGTTTATTAAATAATAAAAGGTGCTCATGGCTTGTGCTATGCGTTGATCATCAATCAATCAATCAATCATACAGCACAATTTTTAGAATATATGAAAACAAGTTATATATCTTTTGTTTATTTGGCTCTAATGAATAAGCAACTTTATTCACAATTTTATTGTATTCAATCAGTCAATCAATCAGCCCGAGTTGTGGAATAGATGAATATAAGTAACAGATCTTTTGTCTACTTAGCTGCAATTAAAAAGCAACTTTATTCACATTTCTATTTTGTATCCATATATATTGCAAATTGAATAAGCTATTCGAAGCATCCTCATAGACTTAAAATCCTTGAGCATCAATCAATCAATCAATCATTCAGCACAATTTTTAGAATATATGAGAAAATGTTATATATCTTTTGTTTATTTGGCTTTAATGAATAAGCAACTTTATTCACATTTTTATTGTATTCAATCAGTCTATCAATCAGCCCGAGTTGTGGAATAGATGAATCTAAGTAACACATCTTTTGTCTACTTAGCTCCAATTAAAAAGCTACTGTATTCATATTTCTACTTGTATCCATATATATTGCAAATTGAATAAGCTAATCGAAGCATCCTCATAGACTTAAAATCCTTGCACAAGTGCTGCAATCTAATTGAAGTACATCAATGTTATTTCATTGCAGCTCTAACGACACCCAGGCGAGTGTGTGGCAAACAAAAAAAAAGGGTAAGTCTCCGGTGTAAAGATGCACAGTTGTGATTATAGTTTAGGTTGGGAAGTGCTTATCGGTAGCTCTGCCACACACACTTTTGGCCAGTTTGTCGGCGGGCTGAGAACAACTGTTGCCTTTGCTTTTAATTAGCACGTGGATGTCTGTCAAATAATCAACTTGGCAGCTGAGTTTCAGAGTTTCAGAGTTTCGGCTACGTATTTTCATAATTAAATGAAAATTTTCCTGTAATTTTTCGAGCGTAAATACAAAAGGCAATCCTTGCTCTCGCCATGTTTAACTGAGGGGTGTGTGTGTGTGTGTGTGTGTGTGTGTGTGGGAATATTTTTGAGATTTCGCACGTGTTTTGCGCTTTGCCGTTGTTCTTACGAATTCGTAAATATTCATTACATTTGTGTATTGTTCCAAGGTTTTTTTTTCATTTTTATTCGCTTATTCTTTGCTTTTTCATTTTAATTCAAATTTTTGTTCGCTACGCACTTGAAGATATTTGCATAAGGGGAAGTACGAGTACAATAAAAATTGTTTTTTGCATTGTTTATTTTTTAAACGGCGGCTGTTGCATTTTTAATTAGACAACAATTGACCTGCGGGGCATGAATTCAATGGCCTGGGGTACTTCCTGCCGCCGGCTTATGGATCATGCATGAACCACATCCTCCAGCTGCTGGGAATGCAGCAGCTGCTTTGGCGCCTCAACTATTGACTCAGCCGCTCAGCTCAAATCTCAGAGCTCAGCGCTGATGCCCTTTGAAACAAAGTCCCTTTTGAAAGCGGGCATTACAGACACTTGGCCAAAGGAGAAGAGCAAATGTAGGAAGCTGCTAACGCTCGGCCATGGACTCTGTGCGCCACGCTCATCAATGATATTAAGCGAACTTAATCCTTTTACATGCTCCAGCTGGGCGCTTTTTACTACACTCAACGGCGAGTTGGCCAACACCAACACCAAAGTCAGTTGGCAGCACTCGCACATACACTGAGAGAAAATAACTAAGCTGCCTAAAAGGTGAGGACTAGGAAGTTGACATATTTTTAGTGAAGCTTCCTTTTGGATTAAAATTTCCCGTCTTATTTAACTACATAATTATGTGCAGCTTAGTACTTAAAGCGTCGAACTAACAAGTGGGAGGTCGCCGGTTCAAATCTGGCAGTAATTTTCTATTTTAATGATTATTTATTCAAGTTGTTATTATACACAGAGAATAAGGCAATTTTAACAGATAAGGTTAGGAAAAGCATGAAGAAAACATGGGAAATTAATTGGATAAACAATAAATATGGAAAATTTCTTATGTTTTCTTTGTTTTGTTAACTATAAAGATTGTCATATGAAATCTTCGGCAGACTTAGCAAGAAGCTTAGGGAGAGAACAATTGAGAGGACAAAGGAAAAAGTTAATTAAAATTAATAAATTTTGGAAATTAATGGTTTTTTGTCAATTCTTCTGGACTAAAAGTAAAATTCTACTTTAAAGATTTTTTCTAAAATCTTAATTCATAAAAAAAAAAACATAATTTTAGAAATTTGGTGCTTCCATTGAGAACTCTTAATGTGTATTTATTTATTTATTTACTTATTCAAGCATGCGAATTCTTGAAGTAAGTATTTGTTACATTATCCAAGTTTTTTTTTGGTTTTGTTAGACTGATAATCGAATGTGACATCAAGGCTGACTCTTAGTTAATTTAAGAATATTCAACAACAAAATATACTTAAAGTTTCAAAAAGAATACTTTTGTGATTTCTACACCCTTCCCATATAAATTAAAGCAGGCGCTTTTCTCCAAGTGCAGCACTTCGCTTTGTTTGGGCTTGCAATGGAGCCGCGACAAGCTTATATATTCTTTTGAATATACATGTGGGTGTGTGTGAGTGTGTGTGTGTGTGGTGGGTGTGTGTGTGTGTATGATCCACAGCCACTCATAACTTTTTCCAGCGTCGCCATCGTTGCCGCCTTTGGTGACTGGCGAATGCGCTTGAAAAACTTTGTACAACTTTAAGCCGCTTACAAGCTTTGCGCTCTTAGCACGCGTCACGCCCCCTCAAGCCCCCGTTTCATGCCCCGGCCCCGCCCCTGCCCGCTGTCACCCAACACCCGCCCACATGCCTACTCGTTTACAGCTAGTGGCATGCATCTTGGCCGGGCGGCTGCTCTTTGCCTCACGTTGCATTGGTCAAATTCTTACTCATAGATTTCTGACGCTTTCCTCGCACTGAATGTGTGTGTGTTAGAGTGTGTGTGTGTGTGTGTGTGTGTGTTTTTCCATTAATTTTATTGAATTGTGAGTGCGCAGTTTTCTTTATTTTCATCACATTTTTTCTTTGCTTTGTTGGTTTATGCACGTGACCGTGGACGCGACATAAAGAAATTCGCAAAAAATTCAATTAACCAACTCGTTCAGCGCCGCCGCAGACCACAAAAAACAACGTTTAGTTTTAGTCTTTTGGCTTTAATTGAAATATTTGTAAACAGCGCCAAATAAAGAACTTTCTTAAGGGAATCTAATGTATAGACAAAACTGACTGAGGGATGATCAGTTATAAAGTTATAAAATATAAAAGAAAACTTTGTTTAATTTAATATTATTGCTATTTTTTCGATCGAAAGGCTCAAAGATCAGAGAAGTTAGTTGAAAATAATTGGAGATGTGTTTCTTACAGTCTTGGTAAATCGAAGACAGTTGAATTTTATTTCATTAGGCTTCAGTCTCATTGTTAGAGCTCTCTGCGGAAAGATATTGATTAACGATCCTGAAAGAAACCTGCTGGAAAACCTTCTTTAAATGTACTCGAAAATACTTCAATGGACTTTATAAAGCCAGGCTATATCATATCTGCCAGAGAATGAATAGCTCCTTAAATTTAAAGTACACTTTACAGCTTGTTTAATTGTTTTCGAATGACACTTAAAAACCAACACAGACTGAGACCCAAACTCAATATTTTTCACACTCACAAATGTGCCCCAAGAGCGCATAACTCTTTGAACGTGTCTGTGTGTGTGTGGGTGTGTGTGTGTGTGTGTGTGTGTGTGTGTGTGTGTGTGTGTGTGTGTGTGTGTGTGTGTGGTCCAAAAGCAAATTCTACACATGCCGCACATTGTTCGGCAGCCTTTTTTCCGCTTTGATTTATTGGCATCCTTAGGCCAAGCGCCTTAAATATTTTGCCAAACCAGCCAGGCGCAAGGCGCAAAACTGACTGACTTGAACGGCAGCGGGGGGCAGCGGCAGGGGGCGGGGGCGGTGGGCGAGGGTTAGGAGTTTGTTTGCTGTTGACCGGTTGCTTGGTCGGGTCGTATCGGTTGGCTGTCCAAATCACGCTTATTGAATTTCGTTTTAGATTTTCCCTTTATTATTAATAGCCTCACACTTCAAGCCACGCACTTAAAAACGACCAGAGCGAGAGGGAGAGGGGGAAAGGGGGATCTATAAATGCTGGCGTACTTATTTGGGGGCCCCAAAAATATTCGGTAAGTGGCCAAAACATTTTGCGTCGCTGTCAAAAGAAAAATATTTTAAATCATTTTCAGTTCGCCGGCCCATTTCAACTCTCGCAAATCCCGCTGTGGCCCATATATAATAATATTCCTTCTGTGCCTGCTTAGCGGGAGGATGTTGGGTGGAGGGAGGGGGCGTGGCTTTTTAGCGGGATGAAGTTCGTGGTGTGCCACCAGCCAGGGCAGATGGTTTTTATTAAACATTTTATGATAAGCACACACAAACGCACGAACACACACACAGACACCGTGTGCGGTGGTTTATACCCTGTAACCATTGGAAATAGGTAGGCAGGGTATGATGGCTTTGAGGAGATGCATGTAACAGGCAGAAGGAAAATTCTTCGGGCCAAATCTAGGCATGTCTGTGTATCTGTCTATCTGTTTTTCCGTTAATGAGTAAGTTTAATCATTTCTTTTCGATAAGAAATGTTATCGATATATATGTAATCGATATATATGTAAGTAACTGAGAGAAGGGAGAGTTGAATCAAGCCGTGTCTGTCTTTCTCTCTGTCCATCTGTCTGTCTTTCTCTCTGTCTGTCTATCTGTCTGTCCTTCAATGCCTATGAATAATCCTTTCCTTTACAATCGATACAAATCGATATCGATATCCCGTTTTTTGACCATAGCTAGAGCTAGTGCTCTGGTATACATGCTCATGTATGATATACCCGGATCTAGAATATTTAACTTTTTGGATCATGTATGATATACCTGGAACTAGAATATTTAACTTTTAAGATAGCTCCCCCTGAGAAGAAGGAGACTTAAAAGGACCGACCCTGCAGACCTAGTCGATCGATTAGTGGAGCATGAAGAGCGCCAGCCAAACCAAATAGAAGCTAGTCTAAACTAAATTAATATATATATAAGCCACCTATTTAATGTCTTTATGCAAACTAAGCTAGCTACCCAGCGATATTGTAAGCTATGAACTCACCGATCCTGACTCTGATAAAAGTTGCTAGACTACGTAATCAACAAAAAAAACCAGCTGTTCACTCTCATATTGTAAAGTATATATTGTTAAAATACACATTTTTTGAATGTTCATCCTGGGATTTCGTATTTTAACACATTCTTTCACAAGTTTCATAAAGATCGGACAATAAAGGCCGAAGTTATTAGAGAGATCGGACAATAAAGGCCGAAGTTATTCAAGCGGATTTTCTTTAGATTGGATCGGGCAAAAGAAGAAGCACAGACTCTCCATTAGACAAGCGTTCGTGTTTATTTCTTCGACTGCAGCTTGATACTGAGTTCAGGGTATCTTCTAGTCAAGCACTCCCCACCAGAGCATTTCTAACTTGTTTTCCTTTGTTGCTGCCGTGTGGCTTGTCCATTGATTTGGATGCCAGCCGCAGTTGGCGCATAAGAAGCGATTTATTTTATGTTGTTCTTGTTTATTTTCACGGGGGGCAGACAGCCGGGCGTATTGCTTTGAATTTGTCTTGGCTCCCGAAATTTGAGCTTTAGTTATGAGCACTCAGTTACTTAGCGCCGGGCAGCCAGCAGTTAAGCCGCAACCTTGTGGGCCATGGCATTAGACGCGAGTTTTCCTACCCAGCTTTATTTGAGCACTTCAATTGTCATGCAACTTGTTTTCCAATTAAACATCGGCAACAGGTGACTCACGTCGACACGCCCCTTTTGGGGCGCCGGGCGCCTTTCGCCATTTCGCTGGCTGCGAAAATGCAATTTAATGCAATATAGGCGAATAACCAAAAAAGCCTCAAGAAAATGTCGGCGCACGCACACAACGTTGAAAAGTCATTAAGTACAAATGACGTTGCCGACTCGAACAAGTAAGCGTGCCCCAGTCGGCAGTGCACGACTAGGAGATACCCTGGATGCTGAGCTGAGCTGCCGTTAGGAACATACAGACATATACACACAGATAATTGCTTCTTCTTCCCGTTGCCTCACATTGTTCATGAGAAATGCATTCTTGATTAACTTCGGTGCTTATTGTCCGATCTCTATGAATTTTTCGGAAAATAAATATGGCATATATAAGCGTGTGCATCCCAAGGAGCAAGGCACTATCTTGATTTATTTTTAAATTTAGCGGTTATGGGGGAAGTATCTATAAAGTAAAATTCATAATCTGTTTTTACTGAACAATTGTTTGGTTCTCTAACTCTTCTAATATTCGAGCTATGCTTTAATAGCCAGCTCTTTGTCCGGATCAAGAATCAATATACCTTATAGGCCCAAGCAAGCCTCGCACTGCCTGTTACATGCATAAACATTACACCCTCCATTTACAATGGATGCAGGGTATATAAAGCAAAGGCGACAGACGCAGGCCCAGGCCCAGGACCAGGCCCTGGCAAGACAGGCAGGTCTGAAGCCGCAGTTTGCAGTAATTGCACCACGTTTGAGCGCAGCTAACTGCATATTGAGACACAAGCGCCCCCCCCCCCCCCCCTCGCCCGCCACGTGTGTGTGTACGTGTGTGTGGACTTGTGGGCGCATTGGTTGGATGCCTGTAGAGCGCTCAGTTTGCATTATTTATGACAAAGTGAGCCCGATTAATCCGCACTCAATGGCGGAACACAAAAACCCATCCAAAAGCCAGTTGCTGTCTTTAGAAGTGGTTCATTTGCAGCCAGTTTGGAACCAGTTCCAGGAGCAGGGCAGAAAGCGAGCAGAACAGAGAATACCTCTAAAAGGTTTACCTCATCAGTTGAGTGTGGTATTATGCTCTGCTCAAAAGGCAGCCCGTTGAGTGTGCAGCTCGACTCTGATCTGTTTCTTCCATTAGGCAACTAATTCAAAACGGATTTCAGTGAAAAACAACTTGTTTGTGCATCGGTTTACGGTTGGAATCAATGCGGCAAGGCAAGTAATTCGTACGATATATTCTGTTCGATAAAGACAGACTTTAAGCTGGAAGTTGTGTGGAATATGGATAGATTTTGCTCTGGAGCTCGTCTTTTAATTAGACAACTAATGGGGTTAAGGCTTATAGGAGGAAAAATTCCAAGAAAGTTAGGCTTCGACATGGCAATGTTCTAAGGCCTCTAGGACTCTGGCTTAGAAATGATCTTATCTAAAAGCTTTATGTCCGAACGATTGTTAATATAGAAACTAAGTTCTATTCGACACGGGTTCTGTATATATGTTACCTATATAACTGCAGAATTCGGTAAAGATATGGAGAAAAACAGGACAAGTTCCCATACAAAAACTCATTTTTCGACAGTTTCTTGGGTTGGGTTAATGTTACCCAAATTCCATTGTACACAAGCAACGGAAAAAGAATCCCTAGACAACGAATATAGTTAGAGATGAGCTGAGAAGAAACGACGTGTGACTTTTAGTCCAATGCTAACTATAATTAACACTCTCAGTTTTAAAATAAACAATAAACTTATTTGTAATAAACTATAAATATAAAACCCCATCTAAATGCCAAGTTTGGTTAAGATATCTGGATAAACAAAAAAGTTTAGAGCTGATTCTTCCATACTCCATGATCCTGCCTAGGAGTATCCCTATGATATAGGGATACGATCTGGCTAGTTCAGACACATGAACAGAAAGAAAAGCTTATGCCAAGTTGCATGTAAAACCTTCAAAAGTGAGCGACTAGTTTGTATGGAAAAAGAAGCTCAGAGGGACATATATCGACGGGGCTGTTCCTGCTGTTCATTCATCAAAATATATATATAAATATAGTTTATGGGCTCGCAGAAATCTTCTTTTATGCGTTACACGTTCCATGACCCTCTTATGATACTTTCTGCGAGGCTGGCAGGTTTCTAGCTTCTAGCTTATTCAACTTTTATGGTGGTTCCATTAACAGCTGCTCTTCAGCCCTGGAACAAAATTTAAGCTGTTGTAGTCATAGGCACAAGGCGTCGCAGTCTCTATGTGTGTGTGCTTATACCTTTGCCTGTGTGTGTGTGTGTGTGTGCGTGTGTGTTGATGTGTGTACTTTGCTTTTATTCACTTCATGCAATTTAATATTGTACGAGCTTCTCCTCGTTCGTTATCGTTATCGTCTCCGTTGTCGTCGATGTGCTGTGCATTTCACTGAAGGCATAAATAATCTGTTGCTGTTGCATGTGGCCCCAACTGCATGTGTGTGTGCGTGTGCGTGTGTGTGTGTGTGTGTGTGTGTGTGTGTGTGTGTGTGTGTGTGTGTGTGTGTGTGTGTGTGTGTGTGGGCGTGTGTGGGCGTGGCTGTGCGTCCTTGCATGCCGCCGAATTGCTTGATGATAAACCATACATAATTAATTTAAATTTAAGCAACACGAGCGATAATTTCTTAATGAAAATTTATACGCAAATTGTGGCCCCTACCCCCAGCTCCTCCTCCTCCCCAGCTTAAGGCCTAAAACGCGTCGGACATTGGCTGGCCCGAATCAATTAGGCACCTTTAATGTTAATCGCTTCATATATCACGGCCTGAACACGGCCAGAAAGCAACAGTCGACAACAAAAGACAGCCCGAAAAGGGTCGATGACAGGCCGCAAGTGGAAATGGAAATGGGGAAAGGAGAAAAAAAAAGAAAAGCCGCACGCGACGTTTTTCGCGCTAATGAAGCTACGCTCCACAGTGGAACATAAGGCGCAAAAGTCAGTCGAAAAACTGAGCCGCAGTGTTAGAGTGCGATAAAAAGATTAAAGTGCACACATGCAAAAGGCGGGAGCTGGGGGCGGGGCTAGGCAAAAGGGCGTTAATACACACACAACACACACACATGGCTTGAATCCTGCACAGCATGTGGGCCCGCACTCAGAGCAGCCAATTGGTAATAGAAAATCGGATCAGATTAGATTTAATGCGGCGACTGCTAATTTTCGGCAGATTTTTCATAGCCATAGAAAAGTTGTGCGCCTTGGCGCCATCGCAGTATCCCAATCGACATGGCCAGGCCTCAGGCTCCAGGCCAACGAGCTGTCAGCGGCAATACGCCGGCAATGACAGCTAAACAAATGACAGACACCCCCCGGCGGGGCACAGGGGGGAAGGGGGGCAAGGGGTAAGGCAAGAGAAGGGAGAAGAAAAAGGCATTGGGATGCGGATTGAGATTGGGAATGGCACTGACAGCGGGCGCGACTGAAGCTGCAGGCTCTCAAAGCACACACACACACAGAAAAGAAACAAGTGAGCGTGCTCTAGGCCCGAATGACCGACTAAGAGATACCCTATAACGAGCACCTAGTTGACGTTACAAGCAGTTTAGCTTCTTCTTCACATAAACGCACACATTTATCATTTCACAAAAATGTTATACCCTTTCTACTCTTTTTCAAGGGGTGCAGGGTATATAAACACACCCACACTCATGAGAATACATTCAGAGAAAAATTCAGAAACTTCGTAATTGCAAACCTTTTTCTCTTGAATCTCAAAATTCTCAAATACCAGACTCGAGTCGAGTATTCAATTTAAGAGCTTTTACCGAGAAAGTCTTGCGCTTATTTCAAGTACACAAATTCTTGTTAAAAATGTTTGCTACCTAATCCTTTCCTCTTATTAATTATTTATTTATTTATTATTTATTATTTGTTGAGCCGCCTTTATTTCTCTCAGTGCACAGCTAGATACACACGCGTTTATATGAGTGGGCGCACGGCGTCATCTACATTTCCGCTTCCGGCTGTTTATGCTAAAAGTATGGCGGATGCGTTGATGCCAGGCAGCTGACAACAACCTACCTCCCTCTCCCTCTCCCTATCGCCCTTCCTTCATTCAAAGCGACCCCCATCGCGCAGTTTTGGTCGTCGGACGCCTCTGCGTCCCGCAGCGCTGTCAGACGCCTTGGCTGCCACTTTTTCTGATGGGCATTTATCTTGTTCCGCCCGAAGGTTGGGTATTTGGGCACTGACATGTTATCGATAATACTGATTAATCGGATTTGTAAGTGTTGCAAAACACAATAGTATAAGCAGCAGTCCTAGGGAATGCCGCGAAGAGGCGCCTAATTGAGCAGCTACTTAAGTGTAGCTTGTTGTATATTCTCTTTGATCCTCTGAATACATTTTGTAGCCTGGCATATCCTTGTTACGCATATTAAGAATATATATTCATGATCAGTATTTGTACTATTGCGTTGATATTGCTTTGCCTTCCTATTAGAGTGTTGCCCAGTCTCCTAGTTTTAACTTGGCTGAGTTTCGTTTTCTTGGTAAGGTATAAAAGTCGTCTGGGTTGAGCTTTAAATTATAAAGCTCTCAGAGGAACTAATGAACGATTATTTATTCATATAAGTAAAGGAATCGATCTTCTGGAGCCATGAAATTATCCTAGGCTCTTTTAGTTGAATTATAATAAATTGCTTTTTATTCACTTCATACATTCATTTCCTATGGATACAATGATAAGTTTTCCTTATTATACTCAAAATATCACACGCACTTCTCTTCACCTGACTCTCTTTTCTGTTATCCTGTTACTGTCCCTTCTGTAACTTAACATGTGTCTAACATGTTATCGACTACAGTCTCTAATCGATATCTCTATCAGTCGACAGCTCGAATATAGGTATAGGAATGTGCGGCGTTACTTGAATATCTTATTTACAACAAGATCTTTATACAATTCAAGTGATTTAACCATTCTCACGACTATCTCTAGAGAGTCGCTTCGTGAACCGATGTCTGATCCAGTTCCGTAACTGTTTGCGACTTAGCTCTAACTTATCGATTATAGATATTTTATCAAGTCGATGAGACTACCACAGGATGTATTAGCCAACGATTAACCTGGCGTTGACAATTATGTATGGCTCAGGAAACACTAAATCCATACGCTTGCCTAGGACTCGAACCAGCGTCCTCCCTTTTCAATTGCTAAAATTACTGCGACTTGTATGCTTTTGTACAAAAGAATATTCTTTTCATTCAGATATTTCATCAAATAGAGCTTTAAACATCTCAGCAATATTAGAATACTATTTTATATATTTCCTCTAGGAATCCAGATAAATTATATCTGCAAGGATATTCAAGCTTCAGCTACTCTTAGATAACACTTCTTTCTTGTTTTCCCAACACACACAAGCACACACACTTATACATATATGTATATCCTAATTATGCCTGAGACGCCCCGTTACGCACGTCATGCTGCGTTTCCGGGCCAAATTTCCATGGCCGTCGTCTCGACTCGTCTTGGTTTCATTTACATGATGATGACATACAACATAAATAATTACACACACGCACAAAGAAGAAGAAGAAGAAGAAATTGTTGTTGTTCGTTTGCGTCGCATATTTTTGATATTTAATTTTCATGTTTTTGTTATCAACCTTCCCATCGGAGACCAAAATAATGTGCTGTAAGTCGAGATGAGGTGGGTTTCCTTTTGGGCTGAGCTGAGCGGAGCTGAGCGGCGACATAGGAGCTGGCTGCTCTGTCAAAGCTTTGCTTTCCTTTTGAGTGGGTTTTATTATGCTTTTTGGCAATCTTTACATATTTATGAGTCCGGAATACGCTGGAATTGCGATGGGACTTTTGCTCGCTCTACTCTCCTTCACCTGAGCACGTTTGCTGCCACACTTGTTCAGCTAATTGAAAACTATAATGTCAATGGCAATCACATCACGGTGCCTTCTGCTCGCCATGTCATGCTCTATCTGCACCAGAAATCTGTGAAAAGAAGAACTTGGCTGGACACATGGCATAACCCGTGCACAGATGGAACTCTTGCGCCCTGGCCAAATACATACTATAGAACGGCTTTGAATTCAGAGCATGAATTGTATCGCCAACAAATGGGAGCAAGGGTAAGGGTGGGGTCGGGGCGGGGGGGAGCTGCGGCTCATATGAGCCGAAGAACCTTTCATCCGTTTCAATGTGCCATTGCTTTGGCCCAGTTGATCCTAATGTGCTGCTGTCAGAGCCTGTCCACGTCAGGCGGACTCTTAAAGCGGCTATTTCGGGGATTAATGTCAATGTGAAAGGATTTCTCCACTTTTTTCTATATGTATCTAGATACCCTTGGTTATTGCAAGGGTATATTGCGGTTGTGTGTCTGTCTGGAACAGGCAGAGGGAGGCGTCTTTAAGTCTAATTGAAATTTAATTATTCCCACATACGCGGATAAAGTTCTCGATAACTAACCAGTTAACGAAATCGATAAATATCGTCGGAGCATATCTTCGAACTCATACGAGCTGTAAGCCAGAAATATTCTAAGTGGATAAAGTATGCTATACTCTCTCGATAACTCCCCCGTGTTCACAAAATCGATAAATATCGATACAGATACTCAGTCTGAATGTCTGTATGTAACGGGTAAAGGATTTAATTACTCCGCCATATGCGGATCAAGTTCTTGATAACTAACCCGTTCGGGAAATCGATAAATATCGGCTAAGCATATCTTCATGCTTATATGAGCTATAGACCAGAAATCTGGTATGTGGATATGGTACTCTCTATACTCTGTTGAAAACTTCCTTGAGTTTACAAAATCGATAAATATCGATTTCTCAGCTACATTTGTGTGAGCATATCTTCGAGCTAATAAGAGCCATTGACCAGAAGTCTAATATGTTGGTATAGAATAGTATACTCTCTCGATAACTGCCGCGTTCTCAAAAAAATCGATAAATATCGATCTGCAGCCAACCTACTTTGAACATATCTCAAAACTCTTAGGAACTGGGGAGTCAAATGTTAGACATTTTACATTCAAATTATTTAAGAATAAATATTTCATAACGTGTATTTGCTTTCCGAGCAAAGGGTATCTTCTAGTCGGTAACATTCTCTCTCTTTTTCGCTTTGCCTGCTCTTGCTTATTGCATGCATCAACGCCAAATGAACGCCTAGCCTAGCTGCCCCACACACACACACAAACACACTCCCAATAGTACACTGAGAGAAATACTTTAGACAAAATTGTACAGCTTGAAATCAAGCAAAAGTAAACAAGAACAATTTGCCAACATGAAGAAAGACGATCCCATTATGGATGGGCCGAAGCGCATGCAGAACGAGCTGAAGCAGATGATGGAGCAAAAGCAGCTCAACCAGCTGCAGCTGCTGGAGCCCGAGAAGGATAACATATACAAGTGGTACGCCCTGCTGATGCCCAATACGCCGCCGTACGACAAGGGCGCCTTCAAGCTGGAGATTGACTTCCCCAAGGACTATCCCTTTCGGCCGCCCATTCTGCACATCAACACGAAGATCTATCATCCGAATATCAATGAGCGCGGCCAGGTCTGTCTGCCCATACTGGAGCCGGAGCACTGGAAGCCGACGTCGCGCATCGAGCACGTGCTGCAGGTGCTTATCGCGACCATTAACGATCCACAGCCCGAGAATCCATACAACATGGAGATAGCCAGCCAGTTCGTTAACGATCCGAGGAAGTTCTATCGGATGGCCGAGGCCTGGGTCGATCGTTACAGCGAACGTCGTCCCACGGAACAGGAGCTGGCACGCATTGCTCGCCGCAAGAAGAAGGCGGCAATGCGTTAAATAAATTGAATGCATACTTCTTTTTTTTTTGCCAGTGTATCCCACGAAAGCCATGTAGTTCCACTTCAAGTGTACTCAGTGCATCCATTAAAGTTCGTGCCGAAAACGCAGCTCCAATTGATTTTCACTTATGAAGCGTGCCTCGAGGCAGCCTTTCGACCCGGCTAATTGGCGGGCTCTCCACATAAACAAATAGGCCGCATTAAATAAGCCAAGATGCAGTCTACAAGCCAAGTCTAAAGTCCAATTTCCAATGCCCAAGCTGCAGTCTAGCTGCGAGATAAATCATTTGACTCAAAACGGCTCTCACTAGCATCCCGCCGCGCGCAGCGGGCAAAGGCCAGAGAGGGGGTAAAGGGGAAGGGGAAGGGGGGTGGGGTGGGAGGATTAGCTTCATCGTCATTGTCATTGTCAGCGGCATCATCAGCATCCACATCCACATCCGCATCAGCATCCTCATTCGCATCAGCAGCAGAAGCAGAAGCAGCCGCAGTCAGCTGTAGTTAGTTTTAGTTGTTTTTATACCCTGTACCTCTTCAAAATGTTTCAGTAAAGGGTATATCGCAGTCGTGCAAGTGTATGTAACACGTAGCAGAAAGCAACTGTGAGATCGAAAAGGGTATATTTAGTCATGTTTAAGACAAGCGCGTTAAACTCAGGGACTAAAAAAGGAGAAGTCCAATCGATAAATATCGATTTCCAGAGCTCTCGTAGATATTGGATGACAGGAGACTAGACACGGGCGAAATTCCCTTTTTAAAAGCCCGGAAAGGCATATTTATTTATGTTCAAGATAAGCGCGGCAAAATGAGGGACTAAAAAAGGAAGAGTCCATTCGATAAATATCGATTTCCAGAGCTTTCGTTTTTTATGGATAACAGTAGATAAGTTGTGTCCCTTTTTAAAGGCCCGGAAAGGTATATTTATTCATGTTCAAGACAAACGCGTCAAATTCAGAGATTAAAAAATGAATAGTTGAATCGATAAATATCGACATCCGGAACTCTCGCAGTTTATGGATGATGGAAGAGACTAGACATGGGCGCAGGCCTTATTTTGGAGGCCTGGAAAGAAAC
The DNA here is from genome assembly GCF_035044405.1 of Drosophila montana. NCBI lineage: Eukaryota > Metazoa > Arthropoda > Insecta > Diptera > Drosophilidae > Drosophila > Drosophila montana. The sequence continues at coordinate 359,035 of NW_026997446.1, forward strand.
CTGCGCCTCCATAGATCTCTTATTCATTGCTCGGAAGAAGTTGTCTAGTGGCTGAGACTGTTTACAGGGTATTCGTTCGCCGTGCACAATCTCATGGATTTCTTTCGCAATGCTCAGTCGGGCTCAGCCAAAGCCGAGTAAAAGTTATTTATCTTATGGCAGCTCTTGACTCAGTACAGGGTATTTGTGCGTCGTGCCCACTCGCCCGGTCGCACTTTAACTTGTTTTATAGTTGCGCTTAGGAGACGCCTTAGCGTAGAAGCCGCCGTTGGACGCACGCGTCAGGGCCATATAAATTTTGCTGCCATGAATGAATCAACTTTACGAACTTGGACACATGCGGATCTGGTTTATGGGCCCACCCACAGTCCAATCTCTGTGTGCGGCGCTGCGTCTGTTTTATGGTGGTTACTAATGTGCCTCTGTGTGTGTGTGCGAGTGTGTGTGTGTGTGTGGGTGTGTGTGTGTTGGGGATATGTGCGACTGAGTGACTGGCCCAACTTGAGCTTGTCAACGACATGTCCTGTGATGCCACCATAATTATACTAAAGACCACACACACACACACACACACACGCACACACACACACAGTAACAGTGGGAGCAAAAGATATTTGTATCCAGTTTCTTTGCTGGATTTAGTGTCTGGCTTAATGCTGGTGTCCAGAGCAACCATTGTCGAGCCAGGAGATGGATTACCATGGTGCCGCCCACCAGCTGGGCAAGGCCATGTGAGGGGAGGGGGGGGGGGGGGGTCGTTTGTTGTTTGGGGGGCGTGTGTCTTGTTAGAATTGCCTGTCTGATTATTATCACCTTGCATAGGGAGAGAGATAGAGAGGGAGTGAGAGTTAGGAGGAGGGGGAGAACTGCAGTCATTGACACCAGTGCCACGCCCCCCCGCACAGCCCTCAGCCGCCTGTCGCTGACAGACAGCAACCGCTGCTGCCCCATTGAAAAGCGAGCAAATTAATAGCACTTTTTGATTAGCAAAACTGCAGCTGCAGCTCATCCGAATCGCAGTTTTTCATGGGGCTGCGACTAGTTTTGAGTTTTGAGCCTGAATGCCTGAATGGCCCGGCTCCGGCTCGGGCCCGGCCCGGAATCCTGTGGCCGTTGCCTTGGTTACCCCACAGCCTGGCCTGGCTTGGCCTGGCCTGGCCTGGCATGTTTTTGGGGGCATAACTCATTAGCGCCTAATTACAGTCGGCGGCTGGTTTTAAATTAGTTTCGCGCTGCTCAACAAAAATCTTTGCCATTTTCCTGATTAGATTTCTGAGTTTCTGAAGTGCTCGCGAATTGGTCGAATTTTAGTGCGAGCTGCTTTTTAATTTCTGCTAACTGAAGCTGGGAGTTTAATATATTTATAAATAAATATATAAATGGGATTCTGGACACTTTTACAGAGCAGAGTCTTTATTGTTGGGAAATAAAGTTCGGGTTTTTCTTCTGTGAAATTGAATTATTTTATAAGAAAAACCACCTCAAAATTTACGAATATTTTTTTTTGATTTTCATAGAATGACTTTTCTTAAACTCAGTGCAAAGTTTTGATAAACTAAACAATTTTTTTTTTTATAATTCCCACTACAAAAAAAATAAAAGGAAAATCTTTTAAATCTTAAAAATTATATAGAAATTATTTGAGCGCTAGAAAATTAGTGGAGCTAAATTCTTTTTATAAATTTAATAAATTTTTACTTATAATTCCCATTAGAAAAAAATAAGCAAAAATCATTTAAACTCTACAAATTCTATAGAAAATTTTTGAAAAACAATTGTTGAATATTTTTATTATATTTACGGGATACTCATGTAAATACATAAGATTTCACACTAAATGGTGGAAAATACATTGGAATTCACACTATATGAAAGGCCTATCCCTGGAAAATGGGAAAGTTTGTGTGAAAAACAGGCAAATTTTCCACTCAAGAGCAGAACGTTCTATTGCAAGTATATATCCTTAAGAATATATGTATGTTTCATTGCATTTTAAAAGTTTCGTCTACGGAAAATGCATGAAAAACAGATTAAATCTTTTATAAAAACTACCCTTCCCGTTAGTTAGATATAATTGAGTGTAATACCAGGCTCACACCCTCAGGTACACACATTTAATAGGTACAGACTTGAGCCCCGTTTAATCCGTGTATTAGTCTTGAAATTAGCCTTTAGTCACGCTCGATGCACTTTCTTATAAGCGCGTAATCCTCGCCCAAACTCAAATGCCAGATTTTTGCAATTGGAGCTAACAATTTAAGCCGCAATATCGATTTTCACTTATGCATTATTTTGTGAGCTGCGAACAATTTACGAGCTACATAAAACAGCGCAGCTTATTAGCTGCATAATTTATATTTATGTATTTATTTATGTGCGGATTGATAAATAATTGGCCAACCCCCCCTCACCCCTCGCCACGAATTGTAAATTCATATTAAGTTGTGTTCAATGGGGCAAAGTGCTTGCAAGTAAATAAACTAGCTGCTGGCCAAGAGAGATAACTCACGCGATAAAGTGAGAAATGGGGGGGAAATGTGGAAAATTGTTGCCATTCATTGTTCGTCTTCTTCCTGTTGCTGTTGTTGTTGTTGTGCAAACCAATAAAATCAATTAAAAGGCACTCAACATGCAAACAATTATATGCAAATTCATTTATACACGACTTCACACACACACACACACACACATGCACTTAAGGCAAAGTCAAAGCGTGCAGAAAACGATTTTGTGCTCGTATTTGCATAAAAGCACAACAACAACAACAGCAAAAAATAAACAAGCAAAAACTGCAAATAAATATATAAATACACGACAGCGGGGGGGGCGGGGGGCGGGGGCAGCAGCACGGCCAAAAGAAGCCCCAAAGTCCTGTGTAAGGCCAATGAAAAGCTATAGACGAATGTGCGTCAAAGCCAAAGGCAGTGGGCGGGCGGGTGCGCGGGGGGGTGGGGGGGGCTAAAACTGAACCTGTTGCGCGCCGCAACAGCAATACGAAACAAACAACAACAATGCGAACACAAGCAACAACAACGAGACAACAAAGAGCAAAATGATAGGCGAAACGCTTTAAGGCGCCTCACGAACCGAAATGCAAATGAAACGAAACGAAATGGAAACGAAATGAATTGAAATGCTCTCCCGGACAGCAGCAAGGCAGAGCGCAATTGAAATGCAGCTGGTGACAAGTTGCAGCCAGCTGCAAATTGAATTGAAAGCGTGCCTTCAACTTGAAAGCAAGAGAGCAGCCGTAAAGAGCATTGAATATGCGCCGCGCAGGCGCAAAGCGAAATGGGAAACGCAGGCCAGCAACAGTTTACAGTTACAGTAATTTGTGCAACGTTGTGAAGTGAAACGTTGCTAAGAGCAAGCAACAATGTGAGATGAAACGCTTAACAGCTCAATTGTCCTCAGCCGGGGGTGGCAGCACGCTCTCTCTCTCTCTCTCTCTCTTGATTTCGTTTCGCTCTTTACGCGCTGCTTGCCGTCGCGCTGCTGGCCGGCGCTCTTAACTGTGCTCGTTGCTTGCTTACAGCTTGTCGAGCCGAAGTCGCGCGCAGCACGTTCGTGTGCAGTCGGCAGCGCGGCACGAGCGGCTGTTAAATGCCTGGCAGGCTGGCAAACAATCAGTTCGTATTTAACACTCGTCGTGCACGCAACGTGATTCTCGCTCTGCAGCTCTGCGACCAGTTGTGGCGAACGAATGGGAAGCGCTGTCATTAGTCTTCGTTAGGCGGTCTTTGTGTCAACAACGTGTTGCTCCCAGTGTCTGGTTCGTGGTGCGTGTTGCTCGTTAGTCTCAGAACTGAGCGTGGCCAAGTTAAGCTTCGACTGTTACCGTTAGTCGTTTATCACACTGCAAACAGAAACAAAGTGTTGCATACTAAAGAGCGTTTCACTCGAAGCAAGGTGTTTCAGTGTGTGTGTGTGCGTTTTGCAACACTGTGCAACAAGTTTGCAACTTTAAAGTGTGCCAAATACAAGTGTGCAAGTGTGAACTTAACTGAAGAGTATTTGTTTTTGGTGGAAAGAGCATCCAGTCGGTCGGCGTTGCAAGTAAGTGCTCTATGCGCAAAGTTAAATAAAAGCTGAATATATATGTATATATATTTTGGTGCAGCCTGCTTTTTGGCGCATTATTATGGGCTTTGTGGGTCAATGGACGCGGCCGAAGCTGCGAGGCATGCAAATAAAAAAATAATGGGCAAAATGCGAAAATGCGAACTCGTTGAAAATGTGTGCTAAAAGCAAAGCAAAGCCAAAAAAAATAGGCTCCTAGAGCAAAATAAACAACGAATTTTCTTGTTAACTATGCGGGGGCAATAAAACACTTGAAAATTCTTGGAAAATGAAATGAAAATACAGATTTCGGCGTGTTGCCTTGCGCTGCTTGTGTTTGTCAAAGTTCTCGCTCAGTTCAAATTAACTTTGACTAAATTCAATTTGGCAAATCAAAAAGAAAAGCGAAAGCGAAACCCCAAATAGAACCCAAATGTAATTTAATGTGTACCCACTGTAAAGAGCTGTCCCTCCCTTCCTCTCCCCCTCCCCCTCTCTCTGTCCACTGACAAATTACACAAATTCCGTTTTTAAAACTCAACATTAAGCTTCGTCCTGGCTTCGTCCCCCATCTAATAGACTGCGTATGTGAAATGCTCGGAGCCAAAAACTAAATCACTGTCAGTGCGGTCGGAGATTCAGAAGCCACAGAGGGAAAGAGGGGAGGAGGAGGAGAGGGGTTTGGAGTGAATCACAGCGGCTGCATTGGCGGAGACTCGAGCTGAAACTATTGTTAGGCAATGATTTGCAATTTGTTTGAAAAATGCATTTACAACCGCAAAGACAAACAGAAGCAGACCAGAAACTGTTTGCCCCGCAACACAGCCACGCCTCATGCCCCCATGCCCCATGCCACAGCCTCGGTCTCTGTCCCTGCCACACACACACACACACACACACACACACACACACACACACAAACACACAGTCTGACTGGGCTTAGCCGTGAGCAAATAAAAAGCATAAACAAACGCACAAGCTGAAACAGCTACAGCAGCAACATTTGCAGCTACAAGTACAGTGAAGACTCTAAAAACGCTTAGCTTACTTTTTGTACAAAATGAGCTTATTCGAACTCACTTCTTATTATAGATCCCAACATCTATGCGTACTTTTTGCACAAAATGAGCTTAAGTGGACTCATTTCTATGTTGAGTGTGTAAACAAATTCGTTAAGTAAAAGTAAAATAAAAAGTAAAAATTGTCATAAAATTGGTTGCAAGAATGCAAATCAAGTTTCTCAAATATAGATAAAAGCCCGGCGCTTTATTGAATTTTAGAAATATAAAATATAATTTAAAAAATGTTTAAATAACAAACATTTTAATAGAAGAATAAGTTTTAATCACTTATAGAAATTGTATAGAAATATTATGAATTTAATTTGTGCAGCGAAAATTTATTAGAAACAAAAATCGTTATACAAAATTAGCTCAAAAACCATCTGCAATAATTCTATATTAAAATTGTGAACAAGTTGACAAAATTTGTGCACAATTTGAAAGAAATAAAATTAAAAAATTGTTTAGGAAAATATGAATTAGCTGCAAAAGTTGTTCAAATTGTTTTTGCAATAGAAATAAAAAGTTGTTTATTAAAAAAATACAAATATAACATTTAACAAAAATGTTCACAAATATTTTCTTGCATTTTTTATTCATGTGAATAAGTTAAAGGTTGAACAATTCTCATACAACTAAAAGAAACCGAGGCAAAGTTTTATGTGCCAGGATTTTGTTTTCTCTTTCTCGCAATCACACACACACTTTTCATTCCAGCGAGCGTTCACTGTAGCTGCACACACTCGCAAATAGTTGTGCATGCTTTTAGCTGCGAATTGCGCTTTGCGTATTTGCAGTTACAGCTCGAAATGAAAGCGAAAGCTGCAATTAGAATAAATATCTAAAGCGCTGAGACTTGAGTCCAATTGCAAATTGCATGGAATGAAATGCAGAATGCAGAATGCAGCCGCAACTGTCAATTGCTGGACAAACCCAAGCAAAAGTCGCGACAATTCTTGGCAACTGCTTTTAGTGTGCTCCACTTGCAGGCAGAGATACCCCCCACCCCCTCCCCCACACACAGAGCTTCTCCCCCACTTTTAGCTGTTGTTTGTCGTATTTGCTTTTGCAAAATGCGACTTCATCTTTCTCTACCCTAATCGACAAAAGCAAGTGCTGCTGCTGCGGTGAATTGCATGCAATTACAAGCGGAATGCAAAATGTGTGCCAAAGTATCTGACAGATACTTAATGGCAGCAGAAGCAACAGCAGCAGCAGCAGCAGATACTGGCAAATTGCATGGCCGCAAATGCCAATATTCATGCTGCCAATTTGCAGAGAAGCGTCTACTTGAAATGGATTAAAAATTTAGTTAGTATCTTGAATAAAAGAAATACAAGAAATGGGCCAGAAATTCGTTGAGAATTATTTCAATTTAAAGAAAACTGAAAGTAACTCAAACTCGACTATATTTATAAACAGTTTAAAGTTAGGTATCTTAAATAAATCTTTATTACGTTATTTCTGTTAATAAATAAGATGCTTTACTTTTGAATAGAGAGTTCACGTTTGAGAAATGAAATAAGTCGATATTTTTTAAATACAGCTTAAATTAAAATATCTTAAACAAATATTCAAATTGATTCTAAACTCGCGCAGTAAATGTTTGAGAATTATTTCCATTTAAAGAAAATTGAAAGTATTTCCATTATGCTTTTCTTTCATCTTAAAATAACATTTGCTAACTTTAGCTCGAAAAGTGAATATAATTGAAATAGTCATAGAATCTATTTAAAAACCAATTTCAAGAAAAGTAACTTAAATAAATCTTTACGTTATGTTTCTATAAATACTTTATGTTTAATTCAAAATTTATAGTTTGCATTTGCTTAAAGCAACCCAAAGGAATCTTAAAACAAAAAAAAAGAGAGAATATTATATTCTTTTAATTATGATTGTTTTCCTCTCGTTTTCTTTTGTTTAACCCCAAAATAAATGTTTGAGCATGTTAATAGTTTTAAATTCTAAATAAAAAACATTTAAACCAATATTAGAACATTTGCTTTTTGTATTTCATTAACTTTCTCCTTTTTGTAAATTAATATCAACGTTTTGCGTATTTCTTATATGCCACAAATTAGTCATAATCTAGTCAAGTCCCCTAACGTAGAAATACTGAGTATTTAGAAGAAGAAGATACTCCTTCAAGTGAATTATTCATTTATTTAAATCATATTTTCCAGTTGGCTTAAAGCAAGTTCGTTAGTTCGAGCAACTTTCTGCGAACATTTTATTGAACTAGAAAGTTATTTTCTAGAACTTGGCATGGAAATAAATGAATAAGTTATTTTAATGAAAATGTGAGATATGAAATTGAAAAGAAACGCAGCTCATTTAAGTAAACTTAGAGAAATATTAATAGAAATGCAGTTTGATTAAGATAAAATTAAATTAAAAGGTTTAATATTATATAATAATAATGTGATGTTTGTTAAAAAGTATTGAAAACCCAACAAAATGTTCGTCAAATCAGTTCAAGGTTTGCTTAACGAAAAAAACCCAATTCCTGGCATTCGAACCAGCAACTACTATTCTCACTGGTTCAATTGATTCACTAGAGTTCCACTGGTTCCGCCAAGAACTGATTATTAAATAGTTAAATAAGAAATTTACCAAATGTCTTTCATATTCCACTAACTGCTTTACTAACAAAATGTTCGACAAATCAGTTCAAGGTTTGCTTAACGAAATAAACCCAATTCCTGGTATTCGAACCAGCAACTTCTATGCTTACTGGTTCAACTAGTTCACTAACTTCCTTCTAACTGCTTTACTAACAAAATGTTCGACAAATCAGTTCAAGGTTTGCTTAACGAAAAAAACCCAATTCCAGGCATTTGAACCAGCAACTTCTATGCTTACTGGTTCAACTAGTTCACTAGAGTTCCACTGGTTCCGCCAAGAACTGATTATTGAATAGTTTAATAAGAAATTTACCGACTGTCTTCAATATCCTTCTAACTGCTTGACTTACAACTCAAACCTTCAGCTTGTCTTTGTCCTGGAAAGTTGTTTGCAACTAAATTCAATTGTTGCATAAACTTTTGACAGCTGGCAGCTGGTTGGGAGTTATGCGAGCGACAAAAGAATAGGCCAATCAATCGAAGCGAGCGGGGGGCGTGGCACATTGATGATATTTCACCTGGCTGTCAATTAACATGTCAGTCGATTGTAATTGCCGCCAAGTCGAGTGCCGGAAGTTTTTGGTCGTGCTCGCGAAAGCTGTTCCGGAGCAAAGTTTTCCCATTCCTGCCAAAAGGGGATTTTCCACAGGCCACGCGATTGCCTGGCCGCAGGTTTTCCGACTTATGTTAAGGGCCTGTCTGAAACTTTAGTTTGAGCTCAAATCAATTAAGAGGAAGAGAAGGTGGGGTAGGGGGAGGGGAGGGAGCGGTTCGCTATCTTGACCGAGCACAATTACGAGAATGCTTTGAACCGGCGAGAAATGGGTTTATATCTTAAATCTGAGCGGCGCACAAATGAAATGTCACGCAAGCAATGAAATGTGAGACAAGTACGAAACGAGAAATGCCACCTGTGCTTCGAAGCCAGGAAGCTATTAAATCTACATAAAATTGCACAAAACTTGGCATGTTCAGCAATTACAACTCAATGCCAGGACAACCAGAGAGCTAGAGAGAGAGAGCGGGAGAGAGAGCGGGAGAGACAGAGTGAGAGGGGGGGAGAGGAAGGCAGACAGGCAACGGGAAACGGGGGAAAGGAAGCTTGGCGCACCTTTCAACTGACATTCTCATCTGAATGCGAGTGCGCCAGCGAGTGCATGGCCGAGCGTGTTGTTATACCCTGTACTAATTGTGGGGGGTTTAGAGGGGATATGATAGACCTGTGCTTATGCATGTAAGAGGCAGCAGGTGGAACTTCTGATAAAAACATTCATTTAATCAGCTTGATGAACCTTTATCCAGATAATATTTACTTGTTCTCTGCTATTGTAAGATTAAGGATAAGGACTAGGGATTAAGGATAAGGGATTTTAGGAGGTATTACTTCATGATCTGTTCTACACAGAAACGGGCTTTAGCCATATCTCCGATATTTATAGAGCTAGGAATTCATTTTTAGGCTCTCTCACGGTTCATGTCAATCAAGAATATTTTACATATTGCTCATCTTTTTCGAGTATGAAAATATGGGCATTTTAAGAGATATATCTTCTTGATTATTTTCTCCCAGAAACGGGAGCTAGAGATACATATTTTCATTTTTAAGCTCTCGCTTAGTTTATATCAATCTAGAATATTTCACATATTGCACTTTTTTCCCTGCAAACTCTATAATCTTAAAAACTGTCCATTTTTGGAGGTATTTCTTCTTGATTTGTTCTTTCCGGAACTGGTTTTTAGGCATATATCTGCATTTGTAATAGCTAGAGATATATATTTGGATTTTTATGCTCATATATTATTGTTTATATTAATCTAGAATATTTCACATATTGCACTTTCTTTCCCCAACCTCTGTAATCTTATAACAAAGTCATATTCAGAGTTATTTCCTCCTATTTTTTGGTATATCCATATTAATAAAAACCTTCTCTACGCACTGAAAACATCACAAAAATCAGTCAACAAACAAAAGAATCCATATTCCATAATGTTGGCATAAGGTCCACAGCTTGCGTCACGCCTGCCGATTGCTCAGCTGCGTACAGGGTATTTGCTCGTTGGGCACTTTCGAGTTGTTGTACTTGCAGTGCTTGTCACATGGATTTTCTGTTGCTGCGGCGCTCGCACAACTTAAGAGCCGTTAGAAAATTGCACCCCCTCTGAACCACTCCCACCCCACCCCTCCCCGCGCTCTCCACCCTCCCTCTCCATCAACCTGGCCTGCGAAGTGGGCGTGTGAAAAAAGAATTAAAGTCAAGTGAGCGCACTGAGACTGAATACATAAAACGAGGCAGCGAAAAAGCCAGCCCAGGCCGAGTCCAGGCCCAGACCCAGTCAAGCGGGCAGTCAATGTGGCGACTGCGGTGGGCGTGGTTGCATATACAACAGCAACAACGACAACAACAACAAGAAATACAACAACAACAACAAGAAAAACAACAACAGGGACAACAAACACACTAAACACGGCGACGTGCACAGCGTCAACGTCAGCGCGAAGAAAAGCCGGAAAAAAAATGCGCAAGTTGTTTGGGCTGGCCACAAACAATAAACGAATCAGAATCGTGGCCAGGTGAGAGGTGCCAGGTGAGAGGTGCTCGGTGCAGAGAATGTTGGACTTGTGTACACTGTTATTTGCCATTTTTTAGAGGTATAATTTTCGGCGCGACATTTGACGCGACAGGCGGAGGCGGAGGCAGGGGCATGGGGCAGGGGCTGTCGCACATGAGGCACAAGAGCCTCCAGAGCTGAAAATGCCAAGAATTTTCCATAAAATATTTCAAAAAGTTAGGAGTAGGGGAGGGGGGTGGAGAGGGGCGTGGCGCAATTCATTTCGGCATCTCTCGAGTTGGAGCCGGGAGTAGCGAGCTTTACACATGAGAAATTTGCTGCTTAAAGAAGAAGAATTTTCTTGCTGTATTTAAACAATTCTGCTTCTTAGATTTAGCCTGCAACTTAAACTAGGGAAAGTTACCCGGCGTTGCACGCTACTAATGAAAACTTTGCGAAATGCAAAAGGTTTCGTTTTGCCTCTTCATGGGAAGGTTCATGCTCACTTCGTGCCGACACTTAGCCCAACCCTATAGTTAACAGTAGAGGAAGTTACCCGGCATTGTCCGGGAATTGATAATTTAAGAAATCGCTTGAGATTGGGGCAACAATTGTGCCTGTTATCGAGGCACTTGCTTGAGGACCCATAACTATAACATCTTGACCATCTATGACCAACAAAAAAGAAGCTCAGCCATTGACTTTGCTATCAAATGCGCCGAATCCACGCTCGACTTGAGCTCAGCTCAGCTTCCTCTACTTATGAGACTCCAGATCGTTTCCCAGTCAGAACAGTAGGAACAAACTATATGGAACTTATATCTTATTTTTGAAGAAGAGCAGGAATTTAATCATATCATATGTCATCTATCAACAACATTCTGATAGCTGAGGCATTTATGAGTTAGTTAAGTGAATGTTGAATCCAATTTGGGAGGAGAACTTGCAAATGAAATATATAACAACGAGTTATTGTGGAGGAATACTCAATCTAATGCCTTCATTCAACTTTAACCCAAAACTAAGTGAACTCCAATTCCGACTGCTGCAGTGGAAAGTCGAGCCTCGAGCCACATCAAAGTAAAATTCGAAGCGAAATATTTTGAAGACAAGACAGGCAAATAGCCAAAAGATGTGGCTCCAGGCTAAATCGAAGCCAGGGTTTAGGACTAGTTAGTTAACGAGTGCAAAATTAATTAACATTAAACACACAACAACGGCCGGGCAATGCTTTAATGCTTTAGGGGGAAATGGAAAACCTTAAGCACAAAAGGAAATGGAAAAGCAGCAGGGTCCGGGGTCAAAGGGTCAGGAAGTGAACTGAAAAACCGATTGATAAGAAATCAGAGGCTGATTAAATGAGCAAAAAAGAAATTTGCAACAGTTTTTTCCACATTTAATTGAAATGGAATTGACAGCACGTGAATTGGCATCCATTTAGTTATGTAAGCAAGCAAATTTGACCAACTTCGGGATAAATATGTTCAAAATTTCAGCTGACAATGTCGAGAAGCTTGTCCCAAACACAATATTGGACAAGCCACGGGACGGCCACAGGGCAAATCCTTTCAATTTCCGCTTCTCAAACCACAGCAGAACGCGAAACGGCAGAAGGCAGAAGTAAAAGTGTCGTCAGCGGAGAGTGGTCGACGGGGAGATACCCTGTTACCTAACAAATAAGTTGTTTCCAGCTCTTCAAATGTGCGAGATGTGAAATCGATATCAATCGATAGTTATCGATTTTGATGATGTGGAGGGAGTAATCGATATAATATTAAATTGCTTGAATAGAAATCGATATTTATCGATTTTGATGATATGGAGGAAATTATCATACTATTTACTTATATTTATCGATTTTGATTTAATATAAAGGAAGCTATCGAACTAATAGGAAACAGCTTGAGTTGTAAGGTGTCTTCAAATCTTAAGAGTTTCGAGAGATTCTTAAAAGGAAGGGATAAGAAATCGATATTTATCGACATTGATGATATAGAGGGAAGTTATCGAACAGATAGGTAACAACCAAGAACCAATATTTCAAATATAAAGTCTATTATAAAGTCATCTTACTGTCAAACATATTCTACCAGATTATATATACCCTTCAAGCATTTCGCAGTGGTCACAGGGTATATAAAAGCCCTTTTCGCATTTGAGCTTCACAGAGCTAACCGTTAGTTTAATTTGTTAGATTAGTAAACAAATGAAAATTAATTGAAGCAAACGAAAAACTTAACCTCAGGCGAGGAAACTTTTTGCCGCCATAGATAAACGCTTGTCGTCGAGAACCTGTCTGCGTCAGTGTCTGAGTGTGTGTGTGTGTGAGTGTGGAAAAGGTAGCAGCAAATTTCTGTTTAAGAACTTTTCTTGTGCGTCAAAAGACAAAGAGTGAGCGAGAAAGATAGAGAGAGGAAGGGAGGGAGGGAGCGGGAGTTAGTCTGATTGCGATATCGGGGCGTATGCGGAATGTCTTCATTGCTTTCATTGTGAAGAGGCAGCTAAATTAAAGCAAAACAGATGTGATTAAGCTAATTGTTTGCCGTAATCTTCGATTTGTGGCACTTCGGCCTTAACAGGCGACGCAGAGTACAGTAAAAGCTCGCTTGAGCGAACTATCTGTTAGTTCCCATCTTTATTCCTGGCTTATGCAAACAAAAGCTGGCCATAAAATAACTTTTCCATCGAACAAACTATTCACAGATTGGACTATAAAATAAATAGTTAAAATTTGGGATTTATTTAATTTAAATATTTCGATTTTTTCAGCATATTTTGCTGTATTTCTTCGATTTGTGGCACTTTGGCCTTAACAGGCGCCACGCACAGCAAAGTACAGTGAACACTATATTAACGAACAGCCTGCTAAGCAAACTATCTTTTAGTTTCTATATTTTTATATAGTTTATATATTTTTGCGCACAAAAGTTAATCGAAAAATAATTTTTCCATAAAAAAAACTATATACAAATTTGACCTTAAAATAAATAGTGAAAAATTGACATTTATTTTGTTTGAATATATTCATTGTATTAATATTGAGAAACAATAGGAAGCAGCTTCTTTGTTTGATTTTCTAGAATATTTTTCTAGATTTCTAGAATAATTCTCTGTATTTTTTTCATATTTTCGGCCGCTCTTCAGCTTTTTCTTTTCTTTGTACTCTTATGCGAGCGTTCACTGTAGTCGGGCTTATGACACACACGTCGTCTGGGGGCGTTGTCCGTTGTCCTTTGGCCACAGTAAATAATGATTAACGGCGCTAGTCGAAGGTCTAAGCGCATTTTAATGGTGCCACGTGCTGTCAAATGCGGGCCAAGTGGGCGGGGAGGGGAGAGGGGGAGGAAAGCAAAGGAGCCGCAAACAAAAGCGCAATGTCAGCTGCCAAAGGATAATCACAACGAAAGGCAGCAACAACAACAAATAAGCGACAGGCGACAACAACAACAACAAGAAACGAAAACAAAAAAGAAAACAATCGAAAATTATAAAATAACAAAAGGCAAAAGGAGCTGGCAATCGATTGCAGCAAATCTCTTTTTATGTATGCGTCGAGGCGAGGATCCTCAGACGGACGGACACACACACACTCGCACACACACGCACACATTTGTCCTTTTTGGCGTACGCGTCACGTATTGTCAATAAAAAAATAATAATAAGACACAATAAATTTTTACCTTTAACGAGTGTCGGCCGTGTCCTGGGCCAAAGGGGTGAGTGGCCCAGGCCAAAAAGGGGGGAGGGATGAGGGGGAGGGCGAGGGCGAGGGGGTTACGGGTCGCACAATATGCGTGTCCGTGCTCTTTGCGCCGCTTTCGCTTTTGTGTAACTGTAACGCGCGCCATGCTCAAAATATAAAAAAGAAAATAAACACGAGACCGTGATAGGGAAAGGCAGCGCATACACTGCGAGAAAAAAACCAAGTCAATTGTAATTGAATCAAGTTTAACAGCGGCTGGATAGAAAATTCCTAGCTCAAGAATTTCTTTATAGTTTCCTAATCTTTAAAAATATGCAATGCAAAACTTAAATAAAGACAGTTCGAACTTAAATTAAGAATATTTTGCGCTTAATTTCAGCCAGCTTTTAAATAGTATAAGAACAAAGTTCATAGCTTAAGAAACTGTTTAGAATTTCCTTAATTTGTAGGAATATGCAATGCAATTCTTAAAAAAAGACAGTTTCAGCTTTAATTAAGAACATTTGGCGCTTAAATTCAGTCAACAAATGCTTCTAAAATGCATTTTGTGCCTTTAACAAAAGGTTTTTCTTAGTGGATTTAAGCTCATATGAGAATGTTCTGGAATATAATGAAAATTACATTCTAATCCATACTTGATTTCTCTCAGTGTGTGAGTGTAGAGCGGGGGCAGCGCGGAGGGGCGCAAGGCTGCAAAGCAAACAAAGGCAATGACACGAAACGACAACAACGACAACAACAACAATAACAATAAGAGAAACAGCAGCAGAAAGCAAACAAATAAAAGGCGCAACAATTGCAGAGGAAATGGTAAAGCATAGCAGGAGCAGGAGGGGGAGGAGCATGGGGAGCAGTAGCAGGAGCAGGAGAAGGAAGAGGAGCAGCAAAAGCAGTAACAGGAGCAGAGACAAGAGCAGGAGCAGCAGCAGTAACAGGAGCAGGAGCAGGAGCAGGACGCAGAGCGGATAAAGCGTATACTAGGGGAAGAGGCGGAGGGGGGAAGGGGCGCATACTTTATGCGTAAGGCCCCTCCAGCTCCAACCAGGCGTTAAGACATTTGCCAAGTGCGTGTGTAATTGAAACTAGGCGCCCTTCTGGATCTGCGCATTTGTTGCTGGAGCTGCGTCTCATTTCCACGTCGGGGCACTGAACTGAGCCGGGAGATATACACATTAGTGGGGTAACAGATCGGAAGCCAAAAGAGGCATTGAGATAACTTTTTATTTACTCAACACGGGGCAAGTGTTAACCGGCTTTGCTTGAGTTAACCAACCCGGAGTGAGAGATTTCTCTAAGTGTATTCGATTTGGACATGCATTTTGTAGATCATCAATTATTTAGTCAATCAATCAATCACTCAGTTAGGCAGTCAATCATTCAGTCAATCTGAAATAAGTGACTCATTCGACCAATCAATCACTCAATTTATGAAGCTTTTAAGCAATAAGTCAGTTTGTAAGTCAGTCAATCAATCAGTTAGTGGGTGAAAATCAAACCATCATAAATTTCACGAATCAAACAGTCAGTACCTTAGCTTATCATATTTTACCTATAAAGATCTTAAATTTCAGCATTTATAAAGGTTTCAGGCATTCAGTTAGTTCGTAAGTCAATCAGTTTGCTCGTGAATAAGTCATATAGTTCATCAATCAAACAGTCTGATGTACAGATACTAAGTCAGGCTCAACTCTCGTATATTTTATCTATATAGATCGTGTATTTCAGCATTTATCAAGGTGTCGGTCAATCAATCAATTCATTGGTCAGTCAATCAATTAGTCTGTGAATAAGTCATTCAATCAAACACTGTGTGCATCATTTTGATCATTCTGGACAAACTCCAGTATATTTTAATACAAGAGATTTTGTATTGCTGCTTTATCAGTTAGTTCATTGGTCAATCACTCAATCAGAGAGTATACGTCGCACTGACCGTCAGTCATACAGTCAGTTCCTCAGTTAAACGGCATGATAGGGCAGTCGCCAGTTTATACCTTTGTGGCTTCTTTTGTATAGGTAATCAACCAGTCAATCAGCCAATCTGTTAGTCAATCTGTCGATTAGTCCCCCAGTTAATCTGCCAGGTAATGCCAACTATATAGATATTGTTCTTCAGCATAGTCATGTAGTCTTTGGAGTACGAGTGGAATGCAATCCTCTCATTATTTCGGCTTTTACCATACATATAAGTAATCAATCAGTCAATCTGTTAGTCAATCGATCAGCTTTTATCATAGGTCATTGGAGTACGAGTGCAATGCAATCCCCTAAAACTATCGGTCTGATAGAGCACTCTGCAGTTTATACCTTTTATTTTTGGCTTCTTTCAATCAGTCAATCTGTTAGTCAATCAGTCCCTCACTTAATCGGCCTGGTCTCTAATGTTTCGGCTTTTATTATGAAGGTAGTCAATCATTAAGTCAGTCTATCTGTCAATCTGTCCATCAGTCCCTCAGCTAATCAGTCAGGTAATGCAGTCTATATAGATACAGCTTTTATCATAGGCCATAGACAAGTGGTCATTGGAGTACGCGTGCAGTGCAATCCTCTAATAATATCCACTTAAATGAAAAGCGTCCCCACTGACTTGACCCGCAATAAAAAACTCGGCTGCTGCGGCTGCTTTTGCTGCTGCTCTACAGGTCAGCGCACTTGGTTCAGATGCTAATTCAAGCGGCCAGCTCTTAGTATTTGTAGGCTTGCGGGGGCGGGGAAGTGGACGGGGGCTGAGGGGATTCTATGCATTTTTAGACTGAGCGCCAACTAATTCCACAATGTCTAGACTCTGAGCCAGATCGCAGTTTTTTGCGAGGCAATTTTCGTCATTTGACTACGGTAGGGGGAGGGGGAGGGTAATGCGGGGGTGCTGCAGCAGAAAGCAGCGGCTAAATATGCAAAAGAAAGAAGAAAGACAATATTTGTAAAAAGGACTACAGACAATTTGCCTTTAAATAGAGCGTGGCACTTCAAACAAGCGAGGTTGGGCGGGAAAAACAACACGAAAAATTGTATAAAAAAGAAGACGAAAGAAAAACATGATAACAGCAGGGCGAGAATGCGAGAGAGAGGGAGAGAGATATTCAGAGCAAAGAAAAAGGGAAAAGGGAAATCAAGAAAATGAAAAGAAAATAATATAACGAGCGCATATTAAAGTGGGTTTATTTATTTTGCGCTCGACGCTGTTGCCATTCGCTGGGCAGGAGGTGGGCTGACCCCCCAGCCCACCAACAGGTCACCAGCAAACCCCCCCCCCCCCCCCCCCATCCCTTCACATCTTCCCTTCTGCAAGAGTCCAGGCGAATGCGGATGCGTTGATGTGCCCCTTTGTGAGTGCTTTGTGTTTATTAAAAAATAATTTCCATGCTCAGCCTAAGCCCTTAAATGTGTGTGCGTGCGTGTGTGTGTGTGTGTGTAGAGGCTATCAACAGTTTACATTCTCGAGATTGCGAGGAAAACATTTGAAACAATAAGCCTCGATGCCTGTCGCCAGACTCGCTACAAATTCAAATTCAATAATCCGAATACTTTGCCGGGACAAAGTGCAGAGGGGCGGAGCGGGGGCGGGGCAGGGTGGGGCGCCGGCGACAACACTAAATAATTCAGCAGGCCGTGAGCAAGGAGGAGAGAGAGAGAGAGAGAGAGGGAGACAAATAAAGGAAAAAAAATGTAAATCTGTGATTTTAATGCGTTTGCCAACTGTAAACATAAACCCGAAATATTACAAAACTTGTGCAAACAGGCGAAGGGGCGAGCCATAAAGAAGAAAACAAGAGAAAACCGTTAGACAGGCAACGACGCAGTTGAAATGCCCTACATAAGATATACTATATGAAGCAGATGCAAAATATATGTCTACATAAATAAACTAAGACAGATTGTTGCCTTGAGAACGTCTAGGATTTAGGATCTATATGGTATACTAGTCAAAAGTAGTAAAGATTCTAGTCTATAAATACCCTGGAACAAAGTCCTGCTCACAGAGAAAGCGACAGACAGAGAGAAATACAAAGGTGTATTATATTATAATTGTATTATATTATAATTTTTTTAATATTATTTTATTAATTTATTATTTTAATTAACTATTATATTGTTTTATTATATTACCATAAATGTCCACAAAGCTACTTTCTTCAAGGCGTTACATAATGAGTAACAAAATTGATATACCCTTCCCATTCGGAACATCACATAAAAGCAGGCAAAAACGGAAAGAGGAAATGAATGCGAATGCGAATACGCGTATGTCAATTTAATGGGCGGAAATTTTCAGACTGAAAAGTGAAATGTTTCTGATGGGCGTGGCGGCGCGTCGGCTACTGCGACTTGTTGTCATTGCGAGTGAGTGTGTGTGTGTGTGGGTGGATTTCTCTGTGTTAAAATATGAAATATTTATATGAGCATTTTCATTTATGATGCGTAACAAATGTGCAGAAAGCAAAAACCAGACCGAGATAAAACAGAAAGAAACAACAACAGCAGCAGAAATAAAGGTGAAGGACACACGGGAGTTGCCAGATTGTGCCAGAATCTGCGGCAGGTGCGTGCAGAGTGGCCATCATTATGAACATCATTGCGCTAGCACACGCTACCCCAGCCCTACCCCCCCCCCCTCTCCTCCTGCCAGGCCACATCAACATAACCGTAACATCCACACACCCACAAACTTTCGTTATAAATACACAAGGCAGCGTTTTTTGTGCTTCTGCTTTTTTAGTTCCTTTTTTTTCCGCAGTTGTTTTGTTCGGCAAAAATAATATATTTTAATTACATATGCGTTGGCAGCAGTGTTGTCAGTTTGGCTATTTTTAGCTATTGTCAACGGTAGTATGATTTAGCCTTTTTGTGGCATTTCCTTGAAAAGTACCAGCTAACCTGTTTATTGCCAATTGATATTTTTAGATATTTTTAACATTTAATTTAGCTTTTTTTAGCGCCAGCTGGTAACACTGCTTGGTCTGCGCCGGCCAGTGCCAAGGCGAAAGCAAACAAGAACAAAAACTGTTAAAACAACAACAACAACAGCAACAGCGAAAAGCAACAACAAAATGTAAACGAAAATGGCGTGAAAAATCAGTTTCATGGCTTTTATGCTGCTGTTTATTGTTGAAAACGAGAGCCCGACTGGGCGGGGCTAGGAAAAACCACAAACACACATACATACATATATACATACATATATACTTTTAGCGGTAGGTGTGTGTCACACGGAAGTTGTTATGGCCATTTAGCATAGCGCTTTTAATAGCCAGCTGACGACACAAGAAAATTAAAGCGCCGAAAATGTAAACAAAAATTTGACCAGCGCGCTGTTGTTGCTGCTGCTGCTGCTGTTGCTGGCTAATTAATATTAGCGGCAGTCGCCCGTTTTCCAGCAGGAAATAGGCCAACTGCCGCAGCTGCACCCCGACCATTAACGCAACTTTATTACATAATTACATTAACGCCAATTAACACGTTTGGCAAGCGCAGCCCGAAAAGGTGAAAAAGAGAGAGTAGAGGAGAAAACGATAACCACCTTCATCGCCGCTGTTAGTTTACATCCTTGGTATTTTGGGTATTAAATATCGATATTTTACTGATCGCAAAGAATGGTCACATCGATATGTTTGCCCATAGCGAATTTATAGCATAAACAAAAGTGACTTGCACTTTTTAATATGGGCTAATATTTTAATAGAAAACTTACCGAAATATACAGCGTAAAATGGATGTTCTGTTGAGATCGAAATGTTGCTGATTTTTGATGCACTTGGCAAATATTATTTTGCCATCATTTTATTTTTCACGCACTTTTTGCACTATTAATTTCCAATTAGATTCACATAAAAAAAATACACTAAGTGGGGCTGTAAAGAAATAAAAGATGAAAAGCAATTAAGTTAGTCGGGTTATAAAACAACAACAAAAAAGTAATTGTGAAATAAGCATATATTATTAAACAAAACTTACCGCAATAAAAAACATTGTTGTTGGTTGAATTGGCTATTTCTTTCAGGCACTTCCAATAAGATTCACTGAAAAAAAATCACTGTGTGGCTACACTTGTTGCATTTATCTGATGATTTGCAACACATTACGCACTTCACTTCCCAATTAGATTTGCAAAAAAAAGCACTTATCTTATGATTTGCAATGGACTATATATAAATATAGATTTCATTTTATTTTTTTACGCACTTCACTTTCCAATTAGATTCACTGAAAAAAAAAACACCGCGGGGCTGTAAGTAAACGAAGAAGAAAGAGGAAGAACGTATTGTTGCGCATATACATACATACATATACGTGGAGCAAGCACATATACATAGATAAAAACACACCGATACACAAAAAAAAACATGGATGCGGTTGAATTCTTTCACGCACTTGTTGCACTTATCTGATCATTTGCAATTAACTATATATAATAATATAGATTTTCACTAAAAAAAAAGCACTTATCTGATCATTTGCAATGGACTATATATAATTATATAGATTTAATTTTTTTTCACGCACTTCCAATTACACAGAAAAAAAAGAAAGTAGAAGAAGAACGCGATGTTGCGTAATTTTCCAGCCGGCAAATTTGCAGCTTATGAAATAAGCAAATACACATAGATTAATTTCACTGATATACAAAAAAATGGACGTTGGTTGAATTAGCTACTTCTTGTTGCACTTTTCTGATGATTTCCGATGCACTACATATATATATTTACTTTATTTTATTTTTTCACGCACTTCCCCTTCCAATTAGCTTCACGGAAAAAAAAACACACTGTGTGGCTGCAAATAGATAAAAGATGTTAGACAATTAGAGTAGCCAGCACAATTATTATACTCAAAAGGGAATGTATTAAGTTTTAAATATTCAATTGGCAACGCGAAACGCTAAGCCTTGGCGAAATTCTGCCGCCAAAAATAAGAAAAAATTTTCAATTGGTGAAAAAAGCATAAATTATTAAATTAAACTTACCGATAAACCAACCAAAATGTGGATACTATGTGTTATAATAGCCCGGGCTTATTTTTTATGCACATTGTTTATTTATTGACACTTATTATTAATTATTTACATATTTACTTGTTGCACGTCACTTCCCGATGCGAAAAAAAACTGAGTGTGGCTGTATATTGATAAAAGAAGTTGGGCAAAAACGAGAGTCGCCAAATTATTCGGGATTTTCACTAAGCCGCTGCACACGCACACTGAAACAATTTTCGCTCTTTCTTATTGCGAAATAGTTATTAAAGTTAAACAATAGTTAAAAGTGATATTTAATTATGATCGAATTAAGAAGAAATAGCCGTGAGTTGTTAAACTGGACCGTACGTCAGCTGATAAACAAATTGGCAACAGGTTCTATGCCTAATCGAAGCTGGGTCGCGGCAAAGTTTTCGCTGCGCGCATTTGCGAGGTACGTTTTCTCAAAGATTTTTCTCATTTCCAATCAAATAAAAGTTTTCGCGTACCTGCCGAAGCGTACAAAATGATCTGATTACATTGGCCGCAGACAAACGCCACTCAATTTATGGCCAAGTGCCTGTTGCCGCGAACTGGAGCCGAGCCGGGCCTGTCAAAGGTTAAGTCGCCTGACATATGCCCCGCCCGCTGCCGCTGTCGCTGCCGCTGCCGCTGCCGGCAGAGCATCTGCAGCAGCACTCAATATTAAGAAATAACAACTTGCTGCGGGCAAATGTGGAAAATGCACGTCCTGGGCGACATCTTCTGCTTCTGCCTTTGCTTCAGCTTCTGCTGTCGACTTTGCTTTGGGGGCCTCAATGTAAACAAGCGCAACAGAAACAACTGCGAGCGCTGCAGCTGGCTCGACTAGCAGATACCCTTCAAACGTCATGTTAGACAAATGTCTGCCTGTTGCCGACTCAAGGCTCCGCCAGCTGATCGATGCACAGGGAAGAAGACGCAGCGACTTGTCCGTTAAGTGAGTGAGAGTGCTCGACTAGCAGATATCCTGTAATTTTCATGTTTGACAGATAACGACTTTTGGCTCCTCCAGCTGATCGATGCACAGGGTAGATGATTGTTCGACTTGTCTCTTAACCGGATCAAGTATATGTATGTAAATGCTTGCTGGAACTTTTTGGCCTGTTACCTACACTTGCACAGCTGCAAGATACCCTTTTTAGGATCAATTTACAATGGTCACAGGGTATCGCAAATATTTAACTCGCAGGCAATGCGCGGTGTTCTGTGCTCCGTATCCTGTGTGTGTGTGTGTGTGTGAGCAGCCACAACACTTGGCTACATCCAATGCTAGCCCCACGTTCGCTTCTTTCCTGGGCAATCCCCCCTGCCCCTGCCCCTGCTCGCCCCTCTGGCAACTTGTAAACTTTTCCGCAACGCTTTATTGTCGACTTGCTCCTGCTCTGTCGCTTATTTGTCGCAGCAGTTGAGCTCAAAGCTTTGGCTTGTTACACTTTATGAAATCAGCTGCAACCCCCCGCCCACTACCTCCCCCCCTGCCCCCTCTGTTCGCCCTGTACCCTTGAACTGTCCTCACAAGTGTTTATGTTTGTCTTGGCGGCGACTCATAAACCCGCTGGAAAGTGAGAAGCGGGAAGAAAGGACTCAGCGCTGTCAAAAGTCACAGCGCGTCCTGCTCCTGGCAATGCATAAGTGTATCTTTTTATGTGTGTGTGTGTTTGTGTGTGTGCCTCCCATAAACTTCAGCTGGAAATTGTGCGTAATTATATTAAATTTTTATTGCCCCACATGAAATGGAAACATTTTGCTGCAAATTTCCGTGAACTTCTTCAGCCAAGTGTTCTGTTCTTTATTCACTTGCAAATAAGAGATTAAACCTCTTGGGTCTGGGTTAGCTATGAAATGCGACAGTTTGACAACGCAGCAATACTTGAGATTACTTCAAGGGGAGATGGGATATATACACTATAAGATAGGGCATATTGCAGTTGAGCAAATGTAGGTCACGGGCAGTTGAAGGTCACTTCCACTTTATCAATTGTATATATATCCGTTTGTTCTCGATTCTATCTTTCTATCTTTAACATTTTATATAGCGATCAATTTATAGTTTCGAGTCTGGGCTTGCTCTTGATTTGTTCTTCATTCTATCTTTCTTTCTTTAACATTTTGTTTATCTATAAATATAAAGTTTGTGTCTAGGTTTGCAGCATTTACTATTAAAGTATATACATATCAAGAAAATAGCTCTTTCTGAATACCTCGCTTCTATTCTGTATGAATAGATCTGTTGCGAAGATGATTACAGGGTAGCTGATAGTCCAAAGAGAAACAAATGGCATCTCCAAGCCAGCTTTAATGGTCTGTTCCGTCTATTCTATCTATTATTAACAGACCAAAGAACTGTATCCATCTAATATATGAAAACTTCCACCAACTCTCGAAAAATATTAAAAGTATCGAGTTAAAGTCTAGTATAGTCTAAGATTTGTTAGCTCGAATTAGGATCTTTCAGTCGGGCATTCTCCACCAGGACCCTCTTGTTTGTATATGCGATATGTGCATGCCCAGTTGATAGCAAATTGTCATGGATTTGAGCTTTGGTTCCATTGTGTCGGTTGCCCATGGCAGCCGACACTCGTTGAACTTGTTTGACATTCGCCTTTTTGTGGATATTCAAAGCAATCAGTGAGATTCGTTTGCCGCGATATGACCGACTAAACAACTATTATACAAGTCGCCCACTCCCCAGTGCATTCGCCAATATCAATAGGAGCGTAAAGGTTATTAAATTCCAGCTCCGTCTAAAGTCTGAGCTGCTTTATACAAATAATGCGGGCATAATTATCAGCAGCGGGTAAAAAAGTAGCCACGGAAAATAGTCAGCGATGTTGCCGATAGGCAACGATGATAATTGTAGACGGGCAGAAAAAAAACTACATTACCGCCAGATACACTCAGAGAAATGTCGTGCGGATTCCTATTCGATTTTAATAAATTTTTAATTGAAATATTTGACCCCAAAATGAAAAAAAAAATAGAACAGCCTTATAAGTTGTGCTTTAAGTGACTAAGCGTCGAACTATCTAGGGTGAAGTCGCTGGTTCAAATCAATCAACTTTTTTTTTTATTAATTTTTACATTTGTGCTTGAAATTGGAGCTTCAATTACAATAAGAAGGGAGAAAAAAAAAACATTACAGCCAGATACACTCAAAGAAATGTCGTTCTGATTTCTATAAATTATATATTATTATAAATTAAATAGTAATATATTTTTCATTGGAATATTTGAAATGCAAAGGAAGAAAACGGTTGTAAAAGTTTGTTTAGAATTCACTACAGCCTTTCAAGTGTGCCTTAGGTAACTAAGCGTCGGACTAACGAGCGTGAAGTTGCTGGTTCAAATCAATCAAATTATCTTTTATTCATTTTTACATTTGTGCTTGACCCCAAATAATTATCTGAGTGTGTAAAGCTTTTCAAGTGTGCCTTAGGTGACTATGCGTCGAACTATCTAGCGTGAAGTTGCTGGTTCAAATCAATCAAATTTTCTTTTATTCATTTTTACATTTGTACTTGACCCCAAATTTTCTCTGAGTGCGTAAATTTGGAGCTTTAACCCCGCTGATTCCAATAAAAGTGGAACCACTTCTAAATGGATGTGAGGCAGTTGCTCAGCAATTGTGGGAGTAATGTGTGTGTGTGTGTGTACTTTGCCTTTTTTGTAGGCGCAGCAAATGCAATTATTTCATTTAATGCCCCAAACACAACAATAGAACGAAGTCCCTCATGTGTCTGTGTGTGTGTGTGTGTGTCTGAACCGTGACATTTAAGCTCAGGCTGGGGAATCGCCTCAACTGTTCGTCATCGTGGCCGGAATTGTGGTTTGCCCGTATGGACAATGGACACGCAGAAAATTATGTGCCCCGCGCGTGGCAACAAAAAAACAAAAAAAAACAATTTGAATAACGCGCAATGCGACCACGCCCACGTCCATGAAACCTAAGCACATGTGTGCCTACTGCTGCGTGTTAATAGTTTTACGTAGTCGCATGTCCGGGGGCCCCCGTTCTGACGGCGCTACAATTATCTGGAAATTAACGCAATTAGATTTGCGGTGCGCATACTTCCAGCCACAACTTACCTCGGGTTGGGCCCCAAAAACCCGCCACATCTGACAGCGCCGCTAATAATATTATTACGAACCAAATGAGATGTGAGATTAAAGTAGTTTTTCGACGAACCAAACAAATATGGTTAATTATTGTAGACTTTTTACGGGGCGCTATAGAAAAAGGTTTACCATATTCAAAGCACATTTATAGATAGGTTTTATTTATCTTTTTGTCATCTCAGAAGAATCGATATCTTGTTTTAATGAGGTGGAATCTTGATCAAACTTCATATGAAAATGGTTCCCTCCTATATAGACATACTAGGTCAAAATTTCCCACCTCCATATCTCGGTCAAAACTCAACCGATTTTCACGAAGTTTGGCTTTTTATTCATGGTTTTCCCTCTAAAATAATCTGGCATTTAAATCTGACCACACATTTTTGAGTCGAAATTCATGTCTAAATCTTACCCCTAGGTTTGTATATAGCCATGGGTCAAAATTTCCCACCCCCATATATTGGCCAAAACTCAACCGATTTTCACGAGGATTGGCTTTTTATTCATGATTTTCCCTCTAAAATCTGGCGTTTAAATATGACCACACGATTTTGAGTCGAAATTCATGTCAGAATCCAACCCCTAGGATTCGTATATAGACATGGGTAAAAATTTCCCAACTCCATAACTCAGCCAAAACGCAACCGATTTTCACGAGGATTGGCCTTTTGTATTTCATATAGAGCATTTTGTGTCTATAAGGAAGCTAGACGCATTGTAATGGCAACTTGGCATAAGTTTTAGGGTATTTCTTAGTCTAGCACTCCCTAGTAGTGCAGTCGCTCCTTATGGTTATTATGTGCGTGGGCCTCAAGTTGGTCTAATAAATGTATTAAGTGAAAGTACTGCTGAATTTATCACATTAATTCATGTATCCCTTCTTTTTTCCTTCTCTATTTCTCTTTCAGAGCAGCGCATTAGTCAGCAGAAAACTCTTCAGTTCTTCAGAGGCCCGCACGTGACGCGGCCCTTTTTATACACTTCATCAAAAGGTGAGTCAGTTAGAGGTAGAATTACTTATGCATGTGTGTGTATAGGTGTGTGTATGTATGTGTATGTGTGTATGTGTATGTGTGTATGTCCTTGTGTGGGCATCAAATTTGATGCACAAATCAGAAAACTTGAAGCTTAAGCTCAACCTAGAGAGAGCTCAGAACTTAGCTAATTAAGTGACGAGTGGGCCGGAATAGATATAGAGAAAGTAAGAAAAAGTGAGAGAGAGGGGAATGAGTGGGGGAAAGAGATGGAGCTTAAGCAGCGCAAAGCGCATTTCAAATTCACTTTCAGAATCAACAGCTCAGAGAGACAGACAGACTGACAGACAGTTGGCCATATAGAAATAGAGAAAGAGATAGCGCCCACGATTTGGCATCTTCATAATGTTTTATGCAAAATTGTTAAAATATTTGACAGTTGAGTTAAAAGTTTTGTCCCAGACGACGACGACGACTCATTTTCGACAAGAAATCCTCCCCGGCTCATCGGTCTGTATTTATGTTTGTGTTTGTATTTTCGGGCTTATGTTTGTCTTCGTGAGCATTTCTGCTAAACTGAGGGAATTTATTATATCAGGCAACAGCAGCAGCAGCAGCAGCGGCATCGAGCGAGACACACACTTAGCAAAGCTGCTCAACGAGCATGACAAATTTTCACTTTGCGTCAGAAAGTTGCAACAAACTTGCAGTCAACGGCGAAAATAATAATTTTCGCTCAACCTACCTCTCCGCCTCTTTCCCTCTCTCTCTCTATCTCTCGCTGAACGTCAACAGGCAAAAAGGTGAAGGCGTCTTGGCCAAACAACAAAATGGCTAACAAAAAAGACAACAAGTAGCAGCGCTCCAGTCGACAGTGTCCGACATGGAGATACCCTGTATCTAGGCCTAGTTTGGCCATGAAAAACATTCGTAATTACTTCCTTGAATCTCCAGCTCTTAAACGCTTCGAGCAATGCTACAAAACTCTTTTTTCAAAATCAATATTTATCGATAATATGAAAATGGGTCAAGATATAGGAAAACAAAGATAAACTTGTTCTTCGCATGATATATGAAAATATATATATCAAAAGTATCAAATATTCAGCCTAAGTAGTTTCTGAGCTGGAAATCGATATTTATCGAAAGGACATGAAAACCATTCGTAAATACTTCTATAGTTCTTAAGAAGAATAGAGCGTTGCCTAAAAACTCTTTTTTCACAATCGATATTTATCAATAATATACAAATGGGCAGAGTTATAAAAAAAAGAAGGATCATGTCGTTATTTTTATGATATATGAGAACATGTATAACAAATTTTAAGTCTCCAGCTTAGTTTATGTCTTAACTGAATATCGATATTTATCGACTTTGGGCAAAGGAGAGATGTCATCGATAGAGAGATAGATTGAGATATTTGTGAGAGCCCATATACAAATGTACATATCCTTAGCTCTTTTGTTCTTCGTGATCCTTACCCGGACTGAGGAGCAGAGGGAAAAGTAGCTGCCTTCCTGCCATTATACCCCTTCTGATAGAAATTTTTCAATGAGCGCAGGGTATGCAAATAAAGCAACTAAGAGCAAGAGCCAAGTCAAGGAGTACTTATCTGTCGGGACAGTTGAGCCAGCCGCTAACACTTTGCCCAGGTGCTGCCAATTTTAGCATTAAACAGTTGCCCAGGCTTAAACAGAATGCAGTTGAGCGAGGGAGAGGGGTGTGGTGGTGGGAGGGGGGGGGGGGGGTAGGGAGTACTAGGACTGAGTGGAGCAAACAAATTGTGCATCAAAAGTTAAAGCTCGACACTTGAGAGGAAAACCAGCAAAAAGGCAAATAAAAGCCAAGCTACGGAATCTAAGTGAAAAAATGACAGCCGAAAGTAATGGGCCGGGTTGGGCTTCGCTCAAGTGCAATGCGGGGGGCGGGGGTTATGGGCGTGGCAGGCGTTTGCATATAACTTGGCTAGGAAAATATGTGTCAACAATATGGCGGCTGGCGACGATGAGCGAAAGTTTGCACTGGAAACTACTTTTCATTTTATTTTGCTGACAGGTATGCTAAAAGCCAAAAAAAAGAAGTGGGGAGAAGTGGAGGGGGTGAGGGGTGGGAGGGGGGGGGGGGGGGAGCAACTGAAAAGTAGTCTAAAAGTGCGCAGAGAAGAAAAAGCAACAGCAACAGACACTCGCACAGTGTGTGCAGATTTGGCATAGCTCAGCTCCTATAGGGAAATAGGGTATGTACATATATATATATATATATATATATATATACATATATATATATGTGTGTATATATATAGGGTAGTATGTGTGATTTGCTGTCGCCCAGCTGGCAATGACTTCCTCGCATGATAATAACGCACAGTCAGAAAAAAGGGTTTTCACAAATGACAGTCGCAACTTGGCGCGAACGTCACATGTAAATGACAAGCTATTTATGAAATATATTTATAGAGTGCCACATTGCTGACAATAAACAAAAAAAGAAATGGCCAACTAAAAGTTTCTTCGCTATTCACAGCTTATTAGGACGCCCTCCCACTACGAGTAGGGGTATTCCGTCTAAGAGAAATGGCACGCATTCAGGTTCCTATTATGGCTGTTAAAATGATTCTTATTAGTTCTGGCAAGGGCTAAGGTTCGTTGCGTTTACTAGGTTAAACACATGCCTGAACACAGTCGGCGGTTCGAACTTCGAAGTTTTAACGCCTAACATGGCCTAGATCCTGGAAGTAATTAATATTGACCTTGTTTATTATTTGAACCAATGACTGGAATTTAAGTCCACTTTTATCACTATAGTTGGGGGTTCGAACTTCGAAACTCAAAAGCCAAAGAGAACCTAGCTACAAGGTATCAAGGTATCCCGTCGGGCACTTTAAACAATTCTTATTGATTATTTTTATCATTAAAGTGCACAGCTGACATTTAGGTTAGTTATGTTTTATAGGTTATCGAGCTTCCCGAACATTGGTGGGGGTTCGAACCACTGACTTTTCTACCTTGTAAAAGCGCAGTGAAGATAGTCTTATAGACAGTGAGTTGCACGATCTAATTACAGGTTCTCTTTTCTGTCTTTAACTTTCTAAATACTTGTTCTACTTAAGTAAAAAACATAGTCAGATTCGCGTTAAGCAACGCTTTTAATAGCCCATAAAAACGATAATAATATACATATAATATTTTAGAGTGTATTATACTTTTGTCATGACATGCATAACGCATGGAAGGAGTCATCTTCGGCCCCGAGTTGATATAGCCATGTGCCTCTGTGTGCTTCTATGCGAACTGGTCTCTCAGTTTTAAGGCGATCATCTTAAAATACTTTGCAAATGTTCGTCTTTCAGTTTCAGGCAGTGCATATGTCGTAACAGATCGGACAACAATATCATATAGCTGTCATAGGAAAAATAGGTTATAAGAAAAACTTTTTTCTTTATGAAGATATCTTGATCAAACTCGGCATTTATTAGTCTCACTATGCTCCTCATATATATATACCAAATCTTATTAACATCTGGCTACTATATCTTATAGTTAGCTTAGGAACGATCGGTCGAAAAGTGGCTTCTTGTATGGATGCTAATTGATCCTGTTTTTATCTTCGATCTTCAATCTTATTAGAGGGTTGCCATATTTGCTCGCTTCTTTTATAAGGCTTTATTGGCATTAATTATTATCCAATTAGAACCGATTTCTCGCTCAGATATATCTAGTTCCTCTTACTATCTGCTGGAGAAACTTTCAGCCTTTTCTTGTAGCCGTAAAGTTATTTTGCTCCAATTCGAATTCTGAGCTTGCAAAATGTGTTCCATTTTGAGTGAAGCAAGCAAATCAAGTTGAAGACGCAACTAAACAAATCAACATCAACATTGTAACATTTCAATAAAAATAATATAAATAAAAGGCACAAAGTGAGAGAGTTACGTGCGAATGTCATAACCGGCTTGATTGATGGAGCCCGATTTGTAGGGCACTTTAGTCCGGCCATTTGTCAGAGAGCCGGACTGCGGATCGAGACATGACTGCGCTTTGGTTATGGAATGCCGCCAACTCGTCCGTTCGTCCGCTCGTCCGCTCGTTTGTCCCATTTTATTTGCGGCCAAATAAACTAGAGACCACCGGAGAGTCGACTGACTTGTCAGCGACCAGTCCGTCGTCGTCTGCGAGCATTCAGTCAAAGTCAAGCACGTCCTGCAGCCAGGCACAGGGCCAGGACATGTGTGCGATGTCACAGCTTAAAGTTATTCACATGCCATGCGGGCAGCTGGCCAGGATGTCCCTCCTCATAATGTGCGCACTGACGAGCAATGATGATGACGACGACGATGATGACGACGACGATGATGAGCAGAGGGGCACGCGCAGGGGCCATGTCATAAACAACAACGACTCGTCCTCGTCTGACGTATAAACTTATTGTTGACAAAACCTCATGGCACACACATAGCCACGCAGCTGGCAGACATATTGTTAAGGTCCTGCTCCACAGCGGAAGTGTCACCATTTGTCAAATAACGAAAATTGAAAACAATTTCCACACGCTGACAACAGAAGCAGTCGCAGTCGCAGCAGCAGTCGCTGCCATGAGAGCAACGAGATCAGATTTTCGCCTGGCTCTGGTTGCCATTGTCTTCATCAGCAGCAGCAGCTCCTTGGCACAGCTTCATTTCACACTCACTCACACAAGGCACTCTCTTTCCTCCCCCCTCAAGCTGTTATGTGTATATTCGATGCGGCCTGATAAGCAAACTTTTCTTGCCTCTTCGTCGTCTGTGCCTTGCCTCTCCGGAGTGCAAAGAATTGCCCGAGTTAAAGCCAAGAAATTTTGCATTCAAGCATTGGCAACAATTTATGTGCAACGCCGGCTCTCCCTTTGGCCGCCGCCGGGGGGAGCTGAGCTCCGACAGCTTAGCTGAGGCTTCTGCTCCAATTTCCTAGTGGGTCGACGTCAACAAGTTCTATCTTCACACTTCACCAGGGTTCTCGCTCCAACCCAACCCCCAACCTTTATTGTTTACGCACACACTTTAAGCATATGCCTGTGCCTCCCTCTGTGTGTGTGTGCCTGTGTGTGTGTGTGTGTGCGCTCCTCGCACATTGAAAGTTTAATCGAAATTATAAACAACAAGACAAATGGCTTCTTGTTGCAATTTGGCCCACGTTGCTTTTGCTTTTGCTTTCATGCCTTCCGCATGATTTTAACGTGTATCCTTTGAAAATGGGTTAAAAGCGAATTTGTTGCAGTTGTACCGAAAGCAGGTATGCTCGACTTTATAAGGCCGGTTCGTAACAGTTTTCAGAAGGTTTAGGAGAAAGATAAGGGCACTTGGGGTATTATTTAAAGTAAAGTTGTATAAGATTTAGTGATAACTGATGCCAAATGAGGGAAGGAATTGAACTAGCGACCTTTTCCTTAACAAGATTCGCCATGTATTTATTCTATTTATTTATTTCGGAGCTCTTAGAACTCTGCAACTCATTTAAGCCCATTTCTCTGAAGAAATTTATTATATATTTATTATTAATATGTGAAAGTATATAGGGTATTATTTAAAGTAAAGTATCCGAACTATTTCGATAATAGAGTTCGCCGTGTATTCTGCAACTCGTTTAACCCCTTTATCACTGTCAAAATTTAAAATATTTGGTATACTTATAAACATATTTAAATATTTTAGTCAGGTGCCAAAAACTTTATCATGATTAGACAATAAATACAGAAGTTATTTAGGAATAAATAATCTAAAGTCTGTGGCACAGCCGCTCTATATCGATAAAGAAGACAATTGGCATATATAGTATGACTACTAATCCGTACAGGGTATCTGCTAGTCGAGCCCACTTACCGGTTTCCTAAATTTTCGCCTGCTGCTCATCATCCAGGTTGTTCGTATTGTCATAGTTGAGCTCAAGTTAGATTCAAATTTATATACATTTATATCTGTTTTGCAATGCTTGTAGTAAATTCTTTTGGCTGCAAAATTTGATTTGCTTGACTTTCACTTAAGTTTTAAGTGTGCCGCAACGAAAAGCTATTTATTATGCTTAAAGCGTATCCGAATTCCGTGTGTCTTTTTTTGTTGTTGTCGGGTTTGTTGTGACACAGAAAACTTTTTGCGTGTTGATAAATGACTTATGAATACTGTGAGAAGTCGCATAAATCTTATGATTTATGCATAAACAACAAATTGATTTTTCATTTGCTTGCAACTGTTCAGGGGGCGGGGACACGTACCCCTCCCCTCCCCTCTTCGCCCCTTGCTCTTTTTGCGTTTTCCCTGCTTTGAGTAATTGGCTGTGGCTGTCAGCATGAATATACATGGATTGCTTTGAGTGTGTGTGTACGTGTGTGTGTGCCTTAAATTCACTCGCTTGAAAATCTAATTACACACAGAGACTTGATATATCCGCACACACACTTTAAAGAAAACACGGCTAACCTTGGCTCGCCGAAGATTAAATACCCTGCAGACGCTTGGCTGCAAATTTGTTAGAAAAATTATGAAGCTCTTTTTTGCAGCATTTCTCCATTCAAAAACCTTTTTGTCTATGGAACTATATGATAAAGTAGTTCCTTGTTGTTAAGATTAAGCGGGAAAAGGAAATGTTTATGCATTTTCAAGCGATTATTCCTTTTTTTCTCTTCCTTCCAACAGATTACGCTATGTACAATTCTTTTTGTGTACTATGCAAAGATTACAATAGTTTGTATCACGTTTTCACCACCGAACTCTCTCTGCCCCCAATAAAATCGTTGCTTTCGGGATACATTTGGGAATTCACTGACTATTCCCAGCTATGAGTAAGGGCAATAAAACATCTCCATCGTTTCGGTGATGTTATTAGAAATATGTTTATTCTAACCGAGGCTTTTAGCATTTAATTTTCATATAATTATGTATTAAATAATTAGCTACTCTTACTGCCTGCAACAGAAAGTCGAATCTATACAAAGTTTTATAACGAGAGTCTTAAAACTTAGAGAACAAATAGCATTAGCAAGCAGATAGACAAGGCTATATTATTCTCGCCTGTTCATGCTGATCAAGAATATATACATATGTTCCTTCTCTCATGACAAAGTTATGATACCCTCTCACAAGGACTATGAAAAAATTGTCAAGGATGTGCAAACGTATAACTCAAAAGTGTCTCACCTCACAAATTCCCAGAACATTTCACAGCTGCGGCTCCTGTGGCTGTGTGTGTGTAGCTGTGTGTGTGTGTGTACGACAATTTAGTTTTGACTTTGCTTTGATATTTAAATTAAAGTCATCAAGTGCTTTGGCAGAGCTTCTGCTGCTGTTGCTACGAACTGAGGCTGCGGACTGTTTTGAGCTGTTAATCCTGTGCCATAAGCCACGCCTGAACCTTGAACTTTGGCCCAGGCCATGGGACAGGATATGACATTTGCTAAGCCAACTTAAGCGGCGCAACGAACAATCGAAACACTTATCATCGTTTTATTTAAAATTTATAACGATAATCAATGTAATGAAGCATGCCAAAGTCAATCACTCAAATGACTTTCAGCTTTTAGCCACGCCCCCGCCCCGCCCCCTTTTTCTGTGACCCCTCTGTGATTTGGAAGATAATATTTTATGCAAATCACTGGCGAAAAACTGGCTGCCTGAACTGGCGGCGATAACGATGACTCACTTGACAACTGCCAATAACTTATTTACACTTCATTATGCCGGCTCACAGCGCGAGGGGGGGGGGGGGGGGGGGGAATTAAGAGCGGGTGGGGTTGCATCCAAAAATATGCCCAATGTCAGATGTGACTTATTAATTTATTAAAAATACGAGCATAATTAGAGAGCACTTTGCCAAATGACACTTGAAATGCAATTGACTGAGGGGGGGGGGGGGGGGGGGGGGGTAACGGAGGGGGTTGAGGGGGGGATCACTTGATGAAGCCGTTGCCAGTGAGTCGCACAATCAGCGACAGTGTTGCAGTTATTTATGAGCGCAATAAATTTGTTTATGGGGGTAGTCCCCCCGGCGGAGGGGTGGGGGTTGGGTGGGCCAGGCCTGAATCCAGCAGAGCGTCAAATGAAGGCAGCAAAAAGCCAGCAGGAGGCACAACAACAACAACAACAACAACAACAACAACGCGTAACGGAAAAACGGCCATGTCATGAACTTTTCACACAGGCAGCATTCATTGAATAAGCGGGAAAATCAAGGAACGAAAAAGAGATCGGGGGCGAGCTACCGCGAAAATGTGTACTGCGCCAGAAATGAAATATGAGCGAAAAGTAAAAAGTTAACAACATTAATTAGCAGTTTTTTTTATGTTGGAGCGCTTTAACTTTTAAGCAGGCTCTGGACTGTGGCAAAGGGGTTTTTGCGGCAATATATATTGAAAGACATCGCATCGCTTTTCGGTCGAATAATAAATGTAACCCAACACTCGACCCATTCCCCCCCCCCCCCCCCTCCGTTTCCCTGTTTCAATGTTGACGAGGTGTTTACCCAGAATTTACGCTTTTAATGTGGCATCAAATTTAATGTTGGCAATTCGAGTTTGCAATGAACGAAATAATATCGAGAGAGCAAACATTATTTAATAGGTTTTCAGGTCGAGCACATAAAACAAGTGCGAGTACGATAGTCGAGAGTGCCCGACTGGTAGTTACACTATATTGGCAGCTTTCAATTGTACTTTCTTTCCTGGTCAAAGTGTAGTTTAAGAGAAGCTTAGGTGAATATCAAATCTGTATATAAAGCAAAGAAGAAAATTTAGGAGGCATTGCGGGAAGGCTTCTTAAACAAATTAATTCTGAATTTGCATGTACTCTGGGGGAGTTCAAATTCAAAATTGTCTTTAGCTTTTATTATCTGTTTATGTAGCTACATTTTGTGTATGCAGCTCCTATAAACTCTGAGAAAGGCTTAACCAAAGCTTTAGATCGATATATGTCGAAGTAAACTTCAACTGAGTTCGCTGTCCACATCAGGATTTTAAAAATAGCCAAATTTTATTAACTCAGCTCCTATAAACTCTGAGAAAGGCTTTAACTAGTATTGAAAGCGATATTTGTCCGAGAAAAGGTAAACTTTGAGTGCAATCGACTGAGTACGCTATCCACATCAGGATTTTAAGAAGCCTTCCCCTAATATAAATTAGCCAATAACCCATAATGCCCTTTATTTACCTTTTATACTCAAGGGGAACATGGTGTGTACAAGGTCCTAAGTAGATAATATATTGTATATTCAGTTTCCCTGAGATATGCTGAAGATAAACAGGGAATTGATATTTCTTGGGAAAAAAGACGAAACCTTCTCTGAATACGACAGCGAATATTCGATCGTTCTACACATCAGGACTTAAAGATGCTTCCTCTAATATACATTTGCCAAATCTCATAATACCCTTCACCCATTTTTATGGTTATATGGTGTGTACATAGTCCAAAGCAGGACCTATGTTGAAAATCTTGTGTATTCAGGCTTCATTGTCTCTGAGATATGCTAAGATGAACAACAAATTAATATTTCTCGATTTAAGGAAAGATTACTAAACCTTCTCTGAATACGACAGCGAGTATTTCGATCGACTAGGTTCCTTTTCCCGATCAGAATTAAAAAGTTGTTACCTTCAACCTGTAAAACAAAAAAGACATTAAACCCTGTATATACCCGTTATGCCCGGGGCACAGGCAGCTACAAATTTTCAATAATTTGCAGCTGGCAAGCAATTCGACTCACATTGTGGAGTTTACGCTTTTCATTTTATGTCTTCAAGCCACCGGCCACCTGTCCCCGATCCCCCGACTAACCCACTTGGCGCCAAATAAACAAATTTTATTGACTGAGTCATTCTGGTTTTGTGTATCGTTTCAGCGCCGTTCCAATGTTGCCGCATCATCAGCGCCATAAAATTGGGGCGCTTCTCGGCTTTGGCATTCTATTGCTGAGCAGCTGCCTCGTGGCGCCCGGCGAGGCGCGTTCGCGGGACAAGGAGGAGCGCCGCAGCCGTGGACGCGGCAGCAATGCGGGCGCCTCCGCATCCGCCTCGGCCGTGACCAGCAACAGCAATGGCGGCGGCGGCGGCTACTACACCAGCTCCTCGGCCTACGGCGGCAGCAACGGCGCCTCGACAGGCGCTACTGGCTATAACGGACCCATAGACAGCACCGGTTTCTGCATGCGCCGTCGGGACATGAAGCTCATGTGCTATTGCACGCCGGACGAGAACCATATGCCCGTGCAGAAGGCCGAATGCTGGGTGTTCTCGGAGGGATTGCATCAGAACGACACCACCTGGACACGATTCTACCAGCAGAAACGGCTGCGCGAACTCAAGTTTGTCATACAGAACAATGCCCGGCTGGACTACATACCCACCATGATCATTGAGCCGCTGAAGAACTTGAGCAGCATTGTCATCGAGTACTCGCAGGTGGAGATCGTCAAGAGCTATGCGTTTGCCAATCTGCCCTTCCTGGAGCGCATCATCCTCAATAACAATCACATCATGGCCCTCGATCAGGATGCCTTCGCCAATCACATTCGTCTGCGTGAACTGAATCTCGAGCAAAACCAGATCTTTGAGATGGATCGCTATGCGTTCCGCAATCTGCCGCTTTGCGAGCGACTCTTCCTCAACAACAACAACATCAGCACCCTGCACGAGGGTCTCTTTGCGGACATGGCACGGCTGACCTACTTGAACCTGGCCCACAATCAGATCAATGTGCTAACCAGCGAAATCTTCAGGGGATTGGGCAATCTTAATCTACTCAAGTTGACGCACAACAATCTCAATTTTATCGGCGACACGGTCTTTGCCGAGCTGTGGAGCCTGTCTGAGCTCGAACTGGACGATAATCGCATTGAGGTGAGTGCAAAAAATTAATATTCTATAATAATTATTTATGGAATCTCTATATATAAAACTCCTGACTGACTGATTGACTGAATGATTGGTGATCACCGAACAGCCCATACTGTCCGAGCTAGGACGCTGAAATTTTCACTGTAGTTACCTTATGTGATGAAAATGCGCGTTCAGACGGGGTTTCGAGTAATTCCACCCGCATGTGTGGAAATATCGTGAAAAACATTCGTATGAAAGTTTTTTTTTTACCATCCAATCAGTTTAAAAGTCATTTTCAGAGATGAGAGAATTTATTTTAAATGTGCCAAGGGCAAGGGCGGGGTATACCCGCTATTCTATACAGACATAGGTCGAAATTTCCCACATCCATAACTCGGTCAAATCTCATCCGACTTTCATAAAGTTCGGCTTTTTGTTCATGGTTTTCCCTCTAAAATAATCTGGCATTTAAATCTGACCACACATTTTTGAGTCGAAATTCATGTCAAAATCTTACTTCTAGGTTTGTATATAGACATAGGTCAAAATTTTCCACCCCCATAACTTAGCCAAAACTCATCTGATTTTCATGAGGAATAGCTTTTTGTTCATGGTTTTCCCTCTAAAATAATCTGGCATTTAAATCTGACCACACATTTTTGAGTCGAAATTCATGTCAAAATCTTACCCCTAGGTTTGTATATAGACATAGGGTAAAATTTCCCACCCCCATAACTTGGCCAAAACTCAACCGATTTTCACGAGGATTAGCTTTTTGTTCATGGTTTTCCCTCTAAAATAATCTGGCATTTAAATCTGACCACACATTTTTGAGTCGAAATTCATGTCAAAATCTTACCCCTAGGTTTGTATATAGACATGGGTCAAAATTTCCCACCCCCATAACTTGGCCAAAACTCATCTGATTTTCATGAGGAATAGCTTTTTGTTCATGGTTTTCCCTCTAAAATAATCTGGCATTTAAATCTGACCACACATTTTTGAGTCGAAATTCATGTCAAAATCTTACCCCTAGGTTTGTATATAGACATGGGTCAAAATTTCCCACCCCATAACTTGGCCAAAACTCAACCGATTTTCAAGAGGTTTAGCTTTTTGTTCATGGTTTTCCTCTAAAATAATCTGGCATTTAAATCTGACCACACATTTTTGAGTCGAAATTCATGTCAAAATCTTACCCCTAGGTTTGTATATAGACAGGGGGTAAAATTTCCCACCTCCATAACTCGGTCAAAACTCAACCGATTTTCACGAGCATTGGCTTTTTGTTCCATGGTTTTCCCTCTAAAATAATCTGGCATTTAAATCTGACCACACATTTTTGAGTCGAAATTCATGTCAAAATCTTACCCCTAGGTTTGTATATAGACATGGGTCAAAATTTCCCACCCCATAACTTGGCCAAAACTCATCTGATTTTCATGAGGAATAGCTTTTTGTTCATGGTTTTCCCTCTAAAATAATCTGGCATTTAAATCTGACCACACATTTTTGAGTCGAAATTCATGTCAAAATCTTACCTCTAGGTTTGTATATAGACATGGGTCAACATTTCCCACCCCCATAACTCGGTCAAAACTCAACCGATTTTCACGAGCATTGGCTTTTTGTTCATGGTTTTCCCTCTAAAATAATCTGGCATTTAAATCTGACCACACATTTTTGAGTCGAAATTCATGTCAAAATCTTACCCCTAGGTTTGTATATAGACATGGGTCAAAATTTCCCACCCCATAACTTGGCCAAAACTCATCTGATTTTCATGAGGAATAGCTTTTTGTTCATGGTTTTCCCTCTAAAATAATCTGGCATTTAAATCTGACCACACATTTTTGAGTCGAAATTCATGTCAAAATCTTACCCTTCTAGGTTTGAATGACAAAATACCATAACTGCCAAAACCATCTGATTTCATGGGTTAAAAATTTTCCACCCCCATAACTTAGCCAAAACTCATCTGATTTTCATGAGGAATAGCTTTTTGTTCATGGTTTTCCCTCTAAAATAATCTGGCATTTAAATCTGACCACACATTTTTGAGTCGAAATTCATGTCCAAATCTTACCCCTAGGTTTGTATATAGCCATGGGTCAAAATTTCCCACCCCCATAACTTGGCCAAAACTCAACCGATTTTCACGAGGAATGGCTTTTTGTTCATTGTTTTCCCTCTAAAATAATCTGGCATTTAAATCTGACCACACATTTTTGAGTCGAAATTCATGTCAAAATCTTACTTCTAGGTTTGTATATAAACATAGGTCAAAATTTTCCACCCCCATAACTTAGCCAAAACTCATCTGATTTTCACGAGGTTTGGCTTTTTGTTCATGGTTTTCCCTCTAAAATAATCTGGCATTTAAATCTGACCACACATTTTTGAGTCGAAATTCATGTCCAAATCTTACCCCTAAGTTTGTATATAGAAATGGGTTAAAATATCCCACCGCCATAGCTTGGGCTAATCTCATCCGATTTTCACACAGGGATTATTGTTTCTTTTGTACCTGACGCTTTTAGAAATTATCAAAAAAAAGTCATTTCAATATGAGCGATAAACCCAATTGTCCACATTAAGTTGTATCTGTGGAGAGAACATCCCTCATTGCCTCAAAGGTAACTACAGCATAAAAGTCAGCTGTCTAACTAAAGTGTCTGTCATTCAGTCAGTCATTCGATCAGCCGCAACAAACATATTTAGATATATCACTGCTTAGTTTCTTTTTGCCATCAATAAATTTGCAACTTGATTTGCCGTATTCCCTTTGTCCGAGTTCAGCTTGGTCAAGTTTATGCCAAGGCTAACTTAAGTGCCCATAAATTGCCGGCTGACCATAAGAAACAGAGTTCTGGGACAGGGGCTGGGGCAGGAGTAGGGGTTGGCTGTGTATCATAAATAGCACATCCTTCGGGGCGTGTATAGCGCATAAACAACTTTGTTTTTGGGTGTCATAAATTCAATTCGAATGCCCATTTTTGTGGTGATTTAAGTGGTCACTCAGCTCGGCCCGAGGTACAGTTCAAGTTGCGGGTTTTCAGCTAGCCACTTGCCAGTTGCTGTCGCCTGCTGTTTGCCGACTAGGCGCTAATATGATAAATATATTGGTAAATTATGTTTTGGGGGGTCGCCGCCGGCCACAAGACAAGACAAGACAAGACAAGCCTAGGCCACACAGCTTAATTCACGGATAGTCTGTCTTTTCGGTCTGGCCACACGCTGTGGCATTATCCTTTCGACGCCTTTGGTGGCGGCAAACAAATGTGCGCTGCAAGTTAATCTACTTACAAAAATATTGAATAACAAATCATGGCATAATGGATTTATGGCACTCCTTTTGGCCATCTGATATGCAGGGCCACCCGGCTGCCATAAAAATGGCCACGGCCAGCCTGCGTGTGCGTGCGAGTGTGCGTAAATAGAAAATGTCGCTTAACGCTGTATACTCTATTCTGTTAGCTAAGTTCATATGCATATGTGTGCGTGCGTGTATGTGTGCGTGTGTTTGTGTGGCGGCAGCTGTACAAGCGTGGGCACAACGATAAGCGTAAATCCTGCATATCCTGGCCAACATTGTCGCTCGTCTTTGCTTTTCATTTTGCTGCGTGTTTCATTTTTCCCATTTTACAAAGTGCTCGCATATCATGTCACACCCAGACAACTCGCATATGTGTCAGGCCAGTAGGACGCACACACACACACACACTCACACACACTCGCACACACACACGTACACTTCATCTCAAGTGTTGCTCAAGTGTTTTTGGCCACCATCTTCTTCGTGACTGCGCTGCGGCAGACGCGAGCACTGATGCTGATGCCGACAATCTCCTCCGAACTGTAGCTCCTTTCTATACCCTTTGAAAGAGTATTATAATTTTGTCATAGTCCATAAAGTATATGTATTTTAGCTAACCATACAAATGATCGGTTGAATATGAGACTCTTGCTTGAAAACCTCAAAATTAAATTGTAGTTCTATAGCAGATGACGAAGACAGCCCCGCCTCCATAAAGAATATGTATTCTTGCTGTCCTACGAAACAGGTCCTTGTATGAAAAACTCAATTTGTTTCGTTTTTATTGATATTTAAGCCAAGCTTTGCTTTTACGAGTCATATGAGTATGAATATATCATTATATCATATTTCTCTATGACAATAATCTATCGAAAATATGGATTTGCTTCATGTTTTTCAAGCTAACTTCACTAAAACCCGAAATAACCCCCTTCATATCTGAAAACCCGTAAGATATATGTCCACAAGGGTATTAAAGCCTCGACGTGCCTTGGATAGCCTTCTTTCTTTCATGTTCTTGTTAGCTTCTAAGGGCAGGCCCGGCATTGTCATAGTCATAGCCATGGCCATAATGATTGGGCTTGTTATCGCCACTATGTCGCATTGTTTTGGCCTGGACTGGATTTGCCTGCTCTATGCCTTATTCCATATCATACGTGTGCATATGTTTTGCTTCCTTCAAAAAATGCCTTTCCTTCTTTTCGTGTCCTTTTCAATAAAAGCAAATTGCGTTGCATGTTTTGCTTGGGTTATCCATTTCATTTTTCTTCTCGTGTGCGTGTGTGTGTCCTGCTGTGTACTTCATAAATCATTTGCTGTTAAAAGGTTTAGGTGCCTGGGTTTTGTCTGACACAACATAAAAAGCTAAGCAACTGAGCGGTCACCGAGTCCTCAAAGAGATAAATAGATAAACAGCTAAGCAGCTAAGCGTATGCTTTCGGCTTGAAAGTGAAAGCAAAAGTGTTGCAACAGCATTTAAGCCACAAAATCGTTATAAATTGCTCCGAGCCTCGCACGTGGCGCTCCTATATCTTTAATAGGAAGACAAGCAAGAACAAAATTTAAATTTAATTTTCCATGTCTTGTTTTTGCTTAGCATCTACTGAAATGTTGATAAGTTGGCAAGTGTCATTTTCATCTGCACTTTCCAAATTATGAATTTGAACCGGCGACTTCTCGCTTGTTAGCTCGATTATAGTTGTTATTAAACTTGATAAAGAGACGTGACATTAGGTAGAAGTCATTTTTATCTGCATTTCACAAATTACGAATTTGAACCGGCGACTTCTCATTTGTTAGCTCAACGCTCAGCCACACAGGCTCATTATAGTTGGCATTAAACTTGATAAGATGGCGTGACTGCAAGTGGAAGTACTTTTGTCTGCATTTCACAAATTACATATTTGAACCGGCGACTTCACGCTTGTTAGCTCAACGCTCAGCCATGCTCATTCTATTTATATCAA
Source organism: Drosophila montana (assembly GCF_035044405.1). Classification (NCBI taxonomy): domain Eukaryota; kingdom Metazoa; phylum Arthropoda; class Insecta; order Diptera; family Drosophilidae; genus Drosophila; species Drosophila montana. Next base: position 401,233 of record NW_026997446.1, read on the forward strand.
AACTAGCTTAAGCCCCGATCCCAGCACTCTGTTCTCTTTTCTTGGTTTCTGCTCATAGAAAACGTTTTGCTGGAAATTCTTACATTAATAATACAAGTTTCTTCATGCTTTAAGTTAAGTTCTCTTTCAATTTTGCTTGCTGATTACGTAGTGGCATGTTTTTTGCTCGTTTTGAATCATAACTTTGTTTACGTAGACGCCATAAGAAGCGCGCATAAATAACAAATTTTTTTTGTGCTAACCGATAAATTGGCGGCGCCTCGTAAAAACGCCAAGTGCCGCTCATCAAACTAACAAAATATCTCAATAAAATAAATTTCTTTTTATGTCAATCAGCGTGGCAAACAAACAAACAAACTACTGTGATATCATATGATATGATATGGTAAGGGGCGGAGGTATCTTAACCAGCATTTATTTGCGCCCGGACAACACGTACGCGTGTTTTTCAATGTCGTCTTCTTCACTGTGGCAAGTGGAAATGGGGGTAAGGGTGGAAATGGGCTAGATAACGGCACATGTCTCTTTCGACTGGTTCGCATTTAATATGCATAATTTATACATTTCACTAGACAAAGCATATTGAATATTAAATAATGACGAGCAGGCAGACAGGCGATAGAGGGAAGAGAGAGCGAGAGAGAGAGAGAGAGAGTGGGAGAAGGCCACAGTCAACTTTCACTGGTGCTTCCTTCACGAGAATAAACACTTTTTCCGCATAAAAAAATTCAAGGCAAACGAATTGGAACACACAAGTTAAAAAAGATGCATCTACATATGTTTTATATGCGTACATGTCACACACACGCACACTTGCATAAATAAATAAGCAAACAAAGAAAACATAACAATGGCAAACGGGAAAACGAGGCAGCGAAATTGTCAAAAAAAAAAATAAAAATAAATAAAAAAAAATGCCAGTGAAAATAATACGCAAAAATGCGGAAAAATGGCAGAAAATATTTTTTGTGTGCTCGGTCGGCCAAGCAAAACATGAACCGAGCAGCAGGGGCAAGAGGTTAGCAGAGGGGGGGAGGGGGAAAGCGTAGTTCAGGAAATGAAAATGTTATTATAGCATAAATACAATTAAACATAATATATTTAAAAGCAATGCCAAAGTGACTGGCATTTCATAATGACGGATGACTGACAGCGCTTGTGATACCCTGTAAACAGTTAATGAGCCAGAGACTTTGCCAAACCAATGCAGAATCTGTTATATTATTAAAATCGTTAAACTTTCATCCAATCGTTGGAGCTAGAAATGGTATAAATAAAGATGTATAGATATAAGAATATAGATGATAATAGAAAGACAATATGAATTTATACATAATATGAATATGTATAAATGTGCATAAGAATAACATTCAAAATAATGCTGGTTCCAGTATTTTAGATATTTATCGTATTTCATAATACGATTTTAGAGAAAATATCTGGGATTGTAAGAGCTAGACGCGGAGTAGATATATGTAGTATGTAGTATGTAGTATGTAGTATGTAGTATGTAGTATGTAGTATGTAGTATGTAGTATGTAGTATGTAGTATGTAGTATGTAGTATGTAGTATGTAGTATGTAGTATGTAGTATGTAGTATGTAGTATGTAGTATGTAGTATGTAGTATGTAGTATGTAGTATGTAGTATGTAGTATGTAGTATGTAGTATGTAGTATGTAGTATGTAGTATGTAGTATGTAGTATGTAGTATGTAGTATGTAGTATGTAGTATGTAGTATGTAGTATGTAGTATGTAGTATGTAGTATGTAGTATGTAGTATGTAGTATGTAGTATGTAGTATGTAGTATGTAGTATGTAGTATGTAGTATGTAGTATGTAGTATGTAGTATGTAGTATGTAGTATGTAGTATGTAGTATGTAGTATGTAGTATGTAGTATGTAGTATGTAGTATGTAGTATGTAGTATGTAGTATGTAGTATGTAGTATGTAGTATGTAGTATGTAGTATGTAGTATGTAGTATGTATACTATGTATACTATGTATATACATAGGGTAGATAGAAATGTAGATATATATATTAGTATATCAAGATATGTATATGTATGTATATATACGAATTATATGAGATAGAGATAAAGTAGATATATGAATATCTAGATATGTATATCTATATATATATTCGGCTTATATGAACTACAGTCGGAGTAGATATATGTGAATATATTAATATAGCTAGATAAATATTTCAGTACTTTGGCTTAGCTAAAGATACCACTTTTCCACTTTAAGAAAATATATATAACCCATTTCATGAGGTAAACTCTGCAATTTTGTTATATATAAACATATAATTGCCATATTTAAGATCTAAATAAAATAAATAATTAAGAAAAAACACTTAATATACTCCAAGTACAGGGTATTTGCAGTTCAGACTCTCCCAGCTAACATACACTTGTTAAAATGTATTTAATTATTATAAATGTTAAATACAATAAAGTATTAATATCTTTTTTGTATGGAATTAAGCCAAGTAATCTGTGAATTAATTAACAATTTTCAATATCCTGTACTCTTTACAGCGCATTTCGGAGCGTGCATTGGACGGTCTGAACAATTTGAAAACTTTGAATTTGCGCAATAATTTGCTAAAGAAAATCGACAATGGCCTGCTGCGCGGAACACCGGCGCTCCTGTCAATCAATGTGCAGGCAAACAAATTGGAAACTCTCACGTTCTACACATTCCAGCCAATTATGGACAATTTGGTCAACAGCACCAGCGAGCTGTTGGTGTCAGGTGAGTCAAGTCAACTCCTTTTAAGTGCACTGCTCTTTGACAGCCCAATTGACAAACAGACAGACAGACCATCTGATATGCGTCGATTGCTGCAGCTCGCAAAAATCTAGCTGCAAGTTATGATAATTACGCATACGCCACGTTGTACGACTTCACGAACTACTGAGCTCGGTTTGTTTGCAGCTGTTAAGTTTTATGACAGCGCCCTGTGAGCCCGCTCACTTGTAGATATTGTCTAAGAACACAATTAGGCAGCCCATTAGAGATGGCAAAGCGCGGGCTTCCTTTTCGAGGCAGGGCTAGGCACGAGCACGAGACATACTTGAGAGAAAAACACGAACTCGGACAGATAAATTTTGATAAGTCCAGAAAGTTTTAGAATAGGGCTGGGATAAGCTGCGATATTCAGATCTTGACCAATCTTTGACTTAGCTATTCCTCAGGCTTCATCGTGCATTTTCGTGCTTTTGGGCACGCATGAAAATGCATTTCTTGGTACGAACCAGTCGTGTCTGTTTTCTGGCCCATCTCTACAGCCCTCACACACACACACATTCAGTTGGTTGGGTAGTTCGTGTGCGTGTTGGTTGGCTTCATTAAGGAAATGTCGTATCGTCATAGCTCAAGTGTGCGCTTCCGTCGACACTTGCGAGCCTGTGACAAAGGGACATAGTTGCACAGACAAAGAGCAAGGCAGAGAGAGAGGGGAATAGAGCAAAAGATATGTACATGTCTTGTCTCTCGTTCTGGCACTTTGTTAATTGACTGGACCTGGACTCATTCTGGCAACTGACAACTGGCAACGGGCAACGGGCAACTGGCTGCCAGCGGCGTGCACAAAAACCAAATTAGTCATTAAAGTGCAATTTTGAAAGCGGCCAACGGCGGCCGAGCCACTCAACGTGCAACACACCACATGCCACACCCCACCACACCACACCACACACCACATGCCACACCACATGCCGCTCCACTTGACTCGACTGCAAAACTCATAACAATAAAATATGTCCTGCAAATGGCCATAGGCAGAAACAGGCACAGCATGTATACGCGCGCGTGTGTGTGTGTGTGGGTAAGTTAATAGCAGCGGCTATTAGCGTGTTGATTAGCCCAATTAAAAGGTAAATTAAAGTGAAATATTAAGTGCATACGTTCATATTGTTGTCACTGGCATTTTAATTGCTGTCACGAGACTTAATATAACAGATATGTTATGATCGTCGCTGCAAATTGTATTATTTTATATTCTTGAAGCCAGTTTGCAAGCACGAGACTTTGACATTTTAAATGAAACTATTTTCGGACAATTGTTTTTAGTGACGCTTGCAGTTCCCAACTGGTTGAAGCTTCATAAAGTATTCAGGGGGGAAGCTCTTGATGCTCAAACTACTTTATTATTTATGATTTTACCTTCTTGTCTGAATTACATTGTCTTATATTGCATTCCCGAACCCGACTTGGAGTTCAAGTGAAACATTTTAAATGAAACTAATTCCTGACAATTTTTTGTAATTCCCAACTATTTCTTGTTGCTCAAACTGCTTCATTTTTTGTGAATGATAGCATTTCGTCTCTTGCTTCTTATTATTATCAAAAGAAAAATTAACCAAATCAGGCCTCTTTTTTAATATGTTTGAAGCTCGAGACTTTAACATTTTGGTTTAAATCTCGCTTGCAATTCCCAACTAGTTGAAGCTGCGAAAAGTATACAAAGGGAAGTTCCACAGAAACTGCTTAATTTTTTTGTGACCGACACCTTCTCGTCTCTTGCCTATTATATATAAAAAGTAAAGCCAACCATTCCGAATAAATCAGGCCTTCTCTTTTATATGTTTTCCAACCACAACAACAACAAGCAGCATGTTAGCTATAATAAGCGCTTTCAAGGCTTCTCAACAAATTGCGGCACCTTGAAAGCTCGCAGCTCTGCTGCCAATTTTATTTTTAGCTTACTTGGCAATTAGGCTTTGATGTAAGCGCTGTGTAATCAGCGGCTGTTGCAACAGTAAGAAGAGGAAGAACAACAACAACAACAACAACAGCTGCAACAACAATAATAGTTCAGAATAGTTGGCACGCCTTGGCCCAAGGAATACATTTAAATATTTAACAGCAGCCTTCAAAATCGCATTTCTCTTTCATTTAGCAAAGTCGCCGTCGTCCCACACACACACACACACACACTCACACACAGAGAAAATTGGTGCATATGCACAACCAAATGGCAGTTACAAATGCAACTTAATTATCACACACTCACACACACACACACACACACACACACACACACGCACACACACTCAGTCGCTCACATGTGCGAGCGAAATTTTCGCTAATGGTTTGCCATTAGCATGACTTATTTAAGTCGAAAAAGTCAGCTCTACTCGAGTGGACTCGACTATCGAATACCCTGTATAAATTTTCAATCTTAAGTTGACATGTTAATCATTTGGAGACATTGCTTGCAGGTGACGCGACTATCAAATACTCTACACATATTCTAAGAAAAATCAGTTTTGCATTCCGAATTTAATCATAGAGGGTGATTCGACTATCAGATACCCTGCAAAAATGTTCTAAAAATTCAGTTGTGTATTCTTTAAGATTACGATAAAATTTTTAGTCGAGGTGTAGGTCCTTTGGAGACATTGCTTGGAGACACGACTATCAAATACCCTAAACATATTCTAAGAAAAGACAATTGTGTATTCCCAATTTAAACATCGAATTTAAAGCAGACGTGTAGGTCATTTATAAACATTTGGAGGTTATTCGGCTATTAGATACCCCGCACAACTTCTCAAAAAATTAGTTGAACCTAGAGTCCTAACGTTGACTCGACTATTAAGTACCCTGCGCAAAGCTAAAACTAAATGTTTAAGTTTTCCTAAAGTAAGTTTCGAATTTGAAGTATATTAATATCATTTACTAGAGCTGTCGCAATTTTTAAAGCATCTTCAAGATTTATTTGTGACATTCATTCTGACTGTTCACTTGAATGAAACCCTCTGGACTCATTCCTTATAAAAATAGGGCATAGCCTGACGTTGAACGACAGAAAAGCTGAGCTGCATTGGCATACAAAAGCCATGGCCACGTATTAGTGCGTCTGTTTGTGTGTGTGTGTGCAGTCGTAATTGCATTTGAGAACACACACTCACACACACACACGCACACTTGCTGCAAGCGGCAGACATTTGTAAATTGGCTACAAATGACTTCAAATTGCTTTAAACTGCAAAATATTTTTGCATGCCGAAAACTTTTTAATTCATGTGCAGTGATTATGTTCACGCACACACCCAAACACACACACACGCACACCAAGGCACACACATCAAAAATTTGCATATGCAGCGGCAAATGCTTGATTAGAACGCTTCACGATGTTGTTTGGCGTCATCAGCGCCCGTTCAGAAAGTTAAATTAGCGAAAATATACAAATATTTTAATATGATTTTTAATTCAACTGCAAACATTTGCCAAGTTTTCCAACACTGCTAATGAACCAACAGAAAACTGCCTAGAAACTTTCTTTTTTTTTGCTGACTGCAAACGATTTTATCCAGACAGCTTGCCAAATGTTTATTTAAATATGAGGATAAGTGCCTTTGGCTGTGTGTAGAGGCATATCATCAATAAATAAATTAACCAAGTGCTCTTCATTTGCCGAATTAACCCAACCAGCAGCAAGAGCTCACAAGCCGCAACAAAGTTGCACGTCTCTGAGAAATGTTGCCCAAATTGCCGTATGACAAATTTATAAGTTGCAGCTCAAAGCTGGCGCCTAAAAGATGCAGCACTTCTTCTTCGCACATTGGCTGCAAGTGTTGACGCGTGTGGCAGGCCAGAAAGGCCGGCAAAGCGGAGCGAGGGGCAGTCAGCCCCAAGTGCATACACTCAGAGAAAGGTTCTGAAATAATTTACACAAAAAAAAAGTCTTTCAATCGATTCATTTGAGGATCAATAAGTCACACTATATTAGTTGATTCATAGTTAGCTGAAAAAAATATTTATATATTTGAAATGTTGTTAGAAGAATTTCAGTTCGTTTTTTCTCTGAGTGTAGGAGCACATAAAAATTGCAACTGAATTGCAGCGAACATGTGAGAAACGTCGCAAGATGAGAATGACTCGAAACAGACGTTGACACTGTCGTCTGAGGATAAAGTTGGCGCTGTGGCCATAAAACGTGCCACATCAGTGCCGAAAACCTGGCTCCCGCTCAGCTGAGCAGCTGCTGCTGCTGCTGGTCACATGCCACATGCCACATGCCAGTGACATCAATTTTTTGGGGGCCAAAGTATTTGGCAACTTCGGCGCGTCAACTAATCGAACATCAAGCAGAATTTCTGTGCAGTTATCCGGCGAGGATTTGGCCAGTTGGCCAGCAGCGTGTGAAGGTGTGCCACGTTCGAACTGTGCACAACTATTTGACAAAAGTGCACATCAGCCAGCTGCGAGGCGAAGTGCCGGTTGCCATCAACCAAGGGGATTTCCATTAGCGGCAGGACAAATGATGTACATGAACTTTGCCAGAGCTCTGAAGCACATGCATCAACGATGCCATAGTTACCATATAGTAGCTGCGAATCTCCAAGAGAGCTCCAGTCGAGCGCACATTGTGATTTGTAGAAGACTTGACTTTTACGTAATTGCCATTGACAGCCATCGAATGACGCTAAGCTGATTGACATTGCAGCAGCAGCAGCAGCATTTTGCTGCGCGTCGAGATTTCATCAGTTAAACTCCATTTTGCTCGAGTTTGTCGAACAATAAAAAGTTGGGGTTTTTGTAGAAGAAAAGCATAAATCTACCCTGGCTAGATGTTAAGTGGTATTTATGCGCTAGTTTAATGGACTTAAGTCAAAGATAACAAGCACTTTAACTTATTGTCAAACTCTGTTTGGTGACTCTAGCTCTTATTATTTATCAAAATTGATCAAAAAACACGATTTCGATATCGATATCGGGGCAAGTTATCGAATATGGGAAACAAACCCGATCTGCGCGGGGACTAGGAGGACCTACAGCCAAAATTTCAAGTCTCTAGCTCTTATAGGTTCTGAGATCCTGATCAAGAATATATATACTTTATGGGGTCGGAGATGTTTCCTTCTGCCTATTACACACATTTGCACAAATACATTATACCCTTTTTACCCATTTTTAATGGGTATTCCCAGTAATTGCGAGCGTCATTTTCCTGTTCACTTATGAGTATAATTTGTAGAAAGGCAATCAAATGCCATAGAAACTTTCAGCTTTTTTAAAGCCAAGTTTTTGAATCAGAAACATTTTTATTATTTTTCAAAAGATGCTTCACACACACAGCAAATCCTAACAATATGGTTCTTTAGGAAGAATTGTACTAGAAATCATTTTCGGTATGGAAACTTGGAAAAGTTGGAAAAGTCAGTCGTGATAATCAGTTTTTGTATGGAGTTTGGGATTATTTATGCTCCTATCAAATTTCCTCCAGAGACTCACAATTCTGCCACAAAACGATGAGCTATAAGTCTGTAGAGATATTTAATCTTAGGCAACAAACAGTTTCTCTTGTTTATTTCGTATGTTAACAACATGAAAAATTCCGAAGTGCAGGCTTAAATATTAGTCAGAAAATGACTTGAGACTCTTTAGTTCAAGCTCAATGGAAATGGAAATGTTTTACACTCATCAAATGCTGCTTTGCAGCTGCAACTGGACAAGCACCTGTAGGCATAAATAGGGTACATTTGAAATGCAACTAAGCATTGGACATGTACTATGCTACCCCCTCACCCTGCCCCCTGCCCTCCCGCTCAGTTACATCTCTTTCCCTCAAGGCTTGGAGGCGTGCAGAACTTTTTGGAACACATGCTGCCAGCATTTAAATGCCATTTGATGTCTGGGAGCCAAACATTGCCACTAAACAATGCTACGACTTGTCCCTTTCAAGACCCGTTGCGTGTGTGCGTGTGTCTGTGTGTGTGAGTGTGTGTGTGTGTGTGTGTGTGTTTGCACAGTTTGCTGTGCCCGGGCCAGGGCCAGTGCAATGCCAGCCACAGCTGCACCTATGCCCATGTATTTTGTAAAAAATTTATAGGCACGCCCTGTGTGCTGTGGCATTTGTTTCAATTCCGACGGTCATCGGTCGCCGCAGCGACACACACACGCACGCACACACTCACCCTCCCTCCCCTCTCTCCCACCTACACAGCTGCTTGTTTATTTGTATGCGGCTCACGTTTTGTTTGTGTCGTCGCGCCTGTGGCCAGGACCTGCGACCATTTCAAATGCTTTCACTTTAAAGCCAATGCAAGTTTTTTCTCTGGTAATAAATGCGACAACAGTCGCACCCAAAAAGCATCCCACAGGGTCTCTCTGGGTCTCGGTCTCTCGGTCTCGGTCTGTGTCCGTGTCCGTGTCCGGCTCAATTGGTTCGTTATGCGCTGTAGCCCGGGTCCCAAATCGTTAGCTCGAATTGAATGGTTATTGTTTCGAAATATAAATAGGATTTCTAACAGATTTTTTTTGCGCGACGCCTCTGTAAAATGCACATTCCGTTCGCGCTCGGTGACAGCTGAAAACTGCAATTTGATTATTTTGCTAACAGTTTTTTTTTGCTCAATCGTCTAGTTAATAAAGCTTTCGTTTTAGTTTCAACTAAATAAAAATTCATGCATGCTCGATATGTATAGAAGCTATATGGTGTGTCTTAGATTCTGAGAAAAGGACCAGAAATTGATACTCAAATCAGGCGCAAGTATTGTCAAAAGACAACTATGATCAAAATTTTGAAATACCCGAGATTCCTAAGAAATTTAAATAGTTCTTCCACTGAAAAGTGGGATCACCTTAAGTTTATTCTTGATCAGGAAGACGAGCTGAGTTAATCTAGCCTCTGTCTATCTACCTGTCTGATTCGATTCATCCAGAAAAGTAAAACAGCTAGAGGCTTGAAACTTAAAATATATATTCTGGTATAACATACGCAGAACGAATTTAAAATATGTATACGAAACGTCATTTCATTTCCATAATATAAAATAAAAATTAATGTGATGTCTGGCTTTTAAGCATAGCTCGAAAATTATAAGTCCTAGATACACCAGACTTTGTGTCTAGTTTCTCGCATAATAAATATAAATCTCTATAATAATAGTAAATTATCGCATTCCTCCAAAACTTACTTTGAAAAGAAGAGCCTTGCGCTTTGATATGTCGTATTAAAGCCCTAATATTTTCATAAATATCAGACTATAAGCAACAATGTCCTGGAAGAGAGCTTTTCCTGTTGGGGAAGAGTAGAAGAAGCCTCCTACTTATTTTAAATAGCAGAGGCTACTAAGGCCTTCGTCTTAAATTATGCCATATAGATACACTAGTCAGGGATTTGAACTAATATCCCATATACATACACTAGCCAGGGATTTGAACCCGTATCCTTGCACAGCATGAATTTTATAGCTAGAATTTAAAGCAACAGTTCTCTTCTCAAGGAAATCATAATACCTTCTGCTCATCAGATATGTTTAGCTTGTATCTTAGAAGCGAGCGAACGTCTTAAAAACTTATCAGCTAATTAGCCAGCTGAATAATTCCTGTTAATGCCTGCAGCCGCCCATTCGGGCCGATTTGATGAGTGAATTAGTCCTTCAATTGGAGTTTATTGGGCTCATTTATAATGCATGCAATGCGATTGTTCGCAGCGCTTCGTTTAGCTTAAAATTGCATTTGCACGACAATAACAACAACAACAAGAACAACAAACAGGCAACTGGAATAACAACAATAAACAGGTATTAGGCGCCGGAAGCTAGAATTTATCGCAAGGCATAAAAGACAATGCCCGGGAAAAATGGGCGAACAAATGATGTTGGGCCATAAACTGGACAAATGAGCATGTGACACGCACCCGAAATTGACTTTCGATAGTCAATGTCAGCGTCAACATACATACATATACATACATATACATACATACATAGGCAGTATCTATGCCAGCCAAAAAGCCCACTGATTGCTTCCAATAAATCTATGGCTCAACATTTTGTAACACACTGAGCGACAGACATATGCGCACACTAATAAGTTGTTTTTTTACCCTGTACCCATTGAAAATGTGTAAAAAGAGTATTATGTATTTGTGCAAATGTATGTAACAGGCAGAAGGAAGCATCTCCGAACCCATAAAGTATATATATGTCCGTCTGTCTGTCCGTCCGTCCGTATGTATGAACGCAAGGATCTCAGAACCTATAAGAGCTAGAGACTTGAAATTTTAGCTGTAGGTCCTCCTAGTCGCCGCGCATATCGAGTATCGAGTTTCCGATATTCGATAACTTGCCCCGTTTCCAAGTAATCGATAAAAATCGATATCGAAATAATGTTTTTTGAGCAATCTCGGCAAATAATATGAGCTAGAGTCACCAAACTTGACATGTAACTTCTAGAATAATATATATATATTAAGTAATTTTAATTTTATACCTATCGCCTGCTGGAAGAAGAGAGTTTAGGGTATCCTCTAGTCGGGAGCGCCCGACTAGAACATCTTGCTTGTTTTTTGTTGGGGGGAATTTCCTTGCCTCCCCATTTTGATTGCCTGTTGAGCACAGAAATTTTATATATATTGTGTATGTTGGACACACACCTACACAATACACACACACATAGACGCACACACACAGTGACAAGCATGCATAAGTAGCATTTCATTTGGTTTTTGGACTCGATTCATTGCGTTCCATTTGCAATTTGTTGCTGAACGCTGCATAAATCACTCTGCCTCTGCCCCAATATGTATGCTATGCTCCATTGTTTAGCCAGCCCCTCACACACACACACACACACACATTCACCCACGCATACCCTATAAATATTTTAGAATTCAATTTCCGGCAACTTGACAACTCTGCCACGTTTCTTTTCGACTATTAAACTCGCCCCATCTCATCTCGCTAGTCGCTATAAATTTAAAGACTGTGTCTGTCGTCGCAATTAAACACACAGAGCCCATCGCTCATTTTATCGTGTTGCCTCATTGTATTTTCCTGGCCTCTTGTTTGTGGCATGCGCCTCTGTTTGTGGCATGCGTTTAATTGTCTACGGCAGCAACAGCCGCAGCAGCCGCGGCATCGTTTTAATTACGCACCTTTTCTATGCAGCTGCAAAAAAATTTCAATTGAGTAAGAGCTCAAACTGCATTTTCGAGAGCCATAAAAAAACAAGCACACACACACACACGCACACACATGCACAGACGAGGAATGCAATTGCGCAATTTGTTTGCGGCCATTTGCCATGTATAATGAGAGCATACAACAATTTCCTTTCATGTTGCCTGACAAGACCCAACGGCATTAACATCAGCAACAACAAGAAGAACAAGAAAGTTGATTTATCTATGCTATGGCGAATATTAAATACCCTTTAAAAGTCTTGTCAACTCCACTAGATCTATGCTCAAGCCACTCCTTTTGGGCCAGAAGCAAGCTATAGAACGGGTTTTGGAAAAGTCGACATCCAGGTGGGGAAAATGGGATATAAGTGTGCTTTGGCTTGTTTTCAAGAGCCTGGCTTCAGTTTCTAGGCGTCAGACCAGCAAACGAGTGGTTGCCGGTTCAAAATAAGAAAAACAAAAGTAAAAATAATATATTCAAAAAAGGAATTCAAAGTTTTGCATACAAAAAATTTATTTTCCATTAATTGATGCTATGGGAGCTATATAATATAGTTGTCCCTTTTTATGGCTGACTTGGAGATATTGACATATATATGGGTTTACATATATACAGATTTATTTATATACAGATTAACTTATAAAGCTTTATTAAAATAATATAAAGACATTTGAGGATATTGACTTGGTTCTGATTAGGAACATACTCAATGTCATCGCAGATCTTTCCTGCAATGCGTTACACACTTCGTGACAAAACTATTGTACCCTCTAGCCTTACCAAGGGTATAAAAACAACAATGACATATCTTTTAGTCGTACGCACCATCAATTCTGCCCCCCCCCCCCCCCCCCTTCACCCTCTCATTAAGTAGTTCAATTAAAACTTAAATGCATATTATTAATGAGTTTTTATTGTTTAATGTGCAAAACTTTTGTATGCCTTGCGGCCAACTTTCACTCCCTTTGTTTGCCAGAGTGTGCGTGTGTATGGGTGTGCCTGTGTGTGTGTGCCTGTGTGCCTGTGTGTGTGAGTGTGTGTGTGTGTGCGTGTGTGTGCGTGTGTATTTGTGTTAACTTTCACCTCGCATCAAGCTGCTGCATATTTTATTACATGTTTGCACCGCACGCATCAATTTTGTGGCAAGTCCGCAAGTTTTTCTCTCTCTCTCTCTAGTCGGTGGCACATTTTAAATCGCTCGAAATTAATTGATATCATTATGGAAAACTTGAGACTTGTGACTCAATTCGAAGGACTTGATTTCCGTATCATGAAACTTGAACAGCTCGGCAAATTGCCACAGAGATTGAGTTCAATAGAAAGGGCTGCGCCGAAGTTCGTTTCATTCACGTTTCCCCGCATTGCTTTAAGGAGATGCTGGCGGTTGAACGATTGGGAGATACCCTGTGATCAGCTTCTAATTAATTAAATATATTGGTCTATTATACTCAAAATATATTTCTTTAATAATTGAATTGTTTACTTCCCGATTCTTTACATTTTTCATATACCATTTTGTGTATACTACAAATCTAAGCTGAAGTTCTCAAAATGCAGAAAAGTCGGGCTTAAAAGATGAAATATTCTTGATCTGAGAATGATGTATACTAAATTTGGTCTCTTAAGCTCTCATTATCCTCGACAAACTCTCAAAATATCTAGACAATTTCTTAAATAACTTTATCATTTACTGTCCAATTCCTACAGAAATTAATTCCTTTAGCTGTAAGTTGAAGCTGAAGTCGGCTTCCTTCCTTCTTGATCTGAAGGCTTTATATTTCTCGACAAACTCTCAAAATATCTAGACTCAGAATAATTATATAGAGAAAGTTTGAAAGAGTAAGTTCTTTGTTTGTTTGCTTAGGCAAGCTGCCTTTTGCCCTTGCCTGTTACATGTATTGTCTTCAAGCCAATCAACCTCAATTGGCACACACTCCGACTAGTTACAGGGTATAACAAGCCAATCAGAAGCACACAAGCAGACAGACAAACAGCTTGAAGCACATTGGAAGCTTAGCAACGCCCTGGCGTTAAGGAATAGTTACTCTCAAGCCGCACACCCTGCCACGCCCTTTGGCCGTTTGTCGCGCTGTCGGTGTCATTTGGCGCGGTCGACAATTAAAGCCGCTTGCGCGCTTTGCAAGCCAAATGACTTGGCAGTCATGGACACGCCCCCATCCCCCCCACGCCCACTATAATGCGCAACTATGGCCAAGATTAAAGCCCGCACGCTTGGCGGCTGGCTTTTGCCATTGTCACAGCTAACTGATGGCCGAACATTAACGCGCTTTATTAGTTAAATTTATTATAATCATCAGCAGCCAAAACAGGCAGGGAGTAGGGAGTGCGCGACTGGCAGATACCCTAAAAAATCTATAGCTTTCTTATCAGAAGCATAAATATGGCATATAAAAGTGGGATATGTCTTCTTCTGCTTGTTACATACATAAGCAAAGATTTATTATACCCTTTGTACACACTTTCAATGATTACAGGGTATACCAGCCATAACAATACAAGCTGTGGAATTATTTGCAGCCAGCCGCTTAACTGGTTTCAATTGCCACGCGCTTGGCTTTAGCTGGAAAACCGCTGCATAGTTTTGGGCGCCATCAACGGTTTATAGCCAAATATGTTAATGTCGCCGGTTTATATATGTATATGTTTATATATATGTATATATAATGTATGCACACTTTGAGGTGCGCTGGCAAAGACCATGCATTAGCCGTGCGTTAATTTCCCCATTGTTCGACAATATCCAAAACGGATTTGCCAAACTGCGCGTAACTTGAGCGCTGCGAGCATTGCTTTTAATACAAATTCATGGCTCTCATTTGGCATGTGTGTGTGTTTGTAGGTGAGTGTGTGTGCTTAGTGTGTGTAGTAATCTATCTTAATATATGCACAGGCAGGCTGGCAGTCCATCAGGCAGCTCCCAGCTGAATTAAACGTCGCTGAAGTGTCGCCTGCGGTTTTCACCTGTGCCCGCAAAATGCCTTTGATTATAGCTCATTTCACTCATGTTGCCTCAGTTGTTGTTGTTGTTGTTGCTGCTGTTGTTGCTGTTATTGCCTTTCCGCGTATAACGTTAATTTCGCGACGTGTGATTAGATTCATTTTGTTTGGCTTTAAGCCGCGTTGCTTGGCAGCAGCCGCTGAAGTGCCTCATCAATAGGACTTTTTGGCATTTGACAAGAACATAGAACGAAATTGCTAAGGTTTATGTATTTTGATACCCAATACCCATTGTAAATGATTATACGAAAGGGTTGCTTCAGTCACAAATCTAACAAGTTTCATCATTATGAGACCTCTTCCCCCTTCTCCCACGGACAATAAACATGATAGTTATTTAATGCTTTCTGTGTATGCGAGACTTACAGGGTATGTTTCAGCTTTATTTATTTGAATACTCAAGATATACTCTGTAAATGGTTATTCAAAAGAGTTGCTGCAGTCAGAAGGTGAGAGCTTCTCCTATGAGACCTTTTCCACCTTCTCCCCTTCATTGTAAAACCTTCTCCATGTTCTGTAAATCGAATTACGATCGGAACACAAACACAACCTTCATTTAAGCTTACCCTTGCCTGTGCTACAGGGTATCTATCTGCTGGTCAAGCAATATTCTCATAATGAGCGGTCGTTAGCTAGCCAGAAAACTCATTAGACCAACTCATTGAACATAAATTGCAGCCGGCTGCCAAAATGACAAACATTTAATTGAATATTTTGGCCAACTTATTGCCGCATTCAATAAAATATATAGAGTGTCGCATAGCTCTCTCTGCTTCGTTCGGCTCAATCGATTAGTGCAGTTGCCCATAAATAAGCACACACAGCGCACACTGGTCACGCCCACTTGTGTCCGCCCCCAAAAACTTTACAGTATGTAATAATTTCAATTTACAATCTGTCTTCATATACTATATATAAATGTACATATATATTATGTAGAGTATATATGCTCGGAGCATATCTTGTGTGACAGCCGATGCGGATGTAAACGTGTTGGCATTGATGGATGGGCTTGCATTGGCCATACGTACACGATTCGAGCTTGTATATCAAGTTAAATCGAACTAGAGATGAGCTTGTGTCCGTGACACAGCGTGACACGACGAGTTCGTGCTGCTAAACTCTAGTTAGTAGAGATCTGTGCACAGCTCAATGACACGAAGGGTTCGATCTCTAAAGACAGGCTACATAAGAACCAACTCTATCAGATAAAACTTTCCACTGGACTCCAGTCGATAGTTCTCAAGCTTCATCAAAATTCCTAATTTGCCGATGATAACAGTTCAAACTTTTAATTAGAAAGTAATAGTTATATAAAAAGATCTTGAGATAGACAAATATATTGCAATGAAAGCAGTTCCTGACACTCCTATTCTCAAATTATGGACCTAAAACTTTTGCAGGCATTAGTCAAGCAAATACTTTGTAATATTTTTAATGAACGTCGAAGTTCAATGGATATGGATATGGATTACTAAAGATACATAAGGAAGAAACACCACTGAGGCAAATATGTTTCTCTATCAGATCTCCATCTTACGGGCTGTGTAAATTATAAAATATTAAAAAATCTGCCAATGGACTCAAAGTACAACATTAAGAACGTGCTACATTTTAAAGACAGAGTCAACAAGCTTCCCACATTAGGGAAGGCGAAACATAAGGATCCTTTGACGTGGTATCCTTGGTTCCCAGCACACCAATTAAATTATCACTTGACACAATTAGACGAAAATGGAACAAATTAGAAGAAGACACAACTATATCTAAACAACTATTTATAAGCATAGTTGGATTTTTTATTCAGAAAAACCGATATTTTAAATTCGAAGACAAGATGTACACGCAACTAAAAGGAATGTCAATGGGATCGCAGATATAATAATGGAGGAACTTATTGGACAGCATTAATGCTAAATTAACAATGAAAACGAGACTTTAGAGGAATATTAAGATTATTAATAATATTGAACAAAACTAAAAGAATTCTTTTCAACTGTGGACTGTGTTGTGCCTCTTTCTTGTCCGTTTTTAAGAAAGTTACTTTCGTGCTCGTGTTGCGCCTTGTCGTGGAAATGCGGCACGAGCTCAGCTCTAAGTCGAGTTCCTATACTTACCAGGACCTTCGCTTGATCGGCAAACGGACATTTGAGTGCACAATTTATGTCAGTTGGCCGTTTGATATATGGCTTCTATATGGCCTGGCTGTTTATGGACTCACCTGAAGATGCTCGCCTTGCATTTGCTTTTAGGGTGAAGGGAAGGGGAGGCAGCTTAGAAGTTGCCACTTGACTTGGCAAATCGCAGCGCAATAACAAAAGCCTCATTATTTATTTATATAATTTTTTTGTTGCTGCTGTTGTTGTTGTTTTTTGTCGAGCAACCCTCGCACAACCCTCGCATATTATATTAAATACAATTCAATAAGAGCAAAAATCAAGAGGGCTTTTGAAGATGCTCAAGCAGAGGGGTTCATAAGCTAGGGGAGGGGGGGGCTAAGAGACAGAAGTGGATGAGGCTCTGGCTATTTTGGCAAACATTAAGCAGCGAATTGGGTGCAGGGGTACCCACACCCTGGAGCGGGGAGGGGGGGAGAGGGGTTGGCTAACATGTTGCTCTCTCACTGGGGTTGGCTCTTGTCGTTGTTGTTATAGCTGTTGTATATAGTTGGCCTGCTTGTTATTGTTATGGGCACATATCTATTTGTATAGCCGTATTTTTTATGCGATTTAGCATATAACAAACACATTACGAGATCTCTCACCCTGCTCCACCAAATGTCGGCCCAACCCAACTGTGCAAATATTTTGGCAAAGCCAGCTTAATGCTTCGCCCCAGGGCTAATGTTTATGAGTGTGTGTACGTGCGTGTGTGCGAGTGTGTGCGAGTGTGTGTGTGTGTGTGTACTTTAACGCGGTTGAGTGGTCATATTTGATCGGCGCGCTTGATTTTCTTTTTTTTTCTCGTTTTTTCCCCAATTGATTTGGAAAGTGATTTTCCTATTCTTGTTTTTTTTTCTCTTTTTGCCGTCTGTGATTCGTCTTTGATTTGTTTATGCGATTTCATAAAATATTTATCCTCGAGCGTAGTTGTTAAATCGCCTGCAATGACTTTCCCTTTTGCAAGCCGCATCGTGGAGCGGAGCGGGGGGCGGTGCGGGGCGGAACTCTAATGTCCGCTCCCGGGGGCGACATCCTCGCAGCTGTCTGTCGAGTGTTTGATCTTGGCATTGGGTTTGGTTTTCTGGTCCTGCTGCTGCTGCTGCTGGCTGCTTATTTGACTTCACGCTCGATTGCCAAAGATAATTTGATATGAAAGAAATAAACTGTAATTGTTTGCTGATTGAAAGTCGTCCGTCTCTCCGTTTTATTTATGTGATTTTTCACTCGATTTTCGCAGCGGAAATTTGTGCAAAAATTTAAGAAATCATTTCTTGCTGCTCGGCAAATGTTATTATTTAAAATTGTAACCCAAAAAGAGGGCAGCGGCAAGTGATATAATTTGATGGCTTTCTCGCAGCGAAAATAAGCGAATGCGCGCAGAACAACAATTGTAGCCAGGTTGGGGTCCAGTCCGGCGGAGCTGCCATTCATTTGGCGTAATAAAAACATTCAATGAGCAACGCTGCCCTCCTCCCCCCAAAAAAAAAACTGACCCCAACTACGGCTGAAAGAAAATTGGCGAGAAAAGCGACGGCCATTCAAATGGCTTTCAATGGCTTCGCGCTGCCGAGGGCGTGGCATATAAAAATATATATACAAGAAAGCAAAACAAAACAAAAAAACAAGACTGAAAATAGGGAAAAGAAAAACCCATTTGATTTTGAATAAATTGAGTAAAGTTGCCCTGGACTCTGCGGCCGAAAGCAGGCAACAAAATTAAATATCTTCCTCTTACGCACGCAATGCGAATGAGCGTGCGAAATCACGCACAGCCATAACAAGCCAAAAAACAAGCTAAAAATAAACAAACAACAACAACAGAAAAAACAAAACACGAGAACTGAAGCTCATTAAAAAACGAAGCCGGTTTAAAATAAAAGTGAAGGCTGCCGCTTGAGTAAAGAGGAAAAACCAGCTGAAAAGCTGCCCACACTTAAGGCAAGGCGACGGCTGTATGCCCTGCCAGACTATATGTTTATATAACACTAGGGGGGGGAGAAATATCACCCGGCGTTGCTCGGATCAAATGCATAGTATTGAATCAGGTTGCGTTCTCTCAAAGAATACGTATGCCAGCATTGTATTTGACAAAACAAAAGAAATATTTGATTATAATAATTATGATTGACATCTATATAATTTTCCATTTGTTTATTATAATTTCTTATTATTATATCTTTCTTATGGACTGTGTAACGCATAGAAGGAGAAACTTCATTATTCTCACATGTCTGCAAAAATAATATCTGTACCAGAGTATTAAATCTTCGGCGTTCCGAAAATATGCTTACTTTCTCGTTTTCGCATCAATTTAATTGGTTGCTTAGTCAATCTATAAACATATATAAAAATAACTGTCAGCATTGAACCGGCAACCTTTCGCTTGTTAGTCCGATGCTTTTGATATTCTTAATATTATTATTATTATTATTATTAATGTAATTATTATTGTTACTATTATTATTATTATAATTATTATTATTATTATTATTATTATTATTATTATTATTATTATTATTATTATTATTATTATTATTATTATTATAATTATTATTATTATTATAATTTGTGTTAGATTCCTTTTTGGTGCCACAATTATTATTATTATTATAATTATTATTATTATTACTATCATCACCATTGTTATATTATTTATAATGATTATTTTCAATAGATTTATTTGGTTAGTTCGAATCCTGTTCCAGTTTATTCTAGCTAGCTATCAGTTACTCTCTTTGATCAATTTATAATTGTTAAGCTCTTGATGAAAGTTCAAAGCAATTAACTTTAATTTGGAATAGCAGCCAAGGTTTTTCGGCGAATACAATGCAAACATTCAGCTGCCTTTGAATCGGACTTCGAGCCCTTTTCGTTGTTGTTCAAGCTAAATAACTAGTTGCTAATTAATCGGCATGAATATATATTAAGAGCGAGGAAAGTTTTTCAAGCGAATTTCGAGAGCTATTATTAAATGAAATGCAGAGAAGCACTATGACAATATTGTTGTACCCACTTTAAGCGGGATTGGGAGTGAAAAAAGGCGTGCATTTCACGGCTGCCTTCACTTTTTCTTGACACACACACACACAGACACACTCACACACACACACACACACACAGTTGGCGCTCCCAACTGGCCGCAACTACGGCAACTATACAAAGCGAAACTTTCGACTTCATTTGCATACATAGCGCTCTCGAGCAATGTAATAAAAAATGATAAAACTCTCTAGAGGGACAGCAGCCAAGAGCACACATACCACACAGAGGAGCGAGGGGAGGGGAGTGGGAGGGAATTGCTAACTGTGCGTGCTGTCCCCTGGTGGCGTTAGCGGGTCACAGGCCGGGGGCCAAAGGCAGCCCGGCCCGGCCACAAACGAACCGGGCTCCCCAGTTGCCCGGTTGCCCTGATGCCCTGTTGCCCGGTTGGCCACATCTAACCGAGCCACCTAAAAATGAGCTGATTTCAGTGCAAAGAGCTGGCACGGCTGTGCGGTAGTCATTGTGCAGCCAGGCGCTGGCCGGTATCCGGCCAGAAACAAAGGCGCGGTAACTAGGCCAGGCATCTGCGTTGATTTTCGAGTGGGAGTCGGAGAGGCGGGAGCGGCGGTGGCGACGGCGTTGTAAAACTTTTGGCGCCCATGTTGATATTTGAAGCAAGCGCTTCAAAACTCAAAAACCCCATTCGCGTTTTCTTTGCGCTTTTCAACAGCTACACGGCGAGAAACCAGGAGGAGCCCCAAAAAAGAAAATATGTATATATATAAAGCAAAACAAAACGCGGCCCCTTCAACCAATTAAAGAAGCGGACCTGCAATTTTTTTCTTTTTAATTTTATTTTTTTTTCGCTTGTGTTTTTCCACATCTTTGTTCCTTTGTGCGTCTGTGTGTGTGTGTGTGTGTGTAGTGTATTAAATTTAAAATAAATGTTTTGCTTTTTCTTTTTTTTTTGCTGCTGGGACCCAGCTAATGAAATGCCATTTAGAGAGGACCGCAACGTGATGTATGACAGGGCCCATTTAGGCTAAACGCATCGATATGAACGGCTGCTGGGCAAACAGTGGGGCGGGGCACGGGGCGGGGCGTGCAACTAAATAAAATTTAATTAAATTTAATTGTTATTTTCTTGTAACAAAATTAAAAGTTGTAATAATGAGAGAGAGGAATTGCCAGCAATTGCTGCAGTCAAAGCAAAATAAGTTCATTTCAATTGCAGAAAGGAATTAAAACCTAAGCCGTTTTGTGCTTTGATGTGCATTTCGTTTTAAATATTCTTGACTGAAGCACAAATCAATTTTGATTGAACGTTCAAGTTGTTAGGAGAAGGCAGTTAATTACGAAATACTTAAGACAAGTATTTGCGTGCTTCAAATAAACGTAAAAACGTTCGCAATGGCAGCTTTGCGAGGGCCGTTTGTAAAGTAGTTGACCGGGAAAAGATCTATGAGCGAGAGTTGCTCGAGCGAGTTGATAGGAGGTAAGAGGCACGGATGGGAGCTGAGGAGGCAGACTCTTGGCCCAGCTGCTCTCAACTATTCCAAGTTATGGCTGGACGTTCACAGAGAATAATCAAAGTTGTTTCGTCTTTCTCCAAGCACTCCAAGTGGAGATGATATTTGATAGGAGAACCGCCAGGTGGGCTGTTCCGCTGTCTTGAGCTATTTCTTCCAAAATTTCTAATTCTATGGGCTAGCTAGAAATGAGAAATGAGCACATTAGCTTGTCTTAATGCTTTGCTATGGGACTAGAATTTGTTGATGCCTTCTCGATAATAAGATCTCAACATGAGTTTCCTGGAAGTCTAAGTCTAAGTCTGATCCAAGTAGGGGGAGCTCCCAAGGAGCACGTCCGCCAGTTTCGACTCTCCCTTTGTGACGAGTTTGCTTTCTCGTGTAAACATTAATAAACCTTTGCCCAGATTTTATCGAGAACAAACCTCAAAGGCGTTTAGCTAAAACTACGCTTGATTTCACTTCGAGCAGAAGCTTTCCATCAGACTATATCATAATATAAAGGCTAGTTCTTGGATTGCAGCTGCAGCAAATGGAAATGACAACTTATTATGAATATGTTACGACACACGAGCAGGCCAGAGAGGGGTGCTGGCAAACAGAGAGGGAGGGGGAAGGGAGGGACGGACATATTTGCATTAAAACTGACCAAACAAAGTTCAGCTGAGTCTAATTTGGCTGGCTGCCTGTTGGCACAGGACACACACTTACACGCACACACACACACACATACGTGAACTTATGCAAACAGTTAGTACTTGGAACTTGTTAGCCAAAGTGTTCGGCAGCGTGGTGGCAGGGGGGCAGGGGGGCAGTCGCTTGGACAGCGCTATGAAAATGACAATAATAAAATTTAATGTACACATAGACGCATATGCATGACTGTGTGTGTGTGTGTGGGTGTATGTAAATGTCCTTTACTAACCGTAAAAACGTTTTCGACTGTTGCAGCAGCACCTAAAAAAACTAAAAAAGTTGCAACGTCATGTGGCAAGCGGCAAGGGGTAGAGTTGAAAGTCATCTAGTTTAGTAAGCGGGGATAACAGGAGCCCTTTGCCAGGCTCTAGAGGCAGGTTTGCGGGGTTGCGGGGTCGCCGGGCTGCCAGAAGTCGAAGTTCGTTGCTTGCAAAATGAGGCGGGCGTGTGTGTGTGTGTGTGTGTGTGTCTGTTGGAGTGTGTGCAGCAGACCAAAACACTTCCTACCGCTTTGGCCAAGTATCATTAAAAATATAAAAGTATTTTATGCACCCACACACACACACACCCGTACACACACATGAACAGTTTTGCTGCACATTAAGCCAGTCACATGACTGTCCTATCTATGTTTCAAAGTGTGTGTGTGTGTATATGTGTGTGGTTGTGTGTATTTTACCTTTTCATATATACATTTGTATATATTCTGACATACCTATTTTTTTTTTTTAGGACATTGTCGTTGCCATTTTCATACACTTGCAGAGGATCCTTCAATTTTGTTAGAAACTTTGTAACTCATTGTAAAAGACGTCTTGGAGTTCATTAAGTGTATACATTCCTGATCCGTAGCATATCAGCGATATGCGCCTGTCTGCCTTTATGCAGGCTTTCTTAATGCAGCTTGACTTGAGATCCGTTTTAATATCGATAAATATCGATTTCAGATATGTTTTATCAAGCATAAATCGAGGATTATAAGAGCACAGCATAATTTGATAGATTTAAAGTATATCACTTTTTGAAGACCTCTCCCCATTCTCCCTAAATTTGTTAAAGGAACTTGTTATTAAAGGTAAAGCCTTGAGCTTTGATATGCACACAGAGTAGGGTGTCATATTTGGGCACTGAAAAAAAGGATCGTACTCTAGACAACGACAAAAAATTGAAGACTGCAGTTCCCATAGAGTTTGGTTGGGGAAAAAAGAAACCCGCTCTTAGTTTGAGTAAATTTTCCGGCTTAGGGCATCTCCTAGTCGCGCATACCCCACTAAAGCGCTCTTTCGTGTTTTTTATGTGTCGTGCTTTGTGCTTGTGCTTTTCTGGCAAGTCATTGTCATTTGGTCAGCTGCAAACAGCTGCCAGTTTTCATCTAATGCCCGTCTGCAGCAGCTCCTCGCAGCTGCCACAATTTGTGGCAGGGCCAGCGCCAGCGCCAGTTCCAGTTCCAGTTCATTATCATGTTAATTTTGTTGTAATTTGCTTGCTAAATGTTGCCAAGTCGTCCCCATCCTGGTCCTCGCCCATTTGGAACATTTTCCGTAGTCGCTTCTTTGCATATTTAACTTTATTTATGCTTTTTGCATGTTTTCATATAGAAAATTAGAATTTTTGACTTCTGTACGTTGCCCTCTACCCTCCCAGGCCTTTCTTCTTGCCTTTGCCACTAATTTGGCAACTATTTTCGCATCGAAAGTTTTCTTTTGTGGCAACTTTTTGGGCTCTGCCACAGAATATGTCACGAATTATTGTCCCAATCGTTCGAGTCGGAATACCTCTCGGCCTTTTGTATGCTGACAACTGTGCCGCCCTTCCCCGCACCTACACCACAATTGGCCCCACCGACTGAGTCATTGTGTGTGTTTGCCTTCCTCTGAGCCCGAGCCCGAGCCTCCCATGTGTGTGCGTGTGTGTGGTTGTGTGTGTGTGCGTGTGTGCGCAAGGATAATGATGTGCACAGCTCTTGACTGTGTGTGTCAGTCAGTCAGTCAAAGAGTCAATATTTTGTTTGTAACGTTTATGCTAATTATGCATGTTGACATGGAAAACTGTGTCACCGTACGGCCCTAATTACACTCGAGAGATTTGCCCGGAACATTAACTAGCTTGGACCCCATACGAGTCGACGGCACATTTCGGGCCTGTCGACCGAACTCGACTCTCGGCGCCCACACAAATTAATTGGAACTTGTGAGCTTGGCAGCATACCAGACACAATGTTGTTAAATATGTATTTGCCATATTTAAAAGCAACAGAGTCTTATCAAATCAGTGCTAGCAAGGCTCGAAGTACTCGACGAGCACATACTCTGTTTTCAGCTACGAGATGTTTGTGTGTATTTCAATTTGAAGGACTGTCTTCCAACTGCCAATCGATATTTATCGATTTTAGGCAAGCCAATAGTATCTCTCAAGAGCTTTATATAAACATGCCTTCAACTCTTCGTATAATTTGAGAGACCTGCTTTAAAAGTCGGAGTTGGAAATCGATATATATCGATCTGATTGGCATAGAAATAGTCTTCGATAAGTTGAAAGCAACTTGATCTGCGTTTGTTCTTGCCTTTCTAATTCTTATAGTCTAAGAGACATACTTGAAGAGCAAGTCGTGAAATCGATATTTATCGGTTCTAATTTTAGCAATTCTATAATTTAGCAAATCTGATATCCTTAACTCTCATTACCTAAGAGATATGCTAAAAAAAACCCATCGAAGTAGATTTCAATTAGTATAAAGCAACTTGAACTGCGTTTGCTTTGGCAGACGAGACTTTTCTAGTTTTGAGACTATTTCCAAGTCTAATAATCTGAGACGTGCTTAAATCAAAATATACAATCGATATTTATCGATTCAAGGCACGCCTACATCACGCCTTAACAAGTGTAATGTCCTTAAGTCTTATCATCTAAAAGATATGCTGAAAAAATGCATGGCTGGCAATCGATATTTATCGATAAATTGAAAGCAACTTGCAATAAGCAAAGCGACACTGCAGAAATACAAAACACCCTCTTTGCCCATTTTTAGAGGGTACACAAATGAAATTCAATTATAGCAAAACGATCTGATGAGCAGCGAGCTTCCTGTGGGTAGGCAGACAGTTGTTAGACGCCTGTTGAAACTCTTGAGGAGACTCTGTAAATAATTTACACACTCGATTTAATGAGCATTTCTGTGACGGCTCTGTGGACACTCGGTCTCCTATTTATGCGCTCAATTTGCAGCTAAGCCATTCGAACTTAACTAACCAAACAACAAATTGGTTTGCGCTCGAAACGAATCAATGAAAATCGATGCAGACGCAGCCGCCGGGGCGCCTTCCCCCCGCCGGGGCGACCTGCTGCTGTGCCACGCATGGCCAGAGCCCGGAGAAGGAATACAAAATAATTGACAGCAGCAGCAGCTGCAGCGGCAGTTGGGCGTTCATCTGAGTGACAGACCAACAGACAGACGCAGTCAAAATCCAGGCGAGATTTGGGCCAGGGGATATGTGTGGGTAAAACTGTCTGCCGCTGTGCTCCTGCTCTGCACTCCAGGAGCATCAGTAGCTGCTGCTGTGGCGTCCTCTCTAAATTGGAAATGTCATTGAGGCGTTTAACTTGCGCAGCGTCAACGACATCGACAGCGATTGAAACCTGGCGAGCCACCTGCCTGGCGAGCTACCTGCCAGGCTGGCTAAAATCATTTAAAACCGGCCTGACCCCGGCCAAGGCATACGAATCCATATCCGATTCACAGTTCAAATGCAAGTCTCTGCAAAATGACAGCCAATTGTTGCAGGCGGCCACTTAGCAGACGAGCCCCGCCCCCCGCCTTAAACCGCCTTACCTTCGTCCAACAATCGGCAGCGGGGAGTTAAGCTGGCCGCGCTGCTCTGGTATAACCTGTACTGGACTGAAAGCGGGTGTGCCAGGCTGTTATCTAGATCTCTTTATAAGTTTTCAGCTATTTTGGAATTTAATTTTTGTTACACATACATTTGCATGTCAGCTTTAAAACCGGAAAAGGCATACATATCCCTGATCCGGAGGCTATTGGAGCTAAAGGCTTAAGGAGGAAAACTTTTTGTAAAAGTTAACTATTTCACCCTTGGGCAACCCTCAGCCACTCCTTCACATCTTGGCAGGCACATTCTTCATTTTAAATATATATACAAACATTTGATTGCCATCCTTAAACCCGGAAAATATCGTACAGTTAAGACAAATGTTATTAAGGAATATAAGTTCAAGTAATATGAAGCAAAGGAGCGAAGCAGCTCGCAAATGGGAAACTAGTTCCAGGGTAACTGCCAGTCGTGTGAGCTCGGATCCCTTACCTGCTTTATCAATTGGTTAATTACCTAATGCCGTAATTCAATGCGACTTTTAATAAGGTTTTATTTATTTATTTAATTTTTTTTTTCACATTCTTAATACTGTTTATTATACAAAACTGGCGACCACAAACTTGATTCTGAGAGCATTATAGAACACTCTTGAGTTCTGATTGGCACTTATTAAAATAAAAACTCAAAAAAAATAAATAAAAAAAATTGGATGATTGGAAAGTGGAACGGAATGTGAGAACTGCATGCATGATCTTAGGAACTAGAACAATAAAATATGGAAGGGAATCTTAGGACGCATATTCACAATTGATCTTAGGAACTGGAGCCATTAAATATTTCACTTCTGGAAACCCTTCAGCCCCCTTACACACCTTAGCTCAACTCTCTGATAGACATACACATATGAATGCCATCTTAAGGCCCGAAATATATCATTACAATCGCAGAATAAACAGGAGCAGAGGACACAACTCTAAGCCGATTCCAGGGTAACACACAGTCGTGCATGCTCTCGTTGCTTACCTTTTTGATTGGTTGGCTGAAAGCAGCAGGGGCAAGGCAGCACGAAATCTTGACAAAGCAATTTAAGGACAGCCCGCACACACACTCACACACACATCCACACACCTGTACACACACACCTGTACACACACACCTGTACACACATTCAGCCTGGCCGATTGGAGCTGTCAATGCGCCGCCTTTTATTTGCTTTGCTCACTTGCAACATATATATATATATATATATATATTTGTTATACTCATATGCTTCTACCGCTCTTCTTCTTATCTTCCGGCACGAAACAGACAACAAATTCATTTGCGACTGTCGTCTGCAGTGGATCTTTGAATTGAAAAACCGGACACGTCATCTGCAGCTCCGTGACTCGCTGGAGGATATCATTTGTACGCTGCAGGAGCCGAAGCTGATGCATTTCGTGGACCCGGTGCCGTCGCACATCTTGGACGAGCTCAATGTTGGCGGCTTCACGGCAATTGGCAGCAACAGCGCCAGCATGGGCGGCATCGGCAACAGCCTCGGCAGCAGCATCGGCAGCAGCAGCAGTAACTACGCCAACCTGGAAGACCTGAGCAGCGGCACTGGACTGGCCATGAAGAAGCACGGCTCGACGAAGTCACGGCAGGCGCTGCGTGGCCAGCGTCAGTTCACGGATGTCCTTGCCGAGAATGTGGTAGAGTCGAAGCTGCGTGTGCGTCGCCAGCAGCCGGAAGGCGTGGCTGCCGTGGCACAGACCCAAAAACGTTACGACTACTACGACGAGGCCAGCGGCGGTCATGTGTCCGGCCTGGGCCTGGGACACGGCGGCTTGGACCTGGATGACAACCTCAATCTGCAGAAGCAGAGCACCTTCTACGGCGGCGCTGGACTCAGCAGCAGCAGCAGCAGCGGCAGCGGCAGCAGTGGCCATGCCCTGGCTCACAATAACGTGGAGCAGCCACTGACTGGCGATGCACTCGAAACTATGGCCAGCAAGAACTCGATCCATGTGCGTCTCTTTTTGCTGAAGCCCGACATGCTGCCCTGCCACGATGAGCTGAGTGATCCGACCGAGCTGCCGTTGTCCCGTGATCTGATGGATGTGCGCAGCAATGCGGGCCAGGATCTGTTCGCCAATGGAGGTGCCGCACGTCAGCTAAGGCTAAGCTATCTGCTGCTTGGAACTCCTGCTGCTGCTGCTGCCATCATCCTTCTGCTTAGCCAGGGCTGAGCTAATGCGTTTTCAGCCAATGAGTTTTAATTGTACATACTCGTGAGCATTCATTTGGTCTTAACTATATTAACTAAAGTGGGCCATATGGAACTTTCTTCATATGGAGTCGGTAGAACTTTTCGAAACGAGCTTCAAGAAAAATGAAAAAAAAACAAAAACAAAAACAAACATAATACCCCTAAAACTAACGTCTTGTAAATATGTAAAAATGGAAATTCGATAAACCTACTAATTTAAACCTAGCTATTAGCTCTGTAGCATTAGTCTCAACTTTGACAAACTTGAAGCAGCAGTAAAAGAATCCCAAAAAAAAAAACAGGAAAATTCCAAAAACCAAAAACCGAAACCGAAAAACCAAACAAATTGATGTACACTCAAAAAATTGTGTTTGCCAAAATGACAAAAGTTGCCATTTAATAAAAATGTTGTACTAATATCAGAAAATATATTTTTGGTTTGAAAAGAAATTTCTCAAAATATTTTCTGATATTGGTAAACATTTGTTTTATATAGTAATTTCTTCAAACATTTCTTTGAGTGTACGCGAAAAGCAGAACCTCCGAGCAAACTGGCGTTTCATTTAAACTCAATACTCAAAACTGAAACCGAAACCGAAAACCAAAAGTAAAATACAAATACACTGTACTACATAGCTATAGTTTTGACTAGCCATATAGTGTTGCAATTATATTTGAGATTCGTTTAATTGAGCAAGGTACACACTACAGTAAAAACTTGGAAAGCGCTAAACGTCTTAGGCACAGAGTCAAAAGCTAGCCCCAAACTAGATACAAGCTCTGGGGCTCAGCTCAGTAAAGTCCATCAGAGGCACGCCTGTAAAATAAACGCAAAAACTCACACACAGACAGCTGAACGTTCGATTGATAGCCGCTGGTTACACACTCTATAACTAAAAGAAGTTAATGAAATATAAATAAAAGTTTAATAGATTAGAGTATATGCTTAGTCGTCAGCCTGGTGCCGCTTCTGGAACCGGGCGCTCTCCTAGCAGTTAAGATTGCTTTTTAGAAATAAGCCAAAGACATACACATACACTCTGCCCTTCGCTCTGAGCCCTGCTGCTTGAGAAAGGGTATCTGCAGCCTGCAACTGTCGCCAAATATTTCCATTTCCATGAGCTGAGAGAAATTCTCATTCGAATCGCTTAACTTGAACTTTTACTTTCGCCGCACACACAACCAGACAAACTAAGAGAATATAAATAATTCAAATAAAATTGCGAATTTAATACTCTCTCATTTGAATTGATTCGAATTTTAGCAGATGGAATAATAATATGAAAAAAAAAAGAAAGCAGAAATATGCATAACGATTTTTGTAGCTTAAGACTGAATAAATAAAGGTAAATTATGCTTATACGCCATATAAACACATATATATGCACACATATAGATATGTCTGTATATGTTTGTGTATGTGTATATGTATTGTACGTTTAATTGTATTGTAATAAACGCAAGCTGGGGGAAAGGGTAATTCAATTTATATAGAGCACGCGAATCGAATATCGAGTAAATGAAATCCAAAATTCATGCATAAATGCACACACACTCATAAATACATAGAGAGTTAATATACATAAGTGCATATTTGCAATTTATTTAAGCTCGTCGATAAATTTATTGCCAATTTAATTATGCACAAAATATATATATAATTTGCATATGCAAAAACCGAAACGCTGAATCTCTACCACGTTTGATTAATGTCTGTGTTTTCAAGAACAAAATACAAGTAAATAATATGATGAATAAAATACAAAAACCAATTGCGAATTACAACTAACTGTAATAAAAAAAAGAAGATAACTCAAATAGAGCAGAAATAAAACTCGACAGCATTAGAAGCAAGCATAGTTTTTAGTGGACAATCAAGCAGATAAAAGAAGGAAAAGCGCAAAGCGAAAAGGAAACGGAGAAAACTGACACAGAGAGAACGTGGAAAATTGGTCAATCGCCAAAAAAAAAGTGAATAACTTGAACAGTTTAGCGGCGAAAATTGAGCAGCACGCAAAGCAGAAACGTAGACAAAAAAAAAACACACACACTTCAGCTAAAATTAAATAAACAAAAAACAAAATATATATATACAAAGAAAAAAAGGATTAAAAATATAAAGAAAATTAAGTTTAAGCTAAATGTATTTAGAGTTTTCATTAGAGCTAAGCGCATCGGAAAGTTTAAATAAAAGTGCAACAAAAACAAAAAAAAAAAAAAAAAAACGAAAAGTGAAACTTGATTAAAATTTCCAAGAAGCAAACAGCACATTTTACTGGTGTTGTTTGCGTTCTCTAGAAGCATTTTTTAACCCAAAATTCAATTATGTTCCCAAAAGTTTTCTAGCGTTAGATGATCTTTCATTTGGTCGAATTCGCAAATGGCCTCTAAAGTAAACTTGATTAGTTTAGTGACTCGAATCTAATGCATTAAATGCTTTGTATTTTGTAATAAATTAAACTTAATTATTATTTCATATTTAGCCTTAAGCGTTCTTAACCAAAGAGTCTTGAGTTCCTGATGCTTGCCAGTTTTGTTTTAAGTACGCTTTACTATTTATATATATATATATATATATGTTCTATCTCTCAGTTCGAACTACTTATAATAATAATATGAATGGCACCGAGTAACGTAATTTTAAATATTTAACAATTTAATGTAGCTTACATAATTATTTTAACTTAAATGTACACAACAAACGATACAGTGAAATATTTACCAGAAAAATGCATTGTAAAAGAAATACCAAAAAAAAAAAAGTAAGAAAAAAACATAAATATATAAAAAAAAATATACTTATATAAATGTACTTGATGTAAGAAAGTTTGCTAAAACGATAAAATGTCAAGAAATTCCCCCAAAAAAATGAAAAGCTGGCCCCCGTCTGTGGCAAATGTGGGCGTTGGCGCAATGAGGGCGTGGCGCAATAGCGAAACGCAAAAGAAAAAGAAAACCCGAAAATAGCACCGACAACAAACATTCCAACTGCAATATTTTGTTTAACATTTTACCTAGAAAAACCCTAGAAAGAAATCCTTGCGCTCATTGCGCCCCACATTTGCGTGACAAAAACAATTTTCGAATGGAAAAACGTCTAAATATATTTAATGTATAAAAAAAAAATAATATATGAAAATTTGTGTTTTCACTTCCACTCGACAGGGATGCGCATGCAAATTAAAATCAACAAGAAAGCGAGACAAAGCTGCGGCACGCCGAAGCTCAAATACTCTGTAGACAAATAGATAAATGTTTTATGGCCTCAAAGATCATATCATTCTGTGCGTTACATATTTCATTTAAAATGCATAATATCCTTTGTTAGGGGTAGAATAAAGGCCAGCGTTTGCCCTGTTTTATGCACATCCGCAATTTAATCGCGCGCGCGCTGAAAAACATTTTTTTGGCACGCGGCAAAGTATGCAACATATTTTGCAATGTAAAGGACACAAAGGCTGGCGCCTAAACGACAAAGTATGCGCCGCAGGACATGCACCGCAGGAGCAATATTTTGTTAAATTTCATTATTGATCGATTGACGGCGGTTGCGGGATGGTGGGGGGTGAACGGAGGGGGGAGGGGTGGGCGGTGCGAGGTGGGCGTGTTGCAACGCTTTGCATAAGAAATTGCTGTAAGGCGTGGGCGTGCCTGTACAGTGCAGCGGGGCGGGAGTGCGGGGGGCCATAATGCGACACACACATTACTCATACGCCGCGTGCGTGTGTGTGCGTGTGTGTGTGCCTAATGAAGTTGTATTGCATATGGAGCGCGAATAAGCTACCAATCGGCGACGCCTGTTTGCCACTTCATAAATGGATGATTGTCGGGGCGCGGGGGCTGGGGCGGGGGCGTTCTTCCCCTGCTTGTGGGCGTGTCGCTGCTTGTCTGTGCGGTTGGTGGTACAAAAAAAAAAATAGTGAAAAGTCTGCAAAGTGATAAATTGGATTCAAACAGTGGAGCAGATTTATTGATTTCGTTGCAAGGCACAGGCAGGGGGGAAAGGGAAAGGGCTACCGGCGCAGAGCCCGTCAAATTGAATGTACGCCATAAGCGACAAAAATCAAAAACAGATATGCAAATATGCACACACAGACGAGCACACACACACAAACACGCACACACATGCAAGAAAATGGCGCTGAAAAATGGCAAAAACTGGGAAAAGAGCAGCCGAACGCGTTTTTTTTTCGCCAAACCATGTGCGACGTGTCAAATTTTTGCAACTGATTATGCCAAAGGCGAGCGCAGAGTGGGAAAGAGAGGGGAAGAGAGTGCACTGTGCGTATGTGTGTGTGCGTGGCAGACGCGTTGCTAGACGACAATATCAAGCAAAACGACAACAACAACGAAAACAACAACAGTCGCAGTCGGTGCTTAGTGCCCGCGGCTCAAGCTGAAGTGCCCGCGAAACCAGGAGCCAAGAGTCAGCCCCACCGAATTCTGGACTATTATAAAGCGGTTGTGTGCCAGGCAACGGCCACGACGAAGTCAACAGTAAATGCGGCGCAAAAAATCAATCAAGCGTCCAAAAACACTGGAAACAAGAAAGTTGCGTTTTCCTCTGGCAGCAGAAGATAAGATACGCTGACAAAAAATACGACAGACTTGTGATCAGTTTCTGTTCTTGGCTAAAAGACGCACTTTTCATACCTTTATGGAAGAGATTTCCAATGGGAGCTCTTGGAAGAGCAGGTGGCCAACGGCGCGTATGAGTGATAAAAAGCATTGAGCATAGAATTCATTGCATACTTTTTGGGGAATTCAGTTTTCTATACGGAACTGGAAAGCATTAAGCTTAAAAAGCACAAAAAAGGTTGACGCATATGTTGGGATTTATTTGGTTATTATGTTGTTATTTGTTAATTTTTAAGTTGAAGCTTGTAATTCTCAACAAGTTAAGGTTTCGTGATCTTAAAACGTTCTGCTGAACTTTAAGCTATAAATTCTAATATAAGGCTGTCAGGATTGAGCTCAATGTTGTTTATTTATTTGAAATATATAAATTATTCATTAATCAACAAAGTATAGGCACATGCTGAGAAAAAAGCACATTGTCTGCATACCCATTTCAAAAACATCCCAGTTCTATAAAGAGTAACACTTTGCTATCGATCCCAGGATTTCACACGCCGTGTTCCCTTACAAAGCTTCAACTTGTTGAGAATTGCAAGCATTTTACATTTTCTGTGCACTTTCCCAAGAGCAACAACTGTGCTCGTATTCAGTTTATTCGATAAGAATTGGTATATATACTTTATGGACTCAAATTTGTCTCCTTCTCCAACTATCTGCTGGTCCAACTAAAGCTGCGTTACATAGCCCCAATCCACCTGCTAATTTTATAAAAGCAGCTAGATTTTTCGCCAAGTGTAACGACAGCGAATTGCAAGCCCAACGTCCATGTTCCATGTGGCTTATGGCGACGAGGCTTTCAGCTCGTACATTTGATTGACATCTGTCTGGGCGGCGACTAGGCAACCTGTTCTGCGACCTGCGTGCCTTTGTAACCTGATTGTTATTATAATTTCATATATATGTGTGGCAACCATGTGCATTGGCAGTGCTCGCTCGCAAATTGCGAATTGCAAATTGCATTCCACGGCAGTTGAAAGCAACCTGCTAGCTAATCAAATACAACAGACTGTCGTATCGATGGCGGCCCCATATGGCTATTTTCCAATAGCATGTTGTTGCCTTTGCCAAAGGGAGGAGTGGGAGGGGGGAGGGGGGTGGCACTAATAAAGTTAACATGGCAAACAACTTGTCAATGATGTGAACTTTATGCTAAATGTCCTTTGATGCATCGAGCCAAGCATCAAACGAGGCACGCTCCACCAGCTACGTCCAGCTAAAAGCTTTTTGCCAAAACGCACAAAGACAACAACTTGCAACAGTAACTGTAGCTGCAGCTGCAGCTGCAGCTGGAGAGGTCAAATGTAACGAGCCAGGTGAAGCGTATCGAAAAAAATGAAGAAGTCACGTTTAACTATGCCAAAGACCAAATACACTTGTTGGCATAAAGTAGATATGTGATATCGTCTATACTTTGCCAAAGAACTGGGTTGACTATGTGCTGCCGAAGACTAAATACACTTGCAGGCATAAAGTAGATATATTTCTATCCCATGCAAAAGAGCTGGACTTAAATAGAAACCGATTTCTGGGAGATTGAATCAGTAGGAACTTATAGTTATAGTACTTCGATTAAGGTAGGATTTATTTAATTTACTGACAGCACAGTTCTGCTCATTCTTACCTATTTTATCTGAATATCTAAATATCTGAAAAAACACACAAGTTGATCTGATTGCAATCAATCCGTCCAATACTGGATATATGGTGGTCCGATCTGCCTGAATGCGACCTATTTATTGCCTGCTTTATAAACTGATAAAGCAACAGGCAGCGAGCCTACTTTGACTTGGCTGTTTATGCTTAACAAGAAAATTCCTTATATTTTATACTTTGCAAAAATAATTACCCGGCATTCCCCGGGTGACACAACCAGTACATTCGTCGCCGAAATTGTTTTTGCAATTTTGAGTAAACTTCAGGCATAATCAAAACCCGGTCAAATTGATAGCACGTCTCTATACAATCGTTCCATTGATGTTTTTTCTTTTAAACTTCTTTTCCCGAAACTTCTCGTTTTTAGAAAACGTTCTCCAGACGTATATATAGATATGGTATCTTAATTTTATGCTGTTTTTATTATCCTGAGTGAACAATAGAACATTCACAAAAAATATACAAAAATTCAATATTTATGCTGAATTTGAACCAGCGACTTCACGCAACTTAGTTCAACGCTCAGGCATCAAGCTGCGTTATCGTTGAGGTTTTGTCATACGACCTCAGACCACACACTTTTCCCACTAGGAGTTCGAGTTTTTCCCTGTCCTTTATTCACACTTTCGATCCAAAATAGGAGTTCAGCTTAAGTTCAGCTTCGTATTTCTTACGGCTTGGGCAGTTGGTCATCAATGAGGACAAATTCTTTAATATATAGTGATGGGAAATGCCTTCCCCTGAGATAAGTTGAAGTAAGTTGATGACCAGTCTAAAGTACCCAATTGAAGCGTATTAAATACGCAAGGCAACTGCAAATGTTAAGTGAAAATTCCGTTTATAGCTGCCTCACGTTCACTATTCAATTATACAAATTCTCGGACATATGTCCAAATCGTTTAAAAGGTTGCCGAAGCGAATCGTTTCCATTTTTCGGGCAATTGCAATAGTTTGTTAATGGACTTGCCAAATATCCAATAACGTATACTTTTGAGCCTGCTTCATGTGTTTAATATATTGTCAAATTTTGTTTTTTTTTTATTGGCATTTTTTAAATTTACCCAACTTTTCTTGCTGCACACCAAAACTTTACCAGTCAATTTTTTGCAGCTGCAGTTGTTCTTGTTGTTTTTGGTAAGTTCAAACTTTACTCATTGGGATTATTTTATAGCTGCAACTATAACCCGATTTGTTTGAATGCACATGCACAAAATGCTGCGGCATGTCCGGACAGTCCGGCATTGTTTTGTTTAAATTAAAACCGCAAAGTGTTTGGCAAAAACTGAGTTGGGCCTCTGCCAATAAGGGGAAAACGCTTAGAAATGTCTCAAAAATGCAAAATCGACAAAATACAATATGACCACAATTCCGAAATGTGGCCAAGCAGCCAGTCAGCCAGACGGGCTCAGCCCACAGAGGCCGACGCAACAAAACAACAAAAGGAGCCAAGGGATCATGGCCCAAAAAGGTTGTCACATAAAAAGCTAACAATGTAAACAAACTACTTAGCCACTTATCGGAGCATATTTATACCCTGTGCCCGAAGCGATTGGTAAAAAATACAAACAAAAGGGGGATATAATACACTGTAAGAAATGATAAAGTATTCCTTGTAAGAAGCTTTGAAAAACGTACATGATTTGGATAAATGTAGGCATTTAGTTAGCCAATTGTTGGCCCATATTTATACCCTGCGCCCAAAGCGATTGTTAAAAAGGGAACAAAAACAAACAAAAGGGTATAATACACTGTAAGAAATTGTAGAGGTTTTCTTGTAAAAATTTAACTGATTTGGATGAATGAAATAAATTTACTTTGCCAATTGTTAGCCCATATTTATACGCTACGCCCAAAGCGATTGGTAAAAAGGGAGCAATACACTGTGGGAAATTATATAGAATTCCCCTTAAGTATGAGAAGCTTTGCTGAAACTTAACTGATTCGAATAAATGAATGCATATTGATAATAAGTTGTCTTCAAGATTGGCTCTACATTCATTTGCAATTTGTGCAAATGTATGTAACAGGCAGAAGGAAGCAACTCCGACCCCATAAAGTATATATATTCTTGATCAGCATCAACAGCCGAGTCGATCTAGCCATGTCCGTCTGTCTGTCCGTCTGTTCGTCCATCCGTATGTATGAGCGCAAGGATCTCAGAACCTATAAGAGCTAGAGACCTGAAATTTTAGCTGTAGGTCCTCCTAGTCCATGCGCAGATCGAGTTTGTTTCCGATATTCGATAACTTGCCCCGCTTCCAAGTTATCGATAAAAATCGATATCGAAATCCTGTTTTTTGAGCAATTTCGGCAAATATGAGCAAAAGTCACCAAACTTGACATGTAGATTCTAGAAGTATATATATATAGTATATATATATTCTATAGTATATATATATCAAGTATATTTCATTTTATCGCTTATCGCCTGTTGGAAGAAGAGGGTCCAGGGTATCCCCTAGTCGGGAGCTCCCGACTAGAACCTCTTACTTGTTTTAACTTGGAATATTACAATTTTGTTTTTAGTCGATTGTGGCTGTAATAATTAGAATAAAATGATTTTCCAAAGAAGATTCTGAAGGAGTCAGAATTTGGTAAAAAATCAAGTCAAAGATGGGTAAAAATATTGGCTTGCAATGTCCCGTATAAATTTCAAGGTTCAATGATCTTGATATATTTCATTTTGATTCTCACGTTTGATGGCATTTTGCTTATGTTATTACCCAAATATTCCATTGGAATATTATTATTTATTTATTGTTTAGTTGTTCTTTCAATTTGTCTGTGTGTGGTATACTTGACATTTTCTTGATACATTTCTTTGCTTACCATTTTGCTCGGCTCTTGTGAAAGATATTTAATTATTTGTGATTTCGTTTGATTTTATGGGAGCCCCCCTGCCGGTCGGCAATATTAATAACCTTTTTCACAGTTGCCAGGGCAGCAAATCGAAACTGGCATCTTAATTAGGCGCCAACTGACAGGAACAGGCCGTCCCTGAGCATTGGCAGCAAATAGCCGACTGCCACTGCTAATGTGTCTAATGAAGTCCTTGGCTGATTGATGGCCAAGCATTTCAGGCAGACCCGAACGGGCAAGACACCATACGATTAATAGATGTGACTCAATATGTTAGGCCGGGCCTGCATGGAGGCGCCAATTCTCGAAAACTAGCAACTGGGCCACGACTCGGTCCTTGCACAGTTTAATGGCCCCCAACTTGATGGCCTGTCCGTCCATTGGCCAAGTTTATTACTTTAAAATCGCAAAATGCACCATAACATTAACATGAGCTGCCGATGCGTGGAGGCGGCGGGGCCTACTGCGAGGTTGCCAGCTCATAAAATGGCTTTTAAAGGTCATAAATATAAATTGAAATTGCGTTGACGACAACAAAAAAAAAAACATTAAAAGAAAAACACCAAAAACAAAAACAAACTTTATCACTGGCCACTCAAACAGCGCAAAACGCGCACGAGCACGACTTAGAGCGGAATTTTTATATATATTTTTATTTCACACTTTATATACTCTTATATGTATATGATGTACGCACATATACTTAACAAACATGTTTCACATTATTAATCAGCATACTCAAAACAAAAGTTAATAAAAATATGTTACTCTTGCTGAGGGTAGTATAATTTTGTCACGACATGTGTAACACATTGAAGGAGAGGTTTATAGAAAGTATATATAAAGGTGTGACCCCTGACGAAAACATAGTATTCTCATGGTGTGTTTTAAACTTTGACATTTGATTTAGTTAATAAAATTGTACTTTACACAATCGTTAGTTATATATTGCCCTTTGTACCCATGTCTATATACGAATCCTATGGGTAAGATTTTGACATGTGTTCCGAGTCCAAAATGTGTGGTCAGATTTAAATGCCAGATTATTTAAGAGGGAAACCCATGCACAAAAATCCAAGCCTTATCAAAATCGGATGATTTTTGACTGAGTTCTGCGATTAGGAAATTTGGACCCATGTCTATATGCGAATCCTAGGGGTAAGATTTTGACATGAAATTCGTCTAAAAATTAGGTAGTAATATTTAAACGCCAGATTATTTTAGAGGGAAAACCATGAACAAAAAGCTATTCCTCATGAAAATCAGATGAGTTTTGACCGAGTTATGGGGATGGGAAATTTTGACCCATGCCTATATACAAACCATGACATGAATTTCGACTCAAAAATGTGTGGTCAGATTTAAATGCCAGATTATTTTAGAGGAAAAACCGTGAACAAAAAGCCAAACCTCGTGAAAATCGATTGAGTATTAGCCGAGTTATGGGGATGGGAAATTTTGACCTATGTCTATATACAAACCTAGAGGTAAGATTTGGACATGAATTTCGACTCAAAAATGTGTTGTCAGATTTAAATGCCAGATTATTTTAGAGGGAAAACCATGAACAAAAAGCCAAACCTCGTGAAAATCGATTGAGTTTTAGCCGAGTTATGGGGATGGGAAATTGTCTTGTACAAACCTAGTGGTAAGATTTTGACATGAATTTCGACTCAAAAATGTGTGGTCAGATTTAAATGCCAGATTATTTTAGAGGGAAAACCGTGAACAAAAAGCCAAACCTCGTGAAAATCGGTTGAGTTTTAGCCGAGTTATGGGGATGGGAAATTTTGACCCATGTCTTTATACAAACCTAGTGGTAAGATTTTGACATGAATTTCGACTCAAAAATGTGTGGTCAGATTGAAATGCCAGATTATTTTAGAGGGAAAACCGTGAACAAAAAGCCAAACCTCGTGAAAATCGATTGAGTTTTAGCCGAGTTATGGGGATGGGAAATTGTCTTGTACAAACCTAGTGGTAAGATTTTGACATGAATTTCGACTCAAAAATGTGTGGTCAGATTTAAATGCCAGATTATTTTAGAGGGAAAACCATGAACAAAAAGCCATTCCTTGTGGAAATTGGTTGAGTTTTGACCGAGTTATGGGGATGGGAAATTTTGACCCATGTCTATATACGAATCCTGGATATAAGATTCTGGCATGAATTTCGACTAATAATTATGAAGTCAGATTTAAATGCCAGATTATTTAAGGGGGAAAATCATGAAGAAAAAGCCAATCCTCGTGAAAATCGGTTGAGTTTTGACTGAGTTATGATAATGGGAAATTTAGACCCATGTCTATGCGAATCCTAGGGGTAAGATTTTGACATGAATTTCGACTCAAAAATGTGTGGTCAGATTGAAATGCCAGATTATTTTAGAGGGAAAACCATGAACAAAAAGCCAAACCTCATGAAAATCGGTTGAGTTTTAGCCGAGTTATGGAGGTGGCAAATTTTGACCCATGTCTATATACGAATCCTGGGGTGAGATTCTGACATGATTGCGGACTAAAAACATATATTAAAAAAATATATTATTATTTATATGATTATACTTCTACGTATCATCTATATAATATAATACATAATACAAATAAGCTTTGTCACTCGGAATTTCTTTTTTAATTCAAAGTATTCCTGCTGTAAATGATGTTCAGCCTTTTGTTGTATTCAGATAGTTTATTGTGTGGATTGTGAGGCAGACTGACATTTGAGATGCTTTAAGCGGTTTTTCACGCAATTTCCTTTATTAAGTCGCCGTACGGCTGGCAGTTAGATTTTATTTTTAGCAAATAAGCCCAGACAAATAACAACAGCGCAAAGGCTTACCCGGTGGACACCAATGGCAATGGCAACCAATGACCCTTGCCTGGGAGGTTGCCTGGTTACGCAGCTGCGCCCCGCCCCCCCTCCACCCACCGATTCGACGAGCAATCATTTCTACGGTCATTTGGCCGGGCGCCGTGAGCGCTGCTCAGCCTTAAAATTGGAAAAATGTGTTGGCCAAGGCTACGCCCAGCTCGAGCTCCAGCTTCAGCTTCAGCATCCGCGTCAGCTCCAGCGCCAGTTCCATCTCCAGTGGCGGCTTACTGCTCGTCGCTTTTTATGACTGGCGTTAAAAATGTGCAGCGCGCCCGTCGGCTCGAGTGCAATAAAAGTAAAACACATTGCCAAAGCAGCTTGCAGCAATATTTGCGCAATATGCCAGCCCCGGCTCCCGCCCACTCCTGCTGCAATGGTTTAGCTAGCTCTCTGGCTGGCATCCTTCGTTTGCTGCGTTCATTATTTATTTTATTTTATTAGAAATTATTTAGTGCAGCAGCAGCAAATGCCGCCGCCTACTACCACAGTGCTTCATTTTGCCATCGCTGGCCGGATTCCTTTTTATTGTTATCTCCCAGCCATTCAGCATGGTGCACTGCGGCCGCAGGACGAGGCGGCGCACCCGAAGTGCATTAAAGCTGATTAATTTTATTACTAGTGCAGCCAGCTGAAGGAAAGCCAACTGCGATTCAAACCAAAA
The DNA here is from genome assembly GCF_035044405.1 of Drosophila montana. Lineage (NCBI taxonomy): Eukaryota > Metazoa > Arthropoda > Insecta > Diptera > Drosophilidae > Drosophila > Drosophila montana. Next base: position 442,317 of record NW_026997446.1, read on the forward strand.
CAACAAATCGGCCTAGCAATAGAGATTTAAGTAGTTGGCTCGAGATTCTAGCAGATGCCCATCAACAGCATAGTCGGATATTTTCTGATATAAAGCAGCAAGTGCTACCTGTTGTCCTTGGGCAAAGAATTTTCCATAGAAGTTGCAATAGGCTTTCTCCCTGGTATACTTTGAAATTTACTTTAAAACCAACCAGAAAACAGTTTAACTGTCGTCTTGGAAAACTTGTAGTCACACAATTTCCACCCATCTGAAAAGTGTAAATCACATCTTCAATTTTCCCCTTTCCAGGTGAAATTTTTGATAAACTTCACTTCTGCAGTTTTACATACACAACAAAATCTAACTTTTGTGTAAAATTCAGCTTTCTAGCACATGGGGCTTAGGCTGTGCGTTGATCATCAATCAATCAGTCAGTCAATCACTATCAAATGCTTGTGTATATTGAGATATTTCTTGTAAAGTGTATCCTCATTATAGGATACAGAAATCTTAGCTATCTGTTAATTTTTTATATATATAATTAGAAATATATATATCATCAATCATTCAGTCAGTCAATCAGGAGAAATTTTGTATATATGCATAGAGTTTGATAATATTGCATATTTCAATTTGATTATTATACATATATTCAACAAAGAAATATTATTAAATTTTGACTGTAGATTGATCATTCGATTTTTCAGCAATCAGTCAGTCAGGTAAAATTGCTAACATATATAAAGAAGCTTGAGAATATCTAAATTTTAATTTAATTTAAGGAACACATGTTAAATTCATAATAATTAGGCTCAAAGTTGGCCTCTAGATCGATCGTCAATCAGTCATTCAGTCAATGAGTAAAATATATACATATATATATATATACATGACGTTTACCTGTGATGGACACCTGCAACTATTCTTACTATTTCTACACACATAACAGGGTACAGAAATATTTGCTACTTGAAAATGTAATTTATATTTAACTAATGATATTTTACATCAATCAGTCAGTCAGTCAATCAGTGTTTATTATTATGAATATATAGATAAGTTTGAAATGTCTTCTATACATATATTCAACATAAAATAACTTGATATTTGAGCTGTAAGTTGAGCATCAATCAGTCAGTCAGTCAGTGTAAATAGATAATGTTTATCTGTGGTGCACACCTACAAGATTTTTCGACAACTTTTTTACGCATTTCCATGGCTCAGAATATACAAATATTTGGTATTTTATTTTTAAATAAAGTGCTCTTTAATTTATTGGGCATTTCTTTCGTTTGCGCCCATTTATTGGCAGGCAACTTTGTGTTTTTTTTTTATTAATTACTTTGCCAGGCCGAGTTGCCGAAGACGTAAGTGGATCAGACCATAAAAATGCCATTCAGTCAATTTGCTGCCTCTTCTGAAATATATTTAAAATGCCTGGCATCATTTGCATGTAATTTTCACTTAACAGCCGCAAATCAGTTTTGGGCTGTGGAAAATCGCGAAAATCGCCCCATCATAAAAACGGCAGCAAGAAGAGGCGCCGCGGCGTCTGGCCGCAAACGCGATGTTGTTATTGTTGTTGTTGTTGTTGTTGTGCATTTGGCAAGCCCGATTTTGGTGATTGTCATCGATACGGATGCGCATTATGCCGGCTCCGGGTGCGTTGCCTGTCCGGTGCAGCCAATCAGCCGCCGGAAACGGCAATTGCCAATTGGGCGCCATTTTACAGTGCAACACATACAAAGGGACGACAGTAGCCCGAAAAAAAAAAAAGAACCTCATCATTTGTTTCCATTTGTCTGGGGCTCGGGCAACGTTTATGCGCTTGTTTGCGCACATTTGCGTTGCGATTCTTGCAGCACCACGCACTCCATTACAGTCGCGCACAAAAGTATGCAACAGTCATTGGCAAACGGCGCCGCTTTGATATTTAGCCAAACGTTCCATTTGACGGACGCCGGCTACGGCTGGGACTCGCATTCAGCTTTGGTTATTCGGGTTGCGCACCTGAAAATGACCATAATTAATTGCATGTACTACCTGCGGCCATTGGCCCCCATCGGCTGCCAATTAGCGCCAGCTGAACGGGCAGCATGAGCTGCAATTCTGTGTCTCTCTTTCTCTGTGGGTTCTTCTGGCGCCCTATTCACAAAGTTTCAAACGGGCATATTGGCTTCTCTCTTCTTCGTCTGGTGACTCAAAGATTTGAATATGTTCTCGCGCAAAGGTTTTTTGATAATGTAATACGAAATCCTAGGAGTGCCTACCAAGGATTCATCTAAGCCTCTCGCAGTTTTGAAACTATTGCTGAACTTGGCAAGCAGCTAACTTCACCTTACTTACCTTACAGTTTGCGAGTCACCAATGCGATAATCAAAGAAATCTCATTCAAAATAAATCAAGTTTACACTCAAAAAGCCACTTCCTTGGCCTTAAAATTTGAGATTCACCAGCGAGTTTCTAGCAAACTCTTCTTCAACACTTCTCAACTATTTTAAGCTGTAAACAGAGTATGGCGCAGTCGACTACAGCCCAATTAGTACTTGCTTATGCCACTTGCTGCATTGATTGATGGCCGAAACCGTCGCGGCGAGGGGCAGGGCTGACGAGATAAAAGACACTGACCACTGCAACTGGCAGCCCATTCAAATAGTGCGCCTCATTAGCTGGCCTGGCATGCAGAGCAGCGCAGTTGGCTCCAGTTAGAGTATTGGCATGTCGGTCACACACACACACACGCACACACACGCACACACACACATTCGTGCGAGTGTTTCGCAATGTTTTACAACTTAACAACACTTCACTTGGCCACACTTCACTCGGCCGCATATTTTCATTAACAAAAGTGGCAGCCACTTGGGCACTTTTTTTTCTGCCCAACAGCAACACACACACGCACACGCATACGTATATGTACAGCACTTGAGCATTGTGTTGTAGCATTATAATCGAAGCAGCAGCAAATCGGTTTCGCATGAAACGCAATTGTCTATAATTACATTATCCCAACTATCAATTAAACCAAATTGTCTGACGGCCGCGCCGGGGCCTAGCCCCGGAACTCCGGCAGACACAACGCATAGCCCATGAGCAATGCTCATTTCCCACACTCCACACACACACACACACGCACACACACACACGCACACTCGTTTACTCACCGCACACACCACAGCTGCAGCATAATGGAAGGCTGTTATGTGTATTTGTGATTGTATAACAAGGCCCCAGTGCGTGTGTATCCTTCTGAGTTTCAGTCTGTTTATCTATCTCCGTGTGCGTGTTTGTTTGTTTCTGTGTGTGTGTGTGTGTGTGTGTGTGTGTGTGTGTGTGAACACTCGTAATCCCCGCACACAAAGGCATTTAAATAATTTTACTGGTGCTGTCGTCGCAGAACGCTGATATCGGAGTATTTTTCAAGTAATTGTTATAATAACAAGCACAAAAACAACAACGCACACACAGTCATGGCAATTACATGCACACACACACACACACACACACACATACACAGGCACATTCGCATTGAAATATGGAAGTCACAATTACATTTAGGCACACGCACACAAACACACTGCCAAAAAAACAAAGTTTATGTTTATGCGCCGCAATTCGCAATTCCCGCAAATTTCGCGAATTACTCAATTTTTATTATGGCTTTTCCTTAGAAAATGTAACAAAGGGGTTTAATTATATACATATATAAGTTTAAATAGAACTTAAGAAATATGTTTGGAATCAACCGAATTGAAAGTTCCCTATATTATTATAAAAGTTAACTACTACCACATCCAATTAGTTCTTACCTTCTGAACAGTGCCTCGATCATCAGTCAATCAATCATTCAGATATTTTCTGCTAATTCTTTAAGCAAAATTTTGGAAAAACCAGTCTTAGTATTAATAAATGGTTTCTTCCTAGTTTTGACCTGCTCATTAGTTAGTCAGTCGCTCAATCAGTCCATCAATCAATAAGTTTTTCAAAACCTTGTCTCGATATTGATAAAAGGTTTTAACAGCTAGCTAAAATCATCAATCTGTCAGTCAATCAATCAATCAGTCAGTCAATCAATCAATCAAACAGTTTAACAGTCAATTGATACTGAAGGAGCGAACCCGTCTTGGTATTGTATGTGCCTCAATCATCAGTCAGTCAGTCATAAATGCGTCAATCAATCAATCAATTTAAAAAAAACCCTCTCTCTCGAATGTTTCTACAGCCAAACTCTACCAAGCTCTTCCGATGGTGATCAGTCAGTCAATCAATCAATCAGTCAATCTTCCAGTATAACAATTATCTTTTTCACGGTTTTGAGCCGCATAAACTGTTTTGGCCAATTGGTACTGAAGTAGCGAACCCGTCTTGGTATTGTATGTGCCTCAATCATCAGTCAGTCCGTCAGTAATACAATGAGTCAATCAATCAATCAATTCTTAAAAATCCCTCTCTCTCAGAGATTTTTACAGCCAAGCTCTAGCGCTTCGGATGGTGCTTAGTTAAACAACCAGTCAGTCCATCAATCAATCAGTCAATCTCACAGTATGACAATTACCTTTTTCACGGTTTCGAGCCGCATAAACTGTTTTTTGGCCAATTGGTACTGAAGCAGCGACGCGTTTGTCGTCCAACTCTCGGGCGGAGTGCGAGTGCGAACAAAGTTAAAATTTGTTTTGCTTTCACATTTAATTGAAATTTACGCCGCTTTGTCGGCGTCTCGTTGTCGCGACAAGCGGCGACTTTTATCATTTTAAAAGCCGCCCGCCCGCTGTGCTGCCCGCCGCCCCCCTGCTGCTGCTCCTGCTGCTGCTCCTGCCATGGGCGCTGCTGACGGTGCCGCCGCGACTGGAGCCGTGCCCGGAGCAGCGCCTGGCCAGTGTCTGAGGCCCGACAGTCACTTTTGCAGCAAATTAAATGCATTTTGCACGCACGCGTGTGTACGCGAGTGTGTGTGTCAGTGTGTGTGTGTGTGTGTCGGTTTGTCATTTAATTTTAAAAAGTTTCGCTGCACGAGATTTACAGCGCCCGAATGACTAAAGAGTTTTCACACACACACACACACACACACACACACACACGCACAGCCTTCAACGGCTGCTCCCCTCTTTAATTTCACTTAATTGAGAAGTTGTTCGACTGACTCCGCCCTGCAGCTCACCTCACCTTGCCGCCAGGTGAGCGAATTGCTGACAGCGCTGCAATCAATAAGAAATTTGTTTACACAATGGCTAAAAAATAAAATGAAATTAAAAAGGAAAAGTGCCTGCTCAAGGATTAAGTCGAGCCAATATGTTTTATGGGAAATGAAATTAATACGAATTTCCTTCAAATAACATAAGTATTTCCTATATTTATGCACTGCGTGGAAATCCAAGGCTGCATTTTATAATGAGCAGCGCAGCAAGCCAAAGAATGTAGGTCCCTTTTTCAGTTCACAATTCGAACCAGCTTCCTGCTTTTAGGTTCGATTGATGTACTTCGTTTTCCACATGCACGAACCCAGCTTTTAGTTAAAGCCAGAATTAAGGAATAAAATAAAATTATAAAACCTTTTGAAAGGCGAAACAAATTTCAACCTTGTCCGAATTTCGACAGCGTTCATACATGCTTAAGCTTTAAAATTCTGCACTCTTTTTCTCAACATTCACAAGCCTCTTAAATTATTAGGGACTTTTATTGAATATTTGATAAATCTCTTAGATCTTATATAAAGTCAAATGCAGGCGCCCCAATGTATGCAATACAAGTACAATAGGCAACACACACACACACACACACACACTCACACACACATTGGCACACACACAAAAATGCAACAAAGGCAAAGTGCAATGTTGTTTGTGGTCAAATACAAAAGGACATGGACTGCGACTGCGACTCCGGACAGCGGGTGATGGTCAAACGTTGCCTAGGGCGGAAAATGCTCTAGCCACATTTTACGCATTTGCGCCGGGAATTTATGAAATTGCAAAGGAACAGCAGAGCAGCAGAGCAGCAGAGCAGATCAACGCACAGGTCCTGTCGAAGGGACAATGGACTGCGGCAGTGGCAAAAACAAAAATGCCATTTATTTGTTAATTTACCCACGCAGCATCAAATATGTGAAGTCAACAAAAACAAAACAAAAAGGGGGGCGCACCTGGGAGCTCACCTGCGACTGGATTCAGGAAGCGAATCACAAAACAGAAACCATGGACTCCAGCCATGGCAACGAGGAACAACCCCGCAAGCGTTTTTAAGCTACTTGTTTGTTGGTTTGCTTAATCCGCCCCCGGACTGGGCTCCATACTACTGGGCTTATTTACGTCTGGCTGAGACTCTGGACGGGATCTGTCTGTGTGTGTGTGTGTGTGCTCTCTCTAGTTTATTAGTCCACAAACCAAGCCAGCCTAATGATGCCTGTCCACAACAGCGGCCTAGGCATCCATTTGAGTTCGTTTGATTCGGTTTGTCTGTCTGTCTGAGCAGCCCTTTGCTTCACGCTACAATGGCTACACACGTTATACCCTGCCATTGAGCGGGCATATGCCCAATTGCAGCTGAGTGCGGTTAGCATATTCCATATTCCACATTTAAAGATTCCCTTTCATAAAATCTGTTTGACTTGGGCAAGGTATTTGTTTAATTTATAAAGGCCCTCCATTTATGCCCTGTATTTATTAGCAGAAAGGGTATATTTCAGTCTGTGTATGGCTAGCAGAAGGAATCATAGGAGAATACTCGCAAAATATATAAAATCTTGATCTATATCGACAGACGATTGTTTGTTCAAACTTGGTTTGAAACAGGAATCTCACATTATTTCTTACTACGAACAGAACTTAAGCCGGTTATCCCAATATTATCCAAATTGTGAGCCGAAGCGAACCGCATAGAAAATCCTTTCAAAGCGTAGACCGAACCGCCGATCATTTAATAGCCGTGTCTTTCGGTTCATCCATTCTTCAGTCCCTTTAAGACCCTTCGATATCAGCGACTATAACAACTAAATACTTTCAATATAGAAGCTATCGAATATCATACGAACTCCAGCTTAACTCTTTTGTCGATAAATCGATAAATATCGATTTCGAATTCCCAGTTGTAAGGCGTAGCTGAAGGATTATAAGTCCAAGAGGCTTCAAATTGAAGCTTATCGCATCGTAAACAAAGCCCAAGAATTTTCACTTTTCGAATACATCGAAGACCCTTCGATATCAGAGACTATAAGAAATAAGCACATTCAAGATAAAAATTCTCGAATAACATTCGAAGTCGAGCTTATCTCTTTTTCAATATAAGATTTCTCGAATATCATACAAAGTCAAGTTTATAACTTTTGTCAATAAATGAATAAAAATCAATTTAAATACGTTCGATATGTAAATATCGAGTTAAAGTTATCGGTTAAAGGGTATCCCGCAACTGTGCATACCCGCCCGAGCAGTTTTACTTGTACTTGTTTAGGTTTTTTGTTTTTTTTTAGCCGATGTTAACAATGTTTTCAACTTGTTGCCCGTTCTCTGTTTTTAATTTACTTTGGCATTGTATAAATATTTAGACAAGCTGCCGGGCCAGCGAGCGCAGCTGCTGCCCCCCACTTGATTTATGCAGAGCGAGAGGGCGGAATGGAGGTGGGCGTGTGTAGCTGGTCTGGTTGGCGGGCATCAGCCCGCATCTAATGTTGATTTTGCGTCTTTTTGCGCTCTCAAGGCGAGTCGCGGCGCGCAATGTTTGTGCAAATGCTTTTTCAACAATTGCATGCCAGGACTCGCTGATCCCCCAGAGATTAACGTGACTGCCAGCGTGTGTGTCTATGTGTGTGTGTGTGTTCGCTTGTTAGATAATCCAATTAATATGCACACAAAAACGCAACTAGACAACAATAACTAAGCGCCATGTTGAATATCTGGCAAACCGGAAGCGCTGCAGCAGCAGCAGCAGCAGCAGCAGCAGCAGCGGCAGCGGACAAAGAGCTGCGGCGCGACTGCGGCAGCGGTGAAAGCTGTTCAAACATTTATGAGCCTGGCTGGTGGTTAACGGCAGCTCGGCAAACAGGCTAAAGGCTGCCGGCTACAGTCTAAAGGCAACAGGCAGCGGAGCAGACCGGGCACACATCCTTGCCTTGGAGTAACCCTCGCAGGATTCGCTGCGGCGCCGAGTCGAGTGCAATGCATAAAACTAATTTGCGGCCGGGCAATTATGCAGCAGCAGCAGCAGCGGCAGCAGCCGAAGTTTAGCCAGCGTGAAGGTGCCTGCTGCCAGGTGCAGACGACCAGGCCAGCTGCTAATTTCTTTATTTGGCTCCCATTGAGCCTGATCCTGATTCCCAAGCACATGAAAGTGCAGTCAATGCTAAGCAGCAGGCGAGGCGAATCATTAAATCAACTGCAAACAAGTGTTAATGTGGCGCACAACTGCTTTATACTCTGTTCACAGTGTGAAGATAGCTGAGAAAAAAGAATAATTAACAGGGGACTCTAAAACTGTATGTCGCAACCAGTCACTGTCAAACTCTGTTCACAGTGTAAAGACCGCTGAACAAAAAGGATTAATACATTTGTTCTCATTTTTTAAGGTATGTGACTCTAAAACTGTAAGTCGCAGACAATGCCTCTCAAACTGTGACGAAGATTTAACTATTTATGTCATCTTTTTGGCTTCGGCTTTAGAGGCATTTCAAAACTGTTGAATGCAGGCCCTGACTTTCAAACTGTGACTAAGATATGTGTATTTTTGCTATTCTTTTTGGGTCCAGCTTTGGAGGCTCTAAAACTGTAAGCCAAAGACAAAGACAACAATATTGTACACACATTTTTGGATCGAGCTTAGGAGAATAAATAGTATTCAAGTTTTATGAGAGCGTGACTTTCAAACTGTAAGCCACAAGACAGGGTCTCTTAATCCAACCCATTAAAAGGGTTGAATTAAGTCTATTTTAATTGGGTGACTCCAAAACTGTAGCAGCCTTTCAAGCTGTGCCCAAGAAGATTGAATAAATTCATTGGCATATTTTCTTGTTGACTCTACCACTGTAAGAAACTGAAAGCGACTTTCAAACTGAATAAATCCAATGTCATATTTTTGTGGTGACTGTAAAACTGTAAGACACTGAAAGACACTGAAAGCAACTCCCAAACTGTATTTAGGGTGCATCAATTTTGCATCAACTTTTCTCTCGAGTTCAGAAGGAGAAGGAATCCATGTTTGTCATGGAGCGTGACTTTTAAACTGTAAGCCGCTAACAGTGACTCTTAAACTGTGACCTTAGGAAGTCTAGCTCTACAATTGTGCGAGACGTAGATTGTAGCGATTATTGAAGACCTCTGGACGACGTCTCCAAATGTTTTGAATTATTAAACAAACAATCCATGAAAAAAATTAATGATAGGGGCTTCGGTTCGGGTTAAGGTTTGGCTCACGGACTCAACAAAGATTCTAAGAAAGTCAATATACTCCTCTTGCAGTTAGCGAACAGAGTATAAGCCAGATATATCATATTCTGCTGAATAGCGACCATTTCCTTTGTAAGCCGACGCACACATGAGCTCTCCATCTTCCCAGCGCCTTATTGTGTACTCATTTTCTATGCCAGAACTCCCCGCACACACACACACACACACACACACACACACACACACTGAGCTCTCTTTCACATACTCTCGACTCTTGCATTATCTAGATTATCTTGTCAGAGAGAGAGAAGTTAATTTTTCTTTCATTAGCGCCTGACATCAGTGTCGCCCGCTGCTTCCATTTAGCAATGAAACTTTGCTTATTATAACTATGTGAAAGTGTCGCTCCCCCCTCTCAATCCCTCCCCCCTCCCCTCACACACACACACACACACACACACTCGCGGTATTCATTCAGGCATATTCTAATATCCATGGCACAGCTGGGGGGCGGCTGGCAAATGCAAAGCCGCACACGTATTGGCGTGAAAACTTTTTATTAGCGTCGAAAGTGCCCCACCACACTCCTAGCACTCGAAAAATCACAGAGCGAAGTCTGTTTAGCGGCACGTTGCGTATGATTAATATGCTGCACACGTATCACCGCAAATATTGATTTTTAAATAAGCTGACGCCACGAATGTGGGCCAAGAGCAGCAGCAGCAGCAGCAGCAGCAGGAAACTTTGTTTGTCCAAGCAATGGCAAAATCAACAACGAAATTATATAATTTGCAGTGTAATCAGCTAAGTTTAAATGTGAAATGTGCGGCGGCAGCAGAGGCGTCGTGATTTCGACTGATGGCTGATGCGGCGTATGAGTAATGCCCGCCTATAAGATTACTCATACGTAAAAGCCGCAAAAAAGTGTTCGTCATATGACGACGCCGCCGCCGCCGCCGCCAAGCACTTTGACAAATGAAACATGGCCAAAACAGGAGGAGCTGCCTGGCAAGGGGTTGGACCCGGACCCGGATACGGGCATGGGTATGGGCTGGAAAAAGGAACGCCGTAATGCCATTGATGGCTTATTTCAGGTTTACGACTTTGTTTTTGCTACCTAGCCAATGTTTGCCTCCCTTGGCAGTCTTCTGTCCGTCTGTCTGATCGGCGGCATTCACTCACGGTGCACGTTTGTAACTTTTGACTATGGCAACCCCCCGCCAGCAACCGGTTCCCCCCGTCCCCCCATCAAACAACAGTCGTCAGCGACTGAGAGTATGCTTGAGTGGTTTTTAGGCGCAGTTGTTTCTATTTTCTTTCTGGTTTTTTCATTTTTATTTTTCTTTATTGCTCTGGCGAATTCCACGCTTTTTATGGCAACTCCATTGAAGTCAGGCAGGCATTGAACTGTTAAGCTTTTTATTGAGCCGCATGCCCTGTAAAACAAAAGGGATTCAAGTTGCCCCGCAACGACAAAAAACGGATCGCGCATTATCTTTCCTGACTTTCGGAGATATGCGTGGGGCTTAGAAATGTGGAGCAAAGCTAATAGAATATTCTGGCTACAAGGCTTGGGATCAGCTAAAGTTAAAGTTCAAGATAAAGTTAAAGTTAAAGGTAAAGTTAATGTTAAACTTAAAGTTAATGTTAAACTTAAAGTTGAAGTTAAACTTAAAGTTGAAGTTAAAATTAAACTTAAAGTTAAAGTTAACGTTAAAGTTAAAGTTAAAGTTAAAGTTAATGTTAAAGTTAATGTTAAAGTTATAGTTAAAGTTAAAGTTAAAGATAAAGTTAAAGTTAAAGTTAAAGTTAAAGTTAAAGTTAAAGTTAAAGTTAAAGTTAAAGTTAAAGTTAAAGTTAAAGTTAAAGTTAAAGATAAAGTTAAAGTTAAAGGTAAAGTTAATGTTAAACTTAAAGTTAATGTTAAACTTAAAGTTGAAGTTAAACTTGAAGTTACAGTTAAAGTTAAAGTACCAGTAAAAGTATTTCTCTAGCTTATAACATAGACTAGTACAAAAGTAATCTACCCATTTCTTAATCAACCTCATATAAGCACAGGGTAAAGAATATATATGCCTTTCTACGATATAATCTTCTGTCTAAAACATGCACTGGGGTCGCAGCATTCTACCCATTTTTTACCCACTTTTCAACAAGTACAGGGTATAAAGGCAGCAGTATACTTACCCCTTCATAAGTTTCATATGAACTCAAACAAAGATATCATATCTAGCTTATAACATAATCTGGCAGCACAAAAATTAATCCATTTCCTACCCAACCTTACAAAAGTACAGGGTATATATGCTTAGTGATAATTTAGATATCATCCTCTGTCTAAGACATGCACTGTGATCGCAAGAATACTACCCAATTTCATACATGAACAGGGTATAAAAAAAGTTTACTATGCAGCAGTCAACTTTTCCCTTCACGAGTTTCATATAAACTCGCATGCCGGTAAACTCTATTGGCAACTGTCTGTCTGTCTACCTGTCCTTTCTGTCCGTCCGTCTGTCTGTCTATCTGTCTTTCCTTCCTCCTGTCCGTCGTCTGTTCGCTCGACTGTGTCTGCGCTGCCGGCGGCTGTGCAACAGCATGTTGCATGCTGCTGAGCCGCTCAGCCGACAACAAATTTTTATTGTCAGCATATTTTTTATGTTTTAAGCATGCCACACGCTCCGCACACACACCCCGCACACACACCACCCGCCCCGCACACCCTCCCACCCGTCGGCTTGTCAGAGAATACAGACTGAAGCGCTTCTGTGTGATGTGACGAGCGCGGCGTGCACATTGACATTGTCTGCCTCTGCCTGTCCCTTGGCTCTTCGGGTTCTGTCTCTGCCGGTAAATAAAATATCGTTTCATATAAAAATACAAGTGCTTGCCCCTCCCCGCAGACAACCGCCCGCCCGCCCGCCGTTGCATCGATTAAGCGTGTCTAACCGTTGGGGCATGGCCCCAAACCCCGCGCGATTCCCAATCCATCCCAATCCTTTCGCAGCAGTCAACAGGGCAGAATATTTGTTGTTTTCCCTATACGTAAAAAAATAGATATATTTTTTGTTCCCTTTTTGATATCCGTCTTTTTTTTATTTTATATATATATTTTGTTGGTTGAAATGGAACACTACACGTGTTGGTAACATATTTTTGGACATTATTACAATGGTTGCTTTTTGTTATGCCCCGCATCCGCAACCCGCACATATTGTGCCTCCCCTCATTCTCTCTGACAGTGTGGATTTTATGTGTGTGTGTGTGTGTGTGTGTGGACTTTTTATGGACACTTGAACGTATTCAAGTTCGCAGCGTGTTTTGAATGTGTTTCGGGGTGGCCCCCAATCCCCGAGCTGGCACAGACAAGTGGCAAATGCATTTTATTCACTGCATATTTGATTCGGACGAAAAATTCCAGCAAAGGTGAAGTCAAGTGCGTTGCGATGCCATGAATCAGCCTTGAATGGAGGCATCATCGAAATGTGCGCCCAACAAAAAATTGAATGGCACAAATATGTATACATTTTTTTGGGCCCAAACTTGATGATGGGCATTATCATTTTGCATACATTATAACGAACGGAATCGTATTACATTTATTAAAATAAATTCAATACTATTCACATTTATATGCACATAAAGGAATTTGACATGTCTGTCTGGGAGTTGAACTAAGAGGCAGCAGAGCGCTGGCTCAAATTCAGTTTACACATTTGTTTAAATTCGCTTAAAGAAGAAGATAATTTATGGAATATATACAGGTGAATCGGGCTAAGCATGAGCTGAACTAGAAGAAGTTTGAATGATTTCTTTTTAAGCTCAAAATATATATTCATAAATTATAAATTAATTTAAATGAATTTCCATAAATTGTCTCGCAAATATGCATTTGCAAAATTGCACATTTCAACCCGTCGATGCCGGGTAATTTCTGTAATTATTTATGATATCGAATGCCTTTCACATTTTATTTTTGTAATATGAAAATTGAGACGGCAAATGCGAACAGATTAAAATGCAGCTATAAAATATACAAATTTATATGAGCCGCCTTAATGAAAAGCGCTTACGAAAGCATCAACATTTCACAGATGCGACAACGAGCTGGCGAATGTTCCTGGAGCTGGAGCTGGGGGGAGATGGAGAAGGAGGAGCTGGAGGCGGAGGCGGGGCATCCCAAACCGAATTTCATGCTTAAGCTCTGTAAAATTAACATTTAATTGAAGCCTACATTTCGGCGCCACGGGCTCTGCGTAAAATTAACAAAAAATAATGCCACGCCCACGCCCACGCCCCCTGGCATCCTGGCCAGGATGCGCAAGGCAAGTGCAAATCCCTGGATACAGTCCAAACGATATGCAGCCCAGGCGGACGGACGGTCGGACGGACGGACGGACGGACGGACAGGCCGCGGTGAGTGCATGTTTTGATAGCGTAAATTATGTTATAAAATTTATTTAATTTCACTTTTGCTGCTGCTGCTCCATCCGCACGCTGAACGTTTTGTTGCCAGGCCCCGCAGCCAAAATGGGCGCCTGCCATGCGAGGCACACACACACTCCACACACACACACACACACACATGACCCTCTCAACTGGTCGCCCTCTGTTTTCCCCAGTGTATTGCAAATTGTGCAGAGTCCTCTGCCGCCTGCCATTTGCCCCTTGCCCCTTGTTGCCCCGGCTTGTTGCTCCCGGGTCCAACTGCTGCTTGGCTTCGCGTGCCCGGCGCGCATATTTATGTCTGGCAAGAAACATGCAAACATTTCGTTGGCATTGGCCAGAAATGAAATGGAAAGCGCAGCCAGGTGAGTAAACAACACACACACGTGTGCGAGCATGTCTGTGTGTGTGTCTGTGTGTGTGTCACAGATATTGGCAATCCTTAACTGCATGCCTTAATCTCTGTGCGACGAGAGCCAGAGATGACATCGTGATCTTGTTGCTCTAATCAGGAATAACTCCTGGTGGTATCTCATCTCTTCCCCAACACGCCAATTTTATAAGAGCTCATATTTTACTTAACTTATTTGATTAATCTGTCAGGTTTCTCCCTTTGCTGTCAAAAACTTCTCGATAATTGAACTCTAATTAATTTAAATTAAAACAAAAAATACTTTCTCTCAGTAGGAGGCTATCTTCGAGGACTTCGAACCAAAAGAAAGCTTCAATTAGCTCGTCAGTTAGGATTAAAACTCTTTTGCTTATACAGAAGAAATGTTTCCAGATCTTAACTGTACTCAAAGTACACTCATTCCGTCCACTCTAATAAAGGACAACTCCTTGGTCCGTGTTAGTTCATCTCTTTTTGGAATGAACAAACAAATTTCTCGTGTCAAACATTTTACTCTAATTGGTCTCTAATTTATTTAAGTTAAAACAAAAAATACTTCCCCTCAGTAGAAGGCTGTCTTAGCGTTTGCTTTCGAACCAAAAGAAAGCTTCAAAGAGCTCGTCTTTGAAGACAAACTCTTTTGTATATATAGAAGAATTGGTTCTACTCTCGTCTTAGGATAAGAACTCCTTATTATATATAGAAGAATTGTTTCCACTGTCCAGATCTTCACTCCATTCAAAGTATTCGCATCACGCGCTCATCTCTAAGCTGGGCAATCGTTCAGCTGCTTTCGATTGGGCGGGGCGCAGGGCTTAAACGACTGGGGTCCGTTTAAATAATTAAATACCAATGACACTTAAACGTAAATCATGAATTTTGCAAGGGTTTCACCGAAGGGCCACGTGCAGGACACGCTGCTGCTCGATAAGACACATTTACGAAATGGCAAAGACGTGGAGGTAGCTCCAGTTTTGGGCCAGCTCGCCGGACCGTTAACAAAGACGGAAAATGTCAACGCCGCCGGAAACAACACCACCAAAAAATTACTGTTGCAAAATGCTGGACAAGTTTCCGCTCCCAGCTCGGAGCTTCCTGCAACGGCAACGGCAACTGCAACAAATCCCCAGCTGCTCAGCTCTAACATTCCATGCAACAACAACAACAACAACAATGGCAACAAGAGGCTCTAGTCGGGAGCTCCCGACTAGGGGATACCCTAAACTCTCTTCTTCCAGCAGGCGTATAAAATGAAAGATACTTGATATATATAAGCAATTCTAGAAGCTACATGTCAAGTTTGACGACTCTAGCTCTTATAACTTACGAGATTTGCTCAAAAAACAGGATTCCGATATCGATTTTTTTCGATTACTTGGAAACGGGGCAAGTTATCGAATATCGGAAACAAACTTGATCTGCGCGAGCACTAGGAGGACCTTCAGCTAAATTCAATTTCAAGTCTCTAGCTCTTATAGGTTCTGAGATCCTTGCGTTAATACATACGGACGGACGGACGTACGGACAGACAGACGGACAAACGGACGGACGAACATGGCTAGATCGACTCGGCTAGTGATGCTGTTCAAGAATATATATACTTTATGGGGTCGGAGATCGGACGGACATTTGCACAAATACATTATACCCCCTTTACTCATTTTCAATGATTACAGGGTATAACAACAATGTGTGTGTGTGTCCAACAATTTGTTGCCGCAGACAAAGGCAAAGTCAATGTCGCCAGAGTTGTCAACGTTGTTGAAAGTTGCCTTAATTGCAGTTGTTGTTACTGCTGTTCTTTTTACGGTTGTCGTGCATAAAATATGCTGCATACTTCGTGGGCCCCCCCCCCCCCCCCCCCCCGGCGCTCGGCAAAAAAGGTTGCCACTGCCATTGGCGTTGCCACCGTGTCCGCAGGCCGCCTTTCATGCTGTTAATTATTATTATAGACGTGCGAGCGTCCATCTGTCTGTCTGCACAAGCACAAGCGACCACATGCAATAAAACAGCACTTAGACACACACGCACACACACACACGCACACACACACACACACACTTGCACACACACATGGACATGGGGACAACTACATGGATGTCTAGTCCGTTTGAGCCATCGCCCAGGCAAATAGCCAAACGGCGCACCGGGGAATACTTTACCAAATTGCACTACCCCTCAGTCTCACAGTCTCCCCCTGCTCCCGCTCCAGCTCCAGCTCCAGCTGGCATCCTTTGGCCAACTCATTTGACTGCACGCTTTTGTCGTCCTTTCATCTCACTAAATATTTTTGCTCATAGACGCCTTACACGTGTGCGCCCGTGTGTTTATTTGTGTGTGTGTGTGTGTGTGTCTGCGAGCTGCTTTTAGGCATTTAACTTCTTTTTTTCTGTTGCTTTAATATATAAGAAGAAAGAACGAAGATGGAATACTCTTAAAAAAAATTTGACTTAAAAGTTCTAAGATTCATTTTCGAGCGATATTTCCAATAGTTTCCATATTATATATTAGACCGATTTAATAGGGCTTTGCTGATAGTTGCCAAGTTCGGATTGGATATCTTGAGAGTCAAAAAGTTATTTATGTATATAAAAACTCTTCCTTCGACCGATTCTTCCCAAGGCAGATATATAGTAGTATAGTAGTATAGTATATAGATTATATAGTAATCCATTCCTGATACGATTTTTCTTATATTCAAAAAACAGAGTAAAAACAATAAACGTCAAGTTTGGTCAACATACCCACATAAAACAAAACAATTTTTCATACAATAACTTAATTTTCGACCGATTGTTCCTAGGGCAGCTATATGATATAGTGGCCAAATTCGGCCAATTCCGACAAGTGTACTCCCAGCTACAGATGAACGCAACAAAATTTTTAATTTCATCAAGACAGTTTCAAAAGCTGAGTGTCAAAACAGTCGGGGCTGCTCTTGATACTGATCAAGAATATATATATTTTTATGGAATTAGAGTTCTGGTTTAGCATTACAATATCCAAGATCCCTCTGTTACATCCTAATTAAAGCTACTTTGGAACCTGCGGGAAGCAGGACTATTGCTAGGCATTCCAGAATTTCCAGGAATCGACTAAAAACTGTATGAAAAATGTTAAAACTCAAATATCTCGGATAAATAAGGAACGATTTTCGAATGCATTTTGGAAATATATATATATATCACGGAAATCGATTGACATTCAAAAACTTCCATTCTAAAATTTGACTAAATTTGATAAATATATCAAAGGGGTTACATTAAAAATTTTGATTAAATTGAGTCGTTTCTGAAATGAAATATTTTTTGATTTCTATATATTCCATAGTCTTACGAGTCCAAAATGACATATCTGTCCAGGATCGGACCTCTAAATTGAAACATTTTTAATTCCTTTATATTCTATAGACTCTTACGAGTCTAAAATGCCATATCTTTCCCAAGATCCGACTTCAATTAAGCGAGTTGTGTACACTTAAAGTTTTTCTAATTATTCGAATATGTCTCAATCTAATTGATTTATTTATTTTATCTATAAATAATTGTAATTTCCACTGCCTCTCCAATCCGTCCAGTCTGCAAGGTGTGCTCCAATCTCTGCTGATCCACTCGAGCCTAGGTCTTGGGCGCAAATCCGTCTAAGAAGTTGGCTGCCAGCTTATCATGAGGCGAGCTGCTCGGAGAATAAAAGGGGGATTGCATTTAAAAGACATTATTGCGTTTGCTTTTGTTTTATTTGTGGATTTGCTGCAAGGTGCGCTAATCGCCGGCTAAGCTGACCCGGAACCGAGCAAGTGGCTAAGCCAAAAATCAGCTAATTAGCTGACACTTTGTCTTCGGGGCCACTTAATTAGCCGCTGCTTGGATTTGCGTCCCGCACCTACAGTTGGTTGGCGGGGACAATTGCATTCCAGTTGCGTAACAGAAATGGGCGCCAATTAAAGTTGGACCCAACTGACTCCCAATTGGCGCCAGACAAAAGTTCGTGGCGCATATTCAAACTTTTTGTGTGTGTGTGTGATTTAATTCCATTAAAATTTGCGCGCAGCATGAAAAAAAACGCATTTACAAAAATAACAATTGCGCGAGAGAAACGAAAGAGAGAGGGAGAGAGAGAGAGAGAGGGAGAGAGTCAGTTGAGACCGTTGTCAGAATGAAAATATTTCCATTGCTAATACAATTTTGGCTCGTATTTTATACAGATTTCTCGTTTGCACTAATTAAATGTGTAAATTTTGCAACGTTTTTTAATTGAATGCGACAAAATGTCTACAAAAATTAAGCGAAACAAATTGCGTGGACAAAGTATTGTCCGATTCGGCTAGTAAAATTGTTGCAAATGTTAACAAAAGTTGACAACAATTTCGAAATGCTAAGCAAACATTTGGTGCGCAGGCAAGTGCAACTTATGCATTAGATTAGTTAGAATAGAATGTTATAAAAAAAAGAGAATAATATTCGACAGGTCAGACAATAAAGCAGGGTATACAAGCAAAAGTTCCTCCTACTATTCCTCCTTGTTCTCCAGCGCCGGCACCTCCCAGTACTGTTCGTCCTGGTGCTGCTCGTCCTTTTGCAGATTCCGAAAGCTGGTGTACTTTAAGACGGCACCTGTTTCGGTTACCAAAATTTAATTATACGCTCCTTGACGTTAACTAACTCGCTACGCACCTGTCAAAATGCCGCCGCCGATGGCTATGAGCAGGGTCAGGGCAATGCCGAAGAGTTGATAGCCCGCCTGTGTGCTGGCATTGCGTCCCAGGCCCTGCAACATGGTCGTGGATTAGCTTGTGTTTGTGTGAAAGTAAATAACAATTGCAGCTGGCGCCAACTTACGCCCATAATTTGGCTCGACGTGCTGTTGCTGCCGACCATGGCTGGGAAAATGTCCTGCAGCTCCGATTGATAGTCGTCCGCGGTGGCCAGCGAGGCGTAGATGGCCGAGGCGATGGCCGATATCAGCGCCGGCATGCCGTGCAAATTGTGTACGCCACACGTGTCATGTAGTCGCAGCTGGCTGGTCAACCACGGCTGCAATTTACAGAGTATAACATATTAGATTAGGGTATAACATATTAGATACATGCGTTCTATGAAAGTTCTACAAACAGATGTCTCCCAATCTCCCATAATTCATATACAAATTGCACTAGCAACAATTAGAGCTTTGTTCCTTTGTCATTTATCCCCAACATTCATAAGAATATTCACAAATTTGAAGCTTAATTATTAATTTGACTGAGAATGTGAAGTATGTTCTGCTAAAAGGACTTTTGGAATGCTAAGCAAAGTTCTTTAACCCCGCTGCTGCAATGCATGTCAAAGTTCAAAGGGAATCTACCATTTCTTTTTGTGCCCCGAACTGCTTAAAAGGGGTAGCTTGTTTTTGTGCTAATTTATGTAACAGACAGAGGACAGCAAGTCATAAATATAGGAGGAGGCAAAGACTTGACATAAGAAATATATATAATATCTTATGACAAAAGCATTACAATTATATTTAGAGGTCGTTGGATCTTTCCAGTTTCGGATTAGCATTAAATATTTTACAGCTTGGCTTTAAAGACATGCCGAAAATTATAAGACACAAGCATGTAGGTTAGTTTGGGTTCCATATATAAATAGGAGTATAATTGGAGAAGCTAATCAAGAACGCATTTCCCATGATGTGGGACAAAGGGAAAGCTGGCTAACATGCTTGCAACGGCAGCTTGGCCCGGCTTGGCCTGGCTTTAGGGTACCTACTAGTCGAGCATACCCCTACATGTTCACTTTGGCGTCTAATTAAACGTTATTAAAGTGCAAAATGTGCAACTGGACCGCGGCCGTTGGTCATTTATAAAAGTGTGTACATTTATTTACACACACACACACCTCCGCCGGAATGGCACAGCGCATACGGACGGACAGATGGGGGGAGGGGGATGCAGCCGAGGCCGGCGGGCAACAAACTTTACTCATTAGCGTCACACATTTTTGCTAGGCGCACTAATTAAAACGCAACAGACGACACCACGGTCCAGTTCCAGAGTGCAGCAGAGCCTAATGTTGGTTGCAGCCAGCTAGCTTCCCTTCCAGCTGCAGACTCCATTTTGAATAACGCCTCGTGTTTGCATGGATTACATGCATAGATAGTCCAGGTGTTCCTCCTCCCATTAGTGTGCAGCTTTCTCTCTGAATTCTTTTTTTTTTTTGGTGGGGCAGTTGAACTTACGGTTAAATAGCGATAGCCGAGCACCGAAACCGTGCCGGCGATAATGCCAATTAAGACTGCGCCGTGCGCGCCGAGCAGCAAGTTGCAAACGGTGCCAACGGCAACGCCGCCGGCGAGCGTCGAGTTCTGCACGTGCACCATATCCAATTTATTCTCATGGCTGACAAGTGCCGATACAACGAAGGTGGTCACTGCAAACGGAAGAGAGAGAGAGAGAGAGGGGGTTACAACAACATACAACAGAAAGGCGCACATCAACTCCACTCCAGTATTTCAAGTGTCCCAGTCCCAGTGAGGCTATGCCTGGTGTAGTTTTCATTGTTTTGGCCCCCAATTCATGCTGCATCTTGTTTAATTTTTGAGTAGTTTATAAGTGAGCATCCAATTTCAATTGAATGCAATGCAAACACATTTTCAACGACTTTTGCAATTTTGGCGTTTTCGATTATTCTGCTATGAGTACTTATTGGTTTTTGGCCACTGTCGATAGTTTTGCACGATCATCGATAGTTGTTTGGCAATAATAGTAGCGTGTGCTCTGGTCACACTGTTTCGCTCTCTCGCTAGCGAAAGAGCGGCTTAGCCGCCAAAATTATTGTTAATGGCGCGATTTATAGTGCGTGAGTGCTTTTAAATATTCAGTTCGCTAATTTATCTACGATTTCGGGCAAAATAGGGATTACATCGGTGTAAAGCTTTCTTACTGGACATCAGTAGAGGCCATTGCAGGCTGTGGTTGTGTAGTGCAAGCCGCAAAATATAATTAAAAGTGCGTAACGGCGAATGTGTATGTGTGTGTGTGTGTTTTTTTTGTGTATTTTTTTGTGTGTTCATTAATTGGATTAAAAGCAAAGTAAATAATGTCTAACTGCTGATGCCTTATGGGACAGTAATGAAATATGAGTTGATGGTAAGTTCTGATAAGATTGTTTTAAATATATAACTTATTAAAGCACAAGCCTCAAGAGGTATGGATATATATGTATGCATGCATGTACATATGTATGTATATATGTGGTACATACTGGAAGGTGTCTAATGGGAATGTGTGTCTGTTATTTTTTCGTATCCATTAATTGGATTAATAGAAGCACAAATATTATCTTATTGGGAAATGCATGTCTTATTGGCGAACGATGTTATGAGCATGTTGAGCATGGCTAGTTCAGATAAGAAACTTGAAGATTATCAACTTTTTAATGTGAATTTGTATATGTGTGTGAGTGTGAGGCTTATAAGCATTAATAAAATAACAAATATCGTCCAATAAGAAAATGGACTGGTAAACTTAAAAATTATGAGAATGCGGGCTAGTTCATATAAGATTGTTTAAGATTCGCAACTTTTTAATGTGCATATGTATATATGTGTGAGTGAATGTATGTAAATGCTTAAGAGCGTGAATGGGAAACAGAGTTGCCAACTCAGCTACTTTCTGATTAGCAGCCCTGCTTATTCCCAATATGTGTTTTCTTTAGTATTGGGTACGGCTATTTTTTGTAGCGACAGTTGGCAACAATGTTGCCTCAGCTTAGAGTTGGGAGTCTGTCGTGTTTTTTTTTCGTGACACGAATTGTTTGGGGCTTAATATTGAAATTTTCGAGCATCTCAGATTAGTTGACTGCGTTGCTTATCGTATTGCTGCGTGTTTCCCAACTTTTTTGTCGTCTTCTAAAAATACCTTAATGGGCGCCATCTCTAGCTGAGCTCCATTTGGTAACGACAGGATTCTCTCTTAAATCATCCAAGCGAAGCAAATGGGAATCACAGGCCACAATGCTCGATGCCACAACCGCAGTTCATAAACACAAAACTAATAAAAATGTAAACAAGGCAACGGACGAGTCCCCGTCCTCCTCTCCGTCCCTGTCCTCGTCTCCGTCTCCGTCCCTGTCCTCGTCCTCGTCCTGTGTCCGGCTGTCGTCCGGGCAACAACAGCAATGGGGCACACTTCAGTTTATTGGACTGGCAAACATAAATCTCCGCAAAAATAACACTAAATACTTAAAAATCTTCATTTTATGGCGAAACATATGTTGCAGCAATAATAATTTGCATAAATTAGTTAATACGGGACACCGCTCGGTTTCTGTGGCAACTGCAAATAAGCAAATCACAGCCGGAGCAGCAACAACAACAACAACAACGAGAACAACAACAACAATCCGAACCGCAACAATTTTAGAAACAGCTTTTGACATTGTCCAGGCGACACAGAATTACGAGTACTGCAAATTCTGGCTTAAAAATCAATTAAACAGTATTTTTACTGCCGGGTGGGGCGAAAAGCAAAGTTAAACCAGAGCCAAGTCGAGATTTCGGGGCGTCAGTTGTTTCTAACTTGTTGTTAAAGTCCATACCCCTTGAAAATGGACAACAATCGGGTATGTTGCAGCTGGGTTAAGGTATGTGACAGGCCGAAAGGCGACATTTGGCACTACGAAAGTTATATATATTCGGGGTCAGACGGATCGAAGACTTTAAGAACTGGAAATAACAATTTTTAGAGTATAAATCCTCATTTATAGAGCATGTGAAGCATACGCATTTCCAGGGTATTTTACTTTTTTAAGGGCATTAAAAATAGCCTCCAATCAGGGAAGAATATTGAATGTTACAGCAGCTCGAAGTTGTGTACAGGGTATGCCCTAGTTGAGCACTGTCGACTGTTGTAAAAAATACATATTTCCAGGGTATTTTACATTTTTTCAACATATTAAGATTTATCAACAGTTGGAAAGTAATTTATATATGTTACAGCAGCTCGAGGCTGTGTACAGGGTATGCCCTAGTCGAGCACTGTCGACTGTTGTAAAGCATACAGAAATCGAGGGTGTTTTACTTTTTTCAGGGTATTGCGAATTTTC
This sequence comes from Drosophila montana, assembly GCF_035044405.1. Taxonomy (NCBI): domain Eukaryota; kingdom Metazoa; phylum Arthropoda; class Insecta; order Diptera; family Drosophilidae; genus Drosophila; species Drosophila montana. The sequence goes on from NW_026997446.1 coordinate 465,596, forward strand.
GACAATAAGAGAAGAGAATAATATATGCTACAGCAGTTCATAGCTGTGTACAGGGTATGCCCTAGTCGAGCACTGTCGACTGTTGTACAGAAATCCAGGGTATTTTACTTATTTTCAAGGTATTCAGAATTTTCTACAATAAAGAGAAAAGAATATTATATGCTACAGCAGCTCGAATCTTTTTACAGGGTATGCCCTAGTCGAGCACTGTCGACTTGTGTTGTTGTTGCCTGCATATTTAACAATTTAAATTAACGCCAATGGTGTCACTTGTGACTATAAAATGTGTTTTGCCCAATGCGGGCGACGGCGACACAAACTGACCAGGACTCGGACTAGGACCAGGACTTGGCCGGGGACGGAGGGAGGGAGGAGGGGTCCAGAACAGGGCGGGGCGGGGCCCAGGCTCGTTTTGAAGTTGGTGTGAAAACAACAACTGGGGCGTATTTTGCTGTTGGCGCCGCATTTGAACACCAAATGGCGTCGTCTGCTGTGCATGTCGCAGCGCCCGCATACACACACACACGCACACACACACACACACACACAGACACACACACACACACGCCTCTAATTTCAGCATTGAACTGAATGCCCAGCTTTAGTTTAATTAAGGCAACAACTAGCGAGCCAAGCAACCAGCCAGCCACTGAACGGTGGGATACGGCCCAAAGCGATATGCCAGGGTCCACGTTGACTCAACTAATCGCACATCCTTCCGCATAAAATGTCCTGCTTGCCACGCTCATAGACACTTTTTACAACATTACAATGGGGTACATAGAATACTGTATGCTCTTTGTCTTAATCAATTGTGATTTTTGACTTGTTCTTGGAAGTGAAATTACTGCGTGATTCTTTTGATCAATGGACATTATTATTCAGTATATTGAACATGAAATAAATAAACAAGTTTTTGGTAAATAATTGTGTATGAAAAACTGAGTTTCATATGGAAAATCAGTGAACAGGAGAAGGCGGAGTATTTCTTCGAACTGTGAACTGAATTATAAAACATTTTAGTTTAGCCTAAAAACCAAACGCATCTAAAACTGAACAGAAATATATTTCTTTCAAAAAAACCTGCCTTTCAATTAGAAAGCTTTTTGGGGTAGATTTCTTGATCTTTGTTAGCTAATTTTCAACTGAATTATTTAATTTCAACTTAGGCTAAATTGAACGGAAAAGTTCTAATCAAACGAACATTTTTATGTGGAAAACTAAGCACACAAGCCGCTCGCTTGGGGGAGGTCTTAAAAGTGCCTCGACCTGCCGACAGCTTTTCCAAGCCTTAAAAGAGTATTACAAGTGCGTTCTGTCTGGTTCTCAGTTTTCCTTTAACTTGTGCTCATATGGTCTATTGCGCTGTTTAGGTGTCGCCTCCGTGTTGCTGTAACGTGAGGGCTTTAGTGTCCATGGCAAGGATCTGGCCACAGACGCCCCAGTGTCGCCGCCAGAGAGAGTGAGCCGCAATTTCAGACCAGAGTCCCAGCTCGGCTTATCTCAGCTGCTGTTGCTCCACTTGCTGTTGTTGTTGTTGTTGTTGTTGTTGTAGTCATTGCCGGTCGCCCTTTGTATACATTTAATTTGTGTTTTGTTATTTACATTAACCAAGGCAACGGCCAGAGCAGAGACTGCCCACCAACCAAACCCCCAAACCCAACCCTGGACTTTGGCTCTCGGGTTGTTTTTGCTTTTAGCACATTTTCTATATGTTGTGTAGGACATGGCCATAGTTGACCCACACACATACACCCACAGGGATAAACACAGGGAGCTAAATGCTGGACAGAGGCTCCTGCCCTTCGGGCCGTTTTTATGTGCGCTACGTGCTCAAAATAAATTTTCAAATGTGTTAACGAAACTATTTGACATTTAATTAGTTTGTGAGTTGCATGCATAAAGATTTGAAGAACGTAGCTCGGGACCTTTTCAATTTTAGCGGCTGCCGCCTTAGTTAATAGCTGCGCCAACATTATAATTAACGCGGCCCACGAATATATATATGCAGAACTAGAAGACAGTAGGCCGTTACTTGAGCCAGCTAATTGCTGACTGGGAATCGCAGTCGCACGTGACTCACCTGTTGCCGCGGCTAATGCGAGAAACGTGTTCAAAATGGCGCGCTCGCCGCCGGAGCCCGAGGCCAGCACCGAATTGAAGCTGGGCCAGTATACCCAGAGGAAGGTGGTGCCGATCATAGCGAATATATCGGATGCATAGTTGGCACCCTCGTGCTTGCCGGCCTCGTTCTGGTCACTCGATGGGCGCAGCATCAGGGCCACGGCCAGGCCAAAGTAGGCGCCAAATGCGTGCACCGTAATGGAGCCTCCACAGTCGCAGATCTGTCGAGTAAATGCAAATAATTAAAGCGCTGATAAGGGCTCTATTTATACTCTATTCATACTCTAGCAGAGGGTCTTTTAGTTTTGTAACGACTTATGTAACCTTTGGAAGAAGACGCATGCGATATTTTTCGACAATCCTGGCTGGATCTATCGAAACTCGATATAACATATTTTCAAATAATCCCATCGAGTGGAATTTTATTTTAAAAAATCTTTCTTCATTTGAGACGTGTTTCACATTTTGTGAGAAATTTACCTCCGAATGAGAAAAGTATGAAGAAAAGGTCAAAGTTTGTAGGCGCAAAGTTTTCTTTCAATTAACTTTATTTTATTAGAGTTAATTTCAAAACTGAATTTTGGGCATTTTGTGAATCCCATTTTAAGAGATCTTTGTAGAGCTTCATTTGAGACGTGTTTCACATTTTGCGACAAAATTTACCTCCGAATGAGAAAGGTTCGAAGTTTGAAATTTGAAGAAAAGGTCAATGTTTGTAGGGGCGAAGTTTTCTTTAAATTAACTTCGTTTTATTAGAGGAAATACCAAAACTGAATTTTCTGGAAAATAAATGAAATTTCATGATAAATATATTGTCTATTAATGGAATTAATATCCTCACATCTAGTGGGAAAGTCATCAGGGCGAATCATTTTCAGGATTGTTAACGCATTTTCAAGTTTATTTTCAGTTTTGATAATGAATGAAAAATGGTATATTATTTATCTGATATGTTGTTTGACTTGGAGCTTATTTATTTATATATTTTTTTTAAATATTTCACTTTTTATTTTGCACTGGAATGGATCAGTACCTTCTGATCTCTAGCAAGCGAAGAAGTGTACTGTAGTGTAGTGTATATCTTGTAGCCTTTGGAGGCGCATCTCTCTCTGACTTGGACATTAATGTAGCATGACTGAATGGGAAATCTGTAAAATCTGACTACGTTCTCGATTAGTATAAATAGTGGAATAGTAGTAGCCAGACGGTCTACTTTATCGCATAGCTATATCCCATCAAACTTACATAGGAACAATCGGTTAGAGATTAACTAACTGCCTACCTACGAATAACCTTTGAGTTATTCAATAAAGCCCAACAAAACTCACCAATTTAGAGCTTCATCAAGCTTCTATAGTCTTTAAATTACGCTATGCCCTTTCAGTTTTTATATTAATACATTGCTGTTTATTCAATTGATACATTTATGTCTTATTGAACGTGGATAAGTTTTCCTATTACACTAAACGTCCTAACCCGACCTCCTAATGCCCTAATGCTCCTCTTATCACGGTCTATTGCTTGAAATGTGTTTTGTCAGCCGCTACAGGCTCTAGACGATATCTCCATCCGTCAGAGTTACCAGCCCTATATATCCATAATCATAATATAATCTAAATCGAAGAGAATTGTTCAGATTGCAACTGCAAGTGTATTTGATATTCGGCAAACCGAAGAGAACTGCTCTGTCTCTAATCTCGTTTCACTTACGCTGAGCACATTTAGGGCCAGATATTCGTTGGCCGCAAACAGGGCCACCTCAAAGATGGACATGCACAGCAGCTGAATGGGCGTGGTCCGGCCCAGAAGTGCGCCCATGCTGATTAGCGGCACGGCGGCGGCAATGTCCGCATCGATGATGCTCTCCAGCGAAAGGCTGCAATGAAAGACGAGCGTCAATACGGCAAATGGAATGTAAAGCAAATAGCTAAAAGTGTGTTTTATTTATTTTATTTTTTATTCACAAGACCTTGCCCCCTGGCCGTGTTTGCTGTGGCACTTAGTCGGAGTACGTCCGCCTGGCCCGACTCAAGTTAAAGTAATTGCATGAATTCATTATATCTTGGGTATATATTTTTCTCTTAATTTCTTTAACTTATTGTTTGGCGGGGGAAGCAACCCACACGAATGCAATTAATTAATGGGCAATTACTTAGATTAGAGTTGCAAACTCACCTGATCTTGCCGCCTTCCATGTGCAGGAAACCCTTCATCAGGACGGACCATTGCACGACCAGGGCGGACATGAACAGCGTATAGCCCGTGGCGCTGTAGCCGTATTTGCGCAGAAAGGTCATCAGAAAGCCAAAGCCAATGAATATCATGACCTGAACATCCTGAAATTCTGTAAAGAGCAAAGGTTTTCCGGTGGGTCGATTAGTGAGACGAGACGGCACGGCACGCCTTGGCACGCTTATTAATTGAGTCAAGTCGTTTCAATTAGTTGCCCAATTGTCTGCTGCCAAAAGTCAATTGCATTGAGATTGATGTCACCGGGCCCGGCGGAGTCGCAGCCAGAGCACGGCGCAAGCCCGAACACGGACACGGACACGTTAGCCGATCGTGTGCATGTGTGCGGGTGTGTGTGTGTGTGCGGGTGCAATTAGTGTGAAATACGTTTTAATTTATTTATTATGAATTGCAACAAGTTGTTTACAGACGCATTTGCATAAATTGAAATTAATGACTTTAATTATTCATTTGTGTGTGTGTGCGGCTTCTCGTTCAATTTCTGGCTGGCAAAAGTAATTAATGCAATTGCTGCCGCGGCACTTTAAGGAGACTATGCGAATCGAAAAATAGCTTTATTTATTTATGAAATGCCAGCACTTGCCAAATGCATGCCACTCACAACTTATTCGCCAACATATTTGTGTGAGATCTTTGGCATGGGTTATGGGCATCTGACAGACCCAAAGCTATTTTAATATGTAGGCTTAACTGAAGCTGGGGCCTTGCTCTTTCTTTTAGTTGTAATTAATTTTTAAATATTATATTAAGCAAGCATTGCAAATTATTTTTTATGCTACCTACGCCCAGGGAGTAGTAGGTGATTTTGACAAAGTACGAACTGACGAATGTCGGAACATGGGTCGAAAGTCATTTCAGATATTCAGAGGGAAGAGCTGAACATTTTGGAGGATGATACGCGTAGGCTTTGCCTTAAGAGAGGAGAAATTGCAGAGCACATTCTGGGAAGACTCTCTCAGCTTGGGGTCAAGTTCTTTAAGCTTACTCTCTCTCATGAGATCTTTTTATTCGGCGAAAATCAGTGCACCTTTGCTTATGATGGGACAGCACAAAGGGCTATATCCATTCTATATCGATTCCAGCGAAAAATGAAACATATTAGAATGCTTAAAAAAAAGATAATTTTTTACAAGGCAAAATGCATCCAAGTGTTCGCATATTACCTAAATTTGCAAAACGTCAAAGTTTGTAGGAAAATATCAACAGCTACGTGGCTTAGATGTCTGAGCATCGGACTATTGAGAGGTTGCTGGTTCTAATTGTAAAGAAATTGTAGATTTTTATATAAATGTGCTTTGCGGACGCCAGCGTGGCTCAGACATCTGTCTGAGCATCGGTCAAAGAATTGAGAGGTTGCTGGTTCTAATTGTAAAGCAATTGTAGGTTTCCTATATTTGTTCACTTAGTTTGTTATGCATTTATTTATTTATTTATCTATTTATGGTTGATAAAAACGAGTGTCTCCCCAATTATTTAATACATAAAATTATGAAAATTAAATGCAAAATCTTGATGGAAGTTTCATTTGCCCGTCTGCCCAGCCTGTTCCCTTTTCACAGCTAATTTTGTCAGTTACGTTATTAGAGCCTACAGCTAAGAAAGAAGCTGTTAGTAGAGAAAATATTTACAAGCCAAAAAGTAAACTAACATATTTATATGAAAACCATATTTTTATTCACGTGTTGTGAATTTGAGCTGTGTTATGTGCTTCCCTAAAAAAAAGCGTGAAAAACACAAACAATTTTCATACAACTTCCATTTTTAAAAAAATTCATTTGATCGCGTCTCTTGTTAATTCTCTTAATAACAATAATATATCATATGAGGATTTTTGTTTCTTTTTTGTTTGGTGACAGCGAGCTTCTACCTTCTAGTGCTCATAAATTCTTGGCGTTACATTTTTCTTTTAATAGTTATCTGGCTGTGCGCCCATTTAGTTGGTTGTGTCTCTCTCGGAAATTGTCCATAAAAGCTTATCAGCTATAGATGTCACGCAATCGCATCAAGACAAGTGGCGTTGATATTGTTGCCCCCATTGACTGACAGCTCCCCCGGACCGGACCGGACCGGACCGGACCGAAAGTAAAGTGCGGATAAAATGCCAATCTTGCTGACAAGTCAACATTAAGTCACCAGGCTCAGTCATTAGCGGTCACTCGTTCCGTTTGTCCCCCTTTTCTGAGTCGGCCGCTTGTCAATTAGCTGTTGATTATAAACTAACTATTTATGTGTTGTATCAGCTGGAAATTGTATATAGGGCATGGCGAGGCACATGGAGCATATTCTTGGTCAAGTTCAAATAAAGTTTCTTTCTCTAAAATTGCCTCTTGGTATATACAAAAGTTTGTGTGTCACACGAACACATGGAGCATATAGATTTTTGATCGAGTTCAAATAAAGTTTCTTCCTAAAAAATTGCCTCTTGGTATATACAAGACTTGAAGGTCACACGAACACATGGAGCTTATATATTCTTGGTCAAAATCAAATAAAGTTTCTTCCTCAAAAATTGACTTTTTGCTTTACTCTATACAAACATTTGACTGTCATCTTTAAGTACTGCAATCGGACGACAGGAGAAAGGTTTTCCTTCAGAGCTGTCTATAGGGTATCTGCTAGTCAAATACTCTCCCTTAAATCACACTCACTTGTGTTTTCAACGCGCTTAGTCACATTATGAACAAACTTTAACGTGTTGCGTCTAAACAATGAGTTGGCGATGACAACAGGCGGTAACAGGTGCAACCGGAGCACAATAGAAACAAATGGAAATTGCGATGATAGCTACTCACGCGGATATTTTGAAACGTGTTCGTTTGCTGATCCGGCGTCTTCAGCGCCGAGCTGCGACGGCATGGCGGACTTTTCGTAACGCACGAAAAGCCAGAATAGCAACAGGAAAACTATTTGCACAATCAACAGGACAACGTAGCCCGACACTTTTGCAGCCGGCGTATGCATGTCGCAGTTCGTAAAACGTAAAGGAAAAAAAAACACGAAAAAAAGTGTACAATAACCCGCAGCGGATGCCGTTGGAGTCGTTGTCGATTGGAGTTGTGCTGGTTCAAATCCGCGTCGTAGCCGTTGCAGCACGCGTGTGGATACGCTGGGGAATTAGCAGCAGACAGGAAGTCTCTCTCCCTCCCTCTCTCTCTCTCTCTCTCTCTCTCTCTCTCTCTCTCTCTATCTCTCTGTTTCTCTGCCACAAATATTTTTGCGCTGTTTAGTTTTCGCACAGCCAAACGCGAGGGACTGGAGGAGGCGGCGGAGGAGGCAGCACGTTCTTTACATGGACGATCTGCTGCCGCTGAGCGCAAAGCGTGTACTGATGCCCAGCGCTTGGTGCGAGCCTCGCAAGTAGAGTTGGCTGTCCGTTTCCGTTCGAGGCAGCGCTGCTTTTGCGCTCGACGGGGCGTATGTGCGATATATCCACGGCGATTTATTCGCATGATATAACTATTTGATTTCATTTGCCGCCGCTTCAGCCTCAGCTACAGCTACTGCTACTGCTACGGTTGCCTCCATTTCTGCACTCGCTGAATTATTTAGCGCAAAGCTCCCCCTCCCCGCTCAAAACCAACCCCCTGGCCACAAAATTTACATTGTACGTTCGCGTAGCTTCTAATTTATTTAAATTGTTTTGTTTTAGTTGCATTCTAATTTCAATTTGAAATCGTTGCGTGGTTGCCTTTAAATGAAAAAGTGGTCATGTCTTTGCGGTGTTGGCACACTGCGAGAAAAATATAGAGAATTCTCTTCCCAAATCAAGTTCGAACTTTGTCAAAAGTAAGTCCAGTTCGTCTTTACTTGGGCTGAGCATGAAATTTAAATGCCAAGTCCATTCTCATAGAGTTCTCTGAGAGTATCTAAAGAAGAGAACAATCTCATCTACTGAATTAATATTCTTAGCTGCTTTTATCTTATCTTCAGATTCTCGTCTTATATGGCAAACAATTTTGTCTTATCTTCGAGTTCATGCTGTTTTTTGGTCTTCTGCAAAGCACTTTATCTTTCTTATTATTACCCACGAAGTGAGGCATTTTATGGCACTTAAAAACAAATTAGTTTCAGTTAATTAAAATATTCTTATATCATAAGAAGGGTATGATGCTTTTGGGGCTAATGATGTAACAAGCAGACTGAAGCATTTCTCTGAACCCATAAAGCATATTTAATCTGGATCAGGGGGATCTACCCATGTTGTACTACCGTCAGTTCTTTTCTGAGACCAAAGCAGTTTTGTTAAATTTTGCATCTCGATCTCAATCAAGTTTTTCTCTTAGTGTATTAATTCGTCAGGCATGCGTGCAACTTGCAACTGCTTAAAGTTTGATATTATGATTGCCGTGGCCCAAGGAAAATTTCGCTGCCTTTTGCCGGAATCGACAAAGAGACTCAGCTGAGCACTTGCTGTGGTTAGATCTAATCGCATTGTTGTCTTTGGCTGCTCGCCACAAGGCAATTAGCAGGCTGTCAGCAACAATTGCCCATAAAGTGCTTTAACTACGGCGCACAACTGGAGCAGCTGATCGGCCATTGATGATGAGAATGCTCCACAGACGGCGGGCCCCCTCGCCAAGCTGACCAGCCCAGCCCAGGCCAGCCGTGCCCCATCCCCGAAACAACAATTGTCATTAACAGTTTTTAGTAGTTTAGTGCGAAATTAATGGGCACAATACAGCCCGACCGAGTCACACATCTATGCGAAAGAGCCGCGAACTCAAATTGGGTTTCGGGCATAAATATAAAACCTAATGTGTGAATGGGCTACAGTTGGCCTTACGAAAAGATATCGTATAATAAATATTTTATGAAGTTTATAAATGAGATAAGCTAACATAAAGTTTATATAGTTTAGCAAAAAGAATATTACATTGGACTAGAGCAGAAGCATAAATATCGGATCAATTGGCCGAGATTAAAGCCCGAGTGGTATTAATAATCCCTTCCTTTTATAGTCATCTATCTATATCGGAGTGTGTTATCAGAGATAGTTTTATACCCTGAACCCATTGAAAATGGGTAAAGAGGGTATAATGTATTTGTGCAAATATATGCAACAGGCAGAAGGAAGGAAGCATCTCCGACCCTATAAAGTATATATATTCTTGATCAGCATCAACAGCCGAGTCGATCTAGCCATGTCCGTCTGTCTGTCCGTCCGTCCGTATGAACGCAAGGATCTCAGAACCTATAAGAGCTGAAATTTTATCTGAAGGTCCTCCTAGTGCTCGCGCATATCGAGTTTGTTTCCGGTATTCGATAACTTGCCCCGTTTCCAAGTAATCGATAAAAATCGATATCGAAATCCTGTTTTTTGAGCAATTTCGGCAAATAATAAGAGCTAAAATCACCAAACTTGACATGTAGCTTCTATAATAGTATACATATATCAAATATCTTTAATTTTATACCTATCGCCGGTTGGAGGAAGAGGGTTCAGGGTATTCCCTAGTCGGGAGCTCCCGAATAGAACCTCTGACTTGTTTCATACAAAGTTTGATCACATTTTCTCACTTGCAAGTCGAATTTTCTAGGCACCATTTAAGTGCCATTTTTTTTGTACATATAGAATATTTAATTAGATTTCTTTATTATTATTCTATTGCATCCATGGCCTTCGGCTAAAACAATAACCCATCCATATACTCTAGCTTGGGACTCCCAACCGAAACCGGAGCCTTTTTGTTAATTTCTCATATTTGCTTTTCATTATTTCTATCTTTATCATCTCTGCGAACTGCTCTCTAATATATTAATAGCACTTATATAATGGACTAATGATAAAAATCAACAACATTTAACTAATTACCAAAGAAAATAGTATAAAAATTAAAAAGTGCGCGCTAAAACAGAAATAAACTCAAACAAAATAACTTGTCGCAAGCCAAAAAGGGGGAAGAAGCTTTTTGTGTGGGGCTGCTGCTGGGGCGTATGATTGATATTTATTTTTTCAACAAACACAAGCACCTGTGCTAAAAATTGAAATTCTCATGGCAGGGCAACAATAATAAATAAAAAAAAATAAAGCAAAGCAAAGCAAATCGAGAAACCGACATAAGAAAATGTGTGAAGTTGGCGCAAAAACCGCAAATGTTGCCAGGCACGCGCTGGTAAACGCTCTCGGATCTGTGAAACCGAGCAAAAAAAAACCCTAAAAAAAGAAAAGCAAAGGCAAAGCAGGGTAGTTGGTAGAGAAGTGGGACTTGGTGTACTATATCAGAGCCATTTGGTTCTACGTTTTGTCTGTGTGTGTGTGTGTGTATTGCTCCGGCTGCCTACGCTACATACTTGGGCAAAAATTTGCATCCGCAATCACTTTAAATGTTTCCGTTTGAATACGCAAATAAATCGAAAAGGATTTCCAATGAATGCTTATGAGTGTGCGCGTGCCCCCCTCATCCCTCCTCACCACAACTCTGGCACCTGCCCCTCGCTTGAAACCCTTGTTAATGTTGTTGTTTACAACAAGTGTACATGGCTAAATCCGTGCCAAAGCACACCAACAACAACAGCAACAAAAATTGATAACATTGTAAAACGGCTGCCAAACTGTCAGCTGCTGCTCTGCTCCAAGATGCAGCCCCCCGTCGCAGCCCCCCTCTAGCTCCATCTCCATCCACATCTTCATGCGGCTTGTGGTCAGTCTGGGGCTAACAAAAATATATGTATATACTTGGGGGCTTATGCTGAGCCATAAATAAATATGAGCGAGTCTTTCCTGACATTGCAACGGGGGCCAGCAGCAATGTTGACGATATGTTGATAAACTTTAACACTACCGGCTCAGAGACACACACACTCACAAACACACACACAGCCTGGCAGAGACATACAAAGGGTATTGCGAGTTGCCATGCCTCACGTAAATCGACATACATATACATATTTAACTTCATTTTTCTACACTTGCTGAGGCTAATAAATTGTTAAATGTGTAACGTATATAAGAAAAGAGCTTGGATATCATTATCTATATATTTTTTTGAGATCTGACTACTTTCTCACCATATAAAGTGTTCGGCAGAACTCTTCTCTCCAAAATCAGAAGTTTGCTCTGTCGAGTTTTCTTACCAAAGAACCAACTCGAGCTGAGGATTTCTTTGCCAATCTTTCTGGTTCCGAAGAGAACGGAATGTAGTCTACAATGGATCCATATTGGTCTTACTGAGTCGAGAGTAAACGGCCTTCGCCTCATGTGTTAATCAAACCTGAGCTAGGATCAGTTTTTAAAGTCTATTATGCTGAAACTTTCAATACTCGTATTACAAAATCCTCCCGAATGATCTGATGTACCATATAGATTGTTTAATCATGATTGGAACAGAATTTTATATCAAAAACCTTTGTTTTCAAGATATCCAAAAGTTTCTGAACCTTGCATTCACTTGTATAAAAAGATTCTCTCATAAAGGACTGCCTGATCAACGCGCATTTTACTGGGTCAAGTGTATGAGCGCCGGACTAACGAAAAGAAAGTCGCCGATTCGAATCCAATAGCACATATGTCACATATTGGAGAAAAATTCGTATATAGTAAAAAGAAATGTTAGAAGTATCAAGCGTTATGCAAGCACTTGTCCGTGAAAGCGATTGTAAAAACACGTTTGGCTATTTTTTAAAACGCGCTGCAGCTCTTACCATAGCACAGCAGCATCCGTCTATAGCAAGAGCAACAAGAAGAGGAGCATCAGAGCCAAACATCGTCGCCGATGTGCAGGGCCAAGTCTTTTGTGTGGCTTTGTTATGCCGACCCAAAGTATCCTTCAGGCTCTCGCTGCCTGACTGGCTTTGCTGGCATTTGTATCGCCGGCTCTTTGCCCTCTTTTGGGGCGGGGGCTTTTTGGGAACTTGGCTCCGTTACACAAATTTCGACTGGCCCCCAGACTCTGCCCCAGCGCCTGCCCCACTGCCTGCCTGCATGTGTGTGTGGTGTAGCCTGCTATTGTGGCTGCTTCTGCTGCTGCTGCTGATGCTGCTTCTGCGGGTGGTTGCGCCTAAACGATTTGCTTTTTGTCTGTTTTGTGTCAATTTGAAATCCGCTTTGGTTATGCGGCTGCAGCGGCAGCTCTACCAGCCACGCCCCTTTCGGGCCCCCTTATCCCTTGGATGCCTCGACGATGTCGTGTTGCCATAGCAAAGCTTTGTTGGCATTTACAGCTACTTGGCTGCCATGGCAGCGCATACTCTACTCCAGCTTCAGCTTCAGCTTCAGCTGTAGCTCAAGTGCCGCTCGGGGATTTATCAATTGCGTTTATAACAAATTTCGATTTGTCAGCGCAAAGCGGGCAACTTGCGTTCGTTTACAGCCAAGTGCCGTCGAGTGCCCGCCGCAAGTGGCATCAGTATCGGGCGATGTTCCTCCCACGGATCAGTGTTGCCCACCAAAGCTGTACCAGATGCAGCAAAAATGCTTAGCAACAATCTATGTATAGAAAAGAGTTTGTACTGACTGACTGGTGATCAACGCAAACTAGGGAGTAGGTCGCTGGTTCAAATCTAGCAGCAAGTTTCTTATATGTTTACTTAAATTGATAATAATAATGATTAGGCGTATGGAGGCTCAAGAGAAGATCGTTTAAGCAATTCCTCCAACTACGACAGAGGAGACAACTTACGTGACGATGCAGTCTTATTCAAAAAAAAAACCTTAACAAAAAAAACTTTTGACCACGATAAAGCCTGAGGACCCAACCAATCTTGGCGAAACATAACCTCAGCCAACTTTGTTGTTATAAAAATGTATGCTATTTTTGATCCAATACAATAATAATTTAAAAAAAATATAAAAAAAAGTATGGTACATTTTTGAGCAGCTTTTTAGTTGTCTGTAGCTGCCGAGAATTGTCCAAGCGATGCCGGGTAATTTATTTTACCATTAAATATAAAGGCTAGAATATGATCTTAATAAACTTACATCAATATATATGGTAATTCGTTGGTCCGGACTGATGTAAAGATTGACTGACAGATTGATGTAGATTGTATGCAATTTGATTGGTTTTTCATTTAAACTAATTTTTAAAGATCTACAGTAAATATTCGTGAATAATTGCTTAAACGATTTTGGGTGGAAATAGTTCAGAGATTCAAGAAACTGCGCTAGCCCGTGGAAAACCAGGCTTAACTTCTTTTTGCTTGGCAAAATAAATGCATTTATATTTATTAGCTCACCCAGCTTGAAAAAAACATTCAGCTATAAGCTAGCTGATGTGTCATCTCTGATTTGTGGCTATCATATACAGTGGCGCTCAAAAGTCTGCCACGAATTGCGCCAAACTTGAAGGCAATTTTACTGGCATCCGCAACTTATGCCACGGCCTAAGCCAGAGCAAGTCGAGCGAAGACCAGTTTCAGTTGACAACAAAAAGCACCTCAATTAATAGTTAAGACAACTTTCAATCGGTCGCTTAGAGACGATACACATATACGTATATATATATATAGATTAGAAGACAAACTGGATCACAAATCGGTGCCGTTAAATAGCATCAATAAAAATATCAAAAGCCAAAGCAAACTGAAGAAGCCCCAAACAAACAAAGCGTCAGCTGGTCGATTAGATGGCCACACGATTTACATATTATTTGTAACAAAAGTTTATTCGATTTATTAATAAGACAAGCGGATAATAAAATAAAATAAAAAAACGCAAAGAATTTACGAAACGTGTGACGTACATTTGTATATTTATGTCTACTTTGGTTTAGTCAATGACAAGAGGTCTAGCACTTCCGGCTTCTAGGCAATGCTTGTGGCATGCGTTGGCGCCACCTGTACAGGTTGCACGGGCTGCACGGCATGTGTTGTGTCCGGCTGTACGGTATGTGCCGGCTGCACGCCCGCCGACGAATCGTGCGTCGGGGCGGGCGTATAGGTGCTCGCCTGCTCCGGCTCCTTGTCCAATATGATCTTGTACATGGCAAAGTAGAGAGCTGCGCCCAGCAGCAGCTCAGCGACAGCGACGCAGGCAACCACGACCCAGCCGGGTATGGCAAGTCCGGCTGCAAAACGAATAGATTGGGATTCGATTAGTATTGTACTCATATGTAAGAACGCCTAATAAAATGTTGCTATTATCAAGCATGTTTATTGGAAGAAGTTAAGGGGTCGAACTCCTGGAAAGACGGACTAACAATGCGCTGGTGAATGCTTAGTTGCATTTAACTAAAGCGACTTTGTATATGCCTTTATAGTTTTTCCTAGTTCCTTAAACTTGTTCTTTATATGAGAAAGGAAAAATTAAGTATAAATTACTAAATGCTTGCTGGACAGGCTATAAATTTTCCCCCACCGGGTCGGTGATTTCCCACCACTATCTCTTTATCCTATCTACTTAACACTCTATACATCTAGTATAAGGGCTCTAATAGATTCATTGACAAAATTAACTGAAAAGGGGCCTAGCTGGTCGGAGGGGCAAATAAAACACCTCCATCGTGTCGCTGATGCTTTTAGAAAATTGTGTATTCTAATAAGGCTTTTAGCATTGAATTTTTTTATAATTTGATGTATTGAATAAATGGGTAGACACTCGTAAATAGATAATTAAATGAAATCAAATTGTAAGAGTTAATATATGACAATTACCAGTATGAGTACCATAATTAAAGAAGTTCCTGAAATGTGAACTACGTTCTCTTAGAATTTTGTGGTTTGTCTTTGACTTTGTCGTGGATATATGTTCACTTTTTACCAAATTTAAGTTAAATGTTCTCAATTTCTGACCAGATTTTATACATATTTTGTTTGACTTACAAAAGTATCTGCGTGTGAGAGTGCGTCGTCCGCGATTCACGCGTCGCGTGGCCTCCGTTTCCTGCATGAAGCATGCCAGTAGAACTGTAAACAAATCGAAAATAACAAATTATATTTAACACCTTGTCGAATACGCAAAAAACAACAAAAAAAAAATACATAAATATTTGATGAACGCGCTTTGTGTGTGGTCCATCAAACGGAGCGAGTCGCTAGAACGGAACTCATTGAAAGCGACGGCTGAACATTCATCAAACGGATGGGAACTGGCGTGCTTGTTATTTGCTCGCCGACTTGTTTAAATATTAATAATTAATTATTGAGAAAAGATTAAACAGCAAAGCGAATAGCAAAATATGATTAGCAAAGACATAAACAAATAGAGAGATATATGCGCGCGCGCTCGCTCTTAGATCGATGATAAATCAGTTTGAGCTCAGCGCGCGAGCGGGTCGCTGCTTGAGGGGGGTTCCCTATTTTGGCATATAGTCTGCTATTGTTTCATTGCGGATGTCAGTTTCGATTATTATTTTTGGTTTTTTTAGAGATTCTCCATATGATTTTGGTTGACATTCAGCTTTGTGCGCCTTTTGAAATTGAATTGTACAGTAAAACAAATAAAATGCTTGGTCCAAAAGGAATGCCAGACACCGCGACCAATATATATACATTGGGCCGACCGCTTAACCAAAAATAATTGTTTTTGCCCGTGTATTTCATAATTTATACGGTGTAATAATTATTGAGCTTAGGCCACATCCGGCATTAGCAACTGTGCATTACATTAAGCTTTAAGCAAATAAAATATTTATCAAATAAATTGAAAATATGTTCGGCGCAAACTGTAATTAATTTTAGTCGTTCGCTGGCAAATTATCTGCGCTTGCATCTAGATGTTATAAATTTACAATGAAGATGTTATTGTGCCTAATTTAAACTGTGCCCATTACTCATTGCCAACAAACACGATTGGGTCAACGATGAGTAAACCAAGCTTATCAGCTTTCGCTTATATCGCAAGGCAACTGATAAGCGCACATTTTTCCAGAGTCTACACAAATTGTGGACTCTATTTGTGACACACACACACACTCACTCCACTTTTTTTGTTACTCATAGATACGCTCCCCTGTTGGGACTTTAGTACTTTACACAATTTGTGTGCACTTTGTTGCAGCTCACAAACTTATTAAAATTTCATGACTCTGCACTGTTCCCACACTCGCGAAGTTTTGTTCTTCAAAACTTCAGGTACATTTCCTTGATATTCATCAAATTATTATGAAAAATCCTTGAGTTCAATAGCAATTTATTGTAAGAGTTTATATGCTTGAAATAAGCGAAGAACGTTCACTATTAAAGCACAAAATTATTTTGATAGACTCTGCTGTATTTGAGCTTAAGAAACATTCACAATTTTGGCTGGACTTAGGCAATGTTTTTACTTAATTTAAGCACACAATTTCTAGCATTTCTTCAGAGTGTAGGCAATCTCTCGCATCACATTCCCTGACTAAACTTTACCCAAACATATCACCAAGTAGGTGGAGCACTTCTTGGGCCACATCATTTTCGTTTTGTATCGTGTTCGTCGCTAATTGTAAAATGAAACTGAAATACGCTGCCTGATTTTGCCGAGCTACAGGTGCGTGTATCTTATCTACAGACCTCTGACGGTATTAAATTGCCAGTGTCAGATAAGATAAGATAAGCTGGGCCGCACACAATCTTCGGAGTTTGCGCAACGCAACCAGAGAGCAGAGATAAAAGAAAGAAATGTTTTGTTTTTTTTTCTTTTACATGTTTTATTGTTGTCTCATTTTTTGTACTCGGACTATTGATAACTCGTTCTCATTGACTAATACGCTTACGTTAACTTCAAATGACATTGCCATAGCCTTTTTTTCTGGCAAGCTCGATTCCTGGGGCGGTTGCTTTAGTGGCGACGGAACTTCAGGCGACGCACAGTCTTGTAGCGGTAGCCATCATCGGCCAGGATGTTCTGCTCTGCGGGCACATCGATCACGGCCTGCTCAACTGGGGGCAGGTATTCGTTGGCCAGCTCGCTGACGTCACGACGACGACGGACAACACGGCGGACGGTCTTGTAACGGTAGCCATCATCGGCGAGAGCTGCGGATTCCTGGACGGGAGCCTCGATAGCGAAATCCTGGGAAGCCTCAGCAACAGGAGGCAGATATTCGGAGGACAGCTCACGACGACGACGGACAACACGGCGGACGGTCTTGTAACGGTAGCCATCATCAGCCAGGACAGCGGCCTCCTGGACGGGAGCCTCGATCGCAAAATCCTGCGAAGCCTCAGCAACAGGGGGCAGGTACTCGGAGGACAGCTCACGACGACGACGGATCACGCGACGGACAGTCTTGTAACGGTAGCCATCATCAGCGAGGACAGCGGATTCCTGAATGGGAGCCTCGATAGCGATATCCTGGGAAGCCTCGGCGACAGGGGGCAGGTACTCGTTGGCCAGTTCGTTGACGTCACGGCGACGACGGACCACACGGCGGACGGTCTTGTAACGGTAGCCATCATCAGCCAGAAGAGCGCCTTCCTGGACGGGAGCCTCGATAGCGAAATCCTGGGAAGCCTCAGCAACTGGGGGCAGGTACTCGGAGGACAGCTCACGACGACGACGGATCACACGGCGGACGGTCTTGTAGCGGTAGCCATCATCGGCAAGAGCAGCGGATTCCTGGATGGGAGCCTCGATAGCGATATCCTGGGAAGCCTCAGCAACAGGCGGCAGATACTCGGGGGACAGCTCGTTGACATCACGACGACGACGGATCACACGGCGGACGGTCTTGTAGCGGTAGCCATCATCAGCAAGGGGTGTCTCAACGGCGATTTCCTGGGCGGCCTCAGCGACCGGGGGCAGATACTCGTTGGCCAGCTCGCTGACATCGCGACGGTGGCGCAACTTGAGGCGGCGGACGGTCTTGTAGCGGTAGCCATCATCGCTGAGCAGACCCTGGTCGACTGGTGCATCAATTGATTCGACGCCGACTTCGAGGTTATTGTCTACGGGCGGCAGATACTCCGTGGAGATGGATGTGGCCGCAGCAGCTGCGATCACAGCGAAGGCAATAACAAAGAATTTCTGTAAGAGAACGCCACGAAAGGCAAAGGGTTAGTCCTGTGTGATCCAGAGTGTGGGCCAGGCCAGACTAACCATGATACGTAGACGATGCTCCCAGACGATGCGTGTCTATGAGATTAATCCAAATTTGATTCTGTTTTCAAACCAGACCTTACGACACTATTTATACGCAGCAAATTTGCGAAAAGTTCTCGCCGGACAGCGGCAGCAAACAGCGGACAGCGGCCAGCGCCATTCACTTTAGAGACGATCCAAAAAATGAAACCGGTTACTGATCGATCGATCCATGCGGCTCCAACTACCGCATCATATGTAGAGTTTTGGCTGCCGATGTCGATCGACTGCTTGGGCCCCGCCACTTCAACTCCATTGATGGCCGGCATTAGCCGCGCTTTTAGTGGTTTGTCTTGTCTAGTTGCTATTGTCAAAAATTGTATCTCAAGACGCGCGCACACACATCAATTGTACGGAGACACAAGATACTAATAATGCAAATACATATACATATCTAGAGCTATAGACACAAAAACGAAAGTCAACAATGGATCGCGAGACCGAAAAACTTCTACCAACAACATCATGTTGAACGTGGCGGCCACGATTTTTGGATTGTCTCAAAACGTTGTTCGGCAGAATCAACAATGGTCGAGGGCTCTTTGCTCATTCTTCTCCGTGAGCTTTGATAGTCTCGATTATTTGTATCAAATTATGGTCCGACTGTATTGCATATGAATAGCTGGGGTCAGTCCAATGAGCCATCGCCTGGTAATTGCAAGCGGAAGTTGTTGTTATTATTATTTTTCGTTGTTATCGTTATGGCCGCGTTTCTTCAGTTTTATCGGCTGATGGACAGCTGCGTGTGTTTTTTTTTTGGCGACTCTCGATCAACGCTTAAGGCCAAGCTGTGTGTGCCATGATGGACACAAGCTCAAGCTCTTGACTGTTGCTATTTTCGGTTACGCCACATTTGGCGTCTATTAATAGCCAGATGATATAATGGATCTTCAAATCGCAATCTTTGGCATATTTAAATTTTTTTCGCGTTTTCAAATATATGTGTGGCAATTTAAATTTAAATTTAAATCTTGTGCGCTGCTCCAATTGTACACAAAACACGCAATAAATCTCTCAAATGTTTTGCATGCTAAAACCGATTATCATCATCAATAACAACAATCACATTATTATCATTGTCTCAACATCTAAGCCATTCGGGTAGGCGGCTTAGAATGTCGAGATGCGAGTGTGGGCTCCATTAGCTTAGAATGTGCTGAAGCATTGTCGATCGCGTTGAGAAATCGCGTTGAGAAATCTCGTTTAATGGGATATTTCTGGTGCCGAGACCTTGACGCATCTATTTTTGCCCAATCTAAAACTATATATTCTCGATATGATGTGCATATGGATGTGATTGTATCCACATTTGCAACCAGTTTGAAACGTAACAAGAGGTTCTAGTCGAGAGCTCCCGACTAGGAGATACCCTGAACCCTCTTCTTCCAACAGGTGATAGGCGATAAAATGAAAGATACTTGATATATATATATACTATTCTAGAAGCTACATGACAAGTTTGGTGACCCTAGCTCATATTATTTGCCGAAATTGCTCGAAAAACGGGATTTCGGTATCGATTTTTATCGATTACTTGGAAACGGGGCAAGTTATCGAATATCGGAAACAAACTCGATCTGCGCGAGCACTAGGAGGACCTACAGCCAAAATTTCAAGTCTCTAGCTCTTATGGGTTCTGAAATCCTTGCGTTCATATATACGGACGGACGGACAAACGGACGGACGGACAGACGGACAGACGGACAGACAGACGGACATGGCTAGATCGACTCGGCTGTTGATGCTGATCAAGAATATATATACTTTATGGGGTCGGAGATGCTTCCTTCTGCCTGTTACATACATTTGCACAAATACATAATACCCTTTTTACCTATTATCAATGGGTACAGGGTATACAAATAAATCTAGTAAAAATACATGCTACCGTTTTTATTTGTCATTTATTCATTTGTAAATGGCGCGCACATAAAAAATATATTTATTTTCAACCATTGCTATACAATATTCTGCATATTTAATTTATATCTGGCAATCAACATCATCATCAAAATGCCACTGCCCGCTGCCGCTGCCGCTGCCCAATGCACAACGACGCGCTGCAACGCGAAAAAACGGACAAAAATAAATAGAATCGCAGTTCGCTATTGGCATTTCCTGGCAGCGCCCCATCGAGCAAAAAAAAACAAAATATATATATATACACACATATACAACACAAGAATCAAAGTATATCTGGATATGTTTGGTTCCCAAAAAGGTCTGCCGCTCCTTTGTGCCAGTAAAACATGCTTTTTATAACGAATAGGCAGTCGCCCCTGTCCAAGCTCAGTTTCAGTTTCAGTTCCAGTTCCCATTCCCATTCCCCTTGCCATGCCCCCATCCCCACATCCGGCCCTCGACTCCGGCCTGGAGGACGACGCCCGCGGGTCAATTTTCAATCATCCAGCTGGCACAGGCAAGCGGTGCCACGATTAATCCAATGCATCGCATTCTGGGAGCATCTCAGCTGCAGATACATCACAAAATTCGTCGAATGGCCGGTTGTGGACAGAATGCCACGACGTTCGCTCGTCTTGTACACGGGACAGTCGTAAATTGGAAGGGTATCGGTGCCGCCGGTGTCCCGCTGCATCTGGGCACCGCCGCTGCTGCGCGGTATCTCATCCGGCAATCTTAACACCGGACGCAGATAGATTACCGGCAGGGTATCAAACAAAATTTTGGAGAACGATTCATCCACTTCGCGCGTCTTGCGATTCCAACGCGCGCCCTCTATGAAAATGCCCTGTGTCAAGCAATAAAAAAATGAGATATTAAAGAAATGTTCACAGATTAAAAGTGAAGTCAAAACCACTTGTAGTCTAAATGAAAAAGAGAATGTGCTTTCGTTGTGATTGATCAGAGAAAAAACCAAGAGATGTTTAAAGATGTTTATAGATGAAAAGTAAAGAATATTACCTAATGTATAATATTTCTTTTATGCTTAAATTAATGGTAAAGAAAAGTATCGAACGGAAGATGTGAAAAAACTAAAATGAGATATAAAAATCATGTTTACAGATGAAAAGAAGTAAAGTTAAAAGAACTTCTAAATTAAAAAGAGAATGTGCGTTTCGTTGTGATAGATCAGAGAATAAACCAAGAGCTGTTTATAGATGAAAAGTAAAAAATATTACTCAAGGAATTTAATCTCATTTATGCTTAAGAAAACTATCAGACGGAAGATGTGAAGAAACAAAAGTAAACTCGGAATTTAATTTGAATTCGACGCAAAGTCGTTCTTACTTGTATGAACTTTGTCTCATCATTTATCTCTTTCTGTTCCTAACGAGTTCATTTAACAAATATAGATTTTATGTGTGTTACGTATCTTTTCAATATTATTTTGAATACGAGAAAACTGCTTCGACTTACCCTGATATAGGCGCCCACATCGGCTAGCTGTGCGGTTTGATTCTCAAATTTGGTGACTGCAAATTCAATGAAAATCATGTCAATCTGAAAGCGATTCTTGCGCGAATAGTTCTGCAGGACGCCCGTAATGAACGATTGGGTGAAGTAGAAGCCAGATATCCAGTAGACATTCGGCTCGCCGTTCTCTAGCCAATCCTGAAAGAAGGCCAAGCTGGACGCAACAGAAAATGGCTAGATGAGTTATCTTATTTTTCAATTTGTTAATAAATATTAAATATTTGATCACAAAGGGACAAAGCACGGGCAGCAGCACACAAACAGCGTCGTCCTTTGATGTCAATGGCAAATAAGATTTTCGCTATGAATGGCAGCAGCCGCATTGAACATGGACAACAAGCAGGGGGGGGGAAAGGAAAGGGGGAGGGGATTGCTCATGTGTGCCATACACATTTATTATATTTGCACAATTGCAGCAAAGGACGTGGCTGCTGCCCGGGATACAATGGCCATTGATGGCTGCAAAAATAGAATTGTGACATGGGGAACTCACCGCGCCAGAAAGTCGCTCACGTAGCTGCCCAAAGACTTGAGCGAGGGATAGCTCTTCTTTAGCCAATCCGCCGGCAGTTTGCCTATAATCATCGAGGCATGCGTCCGCTCCAGTTCGGGTATCATCGCAATCTGGCCGACCACAGCCTTGCTCACGTTCACCAAACTCTTTCGTATATACGACAACAGACGATTGAAGCGTATTAGCTCCTGACGCAGCACCGTGTTCATCGAATTGGTATAGATAACCGGATACTTCTTGGACACCTCATCCAAGTTGAACTCTTCGGGCAGCCGACTCAATAGCTCCTTGCATATGGCTATGGCGGGATCCTCCTTAGCCCCACCCGCCGAGCTCGCCTTCACCGATGCCATCAGATCGGTCTGCGTGAGCAGCACGCCGTTAATGAGCTGTCAGGGGAAGATATATACTATATATAATATACGAATGAAGTTTTTTTTAAAATTTACCGCATTGGTTTCCTTCACATTGCGATTGATGTCCGCATTCTCATGCAGACCGTATACCTCCGGCTGTGGGCTGAGCGGAAATGTGGCTATGTACTCAATGGAGTTAAATTTCGTTGGACTCAACGGCACGCAATAGTTGCCCGACTGCGACAGAGCATAGCTATACGAAAGGATTTTAAATAATTAAATAAATGGGCAGGGCAAACGATAGCACATTGTCTTACTTATCGCTTTCAATGGTATTGTTATTGTAGATCATATTTAGGAGGGACAATATAAGACGACGATCCTTGTCGTCGGTCACACGACCACCATAGTTGCATTCGCCGGTGAGGTAGACATGGCCACGGAACGGAATGCTGTGGCTCTGCGCAATGAACATCTTCAGCTGCAGCAAAGAGATTCTGCGAGGAGAAGTCAATGTTAGACATATGAGGGTCGGCAGTTTCTCCTAAGCTAAACACAACTCACTTGAGATCCGACTCATTGAACTCGTATGGGATATTCCAGCCTAGGGGACCGAATTCGCGTCGCTCCTGGACGACGGCATGGAAGAAGACCAAGGCGAAGACGCCCCGCAGCCAGCACTTATTAGCCTGGTCGGAGAAGAGGAACGCGTTTGTGAAGAACTTGTCGCGCATCAGCGGATCCGACGTGAACGAGCGATGCATATTGGCGCGCAGACCCTTCGGCGGTTCGTTTGTCATCTTCACCGAGTTCTGCAGCACGGAGACGGGAAAAACAGAGCTCGGATATGAGGTGCACCACAGCCGATAGTCGCTGTTTGCGCCATCCGTTAGCGTTGTGTCATTGCAAATTCGCTCCAGGTCGCCCATCCAGCTGAAGGCGACATGACAGTTCTGCAGGACGACCCACTGGCCGTGACGCGCCGCCTCCGTGATCATCTTTTCCGCGCGCGGTCCTTGACCCTGACCCAGCGAAATGGTTTTCAATCTAAACGACAAGAGAGCAAACCACGCGCTTAGCATAAATTCGGTTTAAAGCTGCAGCGATGTCCAATCGTTGCCACTGCTCCTCCCTCACATCCCCCCCGCCCGCCCGGGCTGGAGAGTACATGCAGCCGGTACAAGGCGCACATGTCGCGCTTAATCGAAAACAAGCCGTCCCCAGCAGCGGGGGGAGGGGGGGGGGGGGGGGGGGGTACACGGAAATATGAGGCACTCTCCTGCTCGTTAATTAACTTACTTTTCGTACATGTTGCGCTGTTTGGCGAACATGAAGAGGCTAGCCATGGGATCAGAGCCAGCTGATAGCAGAAACACTAGCGGAATTTTCGGTGAGCTGTCCGCGAACGAGGCGCCCAAATCGAACGGCGGCGGCTCCACAAACGACTTGTCCAGGTTGCGCGTGATGAAGGCCTGTGCCAAAACAATGGAAAGATATGCCCGTGAGATATGCACGTGCCTCTGGCGCGGAGGGTATCGATGTACTTACACGCACGGCGGGCACCAGCTTGTCGGGTCTCATGCTCTTCAGTATGATCAGGTGCAGCATTTCGCTGACCTTATCATAGGGCTCCGGCAGTGGCAAATCCTGCGGATTAGCTGTATCGTAATAGTCATGCCAGGCCTGTATGTTGCTTTCGATTTTACTATGGAAGTTCTTCATGCTGCCCGACAGAAATATCAGCTAGTGAATGGAGGAATATATATATACCCTATTATGTCTTACCCGTCTAGATCGCTGGCGCGATAGATGCCCGCCCAGGCCTTGTCTGGGAGCCATTCCTTGTACGGATTGTTTATGATACTCTTGAAGCCAATGCCGCCGGTGAGGAAGAACAAAAGCTCCTCCCTGGCCAGACGACCCTGCGAGACCAGAATGCCCAGGCACATGACCAGCGAGATAACCAGTTTATCCTTCTCGAACAGCGAACGGCAGACATTCGTATAAATGGATTTGGTAAAGTAATCGTTAAGATTGTTTAAACGCTCCGCAAGCACATTTGACTTGGGCGCCTTTAAGATGGTATTCACGAAGAGATTGAGAAACCAGGCCAGCGAATATTGGTACATCGGATCCACATTGGCCAGCTCGCTGATGCAGAAGAACAGAATGGCCGAGTGCTTGGCCACGGGAATATATTGCTGTCGTGCCGCATCGATTTCAATTTCAGTGGCCACGGCAATAACCTGCTTCTCCTGTATATCCTCCGATAGGATTTTACTCGACGAGAGTATGTTGATGGCGTTCTCATCCTCCAGCACATTGCCCTCTGACGTGGACAGCACCTGTGGATGTGCGCAACGATGAGCATAAAGAACTAAATAAGTTTTCAGATTTAAACGATTTTATTTCCAGTTAATTGAATTGTCATTGGCCGGGCACGGAAACATAAATAAAATGTGTGTTCCGGCTCTAATTGAAACGCTGTAGCCAATCCAAAAGGATGCTACAAAGCAAACAAGTCGCAGTGCTCCAATCGGGCATGCCCGACCGGCAGATGCTCTGGATCAAGCGATGAGCTGTACCTGAGCTCCACACTATGGAAAGTTCCGATAAACATGAAATGTTCTGGACTATAATATGGCACACAAAAGTGTACATTCATCCTCCTATTTCTAGCTTTCTAATAAAGCCTCTAGATTTTGTAGAAATGGACATCACAGACATACAGAGGGATATAGATAGATCGTTCCGATCAAGAATATATTCCTTCTGCCTATTACACACACTTTTTAATGAAAGCATCATACCCTTCTTACCCATATTAAGGGTATAAAAACATAAACTAGGATTGGGACTGGGAGTGGAACTTACCTCTAATATCTTGGATTCAATGGTGTACAATGCATCACGATTCCTTGCGGATTCAATAATCAATTGTTCCTTCTTCTCTTGCAAATCGGGACGTTCGTGTGCCACAACAATCGCCAGCAATTGTTCGCGTAATCCTTGTTCCGTTATCATGAAATTTAATACGGTTACCTAAACAGGGAGCCGGAATGGAATAGCACGTAGTAAAAATGGGCAAAATGAAACTCCAAAATAAGCACACACACAAACACGAAATGTGCCGCAGCAGGAAAAATAAAGAAAACGTAGAGAAAACTGCTGACAACAGTTGCAGCATAAAAAGCAATGGAAACGCCAACAGAAGCGAAATGCTGGAAAATTTTATAAACACGCCATCGGGCAGAACTGCGACTGGGACTGGGACTGGGACTAGGACTAGGGCATGGGTTTGGGTTTGGTTATTGAGACTGGGACTAAGACTGGGCTGCAGCCAACAGACAACCGTCAGCCTCGCACGTACATCAATGGAGAGTCCTCAACATTGTCGTCCTTCCTTAGCCTCGTCGTCATCGTCATCGTCAATGCCATCGAAAATTTGCATATTGCCAGCGCCTGCTGCGCTGCAGCGCATTTTCCAAATATCAATTTAAGTTCGTCGTTTTATTACACAACACACTAACGTCATCATTGGCTCGGCTTGCCGCAAGCTTCCAGCTCCGGGCTTCCAGCTCCCAGCAGCAGGCACTGCCGTCTAGTCCCAATCCCCCCTTGCCTATCGCTACTTCGATGCATATGTCAACTTACCATAACCATCACTTCCGGCGGATAGTGCGGATTGCGCAGACAGGTCGTTATGTAAAGACGAAAGTCGGGATTGTATTCAATCATTGTGTCGCCGCTTCTTATGAACAGCCCGCCCTTGTGCTTGATAATGTTCTTCTCCAATATGGGCGTCAGATTTGAGTCCAGTTTCTCGCCTAAGGTGGGAATATATGATTAGAAAGTGAGACTAAAATTGCTTCATTGTGATGCTGCAGTAAACTGTTGCACCCCCATTTCCGAGAAAATAAAGGAACACCTCCATCTCGTTGCCTCGGCGCCCTGACTCACCCACGTTCTCAATGAGCACCGGCTGACCGTAGGTTAGGGCCAGCTCGAGCACTTGCATATAGTTGGAATCACTTTGCTTGACCACCTTCAGATGATTGTTCTTCTCCATATTCTTGATCCACTTGTTCGCTTGCACTATAAACCATAGATTATCACATGGATTGCTCAATGTCTGCCCCTGTACTTACCCTGCGGATCGATGAGCAAAGAATATCGACTTGAATTGGTCACAATTATGCCGTTCTCCACGGAGAAGTTATCGGCCGGCAGTCCGGCCAACGACCAGGCTCTTATGGTCATCGGATGACCCAGCGTGGTCGCCAGCGAGAACGTCTCGCTGCGGGGTATATGCCGGCGTGCGCATACCGCCATCCATTCATCCAAGATGTTAACGCGGTACTAAAGATATTGATATATTAAAAACAAGTAAGAACAGATGCCGAATATTAAATACCCTAACTAAGTATATACTTCTTTACACGTCCAAGAAACTGTGATTTTAAGCAAGAACTCAATAACTGACCGAATTTGTAACCATGACTGATTTATAATTAACTGGACAGATCCTATACACTCTTCTTTATTGTGTTACATACTTAGCTAACAAGTTGTAATACCCTTTGTCAGGGTATAATTAGAACAAAACAAATTGCATGGATTTTTTGCCCCTGTTAGGTGTTTGATAAAGTTAACAGATCTCATACTTTCTTTATCATCATGTTACATAATCTGCTAAGAAATCGTTATACCCTCAGCCAGGGTATAATAACAACAAAACAAATTGCTTAGCTGGTTAGGGGGCGACGTTTATTTGAATATTAACATGTCAGCATTTGTGCATTTTCTGCGAGCTTCACATACAAAATATCCCCATATACTTTATTCATATACTATATATACATATACATATATGTATGAACTATGTATAAAAATGTCACGTCAGCCGTAAAACTAAGCGCAGGGCAAATTGAAAAAACAGCGCGAAAAGCAACAAAAATAAACAAAGACCGGGTTAGATAGAGTGTGGCATCAGGAAGTGTGTATACCCTATTTGTAAAACTGTTTGTCATGATGATATTGTAGGGTATTTATCAGTTGTGATTTATGTGAATAGGAATAAGAAAGGATTTTGTAAAATTTCTTCCCCCAATTTTCTCTACCTCCTTGAATGAAAACTGGAGGATTAATGTAGTCTGGGGCAAAGTTAACTTTTCTTTTATCGATTGGAAGAAAACCAACTCAAAGCTTTTTCCAGTAATAGACATGTTCACATTTATTAATTGAGACTTCAGCCTATGTCGGGGCTGTCCAGGACATAGTCAGGATAACGACTGATATGCTCATCAGTGAAGCTACTCTATATATTTTTATTCGCACCAAGTATAGACAGAAAAAAATAAGAGAGAGAGTGAGAAAAAAAGAAAGGAAAATCAATGCAACGTGCTCATGCATATTAAAATCCTTTATGGAAACTCGCACGGACCGAGCCCGACGGCCATTAGCTGTACGTCGGAAAGCGCACAGATTTTAGTTTTTCCGCGGTAATGGGAAAAGAGCAGCATTTGCTGCAATGTTTGAACAACTCACCTCGGTGGTAAAGAAGCCCAGGTAAGCGGTGCAGCCGCCAGCAAGCAGCACATCGCCCACAATGTTGCTGATGGACTCGTGCAAATTCTTTGCCGCCTCAGACCAGCGCGTCTTCTCACCTCCCAGGCCGCCCAGCAGCTTTTCGGCTCTGCGTTGAACGGAGAAATTAGTAGGCGAAAAAGAAAATGGAACCAAGAGTTCCGACCCACCTTGTTAGCTTTTTCTCGCAGTTCTCGATGTCGTCCTCGAGACGTTTCTTCTCGCGCGACTTTTCCGCAAAGAAATCGTTTAGCTTCTGCAATTTGTCCAGAATGACCTGCAGCTCGGCGCGCTTGCCATTGAGCTTCTCCATTTGCTGAGACAGGTCACCCTCGGCCTCGGCCAGGGCCGCCTTCTTGGGCATGACAATGCGGGCCACCTTGTCGTAGACATCCATGGCGCGCACCCAGCGGCAAATGCCCTCGCAAGCCATGGACGCCGCCTTGATCTTCTCCGGCACAAAATCTCGATCAGCTATATACCTAAAATTATATAGAAAACAGATTAATATAGAACATGGCATGGTCGGGTCGGCAAAGTCACGCACTTATCGCGAATCTTTTTGATGATGGCCGGCGGAATGTTGTCCTTGTCGAACGCCTTGAGCGACTCGAGGAACTTCATGTCGCTGAGCATGCGCATGGACGCGCCCCAATAATCCTCCACCATGTGTCCGCTGGCATCTGGTTTGCGATCTGGCTTAATGCCCTTCAGCACGCACACCGCCTCCAGGGTTAATTTGACGCCATAGGGCGGATTCTTCATGGACTTGACCACACCAATGTCAGCCGGTTTCAGTGTGTTGAGCGCCTCGAGTGCCGCCTCCATGGCGGGTATAGCCTCGGCCAGATCCGTTTCGCAATCATCCTTGATGGCCTGAGCCGCGGCAGCTGCCTCATTGGCCGCCGCTTCATCGGCACCGACCACCTCCTTCTTCTTCTCGGCCTCTGCCGTCTCGCGTTCTATGTTTACCATAATGCGATCCGTTTCCTCGGACAAGACCTTCAGCTTGGGCTGCAAGTCGTACAGATTGGCCTGCATTTCACCCACCTGACTGGCGGCAAAGTCCAACTTCTCCAGGCCCGTCGTGTATCTGTCGCGCAGTCTTGTAATCTCGTCCAGCTTGCGGGCGTAGAAGGTGCGAAAGGCTTTAAGCAACTCCAGATATGCTGAGGGCGTGACATAGTTGCGTCGACTCAACTCCAGATAACACTTTTCACTGGCATCCACCACAGATTGATGGAAGTACATGACACAAAAGACCAAATCTGCCTCCAGTTGGGTTAGTTCACGTTCCACCTCGCCCATGGTCTCGCGCTTTTCGCCCTCCTGCACTACGGGTACTTCCTCAGAGACACGTGGCGTTTCCTCTTCGTGCGGCTTGTTGAGATTCATGGAGATAACAAAGTAGGTGCCCACGCGGGAAAGTGCCTCCTCCGGCCAAGGCATATACCAGTCGATGGTGCAGCAATTGATCAGCGAGGGATACACACGAATGCGCTCCTTAAAGGAATCCCCGATGGGCGAGAAGGCGAGTGCAATATGCAATTGCTCCCTAATACGCTCGATATAGTAGGCATACACCTCGCTCGGCAGCGAGTCCAGCACTTTGCCCTGCAGTTAGGTTGAAATATAAATAAATGCACATCGAGAACGAATTCCATTGAGCCGGCCAAGCTGCCTAATGATGCCTGCAAACGCTACTCACCACTTGCTTGGCCACATTTGCCATATTCTCCATGATGGTTGCCTTGTCCTCCAGTTGATAGAGATTGGGCAAATCACCGGTATTAAGTATGCCATTGATATCCTCCACATAGCCCTCATCCGTTGCCTGTAAATATACGAGTACCAAGAGAATTGCCATATTGTCCCAACTACATTTTTATACCCTGAACTCATTGAAAATGGGTAAAAAGGGTATTATGTATTTGTGCGAATGTATGTAACAGGCAGAAGGAAGCATCTCCGACCCCATAAAGTATATATATTCTTGATCAGCAGCAACAGTCGAGTCGATCTAGCCATGTCCGTCTATCTATCCGTCCATCCGTCTGTCCGTATGTATGAACGCAAGGATCTCAGAACCTATAAGAGCTAGAGACTTGAAATTTTATCTGTAGGTCCTCCTAGTCCCCGCGCAGATTAAGTTTGTTTCTGATATTCGATAACTTGCCCCGTTTCCAAGTAATCGATAAAAATCGATATCGGAATCCTGTTTTTTGAGCAATTTCGGCAAATAATATGAGCTAGACTCACCAAACTTGACATGTAGCTTCTAAAATAGTATATATACATATATGTATATCAAGTATCTTTAATTTTATACCCATCGCCTGTTGGAAGGAGAGGGTTCAGGGTATCCCCTAGTCGAGAGCTCCCGACTAGAACCTCTTACTTGTTATATGCAGAATTTGGCAACAGGCTGCACAAATGCAATTGCAACTACACCTGCAGCTCGAGTTGTTACATGCATTTTGCATTCGGTCTAAGTGCCATAGGATTTGATTCTACCAAATAATCCACACTGAAATTTGACAGCCACAGTCCCGAGGCGGAGTAGCAATCGAATCGAGAGTCGGACTCGGAGTCGGAGTTGTAGGCTCTTTGAAACATTTTAGTGTAATTGTTAATTAATGTGTGCAGCACCGAGATTTGTGTGTGCACAACGGACGAATCACAGCTGTGAGGGGGGCTGGGGCCCCGGGGCGAAGGAAGCCCAAATACGGCATTGATTGATTTGCCAGGGAGTAGCTGAATTTGCTCATCGCTTTCATTTGCACAGGTTGCATTCAAATGTTGCTTTAGCCAAGCAAAAGGTATACATAATCACTTTATCATCATCAGCAAAATGCAGTTGAACATATCGCATTTCTGGCCTCGGCTCGAAGGCACCAATAGATAGCCACAATTAACATTAAAGTTGCAAATACCCGTAGCAGACAACTTTCATATCAAATGAAGAACAGTTGCCTGAAGATTAATTACCCTTGCGATTTATTCTTAGACTAGCCACGGGGCTTTAGTACATAAAAGTTAATTTCCGGTAGATTGATGCTACATGAAGAGATTGTGGTCCAATGTTGGGAGCTCAATATCTTTACTGACTTTGATTTAAATACTCTAAAAAAGATATATGTACATACTAGAAAACAATATTCAGACCGATATGAAGGGAATTACACATATATACCTAAAACTATTTATCTTGACGGACTGAACGCCCAAACCGAAAGAGTTTAATTTCTGGAATCTTTCTTCCAAACTTTAGGAGAACGTTGGGCAATGTTTTCTATGAGATATCATAGCCATATACACGACCGGGGCTTAGGTGTCTGGGCGTCGAACTAGCAAGCGACAGGTCACCAGTTCGAACTCAGCATTAAATATTACACATGTTCTTTTCATTTTATTAAATTATTTAAACATGTATGAGTGCTCTTGTAATGTTTTAAAAATCCCAAACATTTTTAAAACCAAACCTGGAAAGAGTATTAAAGTTTCTCTATATTTATGGCTATTAATATGTTGGTATATAATTGTACATCGAAACTAACACAAATGTATTTGCAATTTCGTAAGTATTGTTTTATCGTATCGATTGGGTTTTTGGGCATGTTATTTATTAGCTTTTATTCTGATTATGAGCTGCGCTCAAATCTTGTATGCGCCGCAAATGCTCTTCATTTTGGCATAATTGATAGCTGCTGCGTATGCAAATTATTTGGCAATAATCAAAGTTACATAGTTCAACAATTAACCTAATTATAAATGTAAATTTTGGCACAAACAATGATGCTTGCCTTCCGCTTGGCTTACAAGCCCAAAATTTAATTTTTGCTGCACTTCAAGTGTGTGTAAGTGTGAGTGTGTGTGTGTGTGTGTGTGTGTCACGCCTGACTATCGTCAGGCATGTCAAGAATATTAAAATTAATTTAGATTAATTTCCAGTTCCTATCGCCGAGATCTTTATGGGTTTGTTGTACCCCGCTGGCATTGATGTCAATTCGGTTTACAACATTATTAAAATGTTTTTATGGGTCCAACTGGTTGTCTGATGTTTATGCAGATAGTTTTGACTAATGGGTCGAGCCACCACTCACCTGGGCGTCGGAGAAGAGAAAGACGGTGTGATTCAAATTGAAACTAGCGGCCATTAGTATTTTCTTGAGATCATCGCGCCAGTCGGCTATGGTATACGACTTGGACACCTGCACGGTCATCAGGCGACAGTCGGCTATGTGTGCGGCCAGCCGGCAGGAGCTGCGCCGTCCGGAGCCACCCATGCCCACCATTAGGATGTTGCCTCTGGGCATTTGCAACACACGAGAGACCCTGCAGGATGGATGATAATTAAAGTAGCACTTTCAGAAATCAAGAAGTCAAGTAAGGTCTAGTAAGGGTCGATATTTATAAGGCTGAGAACATTATTATGACCAAACCATTAGAATTAGGTATAAAGGGTATAATGGCTTATTGAAAATGTATGTTTCGGACCAGAAAGAAGCATCTCTGATCTCATAAAGTCTACATATTCTTGCTCAGCATCAAAAGTCGAGTCGATTTAGCCATGTCAGTCTGTCTGCTCTCCGTCTGTGCATAGTACAAAAGTCTGATCTGAAAGTAGATCTTCCACAAAATCGACAAAAATCGATTTCCAAACCCTGTTTATTGAGGCAAAAATTTGGTGTATAAACTCTGGTATAGTACACAGATTCATAATACATCCCCACGTTCTCCCCGAAAAAGAAAAAACGTATTATTGGAGGTATAATCTTGGGAATTGATATAAACACATATTTGGAAGATATATGTATGCCCTGAAAATATTATAAATATCAGACAATAAGCACCTAAGTTTATGAAGAATGCATTTCAAATAGTGTGTAATAGAGGTTAAAAGAAGCTTAGCAAATTATTACCTTTTTATTCAACTCAATTTAATTTACCTGCTGACATGCTCGATGGCAAAGCGAAACATGACCAGATCCATGGGCGTGCTGGAGAACGAATTGTAGTCGCGCAGATAGTACTTCATGAGCTTCTCCAGTTTGTGGTAGCTGTCGCATTCGTCATAGAACTTGGGCTCGGCATCCGGTTCCATGTAGTTGCCGTAGAAGAGATTGCGCAGATCATTATCGCTCAGTTTCTCGCCCGGTTCAATGCGCTCGGCAAAGGCGGACTCCAGCGAGAAGCGCAGACAGTTCTTGCACGCATCAATGGCCATGACCAGGAGACGGTCACGATCCAGCTGGTCGACCAGACTGCAAAATTGGCGACAGCCAGACGACACAATAAAAATCCACGGACAGCGGGTCATAAATGGCGATTCGGACAAAAGGTTACGTACCGGTCATAAAACACACGATATGTTTCATGCGCCCACAAACGACCCAGCTTTTCCGGATCCGGCATACGCTTCGGCGGCACCATCACGATGCCCTGAAAGACGCGCGTTATATCCCGCAAAGAAAAGGTATAGTGCGACTTGGCCGGCGTGGGCAGGAAGATGCGCATTGCCTCCCGATAGACGCTGACCATTGCCTCCGCCAGGCCCTGCAAGGGTCACACACACACATATGAAAATGTAGGCACTTGTACAAATGCAGCAGCAGGAGCAGCAGCAACAACAAGAAAAACAGATACACGCAGGACACACAGGACATGGCCAGTCGAACTTTTTGCGAAATGAAGTTATAAAATTCGCCATTTTAATTTTATTATGCGCCAGCGCCTGGAAGCGAGCCAAAAATGAAGGCGGACAGTTGCACAAAGATTCCCCAGTGTGTGGTTGTTTTTGCTGTTGTTGTTTTTGTTGTTGCTGCTGTGGATTGTGGGTTGATATAACATACGCGCGATAACAGTCCCACCTTCTCGGGATAGCCCTTGGCAAAGTGCCAATCACCAATCGTCGTGAATATACGTATGATGGTTGAATCCTCAAAGGAGTCGACGGCCACAACGAACATGTGCCGATAGAGACGCGGAAAGATAAAGTTGCTGCCGCCCAATGTGCCCATCGCACACACCAGCGACTGTTCGCATGTAAAGGAGAGAGAGAAACAGAGTGTGAGTGTGAGAGAGAGAGAGAGAAAATCACAAGTTATGGTCTGTTCATAGAGACAGGATATTGTCGACATATTGCCGTCAACTATTGACGGTTGAAGCATATTAATTGTGGATGCTGCATCAGACCAAATACAAATATCTATAAATATTCGTCAAGAAAAGGATCTACAACAAATACAAAGTCTAAACCGAAGAACCGACATAGGTCAATATTTCCCACCCCAGTAACTCAGTCAAAACTCATCCGATTTTCACGAGGTTTGGCTTTTTGTGCATGGTTTGGCATTTAGATCAATCTGGCATCTAAATCTGGAAACGTCATTCTTGGTCAAAATTCATGTGAAAATTGTACCCTGAAATATCCTATATAGACATAGGTCAATATTTCCCACCCCCATAACTCGGTCAAAACTCATCCGATTTTCACGAGCTTTGGCTTTTTATGCATAGTTTGGCCCTTAGATCAATCTGGCATCTAAATCTGGGAACGTCATTTTTGGCCAGAAGTCATGCGAAAATGGTACCCTCAAATATCCTATATACCAATAGGTCAAAATTTCCCACCCTCATAACTCGGTCAAATCTCATCCGATTTTCATACGGTTTGTCTTTTTATGCATGGTTTGGCCTTTAGATCAATCTGGCATCTAAAGCTAAGAACGTCATTTTTGGTCAAAATTCATGTGAAAATGGCACCCTCAAATATCCTACTTATATAGAAATAGGTCAATATTTCCCACCTCCATAACTCAGTCAAATCTCATCCGATTTTCACGAGTTTTGGCTTTTTATACATGGTTTGGCCTTTAGATCAATCTGTCATCTAAATCTGGGAACGTCATTTTTGGTCAAAATTCATGTGAAAATGGTACCCTCAAATATCCTATATAGACATAGGTCAATATTTCCCACCCCAGTAACTCAGTCAAAACTCATCCGATTTTCACGAGTTTTGGCTTTTTATACATGGTTTGGCCTTTAGATCAATCTGTCATCTAAATCTGGGAACGTCATTTTTGGTCAAAATTCATGTTTCAATGGAACCCTCAAATATCCTATATAGACATAGGTCAATATTTCCCACCCCAGTAACTCAGTCAAATCTCATCCGAATTTCACGAGGTTTGACTTTTTATACATGGTTTGGCCTTTAGATCAATCTGTCATCTAAATCTGGGAACGTCATTTTTGGTCAAAATTCATGTGAAAATGGTACCCTCAAATATCCTATATAGACATAGGTCAATATTTCCCACCCCAGTAACTCAGTCAAAACTCATCCGATTTTCACGAGTTTTGGCTTTTTATACATGGTTTGGCCTTTAGATCAATCTGTCATCTAAATCTGGGAACGTCATTTTTGGTCAAAATTCATGTTTCAATGGAACCCTCAAATATCCTATATAGACATAGGTCAATATTTCCCACCCCAGTAACTCAGTCAAATCTCATCCGAATTTCACGAGGTTTGACTTTTTATACATGGTT
Organism: Drosophila montana; assembly: GCF_035044405.1. NCBI lineage: Eukaryota > Metazoa > Arthropoda > Insecta > Diptera > Drosophilidae > Drosophila > Drosophila montana. The sequence continues at coordinate 501,414 of NW_026997446.1, forward strand.
TGGCCTTTAGATCAATCTGTCATCTAAATCTGGGAACGTCATTTTTGGTCAAAATTCATGTGAAAATGGTACCCTCAAATATCCTATATAGACATAGGTCAATATTTCCCACCCCAGTAACTCAGTCAAAACTCATCCGATTTTCACGAGTTTTGGCTTTTTATACATGGTTTGGCCTTTAGATCAATCTGTCATCTAAATCTGGGAACGTCATTTTTGGTCAAAATTCATGTTTCAATGGAACCCTCAAATATCCTATATAGACATAGGTCAATATTTCCCACCCCAGTAACTCAGTCAAATCTCATCCGATTTTCACGAGGTTTGACTTTTTATACATGGTTTGGCCTTTAGATCAATCTGTCATCTAAATCTGGGAACGTCATTTTTGGTCAAAATTCATGTGAAAATGGTACCCTCAAATATCCTATATAGACATAGGTCAATATTTCCCACCCCAGTAACTCAGTCAAAACTCATTCGATTTTCACGAGGTTTGGCTTTTTGTGCATGGTTTGGCCTTTAGATCAATCTGGCATCTAAATCTGGGAACGTCATTCTTGGTCAAAATTCATGTGAAAATTGTACCCTGAAATATCCTATATAGACATAGGTCAATAGTTCCCACCCCCATAACTCGGTCAAAACTCATCCGATTTTCACGAGGTTTGGCTTTTTATGCATGGTTAGGCCTATAAATCCATCTGGTATCTAAATATGGCAAAATTAGTCTTAGAAAAAGTGATGAATAACTTCATATAAATAGATTTCGGCGTTCAATAGATTCCGCCAGCCACTGTGATTCGTTCACAGCCCTTAATTGCCACTCACCATGTCAACCAGCTCGATTTTGGTCGTATCCACTAGATCCGACCAGTAGCCGTGATCCAGCCAGGTGCGCAGCAGCTCCAGGGGCGGCTGCGAGCCGTACGTGTCCTTGGAGGGCATGGCCACATCATCACAGAAGACAATGCACTATATGGAATGGATGCAAATAAACTGAAACTAGATTGTGCTGCATTTCGTAATACCTTCTTGCCTAGCGCTGGACCAAAAACACCCTTACGCCGGCGATCCAGTTTGCTCATGATGGTGTCCTGCACCATTTGAGCGGAGGTACGCGCCGAGAAGTTGATGATGTTGATGAGATTCGCAAATTTGGGCATGGCCAGCAAATTGCTGGTTATGATGGCGCTCTTGCCGGTGCCCGTCGGTCCGACGACCAGCATGCCATACGACTTGGATATGCAAAACTCCTGCCAGTAGGATATGTAGCCCGTCTCCTTAGTTGGCACGATCAGCTCGCTGATCTGAGCATGCTCCGGAAAGTGTGCGCTACCCGATGAGGGATCATCGGAGGACTTTTGCCAGGTCCACCAGTTTTCGGCCTCATCGAAGCGATAGTCGAGAAAGACTTGCTTCTCGGGAAACATTTGGCCGCGATTCAGCGAGAAGTACTTGGGCTTGGGGAAGTCCTCGTTCGAGCCATAAATCACCTTACGCAGCAGCGCGTCAAAGGTGCGCTGGCCGCTGCCCGTCAGCGCGGAGCAATAGGCCCAGGCATAGCAGAAGAGAAACATTTGCTGGAACCACGTTTGATTGAACACCTTGTGCTTGTCAAGGAAGTGCAGAAAGAAGCGCGAGAATGTCTGGTATTGATAAAGCGGCGACAGTTCCAGCATTTGCTTGCAGTGTGGCAGAAACTCCAGGGCGGCCGGTATCAGCCACTCGATCATGTCCTCAAAGAGATTCATATAGATATCGTTGAGGCCGACGACATTGATCAGGACATTGCAGAAGCTCTTGTGGAAGGTGCGCCAGCCCAGCTGCGAGGGTTCCATGTAGATCATGCCGCAGCGCGATACGGTGGCCGGTGAGGCCTGCTCCAGATCGGCGGGCTCGAACATCATGTTCATCATCTTGGTCATTTGCATTATCTCGCCGGACATAAGGCACAGCTTCTTGTTATCGTCCAGCACGGTATTCAAATTCTCAATCCAGACCGCATCCACAGGCCCATCGAACATGACCCAGGCGCGCTCATATTTGGGACCTTGCACCTGCTCGCGAAACGTTTTGGCCAACACACCGTCCGACCACTCATGCGAGACGGGATCGAAGCGTCCATAAAGCTGACCCATCGTTATTGCCTTGGGATTAATAATGCGAAAGACCACCGGATACTCCTTGAGCGTCGCATCCTCATCAGTCGACACATTGCGCAACGTCAGCGCGAGCATCTTGCATAATGCAAAATTATTTAGTTGCTCCCAAAAGGCTGCTCACCCTTCATTTACTCACCTGATAGGCTGTGGTCTTGCCGCCCATGGAGCCGCCCACTATCATCAGTCCGTGCCGCACCAGCATCATTTCGTATATCTGTAGGATTTTTTCCAAATACCAAGGCGTTGCCTGCAGGTTACGCTCCGCCAGATTAATACGCAGCCACTTGAGTATGTCATCGCGTTGTGGCTACAAGCAGCAGGAGACAGGAGGAGAAGTCAGTCAAATGGCAAAGGAAAACAGGTGTAAATGAAATATGAAAAATATGCAATGAAATATGCGAACAAAAAAAAAGAAAAAAAAAGGTTGAATGGGCATTTCATTATGGCCACTCGCAAGGAGCTACAGCACATTCTTTATGCAGTTCGTGACACAAAAGGCTGCATTTATGACAAATAAAACTCAGTTGCTGGGCATAAAGATGCGCATCAATCAATCTACATCAGTCCAAGGCGAAATCAGTCAATCATAAGCACAAAAATACACTTCCCTATTTATGCAGAATTCCAAATTAATATCAGACTTATTTATTATCAATCCATATAAACACAACAATTTGTCGTGAGTGATTGACTGACTGACTTACTGACTGATTGATTGAAAAACAACGCACAGGCAACTTCCTTAGTTTATGCTAAGCAGAATCCCAAATTAATATCAAACTTATTTATTATCAATCCATATAAATACAACAATTTGTCGTGAATGATTGACTGACTGATTGATTGAAAAACAACGCACAGGCAACTTCCTTAGTTTATGCTAAGCAGTATCCCAAATTAATATCAAACTTATTTATTATCAATCCATATAAACACAACAATTTGTCGTGACTGACTGACTGATTGATTGAAGAACAACGCACAAGCCACTTCCTTAGTTTATGCTAAGCAGAACTCCAAATTAATATCAGTCTAATTTATTATCAATCCATATAATCACAACAATTTGTCGTGAATGATTGACTGACTGATTGATTGAAGAACAGCGCACAGGCCACATCATAAGAGCGCTGAGGCGCGAACTGAAGCGTTTGGTTCAAAATTTCTCCCGAGAGGGAATTTTGGGAAATGGGAGGCAAACTTGTTTTAAATTTAATGAACAAATATTTGCCCAGGCGAATCACTATAATACTCGGATCGTATTAACTGACTCAACATGCCTAAAAGGGTATTTGGCCTTCGTTATGGCACAGAGCTTGTCTGATTTTTAATATACTTTGCTATCGGGCATCTGTCAACCGGTTATCGCATTAATTTGCTGTACTTAACTGCGTCGCTTCCGCCTCATTACACCTGAAATTTAATGAATTTCTATATAGTGGGAGGAGGAGGCACTTACCATGGGCAGGTCGACGCCTGGAAACAGATCCATATAGATGCCAATGAAGAGGGAAATATCCTGTTCCAGGAATTTCGGCAGATTGACATCAACAATGGCGCGCAAAACAATCTCTGGCTCCGGCAGGTCAACATAAAGGCGACGCAGCGATGCGGAGGCCAACAGCACAGATTTCACGGCGCGCATACCTGCAAAATTGAAGAAGCCGAAAGGGGCGTGGCATTAGCTTTAGAGAGAGTTATGTAGTGTATTTTGGGCGGAACGCATAACTCAGCTCCGGTTTTGATCTCAGGCACGCAAAAGCAGCGGATGCGCTCAATATGGGCAATACCTGAACATTACACCGGAGCTTCATTACAGGCGCCGCTCGGAGAATGCAAAAGTTTTGCAACTGGTCAGAGGCGAACAACAACGAGAACAACATCGGCAACTAAATGTACAAATAGTTTTTATTATTACTTTGCAAAACAACACGCACACCCACACACATACACACACACAACATTGTGTGTGGCATTTGTCTCGCACACACGCAGCACAAAGCGCAGCAAACTTGCAAGAAAGTTTTTCAATTTAAACTCAAAATAAGATACTGATCAAATGTACTTTGCACATAAACTTGCACAGCTGCCAGCCTGCAATTGCAGTCATCGGCCGGACACAAACACACGCACACACATAAACACACACACACAACCTTACAGACATGTTGTAATGTCATATGACATGTTATGTCGTAAAAGCGAGCAATATCTTTGCCTTGAAACAAGAAAGAAAACAAGTGAAAAGAAAATGCACACACACATAGATGCCGGATGCAGGATGCAGTAAAACAGCGCAGGATGCAGGACAGGCACAAAGTTGTTAACCCCAATGTTGGGGTTGCGTCAATTTTTTGTGCCCTATTAGCCAGTTGAAATAGTTGGCCATAAATATAACACATCGCTAAAGGTAATCAAATCAGGAAGATATATGTTGGAGTATCTATATAAGAAGCCTACCGAAATGCGTTACGATTACTCAAACAATATTTCTCGGATCGAACTGTTCGAGTTGCAGACTCGAATAGGTCGAACTTGGCTTGTATGAATCTCTTTGACTTTTGTGAATCAATTATGCGAACACTGTTTAGCTTCATACTAGAAAGCTCGATTCTTTCGGTTCGTTTGATTATTCGATTTGTCTGTAATGTTTTTCAAGTACTTACCGTAATCGTAATGCGACTGCGAAGACAGCTGCTCCGAGCACAATTTGTAGGCCTGCACAATCTTCTGGGATAAAACGCGCGCCATATCGAAGCCGTTGGAGTAGAGTGTTATCTCGCCAATCATTGCATAGTCCGGCACCATCATGGCCACTGTGCGGAAGAGAACCTTCAAATTATCCGGCAGCTCTGTGCGGCCAGCGTAGCTGTTTAATGGCAAGGCAGCAAAAAGAGGGTACAGATTAAAACGATTCCAGAGCAATGGCCAATCAAATACATCAAATTGCAAGTGCTAATGGCATAAATAGTAAACCCAGTCTGGAAACCAGGCAATAACCAATATGAGTGACTGCTTTTAGGCCCGTCTGGCTGATTGACAAATTGGCAAGCCAAAAGGCAGTCACACAAAAAAACTAGAAACGAGAGTTATCTTCGGGATGCCGGCAATTAAATACCCTGTCAAATCTTGCCTACATAGATTTAAAAGATTTATAGTGACAGACGGATCAAGACTATGCCTTGGGAATAGGAGATTTTAATTCTGTATTCTATATTCTGATTTTATATCTGAGATCGTCGAGTTTTCTACATAAGAAAGATAGTCGTGGGTACAATAACTCAGCTCAACATCTTTATCAAAATTATAAATAATTTCTGGCCTCGACGATGTCATCTCCAATACGGAGCATAATTCACAACAATATTAATCTACCCTGCCACAAGGTTATGAAAAGGAGTAAACTTTCTGTCCGGAATGCCTGTTGGCCGAGTAAAAAAGAAGCTGGCCAAACGAAATTAAGACCTTTTCTGAATGGCACTCGGAACACTTTGGCACAGTCTGACTTTCAGTTCTGACTGCGAACACACGTTGCGTGCGGAAAGACCGGGAGAGGGGTGGGAGGAGAAATTGCAGGGGCTAGGCCTAATATGCATGTTTGTCGCAGCTGTTCCACATGCATGCCAAAGCAATAAATATCCGCAACCGTATGGGCTAAAATCTCCAATAACGCAATAACTACCAATATCGTGACCATGCCCAAAGGCCCGCCAGCCTATGGTAACTAATAGCCTCAGCCCGGACACCCAGTCACAGTCGCAGTCGCAGTCACAGTCTACCGGGCCCTGTCAGTGACAGGGTGTCCCCCAAAGGGGCATGGCACTGTGGAAAAAGGGGGCATGGTGGACATAGGCCGTGTCGGCTTACAAAGTAACTAAATGCATTTTCAAATGCACAGCTGCAAAAAGAGTTGGGCCATAAAAAAAAGGCGCTGCGTGAAACCGCAGCTGCTGCTGCTACTGCTGCTGCTGCAGCTACGGCTACTGCTGCTGCCGGCTCAGCTTCGTCGGGTCTCACGTACGGGCCAGTGCCACTCACCCAGGATTCATGGTTATGAATATGGAACAAGTTGGATCCAGTTTGAGCATCGTGTCCTCAAAAAAGAATTTCACAACCTTGCGTCCAATCGCCCGCTGGATGGTCAGAATCTGTTGCGCGACCACCGACAGCACTTCCAGCTCTATGCGATTGAACTCATCGAAGCAGGCCCAAGCTCCCGACTGTGCCAGGCCCTGAAAAGACAGAAAACAAACAAAAAGCATGTAAAACATCGAAAAAAATAAGTGTCAATTTGGTCGTCGAAAGTCTCCGACTAGTAGATACCATACACTAAGCTCCGAGAATCAAGGTGGCCGAAAAAGAGGTAGCAAATTATATGAAAAACACAAATAATGCAATCAAAGGCGGATTGCGTGGCTTAGCTGTCTGAGCGTTGAACTAACAAGCGAGAGGTCGCCGGTTCAAACCCAGCGGAAATTACAAATTGGCCAGTTCAAACCCAGCAACAATTACAAATTTCTATATATATAATAAATTAAACCGGACAGATGAGCGACGCCGGGTAATTTCATTTAGTGTAACAATTGATTATAGCTAGAGTTGAACTAAAAAGCGGGAGGCCGCCGGTTCAAACCCAGCGGAAATTACTAATTGGTATATTTATAAAAAATTAAACTAGGCAGACGACCAACGCCGGGTAATTTCTCCTAGCATAAGTATAGATAAGATCTAGAGACTCTCTCATTTCGAATACACTTTAATTTCTAACTTTCATAATCCCGAAAAGAGCATGTCCACTCGTCGAATGTAATACACCCCACATATATGCCCGTTAATCACAAGGGTACAGGGTATCAAAAGAATAGAAATACATACGTGGCAAGGTTGCGTGGGCAAGGGGTGTATGTATAACAAAACGCATTCAGCAGAGAAATGGCAAAAATAGCAAAAGCAAACAGCAGCATAAACATTATTTTCAGTTTCTCATCGCTCGGTTCTCGGTTCTGTTCCTTTCGGTTACGGTTCGATTTCGTTCCGAATGTGTGTATCTTTGTGTATTAGTGTGTGTGTGTGTTTGTGTGTGTAGTTGCCAATGCCTCGACAAACGGCAAAGGCACAAACATTGCAACAGGGTTTACAGAGATGTACACGAGGAATCGCTGTTGCGTGGGCTGCCCTACGGTATGTGGTTCCGGGCGTTGGGGTCAGGCGAGAGTGGACTGAGTGGACTGTGTGGACTAGGGGACCAATACGAATACGTACGCCCTTTGATATGCTTTTCTTTTGCATGTTGCAATAAATATGCAGCTTTATGCAGCTGCATAGCTGCGTACTCGAAGTGCTCGTAACATATGCCAACTGACTGTTGTGCTGTGCTGCACAATGGACAGAGGCTGGGCCAGAGTAGCAGAAAAGCGCTTCTTCAACTAATTTTATAGATGTTTAGGTATAAGGATAATTCTGGAGAATATGAGAATAGAAGCGGATTTAAATTTAAAGACTTTGCTGTCTTAAGACTGACAATCATCCGACTCTGTTATGTTTAATAGTTTCTTCAAATCGACCTTTAAACCAGGCTATAAAATTGTATAAACTTTTTATAGATCTTCATTTAAAGTGTAGATATAGAAGATTGACATCTTCGATCTCATAAAGTATGCTATATACTATATACCTAATTAATTATGCATTTTAGTCTGTCTGTTTTGCACAAACTAGTCTCTTTTAGTCTCCAGTCTCGCTTATAATGATAAATTGACGATCGACTTGATTCGACCACATTATGATATAGCTGCTATCAGAACACGCAGTCGAAATTGAAGGTTTTTTTTAGAAACTTGTTTGTTTTTCAAGATGTATTGACCAAACTAAGCAATTAAGAGCTTAACTAATCTCTCAAAATTTGAGTTTAATGATATAAAATAAAATATAAAAAAATAGATTGAAATCGCAGACGTGATATCTGGTAATCATTAGCTTTTGTTGACCCTATTATTACCCAGCTATAAACGGGCAAATCTTCTTCGAATTCTTGTAGATTTTGTGTAAAACACGTCTTAAATACATTTTTACTAAGATCTTTGAAACTGTGTTTGAAGCCGGTCGGCTGGTAATAACAAAAAGTTCAATGCAGCCGTTTTCCGCGAATTTTCCACGCTTGCGGGTGAGTTTTTAAAAACCTCGTCGAAGCGTGCATTCTCCGGCTTAGACAAGGCTTTAATCACCAAAGCGTCAGTAAATCGGCCAAGACAACTAGTTATATGCACATATAGATGCGCATCTTTAGTAAAAGGTTGTTTTTCTTAATCTAAATCTAAAAAAATAGCTGAACAAGTCAGAGAATTTGTGCACAATTTCTTTGAAATTTTAAATATTCCTCGAAGTAGCTTTAAATAGAAATAGCTAAATCAGTTATATAATAGTCAGAATTGCAGACACCTGTAAATTTCAACAGCTGAAAATAGCCAAAAATGTAGCTAGAAAATAGCTCTTACAGCAGAAGAAGCAGCACAACCGTATCGATGTGGCAACTACACTCAAAGCCTGTTTTACATGCTGTTGCGCGTTCGCACAGTTTTTCTAGTCATAGTCCATGTTCCTATTGTGCAATTAGCGCCAGCATCAGCATGTGTGTAGAAGTGCGTGTGTGTGTGTGTGGGCCTTGTTTGTGCCTCTTTTTTCAGTGCTGCGCCTTTGCACACAGAACGCGTGGCAATTGGATACTTTGAACTCCATCAAAGTGGTTTGTTGCCATTGGCAGCCGGAATACTCGCGCATCGAGTTGGCAGCTTCCTTTTTGTTCGTGGTGGTTAGCAGCACTCCATCCGCTCATAGATTCATAGACATTGAGAAGTTTTGCCCAATTCATGCGATATGCTGCCTTTTGTTTTTGCGGAATACCCCTCGAACAACAACATTGTGGCGAGCATTTTATGGGCATTTCCATTTTTACTGGGGAGACGAGAGAGATGCAGCCAGACCAAAAATGTTTCTGGCAAGCATGTTTGCCATACATATCTGGGCAGGCATAAATCGAAATCGAAATAGTTTGAATTGTTTGCCAATTGCAAATTATTTTATTGCTTGCAAAATTGTTTTGCCCTGACAAAACTGCAGACTGCGTGCGGAAAATTTACGACTTCCGAAACATTATGACAACAGACAGACAGAGGGAGCCGAAGCTGAAGCTGAAGCTGAGGGGCGCAGGCGAAATGGATGTGAGCAATCAGCATGAAAACATAGAAACTACTTTCTAAAACTAGGCAGCAATAAAAACAAATAAAAAAACACATCCACAAATAAACATCAGCTTAAAGTGAATAAATGGCAAGCAACACGCTTGGCACTAAAATAAAACAAGTAACTGGTTCTACTCGGGAGCTCCCGACTAGGGGATACCCTAAACTCTCTTCTTTCAACCGGCGATAGGTATAAACTGAAAGATACTTAATATATATATATACTATTTTAGAAGCTACATGTCAAGTTTGGTGACTCTAGCTCATATTATTTACCGAAATTGCTCAAAATCGATTTTTATCGATTACTTGGAAACGGGGCAAGTTATCGAATATCGGAAACAAACTCGATCTGCGCGGGCACTAGGAGGACTTACAGCCAAAATTTCAAGTCTCTAGCTCTAGGTCTTCTGATATCCTTGCGTTCATACAAACGGACAGACAGACGAACAGACGGACGGACGGACAGACGGACAGACAGACATGGCTAGATCGACTCGACTGTTGATGCTGATCAAGAATATAAATACTTTATGCCTGTTACATACATTTGCACAAACACATTATACCCTTTTTAGCCATTTTTATGGGTTTAGGGTATAATAAATTAATCTAAATCGAAACTCGAACGTTCAATTTTCGGGTTCTTCGTGTTGTTGTTGTTGCTGTTGTTCTGTCTGTGCTCGATTCGCGCTAAACTTTGCCATTATTTTCGCATGCAAATTAACGCGAAACCCATACCCAGTCCGCATCTGATGATGATAGGGGGGCTCTAAGCCATTATGCAATTAGGCGTGCTACAGAATTAAGCGATTAGTGGCTTAAAACACGCATTAATTTTACTACAAAACTACAGCACCCACTTAAGATGTGTGTCTCTCTCTGTGTGTGTGTGTGTGCGTGTGTGTAAATATGCGTGTGCGGTTAACGACCTGCTAATAAAAATTTGCATAGATTTGAAGTGAGGCGCTCACGAAAGCTTTTTGGCTCAAGTCCCACACACTTGGCTTAGTTCGTGTTGACCAACTAGTCGCCACGGCGATTACTTTCACAAACTGCCTAATTAGTCAGCCCATAGAACTGCATAAATTTCCATATAACTCCGTATCTAGTTGTGTGTATCTCTTTGTGTACATTCGATATTCTTAGCCACAGGCAGCAACTGGCGAACGGCGAACGGCTCCGCTGTGTCTGGACACGAAAAACGCAAATATATCTGTATCAATTTACACTGGCAGAAAAGAAGGGCTTTAGATGTTGCCTACTAAATGTTACAAACATTTGCCCATTAAGGGTCGCAGCTTCATAAACTTAATAATATTTCTCTCTGTAAATCATTCTAGATTTTTTACCTTGCCTTTTAACTTGGTTAGGCTTGGATAATGAAAAAGAATTAACTTAATTAGTTCTCATTGGTATTCCAAAGGTTTAAGATTGAGAAACTTAAGCGTCAGAGTCTAAATATACTGGACAAAAAATAGATAAATTGTGTTTTAATAAAAGCACAAATAGATCCCAGACATAGATACAAACAAATCCTTAGACACAAATAAGACGTATATTAAAATAAAATATAGGTCAAAGTTATACAAATATAAATATCGAGCTCAGCTAAACAAATTCCAAACTTAGAAGGTTAACAATCTTAGCCACAAAATCTATGTAGGGTATTTTTCTCAGTGTATTCCAAAAATTGGAAAATCGGAACATAAAAAGTTTTAAAAATATTAATATCGTGCTCAGCTAAACAAATTACAAAACTTACAAGATTAACAATCTTTACCACAAAATCTTTATAGGGTATTTTTCTCAGTGTATTCCACAAATTGGAAAATCGGAACATAAAAAGTTTTAAAAATATTAATATCGTGCTCAGCTAAACAAATTCAAAACTTAGAAGATTAACAATCTTAACCACAAAATCTTTATAGGGTATTTTTCTCAGTGTATTGCACAAATTGGAAAATCGAAACTTAAAAAGTTATAAAAAATATAAATATCGAGCTCAGCTAAACAAATTCAAAACTTAGAAGATTAACAAACTGGGCTAGTCAATATATGTATGTAGTGTATTTCGCTCAGTGTATCGCGCGCGTGTGTGTATACAGAAAGTCATCATAGCTGCGCGTGCCAGTGCCTGGGACAGGTTCTTTTTGATTAATGTTGTTGGCCAACATTGGGGGCCATCAATTAGCTGGCCGGGCGAGCGGGACAGACAGCGCGACGCAGTTCTCGGAATCGCAAACCACACACAAAACTCACCTTGAAGAACTTGCCGAGCGCCTTGTAGTCCAGGCCGTCGGAGCAATTGAAGACGACGCACTTCTTGGCCACGGCCTTGGCCAGATCCTTGCAGGTCTCCGTTTTGCCAGTGCCCGCAGGTCCTTCGGGCGCGCCGCCCAGGCACAACTTCAAAGCGCCCATCAAAGTGCTACGCGAATAAAAAAAACAGAGAATTAGAAAAGAGGTTTCACAGTCAGATGTGTGTGTGTGTGTGTGTGTGTGCTGCGTTGCGTTGCAGGAGGCAAAGCGCCAAAGTATGTTTTTAATATCTGTTTGCATTTTTTTGCAGCTTAAAAAATTGTCATTTATGGGTATTCCTTTCTTTTTTTTTGCCTGCTAACAGCCCGTTTTTATGCCCTGCCCAGGGGAGAAAAGGGTATAATAATGCTGGGCGAATGTTTGTGACAAACAGCAGCGAGACATCTTTGAGCCTATAAAAGATGTACAGTGGTCGCTCGCTAATTGGAACGAATTGGCTCCAGATGCGAACCGGCTCAAAAACGGATATGATCTTTGTTGATTAGTTCAAATATTTTACTATAAAGCCAAATAATTAAAAATTGATTAAATGGATAAAGAGAAAGCCATGCTCACGCGTTATTCTTGTTCGCCGACTTAAAGCCAGGGTGCTGGTTCGAACCCTAAGCCGAGTCTCTTACCACTTTCAAAAACATCGAAACTTTAAGTTTTACTTATATATTCAAAAACCAGGAAGCATACGTAAGACTTTAACTAACGTTTCTGGGATAAGGGATATTATTTTGAGATCATATTTCCATCTACTTAGCAAAAATTTTCTGTCCTGAGCTATATCCAAAAGTTCTCAAAGTTTCTCTATCAACTGAGTTTGTCAACACTTTTGCTTATATTTAAAATATTGCTACTAGGGTATTATTATTTTTATTTTGCGATTATATTTCCGACTAGCACAAATTCAATCCCGAGCTAAATCTAAACCTTCTCAGAGTTTCTCTATCGACAACTTTTGTCAACACATTTTTGGTTATATATAAAATATTGCTGCCAGGGTATTTAATCTTCCACACGACAAAAGCTTTTTGCCCCGCTGTAATTTTTATTTTTTCTCTACTTCATTTTTTTTTTGCCTGTGCAAGTTCATATTTTTATCATATTGGCAGCGCTGCCAGCTTCGCGTTGGTCGGTTGTATATTTTTTAGCATTTCCGGTAAATATCTATACTCTCGTTTTTTAACTATGCATGTGTGTGCGGGTGTGTGTTTGTGTGTGAAAAACTGTCCAACATTGATTTATTTGTTTAATATAAAAGTTTTATCGGAAACCCCATTAAAATGTCCTTTCTGCCAGCTTGCCAGCAGCAACGGCCTGGCTATGTCCTGGCTGTGTCCTGCTGTTGTTCGCGTTTGTCGCAGGCAGCTTAAACATCGCAAAAAGGTTTTCAGCTCTTTTTGGCGTATTTTGTTGTAAAATGAAAATAAATTTAAAATGCAGCGAAATAAAATAAATATTTTTCCAATAAACGTTTGCCTTTCATGACTTTTAGAAGGCCGCGAGCCAACGCCGTGCTTTTGGCTAAAGGCTCAGCTGCTTTGCAAACGTTTTGTCAATTAATATTTGCATGTGTGTGGGAGTGTGTGTGCGGGTGTAAGCAGGTGTGTGTGTGATTAAATTTGTTACCCACCGGTAGCAGCGATCTGTGAGAGGCGTCACGACCAGACGCGGCAAATTGCCCAAGTATTCCATGCCATACTTAACCTCTGTGACGACCATGCTGACGCACACCCAGTCCTCGTTTTCTGCAGGGCAAAAAAGAGAGTTCAGTTTTACTTAAGTAAATTATGCAGGGTAACCTACTACTCTCATCGACCTTCCAATAGTAGCGCAGCTGTGAGATCCAATCAAAGTCCTGCAAGCTCGTCACCCGCAAGTCCGCCAAATACTTGACCACATCGCGCGCTGTATTAAATAAATTAGCTAGTTCTTAAGAAATGGGGATCTATCCAACTACAACTGACCATGCACATCCAGGACAATGAGAGCCTCCACAGCAATGCGTACGCCAGCCTGAAGATCTGTGCGCACGAGCTGAACAAGGTCGCCAATTTGGGTATTCGACTTCTCCAAATATGCCGGCAGGAGTTTCTTCTCAATGGCTTCCTCCACCTGGCAAAAAGTAAATAGCATAAAGTGCAGGAAAAACAGCAGCAGCAACAGCAGCAGCTGCGGCTTTGCTGGGCAAGCAAATAAATGGCAAAATATGATTTTCAATTTTAAACAGAGAAACACGCTCAAAGCCCAGAAGGGAGAAGCGCCGCACAAAGAGCAGCAGGCGGCGGCGAAGGAAGCGTGGCTAATCGCACTGTCAGAGACAGAGAGTGACAGCCAGCTGTCTGGGGGGCAGCTGTCGTCTTTGTGGTTGATTTTGCGGTTGCAATATGGAGTTGCTTACCTCATAGGTCCAGGCGGCGCAGGAAATGCCCAGAACAACCTGGCCAGGCCAGGAAACCACCCAGGAAATGCGATCCACCAAGGCATAGTCCTCCCAGGCCTCTTTCATTTGCTCCATAACGCTATCCAGCATCACAAACTCCACCTCCTTCAGCCAGATTTCAACCAAACCCTGTGAAAAGTCGACTTTAGCAACGGATTTGTGTCAGACAGGCAAACCTCTCCCCCAACATACATTTGCCGCTTGTGGATTGATTTTGCGCACGAGAGAAACGCGCTCATCCTCATCGCTAATCATGTGCGTGATCTCCATGTTGTCGTCAAAGGTCAGCGTGCCAATCTGAAAGGATTTAAAAATTATCATCATAAACGCCGAACCAGCAACTGGCAGTTCGCCGGTTCAAATGTATGCTCACGCCCTCAAAGCACTTGCGCAAGTGCGGCTGCACACGCATGGGATCCTTCGTCTCGGAGAGTATCTCCAGCAGCTCGTCGTTGGACAGAAAGAAGAAACGGGCAAAGAACAGACGCTTCTGTTCCAGATATGTGTTCAGGCCCTTCTGCACCGTTTCCAAATCCTCAATCGCCTTGGTGAATATCTCCAGCATATTGGGATATTCGGTGGCGGCCATAGCGTGCCTATCCTTGAGCGTGTTCTTCATGATGCGCCGCCAGATTTTGTCCACCGCCTTGAAGTTGCGCCCCTCCAGCGGCATTTGGCGCATAATATCCTCCGAGCTGAATATGGGCTCCAGATACATCCAGGTGACCTGCACATTTGTCCAGGCATCAATGATGTTCTGGATGAGCAGCAGTCGCTCCTCCCAATCGTCCGCCTTGGAGCCAAGCGCCACAATAAATGGCGAACGCTTCATCGCCTGCGTGCGCATTATGTGGTCATCCAGCAGCGTTTGGATATCATCTATGGACGCCAGGATATGCGTGTCCGAATCGCGATACTGGAGCACCTCAAACATGACATCCTTCCAGTCATTTTGCATATTCTTCAGGCCCATGTTCAGGTCGTATTCCTTGCCAGCCGCATTCGCAATCTCCTCCAGCTCCGGCAATATGCTCATTATATCGGCATCAATCATATCCTTAAGCGTCGGATACAGACGCGGATTGATCTGGCGACCCAAAATTGCCGATATCTTATCCCAGTGCCGTTTTTCCAGCCCATGCCGGCATATGGAGTCAAGGACTGGCAAATAGACGCGGAATTTTTCAATTTTGATGCGCATCTGCTCTGCGGCACGTTTCGCAACCGGATTGTACGAGAGCTGCCGCGCCAGCTTGTGCATAATCTGATGGGGATAATGATGGCCATGATGATGATTAGTGTAGAGTGGGCAAGAAACGCACAGAGTCAAGTGTCAAGTGTGTGGGTGTGCATGTGTGTGTGGGTGTGCATGTGTGTGTATGGGTGTGTGTAGCGTTGATTCTTTAAAGTCAGCTTGAAATCCGACTCCCTGTGTCTGCTAAGCCGACTAAATGGGAACCGAGAGCCCCTCCCGCTTGCTTTCTATACGCTGTTCAACAAGTGCAAACGAGCATATTGGCTTTTGTTAAATTGCAAAAGTCTATATCATTCACAGTTACCAAATCCGACAAGGATATTGTGAGAGCCTAAAATAGATCAAACGCCACAAAGGTCCCAAAATTCTAGGGTATATCTGAAATGATTTTTTAAATTGTTTCCTAACTTATTTCTTATTTTCGTGTGATTTTCAAAAATTCAAAAACGGACGAAGACACCTTATGATAATTCACAATGAGAATGGAAATGTTATCCAGAAGTAAGAGAAATATTGTGGTTTTAGTTAAAGTACATAAGTTCTGGGATCTACATAAACCTAGATAGATTTTTCAGCTTGGCATTCGATTCAATCTCTCCTATCGTCTGTCCGCTGACTTCACGCGTTGCACAGAGTATTATGCAGTCTGTTATACCCGACTGAAATGTGTTTAGTTGTTTGCTGCGTGTCTCCACTTTGCTGCTTCAGCTGGGCCAAAAAATTCAATTCAGCTGCCGTTGCCGTTGCCTTTGCGCTTTGAGCTACATTTTTTTGTCAATGCTAACCACCTAATACACCCACACACACACACAGGCACACACACACACACACACACACAAGGCACAGCCGCTCGCTTAGCTGGCCAAGTTGCCGCCAAATATGTTGGCATTTTTTTCGTTGCATACTTTTCGGCATGTTTTTTGTGCTAGGATAGCCGGTGCCGCCGGAGGCTTGAGGTTTTTAGTTGCATTTTAGCTGCTACATTGGCTTACGAATGGAACCGGGGCACATGGCGGCACAGACGGAACAGAGACAGGCACAGAGACAGGCACAGAGACATGCATGGCCAGCGCTGCAAAATGCGACAGAAGCAACAGAAATGCGACAAGAGCTCAAACTTTGCCCCTGCTGTTGCTGCTACTGTTGCTGCTACTGTTGGACTCGTTGCACGCTGCTCGTTTTTATTTCCGCCTGGCACTGCAATGACAACTTCAACTTCCGATTCCGACTTGCAACTACTTACCTTGAACATGGTCTCGATCTGCTCCCGCACGCCATCCGCATTAAGGCATTCGAAGCGCTCGAACATCCTGGCAAAAGATGTAAATAGAAATATATACAAAACTGCAGTAGAAAAGTGAAACGAAAAGAAAACAAGTAAAAGTGCACAAGTCGGGGGTTAACCGACGTGGAAATCACCCTGCACCCTTGTTCTTGAATAACTAAAGTGCGTATAGTCTGATTTTTTGGGTAGAAATATGGCATTCGACTGTGTATAAATATGTATTCAAAAAACAGGATATCGATATCGATATTTATCGATCATTTATCATCATTTATCATTCAAAAGAAGTAATATATCGATGAAGTAAACTCGATCTGTGCGGGCTAAAGGATGAGCTAGATCCAAGCCTTCTTCTTTCCAAGCTCGGACAGATGAACATGGCTAGATTGACTGGACCTTAGTATTCCATAATACCCTTCCTTTCACACACTGCTCAATTGGTACAGGGTATTAAAAAAAAAGGCTACCAGTACAAGTTTTGTGCAACAAAAACAAAAACAAAAACAACAACTAAAATCTGGCTATTTTCCGCTGCACTTCAAGTCAACTTTCTGCTGGCATTTGCATTGCGGATTTGAGTCAGGCAATGCTAGTGGAAATGCCCAGCCCGACTGCCTGGCTAGCTGCCTGACTGGCTGTTTGGCTGTTTGTCTGTCTGCCTGGCTGGCACTTCAATTTCAAATATTTTGTCATTTGCGACAAGTGCCCAAAGGAGCCAAGAGCTACTCAGGCTGAGACCATGTCGTTGTCGTTGCCGTTGTCGTTGTCTGAAATAATTGCAATCGTTTTGAACGTTGCCATTGCTTACCAAATGAGATAATCCTTTTCGAATTCGTACGATGTCTTCCATAGTTTCTCAATTGGTTCCATTTTCTCAATGATTTCGCCCAGCAGCGGAAAGGCGGAGATATCAATTTGCAGCAGACCCTCCTCCACGTTAATGGCCTTCGCCTCGCGGCTAAGATTCTGCCGGCGCAATCAACACACCAAAAGATTATTTTCGCAAATAAACCCCACCTGTCCCCCCGCACTCACCTCTATGGTATTAAAGAGCAGGTCCACAGTATCCACACGCTCCTTGAGCTCATCCAAAGTGAGCACATCGCGTATTTCCCTGATGCGGAAGCCATCCATGGTACGCTTCTCCTGGATGAGCAGCTTCTCAAACTGCAGGCGGCGTTCTCTGTGGCATTAAAAAGCAATGTATTCAGAAATATGCGTTCCTAGTATGATATTTTACCCGGCCTTGCCCGGTCAAGGTACATTGCTTAATTAAGAGTCAATTTTATCCTCAAAGTTTGTCTGAGTGGGTTGCACTTTTGATTGCGGATATACTAGGTATTGAAAAATAAATTCCTACTCTTAAGTCGACGTACTTTCATTATATGTAAAGTCAGTTTTAGTCCCTGTGGCTTGGCTTCTCCATAATCAGACACCCATTTCCCAGCCATGGTTCTCTTCTAAATTTTCACGAAGATGAAAACGAGTTTAAAGTCAATCAAATAGAAACCTAATATTTTTCACAATACCAACTTTCCTGCTTCGTTTCATAGTCGATATACATATGTATTGAAAAATATATTCCTACTAATAAGTATTGCTCGGCCTTGCCCGGCCACCGTACTGTCATTATATATAAAATCAAGGATTTTGGCTTTTCTATAAACGGGCATGAAACCCCCATAACCTTGCCCGGGGTCGTGGGAAGTTTCGAAGAGTGTAAAACACGTCTCTTAAAAATGTTCACGAAGTTGAAAACGAGTTTAAAACGAACCAAACGGAAATCTTAAATGTTTCACACAACCAATTTTCCAGCAGCTAAGCTCTTATGGTTTGTGATGTGCTTTGATCGTCAATCAATCATGTCAATTTGTCAGTCAGTCAGACGAAAAAGTTGTTTACATATACTTAGATATATTTTGAGGTACGTAAACTTACCTCAATGCCATCTCCAGGTTATCACGCACCACAGCCAGGCGCGCGGCACTCAGATCTAGAACCTCTTCCAGTTCACCGGGCAGTATAAATGTGCGGGAATTCAGATGAATTTCATCGCCTGTTGGACAAGTGGAATCACGTGTTTACTCTCTCTCTCTCTCTTACTCTCTCTCTCTCTCTTTCTCTCTCTTGTGCTGTTCTGCATGCTCCTTATTAACTGTGCTTAACTCTTAATTAATTGGCAACGCGCGTTTTTCGGGCAAACTAATTAATTATGTGTACTACACGAGCATCTTTGATGCCCACCGACAAGTTTGCCGGCTCGCATTTGGTGTGACAAGTTCACAGACAGATGGACAGATGAACAGATGTCGGAGACAACTTGCACACGTTGTAGCTCTTTGAAAGATACACACGGCACTTGACGATAAATCGCAATTGTCTGGCTAGGCAGCTGCTCTATGTTCGAGTGTGTGTGTGTGTTTTTGTGTGTGTGTTTTTGTGTGTGTGTGTGTGTGCTGGGGCGGCTTTGTCTGCATTTGTCGGTTGTCAAAGCAACTTTCACACATTCATGAATTTGTTGAGCTCATTAAGCTGCATTTTCGGGGCTTAGCGCAGCTCAATGTTTGGTGTCTCACCGCAAGTAATTATAAAACCAATTAGTAGACTCAGCTTGTTAGTTGAGGTTAATTATGTTAAGCGCACCCCAAGCTCCTCGCTCTCCCTCTCTCTCGCTCTCCCTTGCAACACAAGCAGTAACTGTCTAAAACAAACTAACGCCAGCTGCACAAACATTTGAAACTTTCATACCCTAGCCCCAAAACTGACCCCTGCGCCGGCCCCCTCCCCCCCTCCGACCGGCCAACCTGGCTCCTGCTTTATATGGTCATCATCACTTACTGGTCAGGTATGCATGTGTCAGCAGGAATACGACACGTTTCAGCACAAGCTTGATTTCATCTTTTATGGCAAATATGCGCATCTCACGGCATTCGGTTATATAGTTCTGTAGGGCAACCACTTCCGGTGTTTCCTCTGGCCGTTCGCCAGCTTTCATGGACATCTCCTCCAGTTCCTCGCAGATGCTGCAAAAAAAAAAAACCCGCAAGTGGCGAGCGCATATTAAAAGTAATCTATTAAGTAAAAGCCTTGCCCAATGCCAGTCAGCAGAAAACCTTTGAATGAAAGGCATTTGCACTTCATTTAGCTTCGGAGAAAAGAAAACCAAGAATTTTGCACTCAAATCAAGTAGAAACAAAGTCAAAATCTCACAAAGGTTGATTATTCTTAAGCGCAAAACTAAATCTTTCTTTTTGGGAAGTTTTGTTTTAATGTTGAAATCCTGCTGGGCTCAAACTAAGGTGGAAACGAATTCTTATTTCAAGAAATGTTATTTTATAGGAAATTGTTCTCGATAATTTTGTACTCTACTTGGTAATGATTTATGCTTTTTTCGCTTCTATTAAGTATGCAAAATCTTTTTTTGAGAAAACGTATTTCTAAGAGATATTTATGATTTTTAACCTTTAAGCGAAATTCTGCTGTAAGCAATTTAATATGAAAAAAAACTGAACGTAAAAGCGAATTAATTAGTTCCAGAATTGCTTTTTATCTAGAAATTCATTTCAGAACGTTTTGCGCTTTTGCACGAATGCAAATATTTGTTCTGAGAATGAATGAAAATAAAAAAGTGAATGCCATATGATATCCAGAATTTTGAATTAAATTCTTTTCTCCGAATTCTATAGCCAGGGGTTTTACTTACGCGCGATTCTCGTTCATGTTGAGCGCCCGATAAAAATCAATTATAAAATCGTAGATATTTTTCACGTACATGCGCAGCGATTCTTTAACGTGACGATTATCCAACAGGAACAAATTTAACGGTATGAAATCACGCAGATAATAGGTCGAATCGCTGATGGCGTTCAATTTTTTCATTAATTCCTGAACAACCTGTTGGCGGATCCCATCCAATGCGATGCGATGCGATGCATCGTTGCAAATGAATATGCATTTAATAAAAATAAAATGCGTATATAAATTAATGTATATATGCACGCGTGTATGCGTGTGTGTGTGTATATATACTAGCTACAATAAGTAACAAGAGCGAACTGTTATCTGCGAAGAGCCGAACATTATATACTCTTTCATTATGTAACTGACTTTGCGATATGTGTCAATATGAGGACATGATTATATCGATGGGATGTTCACAATATAAATACTTTATACCTTCTTTATAGCAACATTATAATATCCTCTGCAAGACTTAAAAGATATTATAGTTCGTAGTCCTTTTAATATTCTCTATAATCTCTATATATAATCATGTCTCTTTTCTTAATTCCAGGATATACACCCATCAAATCCTTACATGTAAGTGCACCACAAATCTATTATATACTTTAAAAATTTGTTACTTTATATATCAAACGATATGCCCATTTTCGAATTCATAGTTTGCCGCAACTTTATTATAACACTTTTTTTCACATTTTGTGAGTGCAGAGCATAAAAAATAGACACAAGCTTGCATTACATGCATGAAAAAACTTGCAGCAACGTTCGCAATCGGAAGCAATTTTTATTTTAAATAAATTGCGCAAAAAACGAATATGTGGCATAAAAATTGTCGCACGCTGCATTCAGCTTAATGAATGTGAACTGCAAACGGCTGGCAAAAATGGGTTAATTGTGAGCTCTATAAACTGTATATGTGTATATAGGATATGTTGTTCATGCAGCTGTCTAACCAAATATTTTATGCACAGCCAATGACATGGCAAGTTTTGTGCAGTCGAGAGTCTTCGAATTAGCAATCGAACAAAGTTTAATTAACAATTCCAAACGAATATATAAGCCCCCCTCTTCAACAGCTGCCTTCATCAACAATGCAAAGGTCGGCGCCTACGACCCCAAAAAAGGAAACAGTTGACACTGATCCAGCTGAAAGTTCACGACTAGCAGAGTTCACTGTAACCAGCTATGCTATACAATTACTTCTCTGTAGAAAACTCTTTCTTTCTTTCTTTTGCTTGGATAATTATATTCTTAATCATATTCATAAGGGCTTGAGGGTATCTATACCAAAAAGCAGGACTGAACCATTTTGTTGTTGGGTGAGATTCGGGAAGAGGTATTCAAAATGAAATAATCCTTGACTTTCATCTACCATTAGATACTTCTAGCAATAGGAGAACTTACAAATGCTTGAAATATGAAATAGTTAGTCCGAGCTCTTATAGTAAAAAGAAAAAAAATATTACTATAAGTATATATTATAGTAAGAAGAAAAAAGGTATTACTATAAGCATATATTATAGTAAAAAGTAAAAAGGTATTACTCGGACTAACTATTTCGTATTTCAAGCATTAGTTAGTTCCCCTATTATTAGAAAATTCTGTGCGAGGTATCCAAGAAGTGAAAGTCCCATAAGCTGCGTAGAATTTACGAGAACCAGCATACCAAATATGACGTATCCTGCTCTTATATTCCTCGAGTAGTAGACGCGTGCTATATACCCTTTCTTTTAATAGTATACAGTGTATAACAGCGTAGACACAGCTGCAGATACACACAGATAAATGCACTCGTGCAACTTGTTCAATTACACAAATTGCCAGTCACTCCGACAGTCAGTCAGTTAGTCAGTTAGTCAGTCGAGCTGCCTGTCAGCAGTTTATTAATATTGCATAATGAAATTTTATGTTAATTCTACGCATCATTGCGTATAATCAAATCGAAATAAATAATTAAATTCATTTCAAGGCGAGACGCAGCCAAGCGCCCAAAGGCATTGTGAGCATGCCGAATGTCAGGGATGCCAAACGGGCTTCAAATTAAAGGAGTATATAAATACACACACACATACACACGCACTTAAATAGCCACTCAAATTTCATACGCACCAGCAATTCCGGCAGAGTATTATCAGTCCATATCTTCTCCACCATAGGCATTATCATCTTCTTGAACAAGCCGTAGTAATACTTGTAGATGGGCTTCAAGTAGACGCTTACACCACGAAAATTGATCTTGACTATTTCCTCGACTTTGGTGCACAGCGACAGAAAGTCCACATGATCCTCATCAATGAAATTGAGGGTGCCATAGGTATCAGGCACTGTGAATAAACATATACGTATAAGAATTTTAAATATTTATAGATTGTGTTAGCTTACCGCCACCGGACATGATATATTCGAGGCGTGGTATATCGTAGCCCACAGCCAAAATGCATTTAAATAGATCCCTTATAATGGCCGGCAGCTCCATCATATACGGATAGATATAGAGCTTGCAGGCATGATCCATTTCAAACACAGCCACTTCGTCCATATCAGGTCCCTAATCAAAATATTCATACAAAATTCCCTGATATATGCCATTGCAAAAAAATCTTACCATTTCTATAAACTGAGGCTGACCCGGCCCCTGAAAGGGATCCGCATCGTCGGCATCGAATTGATAGATATTCTCATCGTCCCGCACGCCGGGTCCAAAATCAATTGGCTCGTTGTCAAAATGGGCGCCAACCACGGACACGGTGAGCGTCATCAAGGGCCGGCGACGCAGCTTGGCATCGAACATGGAATACTCTTCGATTTGATTGCCATTCTTGTAGCCGCAGAGCACCTTGAAAAAGTACGCCAGACTCTTATTGATTAGACTCTCCAAATGGCGCGACATCAGGGCGTGCACGCACTTGAAGAGCGTGTCCGCGCGACCTCCGTACTTGCCCGTCATGGGCACCAGATCCTTCCAGCTATTGCGCATGAGATCCATCAGATCCGCACAGCGTGGCAGCCAATCGTTAACCAGAAGCTGTCAAGGAAAGGAAAAAGTTATGTATAAGCAAAGGAGCAGATAAACTCACATCTTTGATTTTGGCACAGCTGTCCCTGACAAAGCTCTGCACGACGTCCGCATCGAGGGGTCGTTGCGTGAGCAACAGCTTGGACAGATCGACAATAACTAGATCCCCGTAGAGCTGATGCCAGAGCAGATTGAGGGCCTGCACGGCGGGATGCGTGATCATGAGCATTTCGCCAATGCGGCTTTTCGCGAGCAGCAGACGTGAACGCCACGGCACCGGCGAGGTTATGGTCAGTACAGGAAATTCCGGCGGCTCCGGCTCCAGTTGCAGACGCTTGCGCTCCATATTGGATCTGCAATTGAACGGGGGGCAGCACTTAACATAATAAATGTTATAATAAATGCGGCACTCACTGCAGCAGATAGCGGAGAAAGGAGCGCTTGACATGGTAGCGAAAATCCTCCTGCAGATCGATGAGGCAAACGAGCAGGAGTATGGCAAAGTCTAGGCGTATCGCTCGCTCGCCCACAAACAGATAATCCAATAATATAACCTCGGGCGGCAGTTTGGGCCAATATTTCTGTAACGAGTTGATTAGGCAGTGAATCATGACGGCACAAGGTAGCATCAACTTTGCCATAAGCCCCCCGGCGTCAGCTGCGGCTGCGGCAAAACTCAAATCTGTGCAGACAGCAACTGTATTTAATACGCTTGCATAGGGTATGTTAGTTATGATACTCAATATGTCACAAGTGGAAGAATACGCTTAAAGTGGGAGATTACTCTGCACGAAATGTGCATGAAAAATCTCAAGAGGAACGCAGCTTAATACGTGGCCTTTGTTAACTGAGCGTCGGACCAATAAACGAAAGGTCGCTGGTTCAAACCTTGCTGCGACAAGTATTTATTGTAGCTCCAAATTAGGGAACTACGAGCTCATACCATTATATTTCAGAGTTCCAGTCGGATTCAATTCAATTACATTTTTTTTATTTAAGCACAAAGCATAGCTCTAGAGGTATACCTCAAGCTAGAGTATTTAATATTCGGCTTGTCAGACACGTTCCTGCTGCTCATTAACTTGGTTGCACTGATTTGCCAGTTGGATGGCAAGTGCTTGACTTGAGCAGCGCTTCTATACCAAGCCGAAAGTTTCTGCGGAGCACACGTCAAAACATCAACACGCGTTTCTTTAACCCCCTTTACCCCCTCTACTCGCCGCACCCCGTATACCCTATTCATGTGGCTGTAAGAGCTCGACATCCTCACGTCCGGGAGCGTGTTTAATATGTTCTCGTTGCTGACAAACTTTTGGGCCAAAACTTTTTGAGCGCGCGTTAAGTTTGCTAATAATGTTGACGCTCACGAGTCCCAGTCGCAGACGGAGACGGAGATGGAGATGGAGATGGAGACGGAGATGGAGATGGAGTCGGTATATGACTAGTTGGCAACGTGTTGACATGAACTTACCTCTTCCTGGAGTATGAATCTGTAGGCATCCTGCAGCACTGCGTTACGTGGATTGATGTGCCGTATGGCCTTACGTATTAGCCGTGAGGGATACGTCTCCAGCTGCAGCACGGACATCTGCAAATAAAGGACAGTATCTAAAGTTGCATATATGAAACTATTTGTCTTGAACGATTGACTGATTGACCGACAGATGAGGGACGTATGTGATGTAAATAAATACGAGGAAGGGTTATAAGAAATTCCGCCAATTAGAGTGGAATATTAGTGGAAAACGGTTGCATGAGGCGTTTATTGATTTTCATTTGATCTTCTTTAAGTTCATTTTTAAGGACTTTTTGTAAAATGGGTAGTAAATAAATACTTGGCCCGTGCAAAGCCGGATAATACCTGCCAGCTTACAATGATATAGTAAGCTGCATTTGTATCTGTATCTGTATCTGTATCTGTATCTGTATCTGTATCTGTATCTGTATCTGTATCTGTATCTGTATCTGTATCTGTATCTGTATCTGTATCTGTATCTGTATCTGTATCTGTATCTGTATCTGTATCTGTATCTGTATCTGTATCTGTATCTGTATCTGTATCTGTATCTGTATCTGTATCTGTATCTGTATCTGTATCTGTATCTGTATCTGTATCTGTATCTGTATCTGTATCTGTATCTGTATCTGTATCTGTATCTGTATCTGTATCTGTATCTGTATCTGTATCTGTATCTGTATCTGTATCTGTATCTGTATCTGTATCTGTATCTGTATCTGTATCTGTATCTGTATCTGTATCTGTATCTGTATCTGTATCTGTATCTGTATCTGTATCTGTATCTGTATCTGTATCTGTATCTGTATCTGTATCTGTATCTGTATCTGTATCTGTATCTGTATCTGTATCTGTATCTGTATCTGTATCTGTATCTGTATCTGTATCTGTATCTGTATCTGTATCTGTATCTGTATCTGTATCTGTATCTGTATCTGTATCTGTATCTGTATCTGTATCTGTATCTGTATCTGTATCTGTATCTGTATCTGTATCTGTGTCTGTATCTGTATCTGTATCTGTATCTGTATCTGTATCTGTATCTGTATCTGTATCTGTATCTGTATCTGTATCTGCATATCATTTCTCTAGATATATATCTGTATCTGCGTATGCATCTGTATCTGTGTCTGTATCTCTTATATCTGTCAAGTGCAGCAGTTAACAGCTTAAGAGCGTCAAGCCATAAAAGCGCCAACAAATCGTCACCTTTGACACTCTCAGACAGTTTCTCTGTTTATTTGCCTGCTTCTTTGTTTGTTTTCTTTTTTTTTTTAACAACTAATCACGTTATTCATAACTTTGGCCACGCCACAAACGCCCACCCATAATGTTTACGAGCTATGAATTATATAATTTTTATAAGCACGTTTCTCAGCCCAAAAGCCAACGCAGCTTAATTTACTCGCACGCACACATATTTACTTTGTATTAAGTTTATTATTATCATTTTTTATGTGCGTCTCGGACTTGGACCTCGGAGACGGAAACGGAGGCGGGCATCGCACTCGGACACGGACATGGACTTGAACACGGGCAAACGCATAAAAGTTATTTATGTTTGTCGGTGCTCATTTTTGATGAGCTTTTTATTATGCTGCCTGTGGGAGTCGCATCTGCGGATCTCCTCAGAGTCAACTTGCGGCATGTCCTTTTTAAGCATATGTTGGTCAGTTGCATAATTCAATAAATTTGACTATGCAGAAGGCAAGAAGTTTACTTAAGCCCTGCATTGAGTAAACCGAAAAGAGTTTCATATATTCGAATACATGAGTAGTAGTAGAAGCGTGTGAAGACCAACTTTTCGGTTCAAACGGTTCGAGTTGCGACAAAAAGTTGAGTCTATCGACTAAGCTCGATTTCTGCCAGCTCGCTTTAAACTCGACAAGTTCGATTGTGTTCGAGCTAATCGCCTTTTGTTGCGACGAGTATACAACCGATTAGCTCGAACATGTTGCTGACTCACTGAGCCGGTCAAGCTTCGTTTGATTCGTTTATTCAAACACGTCTTAGCTGAAGCAAGCTCGAGTCTGTCGGATATTCTATTACTTACGCTTTCCACGAGGCATTTGTATCGTTTCTGTATTGCCAATGTAAACTTGCCCTCGGCTATCGAAAGCTTGCGCTGATATTCGGAGAGTAATTTCAATTTCTGAACCTCCGGCTCCACTGGCTGCAATGGCGACATGTACGGGAAGCGTCTGCAGTGAAAAAAAAAGGGATAGCTTAGACTAGGAATTGGCACTTTACGGGCATGGAAATCACGTACGTGGCCTCCATTTTCTTTAGACATTGCAAAAACTCCTCGTTTGTGGCAAAGTTGCGACGATGAATGCGCTTGTTGACCACCTTGCAAATGGGCTTGTGCTGGAAGGATATTTAAAATAAGTGCAGTTCATAAAAAAGAAAAACTTCAAGTTTCAGCAGTTTGTTCTTGAAGGAAATATATAGAGACCAATTATAATGTTAGAGGCCAAGCGAAGATCGTATTTGGCTAGTTTGGTTGGTCTTAAAGCAAGAATATAAATAACCTTACGATCGATTATTCATAGAAAAGTCATATGATATTGTAGTTCGACTTGATATGGCTTGGCAGATATATGAAGATCACGATGAAGCTGGTAATTGCTGAGTTTGTTCAAGATATCTTGAAATTCAAAAAGTTGTTTCCTATTCTTTGAACAGCTTGATGATATAAGAGATCTAAGAAGATATTATTTTGATCATATCGCAAGGGCATAGTAAATGCCGAGTTCGGTCTTTTCCTATGTCGATTGTTCCTATGGCAGCTATATGATATTGTGGTGAGATTTGGCCTACTGCGACATAATTATTGCCCGCAAAAGAAGGCGAATTTGTGCCAAATTTTATGAAGACATCTTCAAAATTCAAAGACATAGAAACAGACAGACGGACTTGTCTATCGTCAGCTATTATGTTGTTACTGATCGGGAATATTTATATTAAATGGGCTCAGAGATATGTCCTCTTCAATTATAATACCCTTTGCAAGGGACATTTACCAGCTTGCGGTACGCCTTATTTTGTTCATCGCACACGCCTTCCTTTGTATATTTAAGCAAGCCGTGCTCCGTATTATATTGCGCCTGCTTCAGAACTGGATCAATCATCTCGTCAATCAGCTTGCCCACGCGCATCAGCTCGTTGCGACATTCTGTGAAAATGGACAGAGGGTATTACAATTGAACTAATTTCGGGGAGTTCATACCCCACCTTGTGGCGTTCGCAGGGCATAATGATCGCCCGCCTTGAATGTGGTTTTCTTGGTCTTTTTTTGCAGCGTCGTCACCCGTAGATGTCTCGCTGTGGGCGTATTATAGGCGCCTATCAGTTCCGAGGGCGTGCCGTACTGCCTGCGCAAATGGTTGGACCAGAGCGAGGAGCGTGTGCCGCAGTCAAAGTAGAAGATGCGAACGCGTCTCTTGCAGTAAATGTCCAGCAGTTTGTTGGTCATTTCATAAATTTCCTTCTCGCTGGGTACCACTGTGCGTGTGTATGCATGTGTGTGTGTGTGTGTGCGTGTGTGTCAAATTTTTAATAATGCTGTCGCTATGTAAATATAAAGATTTATTTATTACCGCCGGCCATCCATTTGTCAATCCAGGGAAATTGATTACAAGCTGCAAGCAAAAACAGTCCGCAAAAATGAATATGAAAATCGCATTTAATATTTGCACATGAACTTGATATGTGTACAATCAACATGCCTGTGTGTGTGTGTGCGAGTGTGTGTGCGAGTGTGTGTGTGTGTGCATTTCATATATTTGATTTTCTTGTTATTTTTTTATCGAATTTTTTTGTTGCGCTCGCTCAAAGGCAACACAAATGAAAATTGTTTTAAATAAAAGTCACCGGGCGCAGCCAAAGTTCGCTTTTAAAATGATTAAACTCAAATTAATTTTCATTCCTGCCGGCCATTCTGTTTGTGCCCCCTCCCCCACACATCCCTCTTGTCCAGCTGTAATTCTGCCTATGGACCTCGCACCCTCCCTCTCTCCCTCCCTCTGCTCCCAATGCTTCTCCCCTCCTCTTCAATGCCCCCCGGCGCTATTCCATTTGCTATCATGATGTTTGTCACATTTTTATGCTAATGTTTATCGACAACATGCTTTTATACCTCATATTATACAGCTGCATGTGTGAGTGGCCCACCGACCCATCCAACCGCCCCCCACTCTCCCTCCTCCCCCTCCCTGCGCTCTGTTTGCATTTACATCTATCCATGGCTGATATTAAATATTAAAAAACTATACGTAAAATGAAACATTTTTATCACAGAGCAACGACAAAGTCACCCTTTTGCCAAACAAGTTAAAATTATAAAAAAAAGGAGGAGTGTTTCAGTTGGGAATGCCCGACTTGGAGACACCCTAAACCCGAGCTACCTTTGAAGACTTGCTAACATTCTTCTACTCAAAGCCTCACACAATGGGATTCTTCCTTACTAAGCCCCACAGAAAGTTATATCTGCTATTGAAGAACTTCGGTGATTATAGTCCGATCTTAAGGACATTTTTAGGGCTTAAATGTGACATTCCAAAATGCCTATATTCCAAACCACAAGGCTCTATCTTTTGAAAGAGCTTTCTTTCAATTTAGATAGGAATTGGGGGAAGTTTAAGAACATAAAATATTTGAAATCTGCATATATTGTGTTATGATCATAAACAAATCACAAAATCGGTTTGTATATATTTTGAAAATAGGAGAAGATATCGAAAGGCAATGATGAACTAATTCTACGTATGATATATCAGAATGTTTCAATCTTCAAGTAGCATTTGAATGTTCCGAGAGCAAAGAGTTCATACGGAGAGACAGCCAGATGGGTCAGATGTCTAGATCGCCAACCTGATCACAAATATATATCTACTTAACTGGCTCGAAGATACTTCCCTCTGCCTGTAGCATACGTATATAAGAACCCATTATACCCCTTTAGGGCCTTTTTCAATGGGTTCAGGGTATAAATTTAATCATATGCGACTAATGTACACACTTCTAATAGAGCATCGACAGAAAATGCTGTCAAGAGCAAATAAAATATTTGGCAAACAATCTAATTTAAAATTTGAGGAAGTTAATTAAAATTATTACTAGTTAAACAAGTTTTCAACATGCCAATCTATTGATTAAAGGAGCGTACTTCACTCTGTGAAGAGTAGATGCAAAATATATATTCCATGTAAATGTTAAATAAAATACTATGATAAACATGTTACAAGGTCCATGGTTGCCATGCAGTTCTCGCATTTGGAGCCTGGTGCGGACTACATTCCCAAAGGATATTCAAATAAATGTCATACGCATTTGTTTTTTGGTTTTTTTGGTTATAAAATTTTATGTTTAAAGGATAATGTTTGAAATTTTTATGTTTGCAGGTGAACAATTTTCCAACGAGCTGCCACGCTGCGGCCCTGCTCGCAGCCAAAATTAGGCATGGACATGGGCGTGGGCATGGGCATGGGCGTGGTCGTGGGCGCGGTCGTGGGCATGGTCTGTGCTGTGTGCATGTTTTTCACATTTAATAAAGTATTAAGTGTTATGTTTCTGTGGTAAACTTTTCGCATGCTGTTATTGCTGCTGCTTATTGAATTTTGTTAAATGTTGTTAGGCCACTTTGTTATTTGTCTACCCTTTTTATATTGTTTTTGGCCCTCACAACTCACCCGTTGAATCAAAATTGTATTCATGATGTTTGGCATCGCGCAGCATTTCAAACTGTTCGGGCATCACAATGTCCTGCAGCTCCAGCTCCTGCAAGCTATCGTCCTCGCATTCCGTGTACTTTGCCTTCACATTCACCAGATCGTACTTGTGAAAGTCAAACTCCCGATTGCAGCGGCCAACAATCGTATCGTTTTGCATGTGGGCTAATGGGAATAATAAAGAAAATGTAAAGAAAGTTATACAAAAGGGGATGTCTCTCAATTTGGAAGAGGTTTGGGCTGTCTTTCAAGTTTAAAGAGAAGGCAAGACAGGACATATATCCATCCCAAGTCAACCCAATCCGACCGACAATAACTATCGCTTGATAGTTTCATTTTCGTTTCCCAGATATTCGCATCGTGAGCTTAACTATCGGACAGTTTATATATATTTATATAATTTTCTGCAAGTGTATTCCCAACTCCGGGAAACCGAACTACATGCCCCTTCTTGCTCTCTGCATCAACGGACTTACAGATTTTCTCCTGTAGAAAGTCCTTGATCGGATCGAGGGGCAGCTCATCGAATCCGTATTCCATATTGAAAAAGGGACAATCGTTGATCGGCCGTTTGCCGCTCTTCTTTGCCGCAACCTCGACGACAGGTTTTTTCAGGTGCAGCGTTCGCTGCCTGCGAAAGTTAGCATCGGCCAGGCGGGGATCACAGAAGGGCCGCCGTTCGGGCCCGATCTTCTTCGAGGACATGTTTGGGGGCGGCGACGTTGACGGCACGTTTGCAACGTTTTTTATGTTTTGTTGTTGTTTAAATGGGAAACAAAGAAATAAACCAAAAAATGTTGCTCTTGTTGCTTTTATTGCTGGGGCGGGGCTCCTATACTGTTTTTTCTGACATTGTTCGCCAGACAAAATACACGTTGAAATAACAAAAAAACTACAAAAAAAAACTCTAATAATAAAAGTTTACAGCACGGACATTTGTGTGGCCGGCGCGCGCTCTCTGATATACGTGAAATGTTTATAAACAAACTTCGGATCGGAGGCAATGGCAACAGCCCGGACAAACAACGTTGCCAGCGCAACCAGCAAATACCCAAACTCCAGCTGCGACTACGGCTGGCTGGCTTGCAAATGTGGTTATCGGAGTTAGACTAACAGCAGCTGGCGAGCAGCGCTTTGATGGAGAAGGAGACACGGAGCTGGAGCTGGAGCTGGAGCTGACACTCCATCAAAGCCCGCCCGCTCCTTTTCAGCTCAATAATATTTGATACTTGTGTGTGCTGTGTATAGAGACTGCAACCAGGCAACTGCTCCGGCTGCAGGTAACCCGGGCAGCATTTCTTGAATAGCGCACATTTTTTAATAAAGCACAACAAATACACGAACTCCCGACTCTATGAAGGATACACGTACACTTCCTGCCCTCTGCTCCTGTTGCCGATGCCAACCATTTTATGCCGGGACCTACAGCTGCTCTTTGCCCCCCCCCCCTCCTCCTCCCCCTCTCGTCTGGCTCACTGTGTATTTATTATGCCAACACATTGACGGCAGGCAACGTACTCGCCCTCCTCGTCATTCAACCTGATTATATGTTCTCAATAATAAATATAATAATAATAATAAGCCAAACGCGCGCCATCCCTTGCAACGTGTGCAATTCCCGACGGTGTTGTGCAACTTGGCGGAAAAGCCGCTAAAACTAGCTGAAAGTGCAAGTTCAAATGGAGAATAAATGCTTCTTAAAATGCAATTAGACATAGGTCAAAATTTCCCGACCCCATAACTCAGTCAAATCTAATCCAATTTTTGCCTAATTTGGCGTTTTCTTCATGGTTTTCCCTCTAGATTAATCTGGCATTCAAACCTGAACACACATTTTTTAGTCGAAATTCATGTCGAAACCTTACCCCAAGATTCGAATATAGACATAGGTCAAAATTTCCCAACCCCATAACTCGGTCAAATCTCATCCGATTTTCACGAGGTTTGTCTTTTTCTTCATGGTTTTCCCTCTAGATTAATCTGGCATTCAAACCTGAACACATATTTTTTAGTCGAAATTCATGTCAAAACCGTACCCCAAGATTCGTATAGAGACATGGGTTAATATTTCCCAACCCCATAACTCGGTCAAATCAAATCCGATTTTCACGAGGTTTGTCTTTTTCTTCATGGTTTTCCCTCTAGATTAATCTGGCATTCAAACCTGAACACATATTTTTTAGTCGAAATTCATGTCAAGATCTTACCCCAAAATTCGAATATAGACATAGGTCAATATTTCCCAACCCCATAACTCGGTCAAATCTCATCCGATTTTCACGAGGTTTGTCTTTTTCTTCATGGTTTTCCCTCTAGATTAATCGGGCATTCAAACCTGAACACATATTTTTTAGTCGAAATTCATGTCAAAACCGTACCCCAAGATTCGTATAGAGACATGGGTCAATATTTCCCAACCCCATAACTCGGTCAAATCTAATCCGATTTTCACGAGGTTTGTCTTTTTCTTCATGGTTTTCCCTCTAGATTAATCTGGCATTCAAACCTGAACACATCATTTTTAGTCGAAATTCATCTCAAAATCTTACCTCAAGATTCGTATATAGACATATGTAGGTCAAAATTTCCCAACCCCATAACTCGGTCAAATCCAATCCGATTTTCACGAGGTTTGTCTTTTTCTTCATGGCTTTCCCTCAAGATAAATCGGGCATTCAAACCTGAACACATATTTTTTAGTCGAAATTCATGTCAAAACCGTACCCCAAGATTCGTATAGAGACATGGGTCAATATTTCCCAACCCCATAACTCGGTCAAATTTAATCCGATTTTCACGAGGTTTGTCTTTTTCTTCATGGTTTTCCCTCTAGATTAATCTGGCATTCAAACCTGAACACATATTTTTTAGTCGAAATTCATGTCAAGATCTTACCCCAAAATTCGAATAAAGACATAGGTCAATATTTCCCAACCCCATAACTCACTCAAATCTCATCGGATTTTCACGAGGTTTGGCTTTTTCTTCATGGTTTTCCCTCTAGCATTCAAATTAATCTAGCATTCAAATTTGAGTACATATTTTTAAGTCGAAATTCATGTAAAAATCTTACCCCAAGATCGTATATAGACATAGGTCGAAATTTCCCACCCCCATAACTCTGTAAAATCTCATCCGAATTTCAGGAAAATTGGATGGCAGAGGTCTACAAGGGATCGAAGGTATCCTTGCTTTCTCATTGGCATGACTTTTAACCGAAAATTGGCCCTCTCAGAATCAGAAGTAGCCTTTTTTATTTATTTTTACACAATCGATTTAAAGTAAGACTTTTAAAGCTGTAAGTGAAAAAAAGAGAACTTTTTCCAAAAGTGAGCAAGGGGGAGAACATGATATTTTTGCAAAGAATAATACAAACAATTTAAATTCACAAAATTCATTTATTTTCGATGCAGAATCAATGTAAACTAAAACCTTTGACCACAATGCCATCAATCATTCAGAAAATCGGTTTATATTTGATAAAGTTAACTGAACTATTTAAAATGGAAGATCGAAGCGATACTTAAATATTTGTGTATGAGTTGAATTAAAGAGTTTTTTATTTTCAACTCAGGGGCGGGGTGGAAATAAACGCCCACCTATAGGTCGCAATTATCGCTGCAATTAATTGTGGCAAATTAATTGGAAATTTGATTAATGGTCAAATGCTGTCGGTGTGTTGCGGTATCCTATTTACCATTTACAAGGCATTCAACTTTGACCAATTCTGTGACTGTGGTTTGGGGCTATGTGTGCGGTGAGTGCACAATAGCATACACGAGTGTGTGTGTGAGTGTGTGTGTGCGAGTGTGTGTGTTCGAGTGTGTGTTGTGCTTAGTCCAGTGACAAGCCGTGGGAATGGCACAGCCCACCGCACAGTTGAACTGAACTCGACCTGCTGTCACGTGCCTAAGCTCCCGGACTGCAATTTGCCGCTCGCAGCCGGACTTTGCAGGTGTTACGGACAACGACGACGGGAAACGGAACAGGGAATACGGCGTGCCGCTGCAGTGCGTCCAAAGCCATGCGTGACAAATATTTATTAACTGTCAGAGCGGCGAGCCGTTGGGCTGCCTTAGAAAATTGTTGCAATTCCATTTGACAGCCAAAGGGAGCCGGAAAAAGAACAAAAAAAATTGATTCAGCTCATCAATTGTCACAAATAATGATTACCACGCATTTTCAGCAGCAAGAGCCTCGGATGTGCATGACACGCATCAAATTGCATTTAGTTTAGTTTGTCATTGGGCTAAACAAAGGGCTGTAATGCGCCCGCCTCCGGAGGTCGGAGTGTGGCAATTGTGGAGGCACGCCAGTCACGTGACCTCAATGCTAAAAACAGACAGTTTATGGGCCGGGGACGGAAGGTGGGTCTAACAGCGATTACAGCGGCAACATCAACATCATTATTAACAAAGTCAACGAGCAGCGGCTTATTGGCAGGCATAATGCGATGGCGCCGTGTCATCCACCAGACAGCCAGCCCAATTCCCGGACAGCTTTAAGATTAGTTTAAGAGAAACGGAAAAGTCGCCTTTGAAATGCTCTTCAAGATTCTGTTACCTTTTCTAACTCAACTCATTTTAATACCGGAGATATATGAAATGGTCTCAGCTAGACGAAAGATAAATGAAAGTTCGTTAAAAAAATCCAAAACAAATAACTTATACGAAAATCGAACAATCGATTTGTTCAAATGTTTTGTTTAAAATGTCTACATTGTATCCCGATTCTTTCAATACTGAAGGCATACGAAATGCTCTTAAATAGAAGAATTATTAATAAAAGTTTATTAAAAAATCCAAAACAAAAAACTTATGCCTAAATCAATTAATCGATTTGTTCAAATGTTTTGTTTAAAATGTCTACATCGTATTCCGATTCTTTCAACACTGAAGGCATACGAAATGCTCTTAAATAGAGGAATAAATAATGGAAGTTAGTTGAAAAATCCAAAACAAAGAGCTTATACGAAAATCGATTAATCGATTTCTTCAATTGTTTTGTTGAAAACGTCGACCTTGTATCTTAACTCTTTTGATAACGGAGGCATACGAAATACTCTTAGATAGAAGAAAAAGTAATGTAAGTTGGTTAAAAAGAAAACAAACAACTATTCATAAAATCGATGAATCGATTTATTCAATAAATTTGCTCAAAAGAAATTAATATTGACCTTTTTAAGAAACCAAAACATATTCGAATGCAGATCTGAGTAAGATCTCATTGATGTTTTGCAAAATACGGCAACTCTATTCACCGAGACTTGTCGATAGACTTATCGATTCTTATCGATAACTCGATATTATCGTTATTAAGGCCACTTTATCAGTCAACTTCAAGAACTTGAATTATATAATTAACATCAGGTATATATTTTCTAATAACAAATACGGTCACACTTTTGTGTACTTATATATCTCTCGTGACAAACTCGTATCTTCTTTCGGTGTGACCAGCGCTTGGATAGAGTGTAATTAAAGAAGCCGACGGACAATGTTGATGGCAAAACTTTAGCATTCTTTTGCGCTTTATTTTGTATTTGTGTTATGCATGCCGAGTCGCATTTTGCCCACGTGATTAATGGCCAACTGTAAAAGATGTCGCGACTTGAAAAATTACACCCAAATCAACGACGGGGGCGGCATTTTTAAAACAGGCTGTCACACGTGAGCCGCACGGCCTGAGCCGGCTGCTGGCTGCTGGCTGCGCATCCTGGCCGCAGGATCAACGAGGCAACAGGAGCGAGGAGCGCACGTAAAAGATGCAACAGGAGTCAGCAGCAAATGCCGTGTGATTTACACGCAACAGCAGCAAACTGACGTGGGGTGGGATTGGGTTGGGATTGGGTTGGGCGCGGGCTAAGGGATTCTCTGTTGTGCAAATTAGGGGTTGGCTCGACCGAACCGGGGCCATTGTCGAGGCGCACACTACTGTCAATTGAAAACGTGCCAACAATTTGCAACGACGATTAATCGTCGTGCGACCAGAGTCAAAGTCTGCCCACGGCCAGGACAGGATCCTTCGAATAATACGGCGACTGCTCGCAGCGACATTTGTGCATGTCGAGCGCATTTAGCATTTTGTTTACGACGTTACGCCAGTTTGGCCAAGTTTGTCGCCGACGCAGCGCTTCGGGCTAATTTGTGTGGATTTTATTATGCGTAGATATGCGTTGCCCACGCCCAACCCAGCCCGGTTCCGGATAAACTTTGCGTACTTGGCGAACGCCTAATGAGCACTTAATTCCCTGCCGCTAATTGGCTTGCATCGGGCATAAGGAGCTCTGTCTTTTCTGTTAGTTGCGAGTTAAGCGCATTGCTTTGATATGTTACTTTGTTTCGGTTGAGGCCTGACGGCATTTGCATATACGCATGTGTGGACTCTTTAGTGTAAACCATAAACTCAAACAGTTTATCTCTAATTTGAGTTGATTAACATAAATAACAAATTTGTATAATGGTTGGTTAATAATACCTGGAATTATATAAAGCCAGGAAGACAGTTCTAGTCGGCAGTGCCCGACTGGCAGATACTCTGATGCCATCTTCATTCTTCTATATGTACATAAAGTAAAGCTTCTTCCTTCCTTTTCCAACACTATGTATAGGAAATGCAGTATTGATTAACTTAGTTATTATACAAAAAGCTATATATCATATCTAGCTCTTATATTCTTCGAGATGTCTTAACATCAATTTATATCGATAGTATATATATATACAAGGAGATTATATGTATGTAAGCTGACGTTTTATTTCATCTTTTTGTGCAGCAGCTGTGCTTCCTGCCTTTTCCAACACTTCTTTTTTTTAAACCCGATCTTTTTGCAGTTTTCAGGGCTAAAACATGACATACAAAAGGGTGTACATATCAAAGCGCTGGGCTCTACCTTTAAAAATTGATGCTTATATCAATTTTGGGGCAAATGTCGGAGTTATTAAACAATTATTGTATTGTATATATCAAGTTTGATATATCTAGCTCTTAAAATCTTCAAAATATGCCTTAAAAAGTATATAATATGCATCTCGATATCGATTTTTATCGATATTATATATACAGAAGGCGATATCGATAAAAATAAATAAATAAGAACATTTCAATTTCAAGTTTCAAGTCTCTAGTTACAAAAGCGACTATATACTCTTTATCAAAATCTGGACAGAGTATTGAAAAAAAAACGATACAAAATTATTTGATAAACAGTCACTCACACACACACACACACACACACACACAAAGGGGCTATCATTATGGGCTTTTGTATGCAATTACATGCCGCATTGAGCAATCATAAATTAGCTTTTGGAAAAGTGCGACATGGAATAAAAAAAAATTAAATTTAATTTAAATTAACAAAAGGTATTTGCCAGCAAACAATTTAATGCCCATAATGAAAAGTGCGTCCGCCTCACAATGGCATTAATAATACAAATTTTTCCAATTGCAATGCAGTTTTTCATTATGCATAAAACATACTATAAAAAAAAAACAAAAAAAAACAATACACATTCCAATAAAAAAAAAGGAATTTCTGTTCTATAAGCTGAAAATTGCCAACTGTATTTATATTTGCTTTTAATGTCAACAATCATCAATGCAAATGCACTGCAAATAACTCGAGCAGCTCGTCCAGCAATTTATTCAACTGGCCGCCCTTTGCCGTGCTTTCAAAATTATCAAATGCGTTGAGGAATTACCATAGATCGCAAACATACGGCAGGCACTGTGCTCCTCTATCAAGAAACGAGCCAACAAATTGTTAAGGCAACATTAGAAAATATTTACATTCGGTATGCTGACAGCCAAATACCCTTCATGTAACAGAATTTTGATGAAATTTCTAAGCGGAGATTTATTTTCAATTGCAAGAACTTCTCTATGAGCTATATGACATAGTTATCCGATGCTGGTAAGATTTTGCCTAGACATATGTTAGGATCAGGCCTGCAAACCAAAAGGAAAATGATAAAAAGAAGAAACGAATCAACTTTCTGCTTTGAGTTTCATTTCGTGAACCTGGCTATGCAGCTCAATTAACCCAGATCTAGACTTAAAGCTCACTTTCTGATATATATTTTTCTAAATTTTAATAAAACAACTCATTTTATAATTACACGTTCGACTTCAAATATTACGAGCCTTACTTGAACTCTGCCCAAAATTGACATCTACAAAATATAGAATATAGATAAATACAACGACTCGACTTTCTAGTTATTTATGCCTCTCTGTGAGTTCTACCTATAAGTATTATAGTTCAAACCATATCTTAAACCATTTTTGGAGCAAAATATGTTTCGATTTAGGTCTCAGCTCATTTGTTTCCTGGGCAACTGTTTTGACTTAAAGTTCGCTTTATAGTAAAGGCATTTTTTCCGGTTCGCTGCATATCAAAGATCTCTTCTGTCCGTGTCACATTTGAACCAAAATTAATAATACTCTGGACAAAGTATTTTGTGTAATAAATTTTCTAGCAAGTTCGAGTATTTTTCGACCTTAAATGTAGTCGAACATTGCGCTACGTGCGCATATTTTTGCTTATTTTGACAACAAATTCGTGCAAATATTTGTGCGAATTTCTTGCAGACAATCTGTGTGTGTGTGTGTATTTGTGCTTGTGTGTGGCAAATTTTGCAGTGCGTAGCTCAAAATTTTCAACGCCAAATTGTTCTGGCCTGAAACCCAAATGTTGGCCAAGAGAGACAGCGGGAGAGAGAGAGAGAGAGGGGGGAAGCGTCGTCG
The DNA here is from genome assembly GCF_035044405.1 of Drosophila montana. Lineage (NCBI taxonomy): Eukaryota > Metazoa > Arthropoda > Insecta > Diptera > Drosophilidae > Drosophila > Drosophila montana. The sequence goes on from NW_026997446.1 coordinate 540,863, forward strand.
TCAACTTCATTGTAAAGTTTGCCAAAATATGCTTGAAAATATTTACTCATGAGCTTGTTTAGTTAATCCATAAAAACTTGGCATGTGCTGTCCGTTGTTATAGCTATCCCCGCTCGCAGCCTCCCTCTCGCACCCCCCTGCCACCCCAGTGGCAAAGACAATGCAACATTTAAGAAAATTTAAGCCGCAAGCGACTTAAAAACGAGATGAGTCCTTTTTTTTGGGGGAACTGTCGACTCTGGACAGAAGAGCATATGATTTAGTCGTTGTCTGTGCTTTGTTCTTGCCAAGGATTTGGTTTTGGCCTTTGGATTTTTTACTTCTCTGTGTCTGTGTGTGTGTGTTTTGGGGCTGACAAAAGACCAAAGCCCCACAGCCTGATGACTGGGGACCAGCTAAAGCCTCTGAGTTAGATAGACAGCCAAACAATTGCTGTTTGTATCCTGTTAGCTCCCCCCTCCCGCTCTGGCTGCTCTACAAATTAGTTTCTAATACCTTCAAGTCAAACAGTGGAGGCCAACAGACAAACAAATAAACGCAGTCGGAGACTGAGTCTGAGTCGGAGACAGAGTCTGAGGAAGAGTCTGAGTCGGAGTCTGAGTCTCAGTTTTAGCCGCAGTTTCGGGTTCGAGTCTTTGTGTTTGCGGCACGGATCTTGCCTCTTGCCACCAGCTAGCCGCAAACACTAGTTAACAAAATCACTTAAGCTTGGCATGTGCATCCAACTCTTCCTCTCTCTCTCTCCCCCTCCCTCCCCCCCCTCTCTCTCTCCCTTCTCTCTGTGTTGTCTAATTACAAGCAACCGTCCGATTGATTTGCAGTAAATTGTGTTTTAAATAGTTTCCATTTAGTTTCGCTTAAAAATTCGACTACAAAGCAGCTGCTGCTCGCTATAAAGATTGCGTAATGATGCGGTCACTCCCCCTCCCCCTCTCCCACCACGCCCCATCAAGCATGTGGTCTCTTAATGAGCTCTATCTGCAGCCCGTCTGCTTTTACCTTCTGTGCGTATTTTGGTTATTTTTTGAGTCGAAAGTTTTTAAATTAAATTTTAATTGTTTATTGCAACGCAAAGTTAAGTCAAACACATCCTTTTTGTGTACTAAACTCTAGTTTGCGATTCAATTAAAGCCCTGCTAAATATGGCTTGAAAGCGGCTAGAATACAAATTGAGTTCGGGCTAATACAATTGTGCTGCCTCCTGGAGCTTGACCTTGACTCAAGAGCCTCACAAATATGTCTACATACATACATATTTATTCATAATTTTGACAGCCGACAATAATAAGCTACAAATGTCGGGTTGGCGGAGGGAGGGCGGGGGTAATGCCGTAAACTACCAGACCCTATGGGCATTACGAGCGACATTTGCATAACATCGCCCAAAGAGTTGATGACAGAGGACGATGACAGGGGGAGGGGAGGGGAGCAGCGCGTTTAAATCAAAAAGTTGGCACAATGAAAGCAACGGCAACTGCTTAATAAAAGAAAATTATGCAAATTGCTAATGAATTATAGTGAGCCAGCGAACGACATGTAAAATAATAACCGGCGAGTGAAAGGAACAAGAAATCACAATTTTACCCTAGAGCACCGAATATTATATACCCTTGCAGAGGCACTTACAGCTGAAGTGGGATATGTTTATATGTCTATATCTATGATTTATGCAAGACTGAAAAAGGGAATTCCAGTTTTTAATTTACAAACTAAATAAACTAATATACAAATTGAAAATTGCGACTGAATTTGAACCAGCGACCTTTCGTTTTGACAACTAAATCACACTTGAACCAGAAGCTGAGTGAATGAAGGGAACCTCAAGGCGAGGATCGAACTCCCGAAAATTTATGTTGGGTTAACATTGAGGCTCAGTGTTGGGAGAGTCGAAGAGCTTGTAATTGCACGCTTGAACCAAAAGCTGGGGAGCCTCAAGGCGAGGCACTGGTTCGAGTCGAGAGCCGAACTATAGAACAGGAGAGTAGAGGAGCTCGAAATGGCACAGCTGGGCAGAGCTATTCAATATCTAGAAAATCAATTGGAAATAGTTCCATTGCAACTATCTATGATATCATATCGAGCTATGGGATCAAAGTGTTACACATTTTGTGAGAAAATTATAATACTCTCTCGGCAAGGGTAAGCCGAAAGAATCGGACTGCAGCTGGAAGAGGAACAGGAGCTGTCGCTGGTGGCGAGCGGGCGAATTGAATTATAAATGTAAGCACAATGCCATGGAACCGAATGGTGGGCAGAACCGAAGAGTTCCGGGGTCGATGTTGATATGGACACAACGGCGCTGAAAAATCATTAAAATAATAAAGCGCTGTATGGCTTCGAAGACGCTGTCGTCGGAGGTCGGGCCAGACGCAGGACGAGCTGGCATTAACTGGCGAATGGATAATGGGCGAAACTTTCTGACATTTATTGTGTTTTTGTGTCGAATGTTTATTTATGATTGCATGTCGCGTATTTATATTACAATGGCCATAACTAACGTCCCAGCATATCCCTGACTATGCGTATCCCTGTGCGTATGCGTATTAAATTAATGATGCTTTCTAGTTCATAAAATTCGTTATGTGACCAGAGAGTCGGAAGCGGCGACGGGACCGGGACGGGACTCGGCGTCGAGTCGCTGAATGTCAACGTCAAACACACAAATCAAATAATCACATAAATGAGAGCACATGCGCGCAAACACACGCGCACACACACTCAGGCACACACATGTTGGTCGTGTCTATTGAATTGTAACAAATTGATTGTCATAAAACATCGTTTATATTATATTAAAATGTGTCATTGGTTGTTCATGCTTCAGTTCAGCCAACAAAACCGCCGTCTAAAACTCTCAGCCGTTGCACAAGAATTCACAAGTGGCGCTTTGAATGATTGCGATAAAGATGCTAACCAGTGTTGCCAAATTCTCTAATTTCCCGTCAAATCTAGCTTAGGTAATAATGTTTGCGAGTTTCGGCTGGATTTTTTAGTCTTACAAAATATGCATACAAAATATTTGATATCTCTTAATGCGTACTTTTACTTTTTATGCATTTAATTATTTATTAGCAGTGTAGTTAAACGCTTAACTAATTATGAAACGTTTTACTACACTGCCAACACATTTTTAAAGTAAAAGAAAAATTTCCAAACATATTTACAAAAATACAAACTAAAGAAATATTCTGTTATTCAAGACTTTTACTCAAAGAAAATTATGTAAAATATTTAACAGGTCTTAACTAATTTTTTAAGAGTTTTACTACACTGCCAATACATTTTTAAAAAATGAATATATTTCATAATATATTTACAAAAATACAAAATAGCGAAAAATATTTTTATTCAAGACTTTTTTAAATGCATAAAAAAAAAATGTAAAATATTGAACAGCTATCATACTCTATGCAAAAAGCTTGCCAAGCTTGAGCTGTATACATCTTTTAGAGTTTCACAACACTATCATTGAAGTAAGCGAAAGTACTGTCGAAATAGTTAATATCTTAGATACATGAAGTATTGAATATACAGAAGAGTGGCGATTTTTTTGCATATACAAATATTGTTGCTTTAAGTTTTCCCTGCCGGAACTGCCTTATTGGCCCTCCAAAAAGTTGGCAGCACTGTTGTGTAACGGTGCTTAAGATTTTCGGCCTGAGTTTAGGTGCAGATGGGTGCGATAGTTGCCGCCTGAGCCGAGACTAAACAGAATTTATGACTGTTTACGACAGATTGCACACTCCATTTGTTTTGTTTACCACATTCTCTTTGGCACACTTGACACACTTCCCCAAGAACCTTGACGAGAGCAACTTTTTCGGGGGGGGGGGGGGCGAATTCGGGTCTCGTCTTTGTCTCTGTCTCCTTTAATTAGTTGCCGTATTGGGCCGCTTGGGGCGCTGCTTTAGCAGCTGTGCCAGTGCAAAAAGTGCCCAACATCATATGCATGATTTGTGAAAAACTTTTAACTGTCCCCCGCCATTCGACAGGAGTGGGAGAGGGAGAGGGAGAGGGAGCAGACCCTGGCAAGCTGCCGCCAGGCAGCCTGTTTTGGCCAAGTTTATGAATTTCATAGCCAAAGTTTTTCGCCAACGCATAAAACATGCGCACAATTTGTAAGCTGCTGTTGTCGTTATTTGCCTGCGACTACTTTTTGCAAAGAATCTTTGATATCCTTCTGGCACTAACTGGATTTACAAGCCAGCCATTACCGAGTTACTCTCCCAGTTCGCTCAATTAGCTGATAAAACTCATGTACGCAGTATTTTTGGCATATGTACGTCATGATATCATCAAACACAAAACAGACATAAACACGAGCCACAAGCGACCTTTCTAGACAAGCTCCAGCATGGCCAGTTCGTTGAACTGTATATATCGTAGTACGCAAATTACCGATACCCAAGACTTGAGAGCCAACATTAAATCAAGTTGGAGTACTCGAGTCGGAAGTGCCCAAACAAGGGGATACCCTGAACCCAGCTTCGAGCACGCCGGGAAATCAATTTGTGATTATCTTCGATGTTTACAGTGCGATCTTGAAGACCTAAATCTGCGTATACTATTCCCAAGTTAAATGTAGAATTTATTATTTGAATCTCACTTAAAAACAAATGCCTCAACATCGATATTTGTCGTTATTATAAAAGGTGTGAAAGCTATAAAAGAAAGACAAAATATAAGGGAATCTATATTTATTCAAGTCTCCAGCTTTTGTAGCTTCCAACATAGACATAGAAAGACGAACGGACCCAATTTATATACTTAATTGATTCGGTTTTGCTTCCTCTCCCAGTTACATACACGTGCACGTAAACATTATACCCATCCCACCAATTTGAAACGGATTGAGGGTATATTAAAATACTCTCATGACAATAGAGATCACGCCGAAAGACTTGCTGTCATTAAAATCTTAGATATTATTATTTTTTTTGCATTAAATCTTATTATATGCGGTATCTTGACCGTGAAACATTCGAAAGCGAAACAATGTATTCAGTTCCGCTCTGCCTAGGCGCGAACCGGCTTCCAAGCCACGAGCAGCCGGGGCAATAGGGGCAATAGGGGCACGGGCACGGGCACGGGCACTTGAGGCCCTAAGTGGGCACCATGTGCGAGCATTTGGCTTGCAAATGCTCCGACTTGTCTTAATGACCACAGTTGGGCTGCTGCTGTTGCCGGGTGTTTTGTTGCTATTTCGAGAGCGGGGCAAACAAAGTGTCGGTCATTGTTTGGTTTTTGTTGTGTGTTTATGCGCTGCTTAGCAAACATTAGAGCGTATAAATATTGCGGCAAATTGCGACTATTAATCATTCGACCCATAGATTCCATCGATAACACAATTAGCTTTGGAGATCTATACCAAAATGGTAGGTAGCCAAGGATTACCCCATCAGGATTATCAGGCCGTCATCTTACATCCCAACCGTTCCACCTTATTCCAGAAACTCTTCATTGCGTGCATGTTTATTGCCGCAGCGACGGCTGCAGTGATTCCTGTCGAACAAGCCAGGCACCGTCGTGATGTCTCCGAGATCGTGAATGAGTATATCCCACCATTGGAGGAAGTTGGCACCGATGCTCTCCCTGAGAACGTCGCCGAAGGCCCCACCGCTGTAGGAGAAGATGGTTACCGCTACAAAACAGTTCGTCGTCTGAAGTATCGTCAACGTCGCGATGTATCCGAGATTGCCAACGATTATCTGCCTCCTTCGGAGGAAGTGGCCACAGAGGTTCCCGTTGAGGAAGTCGCCCAGGATTTCGGTGTTCTTGGAGATGATGGCTACCAATACAAGACTGTCCGTCGTTTGAAATACCGTCAACGCCGCGATGTCTCAGAGATTGCCAATGAGTACCTGCCCCCTTCGGAAGAGGTTGCTTCCGAATCCCCAGTTGAGGAAGTCGCGCAAGATTCCGCTGTTCTTGGAGATGATGGCTACCAATACAAGACTGTCCGCCGCCTGAAGTATCGTCAACGCCGTGATGTCTCGGAGATTGCCAACGATTACCTACCTCCATCCGAGGAAGTGGCCACAGAGGTTCCCGTTGAGGAAGTCGCCCAGGATTCCGCTGTTCTAGGAGATGATGGCTACCAATACAAGACTGTTCGTCGCCTGAAGTATCGTCAACGTCGCGATGTCTCCGAGATTGCCAACGATTACCTACCTCCATCCGAGGAAGTGGCCACAGAGGTTCCCGTTGAGGAAGTCGCCCAGGATTCCGCTGTTCTCGGAGATGATGGCTACCAATACAAGACTGTTCGTCGTCTGAAATACCGCCAACGTCGTGATGTCTCAGAGATTGCCAATGAGTACTTGCCCCCTTCGGAGGAGGTCGCCACTGAGGTACCAGTTGAGGAAGTAGCCCAAGATTCCGCTGTTCTCGGTGAAGATGGTTACCAATACAAGACCGTCCGTCGTCTGAAGTATCGTCAACGTCGCGATGTCTCAGAGATTGCCAACGATTACCTGCCCCCTTCGGAAGAGGTTGCTTCCGAAGCCCCAGTTGAGGAAGTCGCGCAAGATTCCGCTGTTCTTGGAGATGATGGCTACCAATACAAGACTGTCCGTCGTCTGAAGTATCGTCAACGCCGTGATGTTTCCGAGATTGCCAACGATTATCTGCCTCCTTCGGAGGAAGTATCCACTGAGGTTCCAGTTGAGGATTTAGCCCAGGATTCCGCTGTTCTTGGAGATGATGGCTACCAATACAAGACTGTCCGTCGTCTGAAATACCGCCAACGTCGTGATGTCTCAGAAATTGCCAACGATTACCTACCTCCATCCGAGGAAGTGGCCACTGAGGTTCCCGTTGAGGAAGTCGCCCAGGATTCCGCTGTTTTCGGAGATGATGGCTACCAATACAAAACTGTCCGTCGCTTGAAGTACCGCCAACGCCGTGATGTCTCCGAGATTGCCAACGATTACCTGCCCCCTTCGGAAGAGGTTGCTTCCGAAGCCCCAGTTGAGGAAGTCGCGCAAGATTCCGCTGTTCTTGGAGATGATGGCTACCAATACAAGACTGTCCGTCGCTTGAAGTACCGCCAACGCCGTGATGTCTCAGAGATTGCCAACGATTACCTACCTCCATCGGAGGAAGTAGTTACTGAGGTTCCCGTTGAGGAAGTCGCTCAGGATTCCGCTGTTCTCGGAGATGATGGCTACCAATACAAGACTGTCCGTCGTCTGAAATATCGTCAACGTCGCGATGTATCCGAGATTGCCAACGATTACCTACCTCCATCGGAGGAAGTAGTTACTGAGGTTCCAGTTGAGGAAGTCGCTCAGGATTCCGCTGTTCTCGGAGATGATGGCTACCAATACAAGACTGTCCGTCGTCTGAAATACCGCCAACGTCGTGATGTCTCAGAGATTGCTAATGAGTACTTGCCCCCTTCGGAGGAAGTAGTTACTGAGGTTCCCGTTGAGGAAGTCGCCCAGGATTCCGCTGTTCTCGGAGTTGATGGCTACCAGTACAAGACTGTCCGTCGCCTGAAGCTGCGTCATCGTCGTGCCTTGTGAGCGCGCCAGCTGTTGCCTGCCTGTATACGATTAGAACCGTTTAGCCCCACCAACTCCTATTAGGACGTAAGTAAGGAACCTGTTTTGCCATTATTTAACGATTGAAATCAACGAAATAAATCCAACGAAAATTGTTATAATGTACACACGTCGTGGGTCGTTCTTTGTTCCAAGCGGACACACCTGTCGGTGGAAGCCGCCAGTTGGCCAGAAGTGCTCGACGTTTTCATAAATTGTATACCTTTTCGCTTAGTTATGACAGCAACAGTTAAGCTCATGGCTCAGCGCACAAGAACGCAATTATCCAAAGGCGACGGCAGCAAAAAGGACTCGGGAACTGGGACTGGGACCGGGACTGCGTCGGACCGCGCCTTAGTCCAGGGAACTTCAACGAACTCTAACAAATACTTTAAGCTATGCTTTTGAAGATGTTAATCTCATGTCAAGTCCACTTTACACACAACGTTAAGGGTTCGGACCCCGCACAACATGGCTAACGAGGACAAAGTCGCCCATTGATTTGGGTGGGAGTATGTGTGTGTCGATGTGTCTGTGTGTGTGTGGTGTTTGGTGTTGGCAGAAAAAGTTGTTAAGTTAAAAGGCATTTGAACCACAGCGGCCAGGATTTCGGTCAGCGCGCCTTTCGGGTCTAACAACTTCCTCCACACAGCGCACCCAGCGACCGGCCAACTAATAATAATTTATCGATCCCCCAGCTAAAGTAGTCACATACGTGGTCCTCCCTATGATTTATGGCGTCCGCCAACGCGCGCCTCTGTGTGTGTGTGTGTGTGTGTGTGTGTGGGCGTGCCTGAAAACAAACTCAGCCCAACCAAGGTGCCAGGCAGTCCGACAGCCGCACGGAAGGGCTGTGGGGCAGCGGGTGGGTCAGCGCAGTGCCAAATTGGTTTAATGTGTGGTTAGACAACTTATTTAACGTTTTTCAAGTGGTTAGCAAAGGAGATGGGCAAGTTTTAAGTCGTGGCACGATGGGCTAGTGCTGTAAAGCTCTGTTTCCTATCTATTACCCATCTTCCATGCGAGTCCTCTCAGGCCCCTTACCTTGCCGAGTTTTGCAGCTGCCTCGAGAACAAAAGTATAAACTTAATATCATATTTAATGGTATCTGAAAAGCTCTATTTCCTGGGTCTTCCATGCGAATCCTCTGAAACCTTACCTTCAATTCTTAAACCCGACCCGAGCTCCCCAGCTGCCTCGGGTATCGGGTTTTTTCCAACTTTAAGCACGTTTAAGGACTGCAGGTATTAATAGATTATTATTTCTTAAATATAAACAAAATATCATTTAAAATGGTATCTAAAAAGTTTAGTTTCGTGTTTGTGTTGGGCCGTGCCGTAAAAACTCAAACCGCGCTCATCTCTACTCGGCAGGGACAAGTGTGCTTAGCAGCTCTCAGGTGGCCCAGACGGTCACATTTCGTTTTCTATCATGCAATGCCAAAGAGACGGGTTACCCATTTCTATACAAACCGTGCGCCGATATGCATATATAGTTAGAGACTAGACCGGAGGGGGAGGGTTGGCACTGAGATATGCTCGTAAATTAAAGGGCGCTATCAAAGGCGACGTTATGACATCATTAAAGCAATTATCAATGGTGAATTATAAGCGCCTGATAGCTTGAGGGTGGGCAAGAGATCTGAAGAGCAAACTATTTTAATGGCCTTGGGAAAAATATGCGAACTTCAAAGCGGAAATCACATAAAACTTTATGAATTATTTCAAATATTTTCAATTACTCGAACGCCAGTCGAGGGTCGAGTGTCCACAGTCCACAGTCGACAACCGCCAGTCAATAGCCGCCAGTCACCCCAGTTAGACAAATGGAGGAGCATAAAAAACCGCATAAAGAAATTTATGCGCCATTCAAGCGTGGAGCATTAACACATCCTCATTCCTAACAAGAAGCTGGCTGAAGTTGACTGCATAAACAGCGCAATGAAAGTGAAAATACGAGTCTCGTAATGTGCGCCCAAAAGCAACTGCTCCAATATTTAGCTTGATTAAAATTCAAAAGGTCTTAAGTTCAAAAACCGAAGCAAAGTTTTTTGTTTTTTTCATGCTATGCCCTTCCCTATTCCCAGTGAAAGTGAGCACAAGGGGAATATTGTGGAAAAAGTGAAAAGCATATATTTACTTGAGTCAAACTAGCCGGAGAGTAAAGCAGCGAGCATGTTTGGAATACAATATCTCGTATCTTCCTCGGCTCGTCGAATTCGTTAAATATGTATCTTTTCCCTAAAATATATCTATGAGTTTGCGAGTCTCCATTTAACTTATTCGCCAGCTCAGTAAATCGATAAATGTCGATCTTGAGCCTCTTTACCATAAAATATATCTTTCGGCTTGCGATTCTCCAGGCTTGGTTTTTGGTCTTTTAAAAAAGTATTTAAAGAATACGAATACTTAACTGATTCCCAAGCTTAGTAAATCGATAAATATCGATCTTCAGTTTCTTTCCCCTTAAATATCTCTGAGTTTGCGAGTCTTCAGACTTGGTTTGTATTCTATTAAAAACAGTTTTCAAAGAACAGCAATATTTAACTTATTCTCCAACTTACTAAATCGATAAATATCGTTATTGAGGCTATTTACCCCAAAATATCTCTCAACGTGCGAGTCTTCAGATTTGGTTTGTGGTCTTTTAAAAAAGTATTTAAAGAACAGTAATATTTAACTTATCCCCTGCTTAGTAAATCGATAAATATCGATCTTAAGCCTCTTTACCATAAAATATATCTTTCGGCTTGCGAGTCTCCAGTCTTGCCTTGTGGTCTTTTAAAAAAGTATTTAAAGAACAGCAATATTTAACTTATTCCCCTGCTTAGTAAATCGATAAATATCGATCTTGAGACTCTTTCCCCCAAAATGTCTCCCAGTTTGCGGTTCTCCTGACTTGCCTTGTGGTCTTTTAAAGAAGTATTCAAAGAACAGCAATATTTAGCTTATTCCACAGCTTAGTATTTGTTACAGGGTATTCTTCTAGTCGTGCACTATCAATAGAAGCAAAATTGCTTGAATTTTGTTGTTGCTGCTTTAAGCCATAATTCAGCATTTATGGCATCATTATCACAAATGCCGAGGGCGATCTAATAAGCAACACTGTATGTCCCCCTCTTCGTCAGCCAGGCACGAAAATCAATTTTGAGCAGCTCAGCTCGCTGATTAGCTGCCGCCTGCACATGCAAATAAGCAGGGGGATCTGCTGCTGGCCAGCTTGGAGGAGGGGGCTGAGGGGATGCTGCTGTTGCAGCTGCCATTACTATGCTATGTAAGCCCGGACATGGCCAGGACGTGCTGGACCGTGCTGCAGCCGAACAACTTTATGGCCACAATATAATTTATTCAATGCCATTTGGCGTTCGGGGTGCACAGCACATGACAAGCAATTGACATTTTTGTGACTTTTGAAAACTATAAAATGTGCAGCTCAGCCATACAACACAGGCCACAACAAACCGGGCCAGGCCAAGGCAAAGGCAAAGGCAAAGGCAAGGCGTAATGATGACGGCCATAAAGACCACAACAGCGTGTGGGCCAGACGCGGTGCGGCAAAGACTGCGCATAGAGCTGGTTTGGGGGCATAAAAGTAACCCATACAAAACAAGTTGGCAGGGTTCGACTAGCAGATACCCTCAGTAGCCACAAATATGCCCAAGAGCGCGTCCAAGCTGCGCACTTTTTCCATTTTTCCTACACTTAATATAGGAAAATCATTTTTGATTTACTTCGGTGCTCATAGTCCGATCTTTAGTGGAATTTAATGGACTTAAATATTTTGTTGTTTTTTTTTCCATTTAATTTATTTAGTTGGGCCCTAAATATGGAAAAAGTGTGTATAATACAGAGGACATGGCTATAGCTTTAAGCTTCGTCTAATTTTGGGGGAATAGGTGGAATATGTTTTCCAAAAAGTAAAGCAGTTTTTATTTGTATATTCCACAAGAATATCTAGACAATAATTTTGATGTATCTGGCTATACTTTTCGAGTCTTGTTAATCAAACCAAATCTCCAAAAAGATAATTAACAACATTTGGAAATGGAAAAAGATACGGAAAGAAAAGATAAAACAGTTCAAAGTATGGCATGGGAGAATATATATATTTATTAAATTTCCAGCGCAAAATAAAACAAATTAAATTGAAAAAAATATATTTATTTTATTAATATATATACATATATATATATCGATTTTCAAGTCTGTTTCTGTTTCCGAGACAGACTGAGGGACACGGCTAGATCGACTTATTGTATATATATATACATATTATATATATATATATATATATTCTTTAGGTGCTTCCTTTCGCCTGTTGCATATTTTTGCACAAAACTATGATGCCCTTTTAAGCCGTTTCCAATGGACTTAGGGTATGAAAAAACATTTGTTGTTCGACAAAATAATAAAGTTGTGCTTGATTATGTTTGTGTTGGTGCCGCACGCTCTCTCTCTCTCTCTCTCTCTCCCCCCTCTCTCTCTCTCTCTCTCACTCTGTGGAGTAAGAAGTAAATACCAGATACCAAATACGACAACTAAACTAAAATTGTCAGCATCATATGTAACAGGACTTACAGCACATTACATATCCCGCCCACGACTACAAGGTCCAGGACCCCAAGGACAAAGACCAAGACCAAGACCACGACGAGGACGACGGAGACGACGTTGACGTTGACGTTGGCAGCGACGCCCATTCTCTGCTGCAGCAGTTGCTCCAGTTCGCCGCCATTTGTGCTGCCCGTCAACGGCAATGGCCGTATGCCGGATATCCTTTTTGACATGTCATTAAATTTTATATACACAATAATTTTTCACAATTTGCTTTATGGCCACTTTTAAGAGTCTGTCCGATGTGTGCGTTGAATATATTATATATGTCACTTATAAAGAGTGCCAAGCGAACAACAGCAATAACATGCTGAATTTATTGAAAATAGACTTGGCCAGAACCTCTCTCCCTCTCTCAGACAGCCTTCAAGCAGGAGTTGAAGGATATACACACTCAAACCTGACAAGTTTTCTTTCTTTGAGAGCTCATTAAGGTAATTGTTTGATAGAACTCCTGTTCAGGGTGTTGGAAGCCGACGAATTAGTTTCATTACAATATTAAAATAAATTATTACAATTAAAGCCCTACCGATAGATATATTTACATCAAACTAGAGGAAATTAATCGAGCTCGCCCGGGCCCAATGAATAATGTTGAAAATTAAGGTTCTTCCGAAATTATTTGTGTAATTCGCGCTTTATTGAGGCAAATACAAAGCTTGCTACTGAATTTATCATATAAATATAATAAATATATATAATAATATACACTGCCGATCAACTGAATAGGTTCACATAATTTTGCTTGCATTTTCATGATTTTCTTAATACATATTGAATGTACACATGTTTTTTGTATTTTATTACAACGTTATATTTGTGCCAATCGGTAGGCGCTTGTAAAGTCAAGTTTGCCAAGTACCGTTACTTTGCACATTCTGTTTTCATATCACGTTCGTTAAATTCTATGCAATTTTTTGGTTCAAGTGAATAGGTTCAGCTGAATGATTTTGTGTTTGTGATGAAATTCGGCGATATAACGACAAAATTTTTTTGTAAATTTATAAATTAATATATTTACTTCATATTTAATGAAAAATGGGTCGCGGAGCGCAATTATCCGACTACGAAAGAGGCCAAATCGAAGCCTATCATGAAAGTGGTCTTAGCCATCGCAAAATCGCTCAAAAAATTGGAAGAAGCCAAAATGTTGTTAGTAATTTTTTAAGAAACAAAGCCGAATATGATAAAAATATGAAGGGCGGAGTCAAATACGCAACCACTGCGACAGACAGGAGGCATATTGTTCGAGCGGGGTCCAATTCGCATCTCTCAGCACCCAAAATTAAAGAAATTTGTGGTATTAAAGCAAGTGTGTCAACAGTTAGACGTGTGATTTTGTCGGCTGATCATTTAAAAAGATTGAAACTTAAAAAAAAACCACCTTTAAATGATGCACGTAAAGCTTCACGACTGCAATTTGCGCGCAAGCACATGAGCTGGACGAAGGAGTGGCGCAACGTTGTATTTTCCGACGAAAAGAAATTCAATTTAGACGGCCCTGATGGTTACAATTATTACTATCATGATCTTCGAAAAGAGGAGCATTTCCTGAGCCGTCGCCACTCGTGCGAAGGAGGCGTTATGGTTTGGGGATCGGTATCAATCTATGGCACATGCGACCTTGAATTTGTATCTTCCAGAATGAACGCGATAACCTATAAATCCATAATTCAGAAGGCGTTTCCTCACTTTACAAATATTTTTCACTCTATTCAATGGACTTACCAACACGATAACGCCCCCATTCATACTGCTAGGGTGGTAAAAGAATGGATTAAGGCTCAAAAGGTGGACTTGCTTGAATGGCCTCCATATTCGCCTGACCTTAATATAATGGAAAATGTGTGGGGGTTGTTATCGCGCAAGGTATATGAAGGAGGCAGACAATTCGACTGCAAAGAAACTTTAGTTGCGGCGATTAAAGCGGCCTGGACAACAATTTCATTCCAAATCCTGGAAAATTTGTATAGCTCCCTACCCAACCGGGTATTTGAAGTTATTTCAACAAAGGGAGGATTCACACACTATTAAAATCTATTGAAATTTCTTTAAAAATATACTAGCCTATAAGTAAACAGCAAAAAATGTGAAAATGAGCTTAAATTTTTAATTAATTTTAATTTTAATATGTTGAACCTATTCAGATGAACGAAAATAAAGCATTAATTTTGTTACTCTTTCAGAAGAAAAAATAAACAAGCAATAAATATTAAGTTTATGAAAATCATACTTTGACATCTAATTAATATAAGATCAGAGAGTTATAGAAAAAAAATTTCATGTAAATCGGAACATTGGTATAGGAATTACAGCCCAATTCTTACCTCGGTGATCATGAACCTATTCAGTTGAACGGCAGTGTATATATAATTAACAAGTATAAGAGTTAATCATAGCTATTGAGTTTGAACCGGCAACCTCTAAGATGCCTTAGCTACCCCAGCTAATGACTTCACCTTCGCATCACGTTCTTATATGGCTGTAAACTTTCCATAATCTTCTCTTAGTACTCACTTTCGATCCAGACAGATGTTTCTGTTAAATTAACAGGTTTCCAGTTCTTACGTGTTGAACTGTGCGTTGATCAACAATCAGACAGAACACAGAGAAGACTGAAGAAAAAACTCATAATAATAACTATTATTAACAGCATGGGATATATATTAATACTACCAGCTAATGGTGAGTAGCCTTTTCTTTTTCTCAAAAAGAAAAACAATCTTTTTAGGCTATATGCAAATAATATTGTCAATATGATGCAAGTAAATAATGGCAATTGGGCGAACAATTAGCATTAAGTACTCAATTGATTTGCCTCCTCAAGAATCCATTTCCACTCATACATTTATTGGCAGCTCTTTAAGAGCATGGAATGCTTGAATCCTTAAATCTCATTGCTAATCAGTTTTGGTATCCGAATGTCAACCGACGACCACAAAACGATTATTGCACAAAGTCTGGCCATAAAAACTAAACGCTTGGCCAAAACAAATGCACAGAGCAACAGCGGAGGCAACAGAATTCAAATGTAGCATACTATATATAATTTTACGGTCATTAAATATTATTTCAAAATCGAAGACGCAAGCCGGTTGAGAACTTAAGCCTTTGTTTGTTCGGTTTGTCTTGGTTGTGTTTGTTTTTCTCTGGGTTCGTTTCATCTCCCATAGAGTTGAGCCATTTCGTTCAGCAGTCGTTCCAATGAGCGAGTCACTAAAATGAACAAATGAACTAATTCAGTAAACAAAACTTTTCAGTTATCTATTCAGTTGTGTATAAACTTAACATTCCATTCAGCTTTTCATGTGTTCTTGATTATCGCAATCTCTTTGGTTCATCGTGAACCAGTTTAGTTCTATTCGTGAACAAAACAGTGTATTTATTCTTGCATGTTTACTGATATTATTATACTTTACCTTCAAGTAGCACGGACTTCTTGGGCCTTCGATTGAGATAACATTACAGATCTTAATTGATGATGAAATGAACTGAACAAGTTTATATAATGTACATGAACAGCTGATGAGCCAAACATGCTTTAGTTCACGACTCACAAATGAACGACTAATGGATCTTTAAAATATGTTAAGGATCACAATTTTATCGTCCATATCGGTAAAGTAAATGCCCTAAGTATCTTTGAAGAAAAGTTAGAAAATAAATAAACTTTTATTTAGAGAACTGAACTGGTTTAAAGAACAGAGAAAGTTCAGGGCTCGTATTGTTCAGCTGATGAACTAAAAGTAGTTCACAGCTCACAAATGAACGACTAATAAATGTTTCAAAATCATAATTTAAACGTACATATAGGTAAAAAGAATGCCTGAAGTATCTATAAAGTAAAGCTGGAGAATAAATAAACTTTAATTTAGAGAACTGAACTGGTTTAAAAAGAACCAAACAAGTTCAGAGAAATCTCGTTCAACTGAACGTAGTTCACAGCTGACAAATGAACGACAAAACTTATTCACAAAACTGGAACTAAAATTCGCAACTCCAATGTCCGGCCAAATGGTGAATGGTGAATTTGGTAAAATTAGACATTTTATTATGATACAGTAACTGGCACTGAAGTGCTCGGCGTGCTCTGTGTGTGTGTCCGCTCCGCTCCGCTCCGCTCCGGCTCTTGGCTTACAATCGATTTGGCATTATGTGGCATTATATAGGAAACCGAGCCAAAAGGAACTGGAGCTTCGCTTCGGTTTTGCAAGAGCAACGCAATCGTCGAGCAGCATGCAAAGTGAACTTGAAAAGGCTTCGATGCCAAGTGTCTTACACGTGTGAGGGGAGGGGAGGGGGACGGGTGAGGGGGGTTGCCCGGTAAAGTGCTGCAGTGTCAACGTTTGCATGCCACAAGGATTCAGGCAGGAGTCCACGAACTATCGTGCATATAGTTGAGTCGACTCACTCTTTGGCAATAAAGGAAATCTTCTTACAAAACATTCGCTTAAGTTTATTCAAACAAACTTAGATAACACACACTCGCACACACACTCGCACACTCGCACACACACTTGTCTACTTCCTGCTTCGGCTTGTGGCTGTGGCAGAGACAAAGACGCTTCAATCAGTCAAGCGGAATAAGCAGCGCCGCACGAGCTATCGTCTACGGCCTGAGCCAACTTTTCCACCTACACATAGGGTCGACCCGTGCACCCCCCCTCCCCCTACCCACCCCTCTGTCGCCGGCCTCAATTACAATGCCTTTTGTTTTATATATATATATATATATTTGACTCGCAGCGAGGGTAAAGGCTCACTTTCTCTCTCATTTCGTTGGCCATTTTGTGTTTTGCTACGTTTGCTCGGATTAAATCTATGGCCGAGCCGCAGTTCAAAACCATGATTACACTTCAATCTATTTTACTCTGGCAGTGTCTCTTTCGCTTTTGGCTTGGCCATTTTGTTTTATGTCTGCTCGCCTGACAGTCGCAGTCTGTGGGTGTGTGCGTATAAGTGTGTGTGTGTGAGTGTGTGGGTGAAATGAGCAAAAAACAAGAGCTCTCTAGTCTATAGTGCTCGACTAGGAGATACCCTGAACCCAGCGATATGTTACAGAGAAATACATTCTAGACTCATTCTATTCTCATTCTCAATCTTACTCCCTTTGTCCCTATAAAGAAAATATATTCCTGATTACCTTCAGGTCTTACAGTCCGACCCTAATGAACTTTTCATGATTAGAATATACCAAATCTCAAGAACCGATCTTAAAAAGTGAGTGCGAGAATGGAAGAGATATTCATAAAGTGAAACATCTGTATATACTACACGAGAATCTACTTACCAAGTTTTGTTCATTTAGCTCTTCTAATTTTTGAGTTGTGCTTTAAAGCAAATGTCTCAAAATCGATTTTTATCGATATTATGTCGATATTATATCAAAACCGATAGTTATCGATATTATTCCGATATCTATCGATAATATACCGACATTGATTGATAATATACCGATATCTATCGATAAATTACCGACATTGATCGATAGTATTCAGATATCTATCGATAATATACCGACATTGATCGATAGTATACCGATATATATCGATGATATACCGACATTGATCGATAGTATACCGATATTTATCGATATTATAAATATATATAAATAGGCAAAGAAATTATAATCTCATTGCCTCTAGGAAAATATATATTTCTAAACGTAGGTCTCTACCTCTTCTTGTTTCCCGCATCGACACAGTCGAGCAGACAGATCGTCTTGTCTAGATCGATTCAGCGCTGTTTCTTTCTGCCCGTTACATACCTTCGCCCAATACCAGCATACCCTCTTTAATCATTTTCAATGGGTTGAGGGTATAAAAATGGCATTGTGTTAAGAAAAATGCGTTTCAAAGAGATATAAAATGTTAACATGACCAAAAGACTATGGGACAGCCCACATGGCCGCCCATCGTATTGGATATAAAACATTGAATTTAATCAAAAAGGATTTAGCTACCGCTGCTGCTGTGCGTGTGTGTGCGTGTGTGTGTGTGTGTGTGTGTAGTCGCTGTAGGGTTCCAGCTAAATGGGTTGCACTGCCTTGACCTTGCGCCTTGAAAGAAATTCCGCGCTGCCACGTGCCAGAAGCTCGTCCCTGGAATTGGCTATAAAAATAAAGAAATGCTACTTCCTACTATATAAGTAGTAATATGTGGGTAGTAAAGAATGCTTATGCCCTGGCATTACTGGGCTGTAAAAAAAAAATTTAAAGGGCATTCAATTAAATCATTTTGCAGTAAACGGGTTAATCACATAGAGATTGTCGAGGTGCTGTGCTTAATGGAAGCGCACTGGATGCAGTCGGGAATTGGGAATTTATTAACCTCAGCTCAATCAGTTCATATTCTGCTCTAATTTAAACTAAAATGGGAAATAAAATGAAGTCTTTGGAGTGCCAAAGATTAAATAGAACTGTATGGAGTAGAAATGCTTTATACTTAAGCTTTAGCTCCGTCGGATTGTTCCTATAGGAGACATGCTATAGGTCCGCAATGGATTCTCAAATAAGTTAGGGGAAAAAAGAGGTTTGTAATTCCCCAGTTTGGTCACAATATATTTCATAATAGAAATGTTTGCTCCTCCTAAAGCGGGAAATGGTAGAGTATTCCAATGTTGATATGTAAAGAAGATGGTGAAATTAAGAAATGCCGACTTTAATTAAGTTTTACTACTTAAAAATATGTTTATCATACAAGAAATATATATTTGTGCAATCATTCGCGTGGCAGGTATATGATATAGTGATTCGATCCGACCAACTCCGACACATGTAAAACAGAGAGACTCTTTTGCAAAGAGACAGGCAAATACTGTTAATATTGATATATAATATACACTTTATTGGTTCCGGGATGTGTTCTTCGATATGTGACACGTTCCCGAACAATATAATAATTAGAATTAGAAGATCACCCAGCTACTATAATAGTATAGACTCCTAATCTTGTACAGCATAAAAAAAAAAACCCCCTAAATGAAAAGAATATAACTTTACAAAAAACGGTATACATATTGAAACAACTAAAGATAAAATAGGTGAAATATAATATCTTAAATAATTTGATAATAAAGGATAAGTTTGTTCTTTTGTAAATAATTTAATTGCATCACAAAAAGGTTCCAATAAGACAGAAGCAAAGCCAATTCACTTTACAGCGCAAAATGTTTGCCTCGAAAAAGTGTTGCCTGCTTTTAGGCTTGCGTTAAAAGGCGACGGCAGCCATTTTGAAAGTGTTGCAAAAATGATTTCGCATTAATTTGCAGCCAATGCATAATTAAGTTATTGTGACTGCAACAAGACAAGTAAATGCTAACGGCATTATCTAAGCTTGAAGCGGAAGCGGGTGGTGGCGTGGGGGAGGGGAGGCGGGCCAGTGGCTGCGAGGGGGGAGTTAAGCCAACCAACAAGAAGCGACAACCAACCAGTTGCAGAGCTCTGGGCTGCGTCTGGCCAACCACCACGGCGTGGCGATGCGTGCCACCGAAAATCTGACTACATTCACGGACGCCGCCGGACGCAGTCAGAGCCGGAGCCGGTTGCCCCCGCTGCCCCTGCCGCCCCTGTTGCCCGCCCCGCCGTGTCGTGAAATTATATTTCCTATGGGCGGTATTTTGAGGCCCGCCTCCAGCACACACACACAACTGCCGGCGATTGCTCAGACGTTATAATTTGTAATCATGTTGAGTGCAGCGACGGCGGCGACGACGGCCAAAAAACGGGGGTTGTCCGGCCGGGCCATACCCCCCTCTCCGCCCCGTCCCCGCCCCTGAACCGTTCCGTTCCGTTCCGTCTGCCTGGCAAGTGGTTGTTGACTGCCTGATGCTTTGCAAGGTCTTAGCTGTTATTACGCTCATGTGTCACTTTTACAGTGCTGCCAGACCGTATGCGGCTCTCTGCGCGTGTGTGTGTGTGTCTGTGTGTGTGTGTGCGTGTGTGTGTGTGTTGCTGCACTGTTCATATTTTATTCAGAATTTGCCTGCTCTTGTGGATTTCCTGCTCTAGCTATCGCACTCGCACTCGCACTCTCGCACTCTCTCTCTCTTTCTCGCTCGCTCTCTCTCTCTTTCGCCCTCCTCTCTCTGTGTGTTGCCCTCTGCTGCGTTTTTTATGGCATCTACAGACATTTTGCCAAGTTAATCTCCGGTTTGTTTTTCTGATAATGGGTTTGTCAACGCTACTTTGTGAGCTCCTCTATTTGAGTACGAGTTCATCTGTCTATCTGTACGTGTGCTCGTCTATATGTGTGTGTGAGTGAGTGTGTGTGTGTGTGTGTGTGGGTGTGTGTGCTGCTATCTTAATATATGTATGTGTGCATTTGTAGCTGTGTCTGTCCGACCTGGCCGCAATGTTGGCTGCGTTCGTATTTGATATTTACTTTGCAATGCCAAAAAAAAAGAAAGGGGCAAGTGTGCGAGCAAGTGCTCGACTGGCAGATACCCTGTAGCTAGCTGCGAGCTGGAGTTACACACACACTAGCCAAAGCGGAAGCTGTGCTTCTTCATTCCTAAGCAATACTTTTGGAAAACTTCATTTTGATAGAACTTTTGTGTTTATTATCAGATCGTGTTGGAATTTTTGGGGCTACAAGATGAAGTTTATGTAAGTCTATATACAACAATTAATCAGAGACATATTGAAGAGCATAGCTAAATTGTATAGAAGACTATCGAGTCCCTACTTTCCTATATATACCCTATAAATAATTAATTGCTTTCTCCGGCTTCCATAATTTTATATTTTATATATTGTTTGCTTTTTTTTCTATTTTCATGTTATTATGGGCACAACTTTAAATAAATTTATATGAATATTCAATTTATTCTGATCTAACATAAAAATTAACAAAGTTAGGTTAATTTTTTAACCCGTTCTGAGAGATCGATTGGAAGAGACGTTCGCAATCTCCTCCGGAATCGGACTCCTACAATTCTACGTCTCTTTGCACAACTGCAATATAAACTTAAGCTAGAGCTCTCAATAAGCTTGAACTACGCATAGTAGATACCCTGTAATTTCAAGTAACTTTCATTTAAATACATGATTTGGTCTGTCATATTTTACAATACTTCATCTCTTGAGTTTCCAGCTCATATACCCCGTACAGTCGCATATTTTTTGGCCCGGCTCGCTTATGCCATTTTATGTATATATTAAAATGGTGTTGCTTCACTTAACGCCACGCCCACAAATTTAAGCAAAGTACACGCCCAGAAATTAATCAAACTTCTGTTGTAATTCGGTTGCTGTCATTTTTTTGGGCGCCGGCATCTGCTTCCCTGTTGCACTCAACCTTTGCAGACACGAAATTTTTTGGTGGTCGGCGCTGTACGTGACACTGCCTCGGGCAACGCGGGGGGAACCCAGCAGGGGGGGGACGACGGCACTTGTGCAGCTGCTTAAACAGCTACCAACTGGGTGAATGTGTGTGTGTCTTGGTTCGCCTTTTAGCCCAACTATAGCTGATTTTGACAAGCTCAATTAGAGGCGGGCACGTCAAAGCTGGGCGCTTAAATGCACTCAGATTCGAGCCGAGATTGCTTTGGGTTTTGGTTGGCTTCAACAATAATAACAACAACAACAACAACAGCAACAAAAAAACCTTTAAATTAATTGCAGTTTTAAGCAGATTGCAAGCTGTTAAACAGCTCAGCCAGGCAGGAACTGAGCAACATCAACAATGCACTGGGCGAAAAGCTCTAAACTTATAATTTTGAATTTTGACAATTTTTACTAAATTTCGTGAAGGTTTTTAAATGAAGGTTAATTGTTACAAGAAGAGAAGATAAATTATCTGAATGGAGTAGAAAATAGTTATTTCAAGATTATTCATACTTTAAATAAGCTTTTAAATAATTGCTTAGATTGTGCTCTAAAACAAAGTCAAGTATTTGGAAATTTGAGCTTAAACTAAACTTGTTGAAATAATAATTTTAAAAAATTCCGAATTTTGACTAAGTTTTTATAAAGGTTCGAAGTAAGGCTTGGATTGAGCACTAAAACGAAGTCAAGTAGTTGGAAATTTGGAACTTAAAAAAAAGTTCATGAGAGAATAATTTTAAGAAATTCAGATTTTAACATAATTTTGATCAAGGCTTGAAAATGATTTTGAAACGAACCTTTTTGAATCCGGAACTCCATGAAAAACGGCGTTCAAAATTCTAAACTCAAATCATTTAATTTTTATAATCTTACTACTTTTCGCGCTTGCAAAATCTGAAATTAAGAGTTACTTGATTTCTAAATGAAGCTTTAATGTTAGAAGAAAAGCAGCGAAATTATCTGAATGAAGTAAAAAATACTTGAAATAAGCGTAAAAATAAGTCCTTCGATTGAGAAAGTAAGTCTAATTGTTGGAAATTTGGAGCTTAAAAACGTGCTTGAAAGAAGAATTTTAAATAATTGAAATTTTGGCTGCATTTTGAGCTTTAGAGCGAACTTGTTGAATTAGGAATAACTAAAGAAAGGTTTTATTCTTAGTCTACATTAGTCTACGAGAGATTTCAAGTTCGAATCCCAAACTGGATTATTAAATGTGAAAAGCCAGTTTAAGGACCGAAACTTAAGCTTGCTTTGCTTTGAACCGTCAGACGAACCAAGGAAAACCTTTATTAGGTTTTCCCAGCGTTTTTCCTTGAGTCCAGTTCTAATTGCTCGGGTTTTTCTTCGAGTGCAACAACAAAGCGAGCTCTAATAGCTTCAGCTTAAGCAGTTGCCAGTGCCAAACCCCGCCTGCCCAAGGTTGACTTCAATTGCACGCACACGCATACTGCAGTTGGGGGGCGTGTCGCCTCCTTCCTCCAAACGAATCCACACGTTGCACTCAAGATGATAATCATGTTTACGTGGCGCAAGTTAAATTGCTAGCGTAATGGACTAACAGCAGGTGAGGAGCAGCAGCAGCAGCAGCAGCAGCAGCAGGTGCAGTTGCTGTTGCCCTTTGCCACAGCTCGTTGCAGCTCACGCGTGCCCCGTGCTGTCAGCGGCACATTCGGGAGCCGGTTGCTGCCAGTTGTTGCAAGTGGCCAAAGAGGCTGGCAAAAAAGCATTTGTTTGTGGAGATCCTCTCCGTGTGCTGCTGCTGCTGTTCTTCGCTTCATTGGACAACTGAATATGCAAATTGAATTGAGCGTATTATCGACGGCAGGCAACTGCAGGTAAGCTGCCGCTGCCGCTGCCTCTGCCGCCCACCTGCGTTCGTTTCATCGTCATCAACATCAACATAATCGCTCAAGCCAAGGGCTTTGCCTGGGCCACGACGGACGGACTCGTTGGGGATTGCCAGATGCCAAGATGGCAGCGCGCCAAATGGTGCACAAAATTAAAATTTTAATGGCCAGCAGCTGACGCTTGTTTGGCTTTCGTTTTGGCTTTGGCTCAAACAATGGCTAAGCATGAGAGTCCTTCCTGCTCGCCGCTGCGAATACAAAGAGCTGATCAAAAATCATTGCATGCTTTCGGGCTGCACATGAATACGGTTACGCAAAGCGTTGCATACTCTCGAGCGGCATATGTAAAGCAGTACAGTGGCCGCCCGCTAATGGGAACACAAGCAGCTGCAGCAGCTGATTACCATTTGTGAATCTTACGCCTTAAAGATGTACGAATTTTGAATGTTTATTATTGTTAAGCATTAAATTTATATAAAAGATTTATAAAGATATATTAGAGATTAACAGAACTTTGATATATTGAAAAACAAAGTTTCTCGAGAGTTTCTCAATGTAAATTGTAATTTCTGAACTGTTCCAATATTCAGGCCTTCACTGTATGCGATAGATATATTTCTTTTAATGGTAGTTAATTAAAGGTAAATCAGTGTGGAGACAGAAAATGTGTTTAGATTTAATTCCATTTGGATTATGCATAAATAATCAAGTTAACTTGCAATTAAAGCATACTTCGAGGCGGCAGCTATAAAATTAATTCATTTAGCTAATTATTTTACGCTCTCTCTCTCTCCCTCTCTTGCTGTCTCTCTCCCTCACTCTCTCCGTCACGTTTACATTCGCATTCCGATTCTCTACTTATTCTCGTTGTCGTTGATTACTGCTCGACGCACGTAAACAAAAAGTGCGCCAGAAAAGTGCCTCCCGCACGGAACCTGCACTGAGAGAAAAGCGACAGGCTAAAGACAACTTATTCGTATACAAGTC
Organism: Drosophila montana; assembly: GCF_035044405.1. Taxonomy (NCBI): domain Eukaryota; kingdom Metazoa; phylum Arthropoda; class Insecta; order Diptera; family Drosophilidae; genus Drosophila; species Drosophila montana. The sequence goes on from NW_026997446.1 coordinate 565,179, forward strand.
TTAAGTAATAAATTCGAAGATTTCAAGCTGAAATCAAGCTAAAAATTATTGATTTAAGTCTAATTCGCATTTATAAATTGATTATATTTTGTTTCTTTACAATATGGAAGTTCTTAATTTAAAAGTAATTAAGCTTATATCAACTTAAATATGGATTTAATACCAGATAAAGCTATACTTATTTCAAGCTTAAGCTGACACTGCTTTAGGAATAAATTTGACTTCATTTGACCAAATATTAGACATACTTCAAGGTTTTTAATGAAAATCTTTTAAGCATGTTGTTTAAAAGTCTTCAATCTTTTTTCTTTATATTCTATTTTTAAAATAAGCCCAGTTAGCCTACAAAATAAGCCAAAAGAAAATTAATTAAATATTGATGCTCTTAAACTGAACTGAATTAATTTAAAAGTCTTCAAAGTTAACCTTATAAACCAAAATAAAACTTGAATTAAGTTTTTTCCTACTTGAAATACGATTTTAACGCTTGAGTCAAGTATTACCGCTAATAAATTACTTTGTTTAAAAGTCTTCAAAGCTAATATTAAACTATTCCCTTATTATAACCAGGCCAACTAGGCTCAAAAATAAACCAAAATAAAACTTGAATTAAGTTTTTAACTACTTGAAATAAGATTTTCACACTTGAATCAAGTATTACCGCTAATAATTTACTTTGTTTAAAGGTCTTCAAAGTTAATATTAAACTATTCCCTTATTATAACCAAGCCAATTAGACTTAAAAATAAACCAAAATAAAACTTGAATTAAGTTTTTAACTACTGGAAATACGATTTTTACGCTTGAATCAAGTATTAACGCTATAAACGGAATTATATAACGAAAATATCTAAATTATTGCACAAAACACTTGACTCTTTCTCTCTGTGTACTCATATATGTACATCTACAGCTACGTTTAGCTGCGTCGTATGGAAAGGTACCGCTACGGAAGCCGCTGGGCCAGTCAACGCCGAGCGCTGAGCCCGAGCGGCCGCGTTTTACATAACAAACAAAGCACAGCGAAATACCGCTAAAAGCCGCAACAAAAGCAAAAGCAGGAAAAAGAAAAACATTTTACGGAAAATATTATAAAATTAGCACTATGTAAAACAGAGAGAAGCGAACCAAATTGGACAACTGCGGGCACAGTGGTGGCCATTGTCATTGCACCGCTGCAAATCGAACAAGAGGCTAACGGTTTGGCCATGCCCACAACGCCAACGCCCACGCTCACCAGCGACAGCAGCGCCGTGCTGCGACGTCGACAGCTGCTGCGCAGCGTTGAGAGCTTGCGGCTTCGCGTTCGTCAAGTGTTAAATTGTGTTATTAATTTGCACATTGAGTTTTTGGTAATTGAACAACAAAAAAAAGCTTTGACATTAAACTGTAATACGCGGCAGACGAGCCACAGAGAGAGCGAGAGAGAGGGGCGAGAGAGAGGGGCGAGAGAGAGGGAAGGTGTGAGTGTATGTGTGTGCGAGTGAGAGGCAGCGTCACATAAGATTTGTTGTGGAAAGCTCTCGACAGTTGATATGATGAACCCGGCAGACAACTCAACTGTTAATTTGTTTTTATGCCCTCACAGCGGGTACTATGAATATGGCAGGAAGTGTGTAACGCATTGAAGAAGACAGCTTAGGAACTTATAGAGTACATATATATATGAATAGTTGTGTCTTAGTTAGTTAGTCTGTTAGTTTAGACGCTACAGTCATGCAACTTTGCATAGGTCCACTTATTTTTATTTCTAGGCGAAACATATGTCGGAACAGACTGAACTCCATAAAATATATATATTCTTTATAAGCATATATGTAAAGCTGCCCTTCTGTCTGTTTCTATGCTAACTAGTCTCTTAGTTTTAAGGCTACAGTCATGAAACTTTGTATAGGTCCGTTTTTTTTTCTTGAAGCCTATAAATATGTCGGAACTGGCTAGATCGATCGACTATATCATATGGTTAACATTGGTGGTCGCTAATGAAGTTTCTGCATGAATAATACTCTTGTTTTATCAACATGGGACTCTCATATCACATAGCTGACATAGGAATAATCGGTCGAGTATGAAAAATAACTTTTTTTTTTACCAACATCGAACTCTTATATCATATAGTTGTCATATTACTCCAAACAGTCAAAAACTAAGCTCTTGCTGCAAAAGAACTTTTTGTTCCTCACGATAAACTTATATCACTTATCACATATTTGCATAAGATTAAGCCATATGAGGGTATTCAGTCTTCGGCTTAACCTCCTTATTGGTTTAATTTACACTCGACGCTGTTATCTGTCCTTAGGCTTTCACTTCAGCTATCAGTTGTCAGCTAATAGCCGTTATCAGCCAATGGGAAGCGTCGTAAATACATGCCCCCTGCCACACCCCTTTCCGCCCCCCCTCCCCGCTAGAGTAAGTGTAACTGTTAACAGTTGCGACACAGATTCCCGACAAGTTAATGCAATTATAGCCGGCTATTGGGGCCGACTTTACGCTAAATGGAACAGCCGGCTGCACTGATTGCCAGTCTAGACAATGGGCCATTATTTCGGATTCCGAAATATATATATACCCGATATATAATCAAGACATTATAGCTGTTTGTTGGGTGAGAATTCACATACCTGATGAAATAATAATAAACTTGTTTACAAATTTGTAATCTGCACACACCTGAGTTCAGGTGAGCCGCCGCCCCGCCACACTGTGCTTGGGCTGGGCGAGGGGGTGGGGGCGTTCATGTGCACTGACATTCAGTTTGACATGAGCTTAGTTTGCGTGGTTCACAGAATTTGCTAATTGGTAGCAAATAAACAAAAGCGAATGGACGACAATGCATGGATTTTACTCAACTGAAATCTGAGCCGTCAACGACGAATGCACATGACAAAGTCACAAGATATGAGAACGAACGAATACTTTTTTATACCCGGTACTCATTAAAAATTGGTTGTAGATAAGGTATACCTGTAGTTGAGTATCACAGGGAAAGCAATAACCAATCAAAAGGATCTAGTTTCCAGATTTTTGTTGGCATGTTCCCGAGATAATCGCAACTGAAACATAATCAGTATATTTCGAGAAATATATTGGGTCCAGCCTTGAACTTTGGGATGCACACATACTTGAATGAGAGCTTTATGACCTGAAAATTTCAAAACAATCGAAGCAATGGAACAAGAGTTATTGAAGAGTTCATTTTTCCTTATGTGAAAATGAGGATGAAATGAGAAGAAGCAGAGATGGATATGTGTTTGTGCATGCAGTATAGAAGCTACCTCGTAGTCACCCTCGACTTATCGAGAGATAATCGCAACAAAAAAAAAATCAGTAAATTTCGAGAAATATGTTGGGTCCAGCCTTGAACTTTGGGATACACATATACTGGAATGCCAGCTTTATGTCCTGAAAATTTCAAAACAATCGAACCAATAGAAGAAGAGTTATTGAAGAGTTTATTTTTCGTCAAGTGAAAATCTGAATGAAATGAGAAGAAGCCGATATGGAGAGGCTCAATTTGTATGCGTGAGTGCATAAGTATGTTAGAAGACTCGGTGCCAGGCAGAGAGATGACTTCGCAGTCACCCTCGACTGGACTCCGACTTGTGCTAGGTTTGAGCCCCGGGGCTAGCAAAGAGCGTAACGCCGTCATTTGACACCGACAGCAAATCGAGCAAACAAAGCGATTTAAGGCTAATCTAATTTTCATTCTCACACCTCTCGCGGGCTTTGCAGGTGCTCGAGTCGAATGTGACCGCGCTGCTGGACGAGGTGAGGTCGATAAACGACGACTACGCGGAGGTGCATCGCCTGGACAGCCTGATCGAGGCGCTGCGCAACTACAGTGGACCCACCATCTGTCACGAGTGGCCATATCCTCTCATATTCAAGGGCACAATCGACGAGGCGCACGTCGCACAAATACTCAACACAACGGAAACGGAAATGGAACTGGAACTGGAATCACCCTGTGCCAAGGATGAGCTGCTGCTGCTGCAGTCGGGCATAAGTGCGAGCGAGATGACTAGCCTGAGCAAACGTTCAAAGCTGTGGCGGTTCACAAGAACCAGATCCACGAACGGAACGTGTGTAAGCTGATTTGCAAGAGTGTGTGTGTGTGTGTGTGTGCGAGTTTTTTATATACATGTGTATAAGTATCTGATATTGAAGTTTTAATATTATTTTATTTTATTCTATGTCAAGGAATACCAAATATATTTATATTAAATATTGATAAGTGATAAGTGTCTAGCGCTGCGTTTTGGCGGTTTCTCTTGCTGGTTCCGTTTAATTGACTGCGGTCAGTCGGCAGCTTTGCCACGCCCCCTTTCCCCCTTTCTCTCGGCCCCTCCAACCCGGCCAACCGCAGGCGTCGCTTTCAAGATTTTTGCGGCGTTGCCAGCGGCATCGCATTGCTTTTGACATGAGACTGTGGCTAAGATTGAGACGCCGACTATTTACATAGCCCCCGACCCCATCCCCTCCCCCTCCCCCTCCCACATAACCGGCAGCCGCAACAGGTTACCGCATCTAATTAAAATGACCTCACGCCCAGATTCTTTGTGCAAGAAGCAGCAGCAGCAGCAGCAGAGGGCGAAAGTGAATATAAAGAGACCACATCTGCTCTACCCTTGCGAGAGGATATTATTATTTGGTCATGCAATATGTAACGCATTGGCATTTGGCATTTGAGTGCCTATATTTTATATATGTTCTTGATAAATAGTAGATTTGATAAAAGTATTGAAGTATATTTATCTTTTATATCATATTCGTATAAGGAATCCTGTTTTGGTTTTCGAAAAAATTGGCTTTAAAGTTCTCCAAATTTAACTTACAATCGACTAATATAGCTAACTATACCTACCTAGCTATACCTATACCTACTTCCTTAATAAAGAATAGCTCAAAAATAATTTGCTTTGTCAGTTTTTAGATTGTTTTTTCAAGAATTTCCTTCCAAAATTGACAATTACAATGTTCACTAGTCTCCTATCATATCTGCAAAGCTGTATCATATCATTTAACCATATCAATCGCAATCTGTCGGAAATAAAGTTTTTTTTTATAAAAAACTCATTCATATTTAAAAGGGTATTTAATCGTCGAACTCCCGAAAATAGTCGTTTGCTATTGTTTACATTTTTCTTCTTATTGTTATTCAGGGTTTGCCCATTCCCAATGGAATGGGAAAGAAGGGTATAATGCATAAATGTGAAAGTTTGTAAATGTCCATCACCATGATCAGGAAGAAGAGCTAAGTTGTTTCTCTGTGTGTAATATAGAGATCTGGGATCTAGGGATCTGGCAACATCAAATTTTTTTAATAGATTTTCGTTTCCAATTAAGAACTTTTTACTTTTTAGATACAAATTCCTTTCCCCCACAAATTGACAGGTGAAAAGATAGAGCCTTGCCCTTTGATACACACACATTTTCGTATTCCTTATTCAGGCTCTGAAAATTTCGTATAGATCGGAGTATAAATTCCGATCTTAATCAAGATAACGTTTCCCACACTTAGTGTACTGTGGAGCAAAAGAAAAAAGGAACAGCAAAAAAAACAACGGCAATCAATCAATCAACGGCAACTCGTCGCTGGATGCAGGGTATCTCCTAGTCGGCTACTCCTGACTGAAGCACACTTACTTGTTCTGGCTACTGTTGCTAGCGCGTTATTAATTATAAATAAACCCAGAGAAGTAAAACAATAATAAAGCGCGTCTGCGTGCGTGTGTCTGTGTGTGCGTGTGTGTATGACTGTGTGTAAATGCTTTTGTTTGGTGTAAATTATTCATAACGGTATTATCAGCTTTTCTGCGCGCTGCCAGGCTGATTAAATTGCTCGTCCAGCGCTGGGCCAATGAAGAGCGCCAAAAGCTAATGATGACACACAGCCCACACGCACACACACGCAGGCATACGTAGACACACACACACTCACGCAGGCTCAAGCAACCACACACACACGCACGCATTCTTTTACTGTCTGCATTTGTTCGCAATTTTTCTGCCCGCTGCTGTGCGCGCAATTTATCAACTCGTTTCTTCTTCACAACTGTGTGTGTGAGTGTGTGTGTGAGTGTGTTGGTCAGGGACAATTGTAGCAGCGCGCTATAATTATTAAAAATAAAAAAAAAACAACAACAATAAGAGCAACAGCAACAACAATTGAGATAATGAGCGCGCGAAGACAAGAGCGCATAGCGAAAGTGAAAATATCACCAAGGTTGACAGACGCTGACAAATGTGCACCGTAGGGAGGGGAGCGGGGCCAAAGGTTGAGCCGAGCTGCTGCCGCTGCTGGCTTTTTATCTAGAACAGACAACAACACGGGCAGAGCACGGCAGAGCAACAACAATTAAGCCAACAACGTTGGGCTTTTAACCATGCAAAAGTCTGTAAAATTAATGGCCCAAAAGGATGTCAACAACAGAAGCAAATAGCGCGAAACAGCAACGGTTAACCCCGCGGGAGGTTAGCGGGGTGCTGCGTGCTGCGGGCGGGGGTGCGGGCAGTGGAAGCCAAAGGCGCGGCCAATCAATGAGAATGGCATTAAATACCCGACGAATGTAACGGACAACGGACAATTGAAAACTTTGTGCAACTTTTCAACTTTAAACTTGAAATCGTTGCACAACACTTGAGCTAACGGCAAGTCAAAGCAAGAGCGCAACTGGTTGGGTATTTTCTTGGAGAGGGATTTTTCTTAAGAGGGACTTTTCTTGCAGGAGGGGGAATTTTCTGCGGCAGATAATGCGTAATAATCTGGACTTAATTTTGTAACTAGTTTCTTTTTGGTAAAGTCTTTAATGTTGGTTTAATTTCAATATATATATATTTGTGTACTATTAATTTCTCTCCCCCGCCCCCTCTCCCTTTCTTTCTCTTCCTTTCTTTCTCTAAGCTTAACCAGTTTTAAATTCATGTCATATCAATGATTTTCAGCTAGAACATTTAAATTAATTGGACTAATGTGTAACTAGATACTCTGGGATTAAGTTATTCAGGACATTCAGGTCAAGTATTTGCGCAAGGATTTTAATACCAATTAGCAACAAAATATATTCCACTTTAATTTGTGTTTAAAGTTCACAATAGTTAAAGTTCACAATCAATTGTGAATTTGTCTTGCACAAACTCGAGAATATCCCTACTCATTTTTTTATTTTCCACTCACAGGTTAAGGCCATAAAATCCTTGTGGCACTTGTTGCAGGCGTCGAGTAGTTCGTTGAACGCAGGCAACAATAACAACAATTAGCGTGCTCTCGGCCTTAAACCTGGCTAACTGCCCCCCCCCCCCTCGCCTTCCGACTTGCCTTGGTTGCCAATCAACAGTCGAGTTATTGAACCCTTTTGTGCAACTGCAATTAACAACCCAGACATTGGGGCAGTTCCTGTTGCTCCTTTTCCTTTCCTTCTTCTGCTTCCTTTTCTTTTGCCATTTTTCTGGCCATAAAATGCCAACGCACGCACATTCACAGCAGATTTTTGGTTTATGCCAATTTTTTACGACAACAATTAAATTCGAATTGTTGTCTGTGTCTTTTGATTTGGCAGCAGCGTCAAGTACACCCCTCTGCTTCCCGTTCTGCGCTTACTCTCTCTCTCTCTCTCTTTCGCTCTTGCTCTCTCGCTCTGTCCGTTTGTTTGTCTCTGGCTTGAGACTTGACTACGCTGTCGTGCGTGCTAACTGTTGTTGGCCTAAACTTGACGAATGCACATGCTTCGCTTGCGTTCTCCCTCGCACTCGCTGCGTTTCTCGTTTAACTTTTGCATATGAAGAAGAAGCAGCTAAGAAGAAGAAGAAGCAGCAGCCAGAGCTGCCAGACAGCCGACTGGCACGTGAATCCATTATGTTGGCAGCCAATTATGTGCGTGTCTTTCACTCAAGGCACCCCCCCCCTCTCCCCCTCACTCACCCTCCTCTCTATCGTTCGACGGGAGTTGCCATACGCAATTCAAACTGTTTCCTTCTGCAACAGTCATAACAACAACAACAACAACAACAACAGCCATGGCAAAAACCACAAAATATGTTTTTAATGCAAACGACTTTGGTTTAAGTTTGCACGGCCAAGGTGAACGCTGTGAACGCTTTACATTTTGGCCATAGGAAATGGGAAATTGCAAATCTAGCTAAAGTTCAACATTTAAGTACTGTTTCTTGTAAGTTTTAAGTGTGTTTTATTCCACGCTTAAAGTGGGTTACATTAACTTGTTGAAAGTATAGAATATATATTCTTGATCAGCGTCAACAGCCGAGTCAATATAAAACCAATGTCTTAGCCTTAGACATCTAAGATCTTGAGATCTTGAGAATATATCAAAATAATATAATAAATAAGTATACCTTAATAATATTAAAAAAAATTACCCGGCGCTGCTCGGGTAAAATTAAACTTGCTCAAAATTCGGTCCCTAAACATTGCTACTTGAATGTCTGACGTTTCAAAGCAGTATTGTATACTCAATAGATTACCCGGCGCTGCTCGCGTAAAATTCAATTTACTCAAGGTTCGATCCCCAAACTTTGCTATTTTAATCTGTGACGTTCGAAGCACTCTTCTATAAGAAACTACACTAAGATTAAGTACTTTTGCAGGGTATTTAGGCTTCGTTACTTGAAAAACAACTGTTATTTCTTGTTTTAACGAGTTTTATTTGAAATTTGAAGCCCCTCAGAATCGTTTAAGTTGCAAAAGACAATATCTTACCTGAGAGAGCCCGTTCCCCCTTTGATATATAATGCCGATAGGCCCCACAAAACCGACTGTAGCGCCCAATGAAAACGCAAGCAGCTGAAGAGAATGTTTTGGCATGTTTAGAAGTCAGCTAAGAGTCGAACTGACTGTGCGACTGTCTGTCTGTCTGACTGTCTGACTGTCTGTTAGTCGGTCGCCCCAAAAGCGCTTTAAATAAACAAACTAATAGCTGAAATCACGAAGCAATAGAGCCAAAGGCAATATCCGAGCGGGACAGCGATAAGGATGTGCGAGCGAGAGGCAGCTATCTATATGGGTCTATGGGTGTACGGGCTGTCTTCAGCAGGTCTATGGCAACCGCGCCAACAATTGCCATATGTATAACCCGAATAAACAAACTAATAAAACATGCCCATGCCCCGAAGACAACAATCGCAAAAAATACCTCAAAAGACCGAAGCAGAAGGACAAGAGCAGCAGCAGCAGCAGCAGACCAGGTGCTCCACAGCGCAGCAGCAGCAGCAGGAGCAAGTGGAGGAGCCAATCGAATCGAATTGTAATTGAAATCGAAACTGAAACCGAAAAAATTAGATAACTTCCGAGCAGGCAGAAAAAAAAAACAAAACACTTTCAGTTCCGGGTAAGTGTGGCACAGTCTGGCTTAAATTTCCATTTAAATGGGATGTACTACGGCAGAATAAAGGATTCCTGCTCCAGCTGTTAGCCATGTCCGTGGATGTGGTGCCGCATCGATTATGAAACTCAAAGGTGGAAGCCCAACGCACGGCAACGGGCCAGGCGCAGGCGGCAACGATTGCCCGGCGTCGCACGCTCATGTCCATGGCAAAATGTCGCGGCAAATCCATGCTAAACGATGAGCAGCCCGAGCCACAGCAACAGCAACAACAGCAACAGCAACAACAACTGCAACAACCGCAACAAAACTATTTACCTCAAACATCTTTGCTGAAAATCGAACCGTTTGTTCCTAGTTTTAATCAACGTCTGCGCCGGCGTCCTATTGGTCGCTCCCACAGCACCCTCAGCCACCATGTTATACAGAAGCGCGTCCAAGTCGCCGTCCAGCCTCCGACGGAACTGCTCGTCGGGCAGCAGCAGCAGCAGCTGCGGCGCAGCTATGCTCCTGCCCAGCATCGGCTGCAGCGCGGCACCGTCACCCGGCAGCGCTCCAAGTCCACCTCCTCGTCGGCGGCCTCGAACAGTTGTCGGCCGGCGACATCAGCTGCCGCCGCCGTCGCCTCCGCTGGATCTGCTGCTGCTGTTGGTGCTGTTGTCGCCGCCGCCACGCCCCACACGCTGGTGGGCAGCACGGGCGGCACTTTGGTCAGCGGCGCGATTGTGACGCCGCAGCCGAATGGAATTTGTCGCATCCAGCGTCTGGCCAAGGAGCGGGAGGAGCTGCCCGATCGCATCAACTACGATCGTCGGGGTCTAACTGCCATACCCATATTCGAGCAGGAGCCGAATCTGCGACTGCTCTCGCTGCAGCACAATCTGATCAACACCTTTCACATACCCAAGGAGCTGCCAGTGGCACAGCCTGCTCCACAGCCTACGCCGCGCGAGCAGAGCCAGCAGATCAACCAGAGTAAGTTAACAGTCAGTCAAGCAGTCAATCAGTCTATCTTTCAATCAGTCAGAGAGCTACTCGTCGGTTTAATCAGTCCATCTATCTGTCAATCAATCTCTCAATCAGTCACTGATTTAATCAGTAAGTCAATCAGTCGGTCTTTCAATCGGTCAATCAGTCAGTTGGTTAGTCAGTAAATCCGTCAGTCAGTCTCTGAGTTAATAGTAAGTCAGTCAAGCAGTCAATCAGTCAGTCGTTCAGTCAGTTAGACAGTTACTCAGTCAACCAATCAATCAGTCAATTACTCAGTCTTTCCGTCAATCATTCAATCAATCATTCAGCCAGTCGGTCCGTCAATCACACAAAAAGTCCCTCATTAGACCAGTCCGCATTCTGCAATCCATCAGTCATTGAGATAATCAATCAAATAGTAATTTAATCGATCAATCAGTCAGACAGCTATTCAGTATTCTTCGTCAATTCAGTAAGTCAAGCAATCAATCAGTCAGTTACTCAGTCAGTTACCCAGTTTATCCGTCAATCATTCAATTAAGCATTAAGGCAGTCGGTCTGTCACAAAAAGTCACTCATTCAATCAGTCCGTCAATCTGTCAATCAACCACTCAACCAGTCATTCTGTTAATCAGAAAGTCAATGAGTCAGTCATTCAATCGGTCAGTCACACAGTTACTCAGAAAATCCATCAATTCAGTCTGTCAAGCAATCAATCAGTCAGTTACTCAGTCAGTTACCCATTTTATCCGTCAACCATTCAATCAATCATTCAGTCAGTCGGTCCGTCAGTCATACAAGAACTCACTCATTCAATCAGTCCGTCAATCTGTCAATCAATCAGATGATCGGTCATGCAGTTAATCGATCAATCAGTCCAGCAGTTAATCAATCAATCGGTTAGTCAGTCACTTAGTAACTCAGTCAGTTAGTCAATCACTCATTCAGTGAATCAATCTGCCCATCAATAATTAGTCAATTAATTATTCAGTCAATCAGTCAGTCAATCAATCAGATAGTGAGTCATTCAGTCATGCAGTCCATCGATCAATCAGTCAAGCAGTCAATCAATGAATTAGTCAGTCACTTTTATAGATAGATTGAGTACCCTAATTTTCTCCAAGTGTATGTGAAGCCAACTTGACTAATTCCCGTTTATCCTTAGATGTATGCAACAAGGCCACGCCGGAGCCGCGTTCCGGACTGCGTGGACATCCGACATATTCGCGTCTGACGCGCACCATGAGCCACGTGAGCAACGGGCGTTTGGCCTCGCCCAACTCCGGCAGCCCCTGCTCGGGCAGCCCGCTGACCGCCCAGGCGGTGGCCATCAATGGCGGCACCGCATATCGCTCGAAGCTGACGAAGCGAGGCTTCAATTATGCCCAGGCACAGCTGACGCCGCCGCCGGCGCTGCGGCTGCGCCACGGCCTGGAGAAGTCGAAGAGCTTTGTGTCCAACAGCCTGCAGCAGCAGCTGATGCAGCGGCGGCAGCTGCTCCGGGCGCAGGCCGGACTCCAGGCGGCTGCGGGGCGAACTCCCGAGCAGCAGCAGCTGCAGCAGAGCTGCGACGAGGGCAGCGTACAGTCAGGAGGCGGAGCAGGAGCTGGGGAGGAGGCGGAGGAGCTGCTCAGCAGCTGCTCGCAGCTGGAGCAGCTGAGCATCAAGAACAAACAGCTGAGCCTGAGCGCCTGCTACGGCAACATCTTCCATCAGTTGGTCTTCCTGGATCTCTACGACAATCAGATCGAACGCATCGCCAATCTGGATGGATTACCCGCGCTCTCCGTGCTGCTGCTGGGCAAGAATCGCATTACGGACATTGGCGGCCTGTCGTCGCTGAGAGCGACGCTGCGCGTCCTGGATCTGCACGGCAACAAGCTGACAAGCCTGGGCAGCCGGATCAGCTGCCTGCATCAGCTGAAGTCCCTCAATCTGGCCGGCAATCAAATACGGCAGATCAATCAGCAGGATTTCCACGGGCTGCGCTGCCTGCGCGAGCTGAACCTGAAGCGGAACAAGCTGCGACGCATCAATGGCTTCCAGCATCTGCTGGCGCTGGAGCGGCTCTGGCTGTGCCACAACGAGCTGCATCGCGTCGACGACATGGCGAGCATTGCGCGTGCCGTGCGCCTCCTGGAGGTGACCATCGAGAATAATCCCGTCTCGTTGGCGGGGGATTGTGTGTCGTTTCTGGTGTCGCATCTGCCGCTGCTGCAGTCGCTCAGCCAGATGCCCATCACGGAGCAGGTGCGTCGCGCCGCACTGGCCTGGCGCCAGCACAAGGAGCAGGCACTGGCCACGCACGGCAGCCGGCGCGAGGAGGTCATCTCGAATGCGCGCACCAACTGGGAGCTGTTGCGTTCGCAGCAAACGCTGGGCAGGCCCAAGGCAGGCAAGCTGACCAGCGAGCTGGCCAAGATCAATGAGTCCAACGAGGCGGCCGTCTCCGAGGAGCCGGAACAGATGCCTCAACAGCAGCCGAGGGATGAGCTTGCCGAGCTGCAGGCGCTGTTCAAGCTGCCGCTCATCGCTTCGAAGCCCAAGCTGGACGAGGAGGAGGATGCCTCGTCGACGGCCTCCAGTCTGGGACCCAATGTGGACTCCTGCTCCAGCTGCTACAGCACGGACAACGAGGAGGCCAACAAGTTGTCCCAACCACAGATCGACGAGAACTGCAACAAACTGGGAGCAGCTCCTCCTCCGTCTCCCACTGCTCCTCCTCCTGCTCCTCCGTCCGCCTCGTCCACGACGCCCGCTCTGACCCTGACGCCGCCCGCTTCCGGCACACCTGTGCCCGCTGCCACGCCCACACCAACACCACCGCCCACCACTGTGACGCTGCCCCTGCCAACCACGCCCGCCGCCAGCAGCGCCCGTCCCGGCAGCAGCAGCAGCGGCGGCGGCAAGCAACGCCTGCGCCAGACGACGCCCATCATGCAGCTGGGTCTGCAGGTGAACCGGGGCAATCCGGCAGGCTGCTCCAAGCGCTACATGACCGGCAGCCTGGTGCGCTCCCAGACCATCAGCAGCAGCAGCGGCGCCAGCAACAGCAGCAGCTCCAACAGCGCGGGACGCGCCAAGCAGAGCCACAACAATGTGCCCAATGTCGTCTCCCTGTTGCCGCCGCAGAGCAAGGCGGCAGCAGGAGCAGGAGCAGGAGCTGCTGCTCCTCCCCCTGCGCCAGCCACGCCCACGCCCACACCAGGCACTGGCATGACCGTGTCGAAGCCGAGCGCCGCGGAGCGTGAGCGAGAGCAGGGCGGAGATTATCTGATAGAGATCTGCGGCAGATACCTGAATATCTATGGGCAGGGCGCGCTGCGTTTCATCGACAAGCAATGGAATCCGGCGAAGGCGAACGATGTGCACACCCTCAACTTTAGCTACATCAACTTCAATAGCATTGTCTGCATGCTGGGCAGGATTAAGATACGCTTCCCCCATGCCGAGCACTTTGTGTTCCGCGAGACGAACATCAGCTCGCTCGGGCAGCTGAATGCGCTCGCGGAGCTGCAGGGTCTCAGCTCGCTGCTGATCGATGCCGAGGGCAATGCCATAACGGGCAAGCCGGACTGGCGCGCCTATGCCATCTACAGGCTGTCCCACTGGGGCCTCAAGCAGCTCAATGGCCAGGAGATCGGCGAGGCGGAGACGGAGCAGGCGAATGCCATGTACACGGGACTCTCGAATCTGGTGCTCTGGTCCATGCCCGATGGCATGCTGCAGCCGCTGCTGGCGCGGCTGCGCCTCGACGAGAGCTGCACGGCCAGCAAGCTGTCGCCCAAGGAATGGCTGCTGCGACCCGAAAACAAATCCCTGCGCCTGGTCGTCGGCAAGGAGGCGCTCCAATGGAAGAAGACAACGGCCACGACAACCGGCGTGGAGGGTGGACACATTGCGATGGCGCCCAGTGCCCGAGATCGGGGCAGGCAGCATTTCGCGCTGCTGCTGGAGAATACCTGCAATGCGGTCGAGAAGCTGCACAAGCTGGAGACGCTCTGGCCCAGCATGCTGATGGACATTGTGCGCAATACGCTGCTCGACTATGCCCAGCTGGATGTCTATCTGCGCAATCTGATGGCCGAGCTGATGAAGTGAAACGGAGCCGGCCAAGTGCCAGGCATGGGCCAATTTGCCACTGTGATTGAAGATCTAGAGACTCGGATACTCAATCGAACCGACAGACTCGAACCGACGTTCGATCTGCTCTGCGACATGTTCGAGTGCAACCTGTTCGACTGCAACCGAGATGTTCGAGCTTGGAGATCGATTGCCGCACCGAACATTTGTTCGAATATCCGAAAAGCAGGACTCTACTTCAGGCTTAATCCCACTAGAAGGAACTCCCAGTTGGAGCAGTGTTGGCTCGTGTCAGGTTTGTAGATGTTTTGTTTTAGACTTAAACGCTTTTAGTGGAGAATTGGCACCCAAAAAAAAACAGTTAACGTTATTCCTATGATCCTAGGCATTTACCTCCCCCCCCCAAATAACCCCAATGTAACCAATTCTTGTAAAGCAACAACCGTGCATATATAGTCCAATTTTTATATAAATTTAACATTAAACTTAAACAATAAATTACAAAGATAACAAAAAATAGTACACTTTGGTTTACCAAAGATATGAATACCCTTGCAGAATTACTATTGCTTAGTATTTCTGTACTCTACCTTCATATTCTAACGATTGTCCCTATGTTAGTTTAATATATAAGTAACATGGAGAAAAAACCCCAATCTTTGCCATCCGCAGATGGAATACCTTTGTAGAGATAGGTATTACACTTTTGCTGGGGTTTGGGGACAACTCTTACAAGGCAATTAATTTTAAAAAAAACTTAATTCATTCTTTGACAGATTATTCCTATATGATATAGAAGTTTGAAACAGGAAAACTTATAAATGCCGTGTTTAGTCGACATATCTAGATAAATAGTAAGATCTTAAATTTTAGACCGATCGTTCCTATGGCAGCTATATGATATAGTATTCTGATCAAGCCAACTCCAAAATATGAACTGCTCGCAGTAAAAAGTTGGACCAATGCAACATTTTATGACAATAGCTTTGGAAATTATCGACTAATTTTAATATAAACAGACAGACGGACACGGCTTTACGACTCAGCTGTTTAATACAGATCAGGAATAATATTTTATAATATATATTATAAAGGTCAGAAACATTTGTTGATATGCGTTAAACATTTCAGAAAATTATACTACTCTCTTTAAGAATTTAACAAGAAAGAACCGTTTTAATTGGGGCTGCCATAGATTGAATAGCCTATCAGATATATAACAAATTGTTCCTATATACTATAATAGTCCGACTCTTATAATATCTAGCTGTAGCTACATAAAGATGCTTTGGTTTGCTGATTTTAGTATACTTTGAAAGGAAACGAGAAAGAAGGGTCTGTTTCAGCCCGAGGGACGTATGCGAAGATTCTAACGATAGCTTTAAAACTGAGAGACTAGCTTGCATATAAATAGACAGACGGACGACTCGGCTGTTGATACTGATTAGGAATATATATACTTTATAGGGTCGGAGATGTTTCCTTCTAGGCGTTACACATTTGGGGAAAAAATTAGATTACCTCCTGCTAGGTTATAAAAATATATTTCATACAAAATCTGTGTTCTTTTGCCGACATTTCCCTTGGCAGCTAAATTATATAGTATTTCGATTGAGTCAATATACAAATTTAATGCTGCTTGCAACAAAAATATAAATGCTTTAAAGTTAAGATTTGTTTTTATAGAAGCAGACGGACAAATGTAAATAACTCTTATAGGGAATCAGACATAACTTTTAGCTCTTATTAGGAATTTATATACTTTATAGAATCGAAGTTGACTTTTCCCTTCACACCTAATTTATATTAACCTCTGCAAGAGTATATATAAAGTCGCCTCGGCTTACATAAAGGTCTCAAGCTTGACCTACTCAGCTTCGACTTAACTTCTTTAAGGAAATGCAATTTCCGTATAACAATAAACTAGGCTTCGCTTAACAATTAGTTGTGGCTTGGCTATTCGGCCTGCCGCTTGTCCGCATCGCTGCTGCTCGCCGGTTTCTGCGTCTTTGCCAGCTTGTCGACGTAGATGTTGAGTATGGCCTCGATGCCCGGGTAGAGCACAAAGTTGGTGGTGCGTATCTTCTTGTCAATCAGATACGAAGTGACCGAGTGCGTGTTGAAGGCAATGTCCATGGCATCGCTGTGGCTGACCTTGTCCAGCTGATGGCGCGCGACCTTAATGACGCAGTTCTCGTAGCCGTTGACTTTGATGCTCAGATCGAGCTGGTATGCGGCGTCCACGTCGGGCCAGCGCTGTGCCAGCACATCCTGCGTCCACTGCAGCTCCTCGCTGGCGGCATTCAGGCGACCCGGCGCCGCTACAAACTTGGACCACAGCTCGGAGGCAAAATGCGGCGCCATCGGCGCCAGCATGATGAGCTGTGCGGCCAAGGCGCGCTCAAACTGTTTGCCCTGCCGCTGAATATACTTGGGAGTACGCTGGAAGATGAAGATTATAAGGATACATAGTGGAGATAGCTGGTGGACTCACCCGCAGCGAATTGGTGAGACCCTGCATCTTGGAGATGGCGACGCTTAGCTGATGCGCATGGCGATAGTTGAAGGTGGCGCCTTTCACATAAAAGTTGCGTGCATCGAAGAGCTTGGCGTCCTCGGCCAAAAAGTCCTCGCTGCCCGTGTCCACCTGGTCCGTTGAGGGCTCCTCGCGTGCCGCACGGAACTCCTCCACGGTGAGCCACAAGCGCTTCTGCCAGTTAAGTATGCCCGGAAAAGCTGAAGCAGCAAACCAGACAAGATTAACTTTAGCCAGCTATAAGAAATGCTTACTCACTGGCGCTAGACCAATTGCGATGCGAAGTGGGCGCCATATCGGCCAGGATGATCAGGCGCGTCGTATCCGTGCCGTACTCGTCGAACATGTCGTCCGGCTCGACGCCATTCAGTTTCGACTTGGACATCTTTTCCCAGCTCATGACCACCGGCTCTTGGGTTGCCTTCAGCAGCGCCTGATTCTTTTTGGCATTTACAATCTCCACTTCCGGCTCACGGACGTAACGTCCGCTGCCCTTCACCCGATACGAGCGACCCATGACCATGCCCTGTACGAGCAGGCGGGAGAAGGGCTCCGTTGTGGGCGACAGGCCGCAGCTGTGCAGAAAGTGATTCATAAAGCGGGCGTAGTACAGATGCAGCACGGCGTGCTCCTTGCCGCCAATATACAGATCCACGGGCATGAAATGCTGCACCAGCGAGGCATCGAAGATCTCATTCGCATTGTGCGCGTCCAGATAGCGCAGATAGTACCAGGAGCTGTCCACAAATGTGTCCATGGTATCCGTTTCGCGTTGCGCCCGCGGCTCACCACATTTGGGGCATTCGCAGCGCAGCGCATCCTTGCCAGAATCGCGCGGCGGCAAAGTAACCGGCAGCTGCTGCTCCGGCACGGGCACAGCTCCACATTTGGGACAGTGCACAATGGGTATGGGCGTGCCCCAGTAGCGCTGGCGTGAGATGAGCCAATCCTGCAGCTTGGAGGAGACGCGATAGCCGCCCACATTAAGTCGACTGGCCGCCTGTAGCACCTCCTTGCGCAGCTGCTCCCAGTTGCCGGGATTGATGTGGGCCTCATCCTTACTAGAAATGCCGAAAGCCCGCCCGAGGCTGTCCCACAGCTCGCGATCCTCGGCACGGAAACTGGGCGCTGCCAAGTAAACATCACAGTGTGCAGGAAACGCGGCCTCGTCATTGAACACCACCGGGAGTATGGTGTGCGCAAAGGGATTCTCCACGCTGAGCTGGTCCGCATCGGGTAATTGCGATAGAAAGTGTTTGCTGCGGAGTACAAGGAATGCATGCGGATCCTTCAGATGCTCGGGATTGGCAGTCCAGACGCGCAGCAGATTCGAGGCGGAGGTGGGCAGCGTAAAGGCGTAACCATTGCACTCGCCAATCCAATGGCGCTGCAGATTAATGATATCGCGCCAGTCGCGCAGCCGCGGATCGTCCAGGCCGTCCAGCAGCTGTTTGGCAAATGCGGTCGTGCGTATGAACCATTGTTTGAGCAGTTTCTTTTCCACTTTGGCGCCGGAACGCCAGGAGCAGCCATTGGCGTCCACCTGCTCATCGGCCAACACAGTTTTATCAACGGGATCCCAGTTGACCAGCGCCTCGTTCTGGTAGGCTAGCCCGTGCTTGTGCAGCATGAGAAACAGTCTCTGCGTCCACTTGTAATACTGCGGACTGCTGGTGGACAGCTCGTGCGCCCAGTCAAAGGAGCAGCCCAAGCGCTCCAATTGTTGCTTCATTTGTGCAATATTCTGTTGTGTCCAATCGGCTGGCGCCACGCCGCGCTGGTTGGCCGCATTTTCCGCGGGCAGGCCAAACGAATCCCAGCCAATGGGCTGGAATACGTTCTTGCCGCACATGCGCTGGAAACGAGCGACTGCATCGCTGATCGTGTAGACGCGCACGTGGCCCATGTGCAGATTGCCCGAGGGATAGGGGAACATGGAGAGCACATAGTATTTGTTTGCGGCCTGCTTGGCATCGAAGTGCGCATTATTCGTATGTTCTTTCCAGTGCGTTTCGATGCGGTGTTTCACCTCGTGCGTCAGCTCCAATTGCTAAAAACAAAAACAAAATCTATTTATTTAGTGCCAACTTTTTTTTTACCGGCTTACCCCGCTGCCCGTGCAGCTCTGAGTCAACAGTCGCCGGCACCAGTTGAATTGAAATCCATGCAGAATGCGTTTGTGCCTCAGAGCTTGCATATTTTTTGTATTTTAACTGATAAAAGTTCACATAAACAGCAACTTGTTCAGTTTAGCAAGTATTAAATAACAAATCAAAATGCGATGTTTAGAGGCCACAGCTGTTCAATGACACAGCGCTGCCAGATATCTTGAACAAAGTTGTTGTAAATGCAAACATTTTGGCGGGAAGCACTTTTGACGGCGTGGCAGCGCTAAAAACAGAGTTGTATTTTTAGCAAAGCTTTTCGCAACTTTTTTCACCTATCTGGCAACTATGACGTTGCACTTTCGCCATTAACTGCAGACGTCATTTTTTCACAGGGCGTGCTAATTTTCAAGTGGTGTGAAAAAGTTAATTTTTAATATATTAAAGTGTTCAATAAAGTGCGAAAATAGTTGAAAACGATGGGCGATTCGCTGGATAACACCGACACATCGGTGGATCCGGCCGTAAACCTGTCGATTGCCAACTACGATGCATTTGCAAATTACTTGCGCAAAGCTGTCACCATTTTATTGCCGGAGGAGGATGGCGTGCCGGACTCGTTAAATACTGCATTGAACGATCCAGTAAATCAGGAGACTATTCGCAAGTTTCTGTCTGATCCCCAAGTGCAGGCGCTGTATGTTCAGCGTAATTGCATTAAAGGTAAGAAAAAAAATTATTTTCTCATTCGAACAAAATGGCGTCGCCGGCCCGCAAAGGCATGGCAAATTTCATAGAATATAATGTTAAATGTGTGTTGCTGTTACAATGAACATAGTTATAGTCTATAATTGCATTTGCATAAAGTGCAAGTTGCATGCGCAACAATTTTTGGTAAAAATCAATTGGCAATTGTGCTTGTGCGCATGACATCATGCCAGCTGAATCAGAAGTAGCTTTTATGGTAATGAAAAAACAGGTTGTTGCATGTAGGAAATGTGGGTGACGTCACTACCTACTCAACCTGTGTAAATCATTTAAATTGTTATGAAAATGGTTAAATGAATTATTTTGCGGAATTTTATACGAATTATGCCAAACAGTAATATTACGAGATCGTTTAAATATGTTTAATATGCACATGTGTTGCCTTGCATACGCACTGGCGGCGCACTTGTGACGTCAGCTTAGCGTGTTTTCAATCTGCTTTTGCAACCTTCTAGTTTACTTGACTATGACGGCTGCGCAGTGCTGCCAACCTGTTGCCTGTTTAGTGTGGCCAGACGCTGTGCAGCTTGCCGGTCACGACTTGTAAACAAACCAAACGACAGCTGTTTTTCGATTTGTTTGCGGAAGCGACGCGACCTTGGGCCGGTTGTGTGTACATTTCATTGACTTGCGACTTTGAATGCTGCCCGCATCAGGGTCAGGCGATGTGGGAGCAACGCACGCTCAAGGTTCAGACCTTGAATGCACGAAATTTGAAGGTTTCACCTTGGCCGCTGAAATTTCGAAGGCTGTCACCTTGGTAATGAATTTGTGTCAATGGCATTGCGGTCGCGTCATGGCCAGATAATATTTGTGCATTGACAGGGGGAAAACTTGATAACAGCTCGAATGTGTGTGTTGGTTCTCATTATCTGACGCCTCTATTTTTTATCGCGTAGAGGATGACAGCGAACAGCCGGCAGAAGGTGAGGAGGAGAAGGAGCAGGTGACTTATCAAATCAGCAACGATGTGCACTTCACCAACAGCCGCATGGCATCGCTGGCCTGCATCAAGCGTGGCGTCGTCGTCGAGGCGGACAAATCCATTCACTCGCAGCTGCGATTGATTAATTTCTCCGACGGCTCACCCTACGAGACGCTGCATGCGTTCATCAGCAAATCGCTGGCACCGTACTTCAAGTCGTACGTCAAGGAGTCCGGACGCGCTGATCGCGATGGTGACAAGATGGCGCCGTCAGTGGAGAAGAAGCTGGCAGAGCTGGAGATGGGCCTGCTGCACTTGCAGCAGAACATTGACATACCGGAGATTACGCTGACTGCCCATCCGATAGTCAACCAGGTCATACGCAAATGCGCCGATGAGAACCACAAGGCCAAGGTGGTGGACTTTGGCGACAGGGTTGAGGACTCGTCTTTTCTCAATCAGCTGCAGAACGGCGTGAATCGCTGGATTACCGAAATCAAGAAAGTCACCAAGCTGAATCGTGATCCCGGCTCCGGCACAGCGCTACAGGTAAACAAACACTCAGCAATTTAGTTTCTGCAAGTGCTGATAAATGTGTAATTTGCAGGAAATCTCGTTCTGGCTGAATCTGGAGCGTGCGTTGTACCGCATCCAGGAGAAACGCGAGTCGCCAGAGGTGGCGCTTACACTGGACATACTCAAGCATGGCAAGCGCTTCCATGCAACTGTTTCCTTTGACACGGATACGGGCCTCAAGCAGGCACTGGCCACAGTGGCCGATTATAATCCGTTGATGAAAGACTTTCCCATTAACGATCTGCTGTCGGCAACGGAGCTTGAGAAGATTCGCCCAGCAGTGCAGCAGATTTTCTCACATTTGCGCAAAGTGCGGAATACCAAGTATCCAATCCAGCGCTGCCTCAAATTGATTGAGGCCATCTCGCGGGACTTGTCGCAACAGCTGCTCAAGGTGCTGGGCACCCGCCGGCTAATGCACATTCCCTTCGATGAATTCGAGCGTGTGATGAACCAGTGCTTCGAGATCTTCAGCTGCTGGGACGATGAGTACGACAAGCTGCAGGGTCTGCTGCGTGACATTGTGAAGAAGAAGCGCGACGAGCATCTGAAAATGGTCTGGCGCGTTTCCCCAGCCCACAAGAAGCTGCAGACGCGCATGGAGCACATGCGCAAGTTCAGGCGACAGCACGAACAGCTGCGCACCGTCATTCTGCGTGTGCTGCGACCCACCAAGCAGGCGGCCAACGACGATGGCAACGCCGTGGAAACTAAGCAGCCGTACAGTCTGGATGCCGCCGATGCCAATGCCATCGAAGAGGTCAACTTGGCCTATGAAAATGTCAAGGAGGTGGACTGCTTGGACATAACCAAGGAGGGCTCCGAAGCCTGGGAGGCTGCTGTCAAGCGCTACGAGGAGAAGATCGGTTCGTGAAACTAAAAGTAATTAAAAACTAAATAAAAACATTTCCTGTTCCTTGTAGATCGCGTGGAGACGCGCATCACGGCGCACTTGCGCGACCAGCTGGGCACAGCAAAGAACGCCAACGAGATGTTCCGCATCTTCTCGCGCTTCAATGCGTTGTTTGTGCGTCCGCACATCCGTGGCGCCATTCGCGAGTACCAGACGCAGCTGATACAGCGTGTCAAGGACGACATTGAGGCGCTGCACGAAAAGTTCAAGGTGCAGTATCCGCAGAGCAAGAGCTGCCGCTTGTCCTCGGTGCGTGATCTGCCGCCAGTGGCGGGCTCCATCATCTGGGCGCGTCAAATAGACAACCAGCTGACCATGTACCTAAAGCGTGTCGAGGATGTGTTGGGCAAGGGCTGGGAGACGCATATCGAGGGCCAGAAACTTAAGGCCGATGGCGACAGCTTCCGCGCCAAGCTGTCCATCTCGGATGTGTTCCACGAGTGGGCACGCAAGGTCCAGGAGCGCAACTTTGGCAGCTCCGGTCGCATTTTCACCATTGAATCGACACGCTCGCGCGTTGGACGCGGCAATGTTTTGCGTTTGCGGGTCAACTTTCTGCCAGAAATCATTACGCTGGCCAAGGAGGTGCGCAACATCAAGAACCTGGGCTTCAGGTGAGCGTATTTAATTAGAAGATTATATTTTATTTGGTATTAAATTGTCTATTTCTTCTTCTTAGAGTTCCACTAACCATTGTCAACAAGGCTCACCAGGCCAACCAGATTTATCCCTACGCTATATCCCTGATTGAAAGCGTTCGCACCTACGAGCGCACCTTGGAGAAGGTAATATATGCTTGTCTGACTTACACACCACCAAAACCATCAATACATATACAACCACCATCACCACAGCTGGAGCAATTGCTCTGCTTACTCTCCTTTATGCATATGTCTAATGCACCCAACTTTAAGTTTTAAGTTTTTTGTTTACCGTCCGATCGGGCTCAAACTCATTTTCAAAGATCTTTGAGATCAAGGCCGGAGTATACCCGCTAGTATCCTATTTCCCATGCCCATAACTCGGTCAAAACTCAATCGATTTTAGATAGATTTTTCTATTTAATAACGGGTTGGCCTCTTCACCAATTCGGCATCTAAATCTGGCAACACTATTCTTGGCCGAAATTCATGTAAAAATAGTACCCTCAAATATCCTATATCGACATAGGTCAAAATTACCCACCCTCATAACTCGGCGAAATCTTATCCGATTTTCACGAGATTTAGCATTTTGAACATAGTTTTCCCTCTAAAATAATCTGGCATTTAAATCTGACCACATATTTTTTGGTCGAAATTCAAGTCAAGATCTTACTAGGCTTATATAGATATGGGCCAAAATTTCCAAGCCCCATAACTCGGTCAAAACTTAACCGATTTTCACGAGGATTTGCTTTTTGTTCATGGTTTTCCCTCTAAAATAATCTGGCATTTAAATCTGACCACACATTTTTTGGTCGGAAATTCAAGTCAAAATCGCAGCCCTAGGCTTCGTATATAGACATGGGCCAAAATTTCCCTCCCCCATAACTTTGCCAAATCTCAACCGATTTTCACGAGGATTGGCTTTTTGTTCATGGTTTTTCCTCTAAAATAATCTGGCATTTAAATCTGACCACACATTTTTTGGTCGAAATTCAAGTCAAAATCGCACCTCTAGGCTTCGTATATAGACATGGGTCTAAATTTCCCACCCCCATAACTTGGCCAAAACTCTTCCGATTTTCACGAGGATTGGTTTTTTGTTCAAGGTTTTCCCTCTAAAATAATATGGCATTTTAATCTGACCACACATTTTTTTTTCGAAATTCAATTCAAAATCTTACCGCTAGGCTTATATAGACATGGGTCAAAACTTCCCTCCCCCATAACTTTGCCAAATCTCAACCGATTTTCACGAGGATTGGCTTTTTGTTCGTGGATTTCCCTCTAAAATAATCCGGCATTTAAATCTGACCACACATTTTTGAGTCGAAATTCATGTCAAAATCTTACCATTAGGTTTGTATATAGACATGGGCCAAAATTTCTCTCCCCCATAACTTGGCCAAATCTCAACCGATTCTCACAAGGATTGGCTTTTTGGTTCAAGGTTTTCCCTCTAAAATAATATGGCATTTAAATCTGACCACACATTTTTGAGTCGAAATTCAAGTCAAAATCTTACCTCTAGGCTTCGTATATAGACATGGGTCTAAATTTCCCACCCCCATAACTTGGCCAAAACTCATCCGATTTTCACGAGGATTGGCTTTTTGTTCATGGTTTTCCCTCTAAAATAATATGGCATTTAAATCTGACCACACATTTTTTTGTCGAAATTCAAGTCAAAATCGCACCCCTAGGCTTCGTATATAGACATGGGTCAACATTGCCCACGCCCATAACTCGGCCAAAACTTAACTGATTTTCACGACGATTGCTTTTTTGTTCATGGCTTGGCTTCTAGATCAATTTGACATCTAAATCTGGCAACATTATTCTTGGTCGAAATTCATGTGAAAATGGTACCCTTAAATATCCTATAGAGACATAGATCATAAATTCCTACCATCAACACTCGGTCAAAACTCAAGCGATTTTCTCGAGGTTCTTTGTTTATTTATTTTATACGGGCAAGGCCGGGAACAGCCGTTGCGTGCGATTTTTTGTATGTATAGAAAGAAGCCCTAAGATCCGAGTCGGGCACTTCCGACTAAAGACCTTAACCTATTTTGTGTGAAAAGACATATGCATAAAGTATATTTATTTCCTCTGGGGAAAATTTGCTATATTTTTGCATTGCTTTGCACATGGAGTGCAGCTTGAATTTTGTTATTGACACCACACAACGAGACACATCCCACACGCCACATCTCACATCTTATCACTTACATAGACAGTACAACCTTTTTAAATCAACCAAAAACAACCAACAACCTTTCTTTCATGCAGCTTAATAATAGGAGTCTAGCACTAAATTCAGTATTCAAGGTAGTGTTGTTTGTGCCGCTCCCAAAGTATTTGCTACCACTTGTTATTGTTATTGTTCAAATCCCGCATGCATTTTACGAGTCCACTTAAACCCTTCAATCATCAAGAGCATAAACTCATGAGCTTTAACTTTCACACAGATCGAAGATCGTGCTAGCATTGTGCCTCTGGTCGCTGGTCTGCGCAAGGAGGTCTTGAATTTGGTCTCCGAGGGCGTGGGCCTCATCTGGGAGTCATACAAGCTGGATCCCTATGTACTGCGCCTGTCCGAGTGCGTGACACAGTTCCAGGAGAAGGTAAGAAACGAATGTTTAACAAAGAAACAATCTCTAAATTAACACATATTCCAGGTCGACGACTTGCTCGTGGTCGAGGAGCAGCTAGATGTGGACGTGCGCTCGCTAGAAACGTGCCCCTACAGCGCGGCCACATTTGTGGAGATACTCTCCAAGATTCAGCACGCCGTCGATGATCTGTCGCTGCGTCAATACTCGAATCTCAGTGTTTGGGTAACGCGCCTCGACGAGGAGGTGGAGAAGAAGCTCGCCTTGCGCCTGCAGGCGGGCATTCAAGCCTGGACAGAGGCCTTGACTGGCAACAAGAAGGAGGTGGACACCTCCATGGACACAGATGCGCCCGCACAGCCCACGCATAAGCTGGGCGGTGAGCCGCAGGTGCAGAATGCAGTGCACGAGATACGCATCACCAATCAGCAAATGTATCTGTATCCCTCGATTGAGGAGGCCCGCTTCCAGATCATGCAGCAGTTCTTCGCCTGGCAGGCTATTGTCACCTCACAGGTGCGCCTGCAGAGCACACGCTACCAGGTGGGCCTCGAGAAGCCCGTCTCGCAAACCTATCGCAATCTGCTGACCAAGTTGCCGGAAGGCAAGGTCCTAGAGAACGCCTACGGCGCCATCGAGCACAAGATCAGCGAGGTGCGCAATTATGTGGACGAATGGCTGCGCTATCAGAGTCTTTGGGATCTGCAGGCGGACACGCTGTACGGCCGCCTGGGCGAGGATGTGAACTTGTGGATCAAGTGCCTCAACGACATCAAGCAGTCGCGCACCACCTTCGACACGTCGGACACACGTCGCGCTTACGGCGCCATCATCATTGACTACGCCAAGGTGCAGGCCAAGGTCACGCTCAAGTACGATTCGTGGCACAAGGAGGCCCTCGGCAAGTTTGGCACACTGCTGGGCACCGAGATGACCACGTTCCACAGCAAGGTGTCCAAGTCGCGTACAGATCTGGAGATGCAGAGCATCGAAGCGGCCAGCACCTCGGATGCGGTCAGTTTTATAACGTACGTGCAGTCGCTGAAGAAGGACATGATTGCCTGGGACAAGCAGGTCGAGGTGTTCCGCGAGGCGCAGCGCATTCTGGAGCGCCAACGTTTCCAGTTTCCCAACAACTGGCTGCATGTGGACAACATTGAGGGCGAGTGGTCCGCCTTTAATGAGATAATAAAGCGCAAGGATACGGCTATTCAGACACAGGTGGCCAGCTTGCAGGCCAAGATTGTGGCCGAGGACAAGGCCGTGGAGACGCGCACCGTCGACTTCCTCAATGACTGGGAGAAAACGAAGCCCACGGGCGGCAAGATACGGCCCGATGATGCGTTGCAGCAGCTGCAAATCTTTGAGAGCAAATACTCGCGGCTCAAGGAGGAGCGCGACAATGTGGCCAAGGCCAAGGAGGCGCTGGAGCTGCAGGAATCGGCTGTGCCCAACAACAGCGCCGAACGCATGAATGTGGCCCTCGAGGAGCTGCAGGATCTGCGCGGCGTCTGGAGCGAACTCTCCAAGGTATGGACCCAGATCGACGAGACGCGCGAGAAGCCCTGGCTCTCGGTGCAGCCGCGCAAGCTGCGCCAGCAGCTGGAGGCGATGATGGCGCAGCTCAAGGAGCTGCCCGCACGTCTGCGCATGTACGAGTCGTACGAGTACGTGAAGAAGCTCATCCAGAGCTACATCAAGGTGAACATGCTGATTGTGGAGCTCAAGTCGGACGCGCTGAAGGAGCGCCACTGGAAGCAGCTGACCAAGCAGCTGCGTGTGAATTGGGTCATCTCTGATCTGACGCTGGGCCAGGTGTGGGACGTGAATCTGCAGAAGAACGAGGGCATTGTCAAGGACATCATTCTGGTGGCCCAGGGCGAAATGGCGCTGGAGGAGTTCTTGAAGCAGGTGCGCGAATCCTGGCAGAACTACGAACTGGATCTGATCAACTATCAGAACAAGTGCCGCATCATACGCGGCTGGGACGATCTGTTCAACAAGGTCAAGGAGCACATTAACTCGGTGGCCGCCATGAAGCTGTCGCCCTACTACAAGGTCTTCGAGGAGGAAGCCCTCACCTGGGAGGAGAAACTGAATCGCATCAACGCCCTGTTCGATGTGTGGATCGATGTGCAGCGTCGCTGGGTCTATCTGGAGGGCATTTTCTCGGGCAGCGCCGACATCAAGACTCTGCTGCCCGTGGAGACTTCCCGGTTCCAGAGCATTAGCTCCGAGTTCCTGGGCCTGATGAAGAAGGTGACCAAATCGCCCAAGGTCATGGATGTGCTGAACATTCCGGCCGTGCAGCGTTCGCTGGAGCGCCTGGCCGATCTGCTGGGCAAGATTCAAAAGGCGCTGGGCGAGTATCTGGAGCGGGAGCGTACCTCCTTCCCACGCTTCTACTTCGTGGGCGATGAGGATCTGCTGGAGATCATCGGCAACAGCAAGAACATTGCCCGCCTGCAAAAGCACTTCAAGAAGATGTTCGCCGGCGTCGCTGCCATCCTGCTGAACGAGGAGAACAACGTCATCTTGGGTATATCTTCGCGCGAGGGCGAGGAGGTGCACTTCATCAATCCGGTGTCCACCGTGGATCATCCCAAGATCAACGAGTGGCTCTCGCTGGTCGAGAAGCAAATGCGCTTCACGCTCGCCTCGCTGCTGGCCCAGGCCGTGCAGGACATCAAGCAGTTCCGCGATGGCCAAATCGATCCTCAGAAGTACATGGAATGGTGCGACAAGTATCAGGCACAAATCGTTGTGCTCGCTGCCCAAATCTTGTGGTCCGAGGACGTGGAGGCCGCCCTGCAGCAGGCCTCGGAGGGCAACGATGGAAAGCCCATGCAGCGCGTGCTGGGCAATGTGGAGAGGACTCTGAACGTGCTGGCCGATTCGGTGCTGCAGGAGCAGCCGGCTCTGCGTCGCCGCAAGCTGGAGCATCTGATCAATGAGTTTGTGCACAAGCGCACGGTCACGCGACGCCTGATCACCAACGGTGTCACCTCGCCCAAATCCTTCCAGTGGCTGTGCGAGATGCGCTTCTACTTTGATCCCCGCCAGACTGAGGTGCTCCAACAGCTGACCATTCACATGGCCAACGCGCGCTTCTTCTACGGCTTTGAGTATCTGGGCGTGCAGGATCGTCTGGTGCAGACGCCGCTGACGGATCGCTGCTATCTGACCATGACACAGGCGCTGGAATCTCGCCTGGGCGGCTCTCCATTCGGTCCAGCGGGCACGGGTAAAACCGAATCCGTCAAGGCCTTGGGCAACCAGCTTGGCCGCTTTGTGCTCGTCTTCAACTGCGACGAGACGTTCGATTTCCAGGCCATGGGCCGCATCTTTGTCGGCCTGTGCCAGGTGGGCGCCTGGGGCTGTTTCGATGAGTTCAACCGGCTGGAGGAGCGCATGCTCTCCGCCTGCTCGCAACAGATCCAGACCATCCAGGAGGCGCTCAAGTACGAGATGGACAGCAACAAGGAGAGCATCACTGTGGAGCTGGTGGGCAAGCAGGTGCGCGTCTCGCCCGACATGGCCATATTCATCACCATGAATCCCGGCTACGCTGGCCGCTCCAATCTACCCGACAATCTGAAGAAACTGTTCCGTTCGCTGGCCATGACAACGCCCGATCGTCAGCTTATCGCCGAAGTGATGCTCTTCTCGCAGGGCTTCCGCTCGGCCGAGAAGCTGGCCTGCAAGATTGTGCCCTTCTTCAAGCTCTGCGACGAGCAGCTCTCCAACCAGAGCCATTACGACTTTGGTCTGCGTGCGCTCAAGTCAGTGCTGATCTCGGCGGGCAACGTGAAGCGTGATCGCATCATGAAGATCAAGGAGCAGATGCGTCAACGCGGCGAGGAGAACATCGATGAAGCTTCCGTCGCGGAGAATCTGCCCGAACAGGAGATACTCATACAGTCGGTGTGCGAGACCATGGTGCCCAAGCTGGTCGCCGAGGATATCCCATTGCTCTTCTCGCTGCTGAGCGATGTGTTCCCCAATGTGGGCTATACGCGCGCCGAAATGAAGGGCCTCAAGGAGGAGATACGCAAGGTGTGCCAGGAGGACTATCTCGTTTGCGGCGAGGGTGACGAGCAGGGCGCCGCCTGGATGGAGAAGGTAAGCTTCTGGCCCAGAGTCATATATTCTGTCCATGTCCATAACATTGATTCGCCTCACACACACGCCTACTAACCACCACGAAAAAAAAGGGACTCGGCTCCACTTGGGTCGACAAAGTAACTAAATTCCATTCAAAAGTGTTTCCCCTTTCGACATCCTATTAATCCTTTATCCTTGTGCCCATTCAGGTGCTGCAACTCTATCAAATCTCCAATCTTAATCATGGCCTCATGATGGTGGGCCCCTCCGGCTCCGGCAAGTCGACGGCCTGGCGCACGCTGCTCAAGGCACTGGAACGCTTCGAGGGTGTTGAAGGCGTGGCACATGTAATCGATCCCAAGGCCATATCCAAGGAGGCGCTCTACGGTGTGCTCGATCCGAACACGCGCGAATGGACCGACGGCCTGTTTACGCACATTCTGCGCAAGATTATCGACAATGTGCGCGGCGAGATTAACAAGCGGCAGTGGATCATCTTTGACGGCGACGTCGATCCCGAGTGGGTCGAGAATCTCAACTCGGTGCTCGATGACAACAAGCTGCTGACGCTGCCCAATGGCGAGCGCCTCTCGCTGCCGCCCAATGTGCGCGTCATGTTCGAGGTGCAGGATCTGAAGTTTGCAACGCTCGCGACAGTTTCGCGTTGCGGCATGGTCTGGTTCTCGGAGGATGTGCTCTCCACGGAGATGATATTCGAGAATTATTTGTCACGTTTGCGCAGCATTCCGCTGGAGGATGGCGACGAGGACTTTGTGGGCGTCATCAAGCCCGCCGCCAAGGACAAGGAGGAGGAGGTGTCGCCCTCGCTGCAAGTGCAGCGCGATATTGCGCTGCTGCTGCAGCCCTTCTTCTCGGCGGATGGCATTGTGGTGCGCACTCTGGAGTATGCCATGGATCAGGAGCATATTATGGACTTTACGCGCCTGCGCGCCCTCAGCTCGCTCTTCTCCATGCTCAATCAGTCGGCGCGCAATGTGCTCAACTTTAATGCACAGCATCCCGACTTTCCCTGCTCCGCCGATCAGCTGGAACACTATATACCCAAGGCGCTCGTCTACTCGGTGCTCTGGTCATTCGCTGGCGATGCCAAGCTCAAGGTACGCATCGATCTGGGCGACTTTGTGCGCAGCGTGACCACGGTGCCGCTGCCCGGTGCAGCCGGAGCGCCCATCATTGATTACGAGGTGAGCATGAATGGCGAATGGGTGCCCTGGAGCAACAAGGTGCCCGTCATTGAGGTGGAGACACACAAGGTGGCCTCGCCAGACATTGTGGTGCCCACGCTGGACACGGTGCGGCACGAGTCGCTGCTCTACACCTGGCTGGCCGAGCACAAGCCTTTGGGTAAGTCGCAAGAGTATTCAATTTAACATATTTAACTCATGATGAATCCCTTCTGCTTAGTGCTCTGCGGTCCGCCCGGCTCCGGCAAGACCATGACGCTGTTCTCGGCGCTCCGGGCTCTGCCCGACATGGAGGTCGTGGGTCTCAATTTCTCATCGGCCACAACGCCGGAGCTGCTGC
This sequence comes from Drosophila montana, assembly GCF_035044405.1. Taxonomy (NCBI): domain Eukaryota; kingdom Metazoa; phylum Arthropoda; class Insecta; order Diptera; family Drosophilidae; genus Drosophila; species Drosophila montana. The sequence goes on from NW_026997446.1 coordinate 596,303, forward strand.
TGAAGACATTCGATCATTATTGCGAGTACCGCAAGACGCCAAACGGCGTGGTGCTCTCGCCCGTGCAGATTGGCAAGTGGCTGGTGTTGTTCTGCGACGAGATCAATTTACCGGACATGGACTCGTACGGAACACAGCGCGTCATCTCGTTCCTGCGCCAGCTGGTCGAGCATAAGGGCTTCTATCGCGCCAGCGATCAGGCCTGGGTTTCTCTCGAGCGCATTCAATTCGTGGGCGCTTGTAATCCGCCCACAGATCCCGGCCGCAAGCCGCTCTCGCATCGCTTCCTGCGCCATGTGCCCATCATCTACGTGGACTACCCCGGCGAGACGTCGCTCAAACAGATCTACGGCACCTTCTCGCGTGCCATGCTGCGTCTGATGCCAGCGCTGCGCGGCTATGCCGAGCCCCTGACCAATGCCATGGTCGAGTTCTATCTGGCTTCGCAGGATCGCTTTACACAGGACATGCAGCCGCATTATGTGTACTCGCCGCGTGAGATGACCCGCTGGGTGCGTGGCATATGTGAGGCCATACGACCTTTGGACTCGCTGCCCGTGGAGGGTCTGGTGCGTCTGTGGGCGCACGAGGCGCTGCGTCTGTTCCAGGATCGTTTGGTAGACGATTCCGAGCGCCGCTGGACCAATGAGAACATCGATCTGGTGGGACACAAGCACTTCCCGGGCATCAACCAGGAGGAGGCGCTCCAGAGGCCCATCCTCTACAGCAATTGGTTGTCCAAGGATTACGTGCCGGTGAATCGCGAGGAACTACGCGACTACGTCCGTGCCCGCCTCAAGGTCTTCTACGAGGAGGAGCTGGACGTGCCGCTTGTGCTCTTCGACGAGGTGCTCGACCATGTGCTGCGCATCGATCGTATCTTCCGCCAGCCGCAGGGTCATCTGCTGCTCATCGGCGTCTCCGGGGCGGGCAAGACGACGCTGTCACGCTTTGTGGCCTGGATGAACGGTCTGTCCATATTCCAGATCAAGGTGCACAACAAGTACACCAGCGAGGACTTTGACGAGGATCTGCGCTGTGTGCTGCGCCGCTCCGGCTGCAAGGACGAGAAAATCGCCTTCATCTTGGACGAATCCAACGTACTGGACTCCGGCTTCCTGGAGCGCATGAACACGCTTCTGGCCAACGGCGAGGTGCCCGGCCTCTTCGAGGGCGACGAGTACACCACGCTGATGACCCAGTGCAAGGAGGGCGCCCAGCGCGAGGGTCTCATGCTGGACTCCAGCGACGAGCTGTACAAGTGGTTCACCCAGCAGGTGATGCGTAATCTTCACGTCGTCTTCACCATGAACCCGTCTACCGATGGCTTGAAGGATCGCGCGGCAACTTCCCCGGCCTTGTTTAATCGTTGTGTGCTCAATTGGTTCGGCGATTGGTCGGACTCGGCCTTGTTCCAGGTGGGCAAGGAGTTCACCACGCGTGTGGATCTGGAGAGGCCCAGTTGGTCGCCACCGGACTTCTTCCCCTCCGTGTGTCCATTGGTGCCCGCCAATCCGACGCATCGCGATGCCGTCATCAACAGCTGCGTCTACGTGCATCAGACCTTGCACCAGGCCAACGCCCGGCTGGCCAAACGTGGCGGACGCACCATGGCGGTGACGCCGCGTCACTATCTCGATTTTATCCATCATTTTGTCAAGCTGTACAATGAGAAGCGCAGCGATCTCGAGGAGCAGCAGCTGCACTTGAACGTCGGCCTCAACAAGATTGCGGAGACTGTCGAACAGGTCGAGGAGATGCAGAAATCGCTGGCGGTCAAGAAGCAGGAACTGCAGGCCAAGAACGAGGCGGCCAATGCCAAGTTGAAGCAAATGTTTCAGGATCAGCAGGAGGCCGAGAAGAAGAAGATACAATCGCAGGAAATACAAATACGTCTAGCCGACCAAACGGTCAAGATCGAAGAGAAGCGCAAGTATGTCATGGCCGATCTGGCCCAAGTGGAGCCCGCCGTCATCGAGGCGCAACAAGGTGAGTTCTTCGGATGCCAATGGTCCGGGCGGGTCACAACTAGACTATATCTACGTATTAGTTGAACCTAAGTCTAGCTCTAATTTTACTTAGCTATAAACACACGTAAGTTTGTGCCGACTAACTAACTGACTGAATGTAAATTATTGAAGGTTTTGGCAAATTCCAGCTGCAAGTGGGGAAAATTAGCGGAAAATGGGGCAAGCAACCTTTTTGCTAATTATCCGATCGGCAAATTTCAATTTATTGGGTGGAAAATTATGGTTAAATATTTTGTGTGAGAGGTTTCGGGCTTTAAACCTTATCCGAGGCTCTTTATGAGAATTCATTTGAGGCGTGTTTCACCCTTTTCGTAAAATTCACCCCATGGAATTCAAAGGAATAATTTTAAGTCTAGCTCTTATATTACCTATCTATAAAAACACATGAGTTTGTCCCGACTAACTAACTGACTGATTGAAATTTTCCATGCTAAGACGGTTTTGGCAGATTCTAGCTAAAAAGTGGGGAAAATTAGGGAAAACCTGTGTTTTTTTTCCATTCGAACGGAAATGTTAAATTTATTTGGGTGGAAAATCTTGGCCAAAGATTCTTCGGGAAATGAATTTTCGACCTTAAAAAGTTATCCGAGGGTCTTTATTGGAATTCACCCGTTACGTAATATTCACCCCATGGGGATCAAAGGTTGGATGTGCATTGGTTTATTTTTCGAGGGAATTCATTGAAGACGTGTTTCACCCTTTTCGTAAAATTCACCGCCTCTGGATCGTAGGCAGGAAGGTATATTTTTCGACTTCCGACTTCCACGGACCTAAAATGGGATGGATTTCAAACTAATTTTCAAAAATCTATGTAAAATATGATGTGGACTCGATCTAAATTCTTGACGGACGGGAAATTTATATATCAGCTAGTTTAACTTATATGATAATATATTCGATACTCCCACACACACACCAACACACACACTTACACACACTTACACACACACACATTACGCACAACCGTTAGCCGTTAGCTCGATTAAAAAGAAACACCTGGCCGAGGTGCGTTCAATGGCAAATCCGCCGGCTGTGGTGAAACTGGCACTGGAATCGGTCTGCGAGCTGCTCAATGAGAGTGCCACAGATTGGAAGGCCATACGCGGCATACTCGTTAAAGACAGTTTCATATCGTCGATTGTTAACTTGGAGACTGACAAGATCACGTACGCAACTCTCTTTCTGTATACCCCACATGATAACCGATATATACATATATATATATATATGTCCATCATATCCCATCACTCAACATAACCTCAACTCATCTCAGGTTGTGACACTAATTGGCTAAATCGTACAGATCGCATCACATATACATATATATATATCTATATATATCTATAACATAACTAAACAGCAATATACATATATATATCTATACTCGTATATCTACACACATACCTACACACACACACACACACACACTGCATACGCAATGCACTGGCAAATATCTTAACTTACGGTATATTATATACATAACCTTAAACCTACAGTAAATTATCATGTGAATAGCTGTAAACTAAAAGATCGAGCTGTTAAGAATTGTTGTCTAATCCTTAACAAGGTGGTGACCAGGCAACTAAAGGCAGGCAGGCAATATACCCAAACATGTTTCTAATATGGGCATTTCCAGGCAAAGCCTACGCCATGATCAAAATCGATAAA